>NC_071508.1:127006673-127606673 GCF_027887155.1 Malaclemys terrapin pileata | reverse complement strand
CAGCTTATCCTGGTTAGTCATTCCTGTATTTTATAAATAAAACATCATTTGGGTTTGCATTCAGCAATAACATTCCTTTTTCAGACCTTTTGACAATGTCAATGGGGCAAGGCAGATAAATAATTCTAGAACTTACTTGACAACAAAGGGCTAGTTTTTGGCCGCAGTGAAGCAAACAAATACTCAGGTATGAAGAGACTTGTTTCCTTGAACTCTCTACCCTGTTCAGTTATCAATGGCCTTGGCATACAGGTCCTGGAATTAAAGGTTTCCTGATTACTAAGTTGGCAGATACAAAAGAGATTTGAAATCTTCCATTGCTTTATGCTGCAGGGAAGCCTGGAGTTCCTGTGCTTTTCAGAGGAATAAAGGCCTATGGGGGGAGGGGGTATTATGGGGAGGGGGGGGTACAAGTTTGTTCATCTTGAACTTCCCATCAGTCTTTAGTGGCTGTTTCACACTCTTCCTACAGATCATCCTCCATATGTTTGATGGTGCACCAGTCTCTGCAGGAGCTTTGGCTGACATTGCATTTTAGTGAAAATGTCTAGTATGAATTATCTTTAAAACATGGCTGAGTTTTGTGCACAAGAAAGGGAAAGAACTTGTGATACTGGGGAGACCCAGCAAAGCACAGGTAGGCACTGAGCAAGATTTTACATACAGCTTTTTCCATGCACCAGCACATCAAATCCAACCTACTCCATGCTAGCTATCCTAGCTGCGAATTTCTTCTGAACAGCGAATGCCTGTTGATGCAGCTATTTTTTACACTAATAAATGTTCTCTCCTCTCAAGGATGAGATTGCTTCATGTCCTGAATCACTTTTGGCCCCTTGTAGGGTGACCAGGGTTGGGGGGAAATAGGGTCTATACAAGACAAAGCCCTTAATATCAGGATAGTCTCGATAATATCAGGACATCTGGTCACCCTAAACCCTTGCCTTCTGAGGTGAAAGGCTAGTGTGTTTATGCAGAGCGCCATCTCGCAGGCAGGCTCAAGCCTGCTCTCATTGAAATGTTGCCATTGGATTCAGTGAGAGAAGGTTGAGGCTATTTGTAGACCGGTGGATCTGATCACCAGCCTGAGAAAAACAATTGGCTACACCCAGCTCAGTTTGTAACCCTTACCTCAGGACCCTGGTTATTCTCCAACACAAAAATGGAAATATGAAACAACAGCATAAATAGTCCGGTTCCTGACCTAGATTACGGGACTCTCTGGCCTCCCGCAATTTACTGATGAGACTCTTCGCCAATTTAGGGGAGTCCACAAAACTGGCTTGCTCTCTTGCAGTCTTCTGCTGCAGCTGCAGAAGAGTGTACTTACAGCCCTTTCTGGGTCCCAGGTTTTCTCACTGAGCTGAGGCCCTCATTTATATTCCTTAGCTGGGAGTCATCCGAGCCAATCATTTGATTCTGTCCAGCTGAGTCAGATGATTCCCAGCATCTGTCTCCCGGGCTTGGCTCCAGAACAGGGCTGGCTTCTCCTGGCCCCCACTAGCCCTTAAAGGGGCAGACTGCTGTTTCGTTTCCACAAAGTGTCACCTTCCATGAGTGTTGTTCAGTGCATGGGAGCCACTTGTATGGCTTCATAAGGAACAAGTGAGAGTCTTGTTCCACCTCACCACAACAGTGCTCCTAAACTTGCTGCTTCTCCCTCCCCAAAAGGTGCTTCCTCCATTTCTTCTAATGTAGATGCAAAAGTCCCCTTTTGGGACACAGAGGAAGAATTTGGGGATCTTTGACAATAATTGTAAGATGACAATAATTGATCACAGTACTTCAACCCAGAAAGGAAAAACCCCCACAAAACAACAAAAAGAAGTAATATTAGAGAAGAAACTGAAACACTTCAACTTGACCTTTCCCACGGGAGTCGTGAAGGATGATGATTCATCATAAAAAAAAAAAAGAATGCACAAGAATCTGTACTCTACACTACACAGAGATATTATAAAAGAGGTTCAGAGGGGAACTCGGACAAACCAGACATTCAACGAGAGTGAAAGTTTCCTTGCACTGACCCCAATGAACATGTTTGCTGAGCCAAACAGAGGCAGAGAGCAAAGACCTGCCTTCCTGATGCCAAAGAAAAACCTGTTTGTGACTAATACTTTGGAAGAATTGTTTAAGAACAGTTCAGTTACCTAAAAATATGACCTTTGTAATGTTGCCAATGCTGTTTTTGGAGTGAACATTGAAATCTGATTTACAGAAACATTTTAGTGTTAGAAAAGCTAGAGATTTTATACCTTGCTTTTTATACTTAACCCATACTATCCGAGGAACAGTGTTTAAAAGGTAGACTGCCCCCATTCACATGTAGTTGTAATTGCAATTACTTTTAGCTAAGTTTTATCCTTTGTATTACTCTAGAGACCTGTTCTAGGAACTGCTCCTTGACATGGTGGGTAGGCTTGTGTTTTCCAGTCATGCTGAGTGCTATGCCAGCAGGAGCTTTAACCCTTGGTAGCACTACTCAAGATGCACAGGTTAAAGGGCAGGGATCAGTCAAGAAATAGTCCATTGATCCTCCACATTGGGGGTTGAGCGATAGGCCAACAACCTATCCTCATAAAAAAGTTAAAGTATAGAAACCCAAGGTAGCCATTCTGGAAAACAGCATGATAGACAGGAATGGCAAAGCCTTATTCATGCCCTAAATAATGTCTGATGACACAGAAAGGATTCAGATTATCCTAGAGTGCAGTGGCCCCCGATGAGATTGGGGACTCGTTGTTTTAGGGGCTGGACAGACACACAATAAAGGACAGTCCCTGCCCTGAGGACCTTGCATGTACAAATCAGGTCCTGGTGTGCATGGGCGATTGTTAAATTTGTGCATACAACTCTGAAAACTGCGCATGTAAATGCGGGTGCACATATTTTGCACTTGCACCCAGGCCCTTCACCCACTTCTTTAAACTTGGCCTCTATTTTCATATAATCTTAAAAGGCATAGATCCATTATAGGTATTTGGAGCCAGAGTCTTATACCCTTACTCATGTTGAATAGTACTTTGCTCCTCTAGTGGTCTCATTATTGTAAATTTCAATGGGAATTAGGCACCTAAGTACTTCTGTGAATCCTACTCTAGGATCCTATGTCTCGTTGGCTTTTAGTTAGTGCCCAAGTCATTTTTGAAAAGGCGACTTAGGCTCCTAAGTCACATAAGCGCTTTTCAAAATCTAGTAAAGGACTCCAAATATTAGGCCTAATCCACAGCTGAGAATTGTGTTCACTTGATAAGCTGCTGCATACTCTGAAGATGGTTCTCTTGTAGGCAGCAACAGCTATCAATTCCATTAGCCATTCATTTAACAGTGGGCCTTCCTATAATGCTTTTCTTTGTTTCTTTCGTATTTCTGTACCATGGAAATACCATACCAGTTCTATGTTGCCTAGAGACTCCCCTCCAGGACCTCACAAGCAGCTGGTCTGACAGATTTATGGCTGCATAGCTGGAGTGCAGGCTAGAGATCTTATCCATTCGATTTAAAAAAAATCTGCTTTAGTCTTATTAATCACTATCTTCACTACATCTTGAGAGAGTTAAAAAAAATCTCATTAATTTCCATTATTTACGTTAAATAGTTTACTTTTTGCACTTCATTTATCTTGGTTGGTTTCATTTTCTGTTTATAATCAGTTTTATTTTCTGCTTCTCTTGCAATACCACAATTTTGCTGCCTCTTTGAATCCAGCCTGCTGAGAAATGTTCAGTAAGCACCTGAATTCTTTTCAGGTGACAAATCTGAGGAATTGTCCCAGAGTGAGGTGTCAAAAGAGGAGGGTTTGGAACAAACTGATAAAATAAACAGTAATAAGTCACCAGGACTAGATGGTATTCACCCAAGAGTTCTGAAGGAACTCAAATATGAAATTTCAAAACTACTACCTGTGGCAGTATTGCTTAAATCAGCCTCTGTACCAGATGACTGAAAGATAGGGGTGGCGTGGGCCAGGCAGCGCGGAAGGGCTGGCTGGCCCCAGCCCCGCCCCTTCCACTCAAGGCCCCGCCCTTGTGCCTGAGGCCCCACCCCTTCTGGGGGTCCAGAGTCTGGCCCCCATACCGGTAAGCCTTTTATGTTACTTTCACCCCGAGTAAAGAGCAAAATTATTGCACACATAAACAGGATACGTTGGGGAAGAGTCAACACTGCTTTTGTAAAGGTAAATCATCTCACCAATCTGCTAGAATTCTTTGAGGGGGTCAAAAAGCACATGGACAAGGGTGATCCCGTGGATATAGTGTACTTGGACTTTAAGAAAGCCTTTGACAAGACCCCACACCAAAGGCTTTTAAGCAAAGTAAGCAGTCCTGGGATAAGGGGTCCTCACATCACTTGGTAATTGTTTAAAAGATAGGAAACAAAGTATAGCAATAAATGGTCTGTTTTCATTGTGGAGAGTAAATAACAGGGTTCCCCTAATGATCTGTACTGGCTCCAGTGCTGTTCAACATATTCATATATGATCTGGAAAAGGGGATAAACAGTGAGGTGGCAGAGTTTACTGATGATCCAAAATTACTCAGGATAGTAAAGTCCGAAATAAACTGCAAAGAGTAACACAGAATCTCACAAAACTGGCTGACTGGACAACAAAATGGCAGATGAAATTTAATGTCAATAAGTGCAAACTAATGTATATTGGAAAAAATAATTCCAACTATACGGACAAAATGATGGGGTCTAAATTAGGTGTTACCTCTCAAGAAAGATCTTGGAGCTATTCTGGATAGTTGGCAGTCAAAAAAGTAAACAGAATGTTAGGAATCTTTAGGAAAGGGATAGCTAATAAGACAGAAAATATCAAAATGCCACTATATAAATCCATGATATGCCACAATTTAGAATGCTGCATGTTGTTCTGGTCTCCCCATTTCAAAAAAAATATATTAGAATCTGAAAAGGTACAGAGAAGTGCAACAAAAATGATTAGAGGTATGGAACAACTTATATGTGTGGAGAGATTAAAGAGACTGGGGCTGTTCATCTGAGAAAAGAGATGACTAAGGAGGGATATGATAGAGGTCTGTAAAATCGTGACTGCTGTGGAGAAAGTAAATAAGGAAGTGTTATTTATCCCTTCACGTAACACAAGAATCAGGGGTCACCTGATGAAATTAATAGGCAGCAGGTTTAAAACAAACATGAGGAAGTATTTCTTCACACAACACAGAGTCAGCCTGTGGAACTTGTTTCCAGGGGATGCTGTGAAGGCCAAATGTATAACTGGGTTCAAAAAAAGAATTAATTTATTCGTGGAGGATATGTCTATCAATGGCTGTTTGAAAAGGTGGTCAGGGAAACAACCCTATTCTCTGGGTGTCCCTAAACCTCCAACTGCTGGGAGCTGGGACTGGATGACAGTGGATGAATTGCTTGCTAATTGCCGTGTTCTGTTCATTCCCTCTGAATCATCTGGCACTGTCAGAAGACAGGATACTGGGCTAGATGGATCATTGGTCTGACCCAATATAGCCGTTCTTATGTTCTTATCAATTCAATGAAGATTCTTTTAAATGTGTATAAATATATTTTTGCATACAGATCTAAACTAGCCAACTAAATATTTTATTTTTGAAACAATATTTGAGGCTCACACTATTTGATGTTTTCCCTTTAAAGCTTAGTCCAGCATCCTCCAAGATCGATCTTTTTCTTTACTTTTGCTCACTTCCTCTGCATTGCAATACTAAACGATGGTTGTTTATAGAGCTGCAGCACTGAATTCACTTTCATTTGGGCCTGACCCTGCAGCGTGCTGAGCACTCTACCATCTCACTTACACCAGTGGAAGTGGAAGGTGCTCAAAGAAGCTCGGCGGATCAGATGCTCCATTAATGGATGCTGTGCCGGTTCTGCTTTGTGAATCTGATGCTTTTCAAAGGCTAACATACTTTCTTCTCTGATTTTATGGGCTTAAGCTTGCTGTCCTAATACAGAATCCATCAAGTTGGTGGAGTTACTATGAATTTACACAGGTGTAACTGATAGAAAATTGGGCCTTTGGCCCTTGGTCCCATTTAAGGACTGAAGGGTTTGATCCTCTGCATTTCAGAATCTGGTAAATAAAATGGACAATGAGGAAAGTCTATTGTAGAGTGTTAGGCACTCAATGAGTGTAACTTTCAAGCTGTATATGTTTTCCTCTGTAAAATTGAGCTTATACCAGTCCAGCAACAGACTTATAATAGTTGAAGCCCCAATGCTGCAAACACATATGCACATGCTTAGCTTTCAACGCGTGAGTTGACTTCAGTGAGGTTTTCACATGCTAAATGTTAAGCATGTGCATATGAATTTGCAGGATTGGGGCCTAAGTGCCTTTTTAATCATCATTTCATGAGTTCAACAGGTAGGCTTTTTTTAAATATAAAGTTTATATTTACAAATTGCAGGATTGCGTGAAGAGATAAAGGCAAAAAAAACTATGTACTGCTTTCCTGATCAAGGTTTAACTAACGACGCCCTGGTACAAAACAGCAAAACCACACAAAGTCGCCTTTATCTGCTTAGATAACTTTACGCAGGTCTGTGGTCAAAGCCCACAGGGGCCTTACTGTAAAGATCAGTAAGAAAACACATTTGTCCTTTTGATGTCTAACATTTTTACTACATAACATTTGCCGGCATTCTTTTTTCCTCTCTCAATAATGTTCACAAATCTTCACTAATATTTCAACTCACCAAATGTGGAAAGGGGAAAAAATGAAATAAAATAAAACAGCATTGAAAGAAACCTAAATGGAATGGGACATAAAAATTCAGGATATCTATGTTTAATGCCATCATTAAAAAAAGAAAAAAAAAAGAAGGGATGACAAAGTGAAAAGAAAAATGCAGCAACTCTTTTATGTGAAGATTACATTTAAAAATAACCAACCAACGGTCTACACTTTTCAGGGGGCTGACGTCTTGAAACGCAGTTAGATTGATGCAGCTTGAGCCTGGAGTTCTCTTGCTGAGTAAACAGTCAAGTGTTCTTAATAGGAATTGCAGTTTCTCGACATCTGTTGGGGAAAAGGGAATGGTGAAACAACAATTTAGATTGAGATTGGTTTTGTTAAATGCATTTAAATTCCAAGATTAGTGGTGTTCTTTCTTTTTCAATTAGCATTTACTTGCAGAAAGGTTACAGATGAAGGGGCTGAGAAAGAGATCTTTTTTGGGGGGGTTAGCTCCCAGGGCAGTACAGAATGCACTAAAATCGTGCTAGGCAGAGTGGCACAGGACTTTGAAAAACTTACAGTTGGTGCCAAAGCGGTTCCATTGAAATTCTCTACAAGGAAAAAAGAAACATTGATTTCACTTTTTCATTCTCTTAAAAACAGGCTGTAACTGGTATACGAAAATAATTATTGTTTCCTTTTCAAAGGCAGTCGCAAAGCACATTCATTCTGTAATCTAAACCTCCACTCTGTTTTAGTCTGTTGAAAGACTGCAACTTGTTAGGTTTGGTGGAAGCAGAAAAAGAGAGGGTATAGGAAATGTTTTACCTACCTTGCTGCTATTAAATAAACCACTCCTGTTACCCAAGCTGTTTTGGTGAGTTTTGTTAAATGGAGAAAGCACAATGAAACAATGTTGGCATATGGTGAAATAATCGGTGAAACCAAGTGTATTCAGAAGGACCTAGCCCAGGTTTCTCTAGGAAATATGTAGCTAGATGTAGCTATGGAAGATATTGAGAAAGGGCCTGATTCACCACTTCTGGTGTAATTGCACTGATTTCAATGTAAAGCTGGAGTAATACAAGATTGGATCAGGCCTGTATATTTATATTTTTCCTTGTTTCAGTATCACTCAGGTTGTTTGTAGTGCATTGATTTCAGCCATTTGTACTTTTTGTGTGTGTGAACTGAAAATTGTATTGTTTCAGCTTTCAGATGCGGTAGTATTTTTTCTCTTCTTTTAAAAATCTAAAATCTAGAGGGTTTGTTCTTTTGTTTCTTTACAGGACTTGGAAACATACATTATTACTATCTGTTATTTACTGACGATGTGATCAGAGCTGCACAAGTCACAAGGCGATACAATCCCAGCTCTGAATACCTTAGAAAATTAAATGAGAGGCAAAGAAGACAGGGTGCACTGAGAACCCCAGAAGAAAGGGATCATTTGAGTGGTATGTTATTGTTTCTCTATTTCTTAACATTAAAAAAAAATTCAACAGTGTTTAAGGATCTGATCCAAAGCACATTGAAATCAGTGAAAAGACTCTCATTGGTTTCAATGACCTTTGGATCTGGTCCTAAGTACACGGATCTTCATGATGGGCAACACTTAGTGTCAACAGACTATGTTTGGTGTTCTTTTTGCTGTGCATGGTTAGGTAAAAGAACGTCAGTCTAGAAGAGTTGTCAACTATCTCTTTGGACACTTAAAACAAGCTGAGACTGATTACGCTATTTATTGATCTCATTTATATTGTCTTGGAGATTTCACGCTAATGTTAATCTGATGAAGTGTAGATGAAGTAGGCTGGAGAGTTTAGAATTGTGTATTTCCTGCACAGAGCTGTTAACAGACTAATTTTCATGGAAAGGATACCTGAATGAACCAGTGTACAGCCAGCATCTCCGAATGTATGATTGTCTAACCACAAGTAGATTACATAACAAGGAGGCTTACGAGAAACCAGACTTTGGACAGATACCCTTTCAAAGGGACAATCCCCCACTCCGGAGGTTTCTCTCCTTTCTCAGAAACCTTCCTATTTCTGTTCATTGTGTCCCTTTTAAAAAATGCAGAGAGCAACATGCATGCCCTCAGTTTTGTGCTAACCACCTGGTTTCCTGTAAGTATCCAGACTACGAGTAAATTACATTCAATACATTGTCTCGTCTTTTTATTGTTATTATTTCAGTAGACTGAATATTTCTGAACATGGTTTGGTCAATAACAAGAAAGCCAGGGGAAGATCCTCACTAGCGTAAACTGCCTTAGCTTCCTTGAAGCCAGTGGAGCTATGACAAGTGAAGTGAATTGTGCTATGACAATTTCCACCAGCTGAGGATCTTGCCCCTGGAGAGGAAAGATGCAATATTTTGTTTCTGAAGAAATAAGTTGCTTTAAACAACTACTGCTTTGCTTTCTGCTGTAATCTTGATGCATACTCAGGTGTGCTCTATTTGCTTATTTGTCTTCTATTACCCACTACACAAAATAAGAGATTAATCAAGCAAATTTTACTCAGATGTGTAGTTCTGCCGAACACCATGGGACGAATTGTGAGAGTAAGAACTACTCACATGAGTAAGGGTTGCAGGCTCCTGCCTTTATGTACTAACGTAGGAAATAAAAATAGTCAGGTGTTTTGCTAAAAAATCAGTAACATCTCAAGAAAAATAAAATTTGGCTAGTCTTTTTTTTCTTTTTAAACAGCTCTTCTGGCTAAGATAAAATGCTATATGATATATTGTTTTGTGAGGGCTAAATTGTGCTGTTAGTCACAGCCCTCAGCAAAGGGTACTGAATGAATTATACCATCTCAGCAGTAGCTCCAGGAGGCATTGTCCTCTGAGGCATAATTTCCTCAGTCTCCTCTCTTGCACCAGCCAGGGGTAAGTATTTATTGCTCATCTATGTCAACAGCAAATTATAACACACCATGTGCTTTACCCCATTCCTGCCCACTCACCAGCTCAGGGATGGCAGGGTGCACAGTAAAATAGAACCCACAATCCTGCAGGCCCAGACCCAAGGTGTGGTTAACCCATGCACGAAACAGAGGTTCTTATTCCTCTCTATGGCTCTGCATGGGTGTGTTGTACAACCCACTATCTAGAAAGAACTAAATATTATATCATGCCAAAACATATTGTGCATGAGCTGAAGAAATTACTATTCACTGACAGATAAATATCACTGCACCACTAGATAATACTGCCAGCCCAGGGATTGGATAACAGCACTACATGTTTTGCTGTGTGGAACTGAGATTGGAAGTGGCCTTGGATTTCTTACTACTCAAGGATCAGCTGAGGACAAGCATTTCAAAGGGTCATACACTTGCATCCAGGGGAGAGCATGCTGGCGAATGCACATGTGACTCCTGCTATTGATTATCAGGACCTGCTCCTGCAGCTTCTATGCAATTGAACCTTTATATAGCCTGGTCACAGGAGTAAAGGTTTGCAGGTTCATGTGCAAAGATACTTAACCTCTTTTCAAGCCACTGGTGGATTAGAAAGGGCAAGGCATAAAGAAAGGCAGGAGGAAAAATGAGTTTCCAGAGAAAAAATAGTTGAGGATCAACACATTGTTTTCACACAGATTCCACTCAGGGTTAGTTTCAGTAAGAGGAAACCCAGACTAGGGTGCCTGGAGATGAGCAGGGATGGAATCAGAAAACTAAAAATGAATGAAATTGTTCCCTGTAATGCACCAACATCCTTCACTGGGTTGCTTGGGGGAAATATAGGGCTGAATTTGGCCCTTGCATTTTGCTGTAAATTAAAGGCCTTACTAAATGCTCTAGGTTATATGAATGTATTTTTAATGCTTTCATGGTGTGGAGCGTTCTAAGCAAAAAGTGTCAACCCACAGATTTCACATTTGTCTAAATTTGCATTCTCCCAGATGGTCACATTTATTGAGTTTGTGAAGTTAACTGTCTCTTTCAGGGCCAGCCAGTCAGGGTTTGCTGTAGGTTAAAACATAAAATGAATCTTTCATTTATTGACCTAGTACTACAGTCGAGCCCAAACCAAAACCTCTGCCTCAAACACCGCCACGTTTTGGGGAAGATCGGACCCAGATTTGCATCCAAGCTTCAAGAGCCAAATTCTGCTCTCCTTTTTACCAATGAAACCCCATTGAATTCAATGTTGTTTTACCAGTATAAAGGAGAGCAGAATTTAGCCAGTTGACTTAGTAATACGTTCAGCTCACTCGTCACACAACCTCCAGTATGAATCAGATCAAAGAGGAAATAAAGCAGATGACATTAACGTGTTTCATGCCTAGTGAATAAACCTCAGCTTTTCAGCTATTGCAGCAAATGCACACAGACATATATATAAAACCCAGAATCCAAGAAAAATACTAAATTCACTGCATATCTAGGGATCGAGTTTCATTTTATTTATATGACAAGACAATTTTTGATCTTCTAAGACTATTCTCTATAGCTACCAATCTTCGCTTAATTAAAAGTTCACAAAATTAAATCAAATGCGTTTCCTGTAAATTACACTAAACCAAAATGAACTAAAGGCCCATGGTCCAGGTAACTGTCAATTCTTCCTCTAGTAAATCTGTGTAATCACTATTTTTTCAAAGAAAATCCAAGTTTAATAGTTTGGGAATTTAATTATCATTTCTATTAGTGAAACTGCTTGAGAGGGTCTTGAAGACATTTCCTTTCACTTTAGTTTGCCCTATGTATAAATAGAGCACTTTGGTCCTTTATTGATTTGTCCTTTACTGCAGTGATCACCTTTCATTCTCTAGCATTCACCTTCCACCATTTATGAGCATTAAATCCCTATTTAAAAGAAATAATAGAACTGGAATGATGGCTCAATAGTGCAATGATCAGTAGAAGAACCCAGAGGACCCTAACTGAGTCAGAACTTTATTTCTTTAAGCTCAATAGTGATCTCGATATCTCTCGCAGGCTTCCTCTCCCTGGTGATGTGGATGCCAGCTGCTTTGGGATGGGGAAGAGGAGGGGAAAGAAAATGCCTTCATAAAGGACATTGGTCTACATGTGCAATACTCAGCAATTAGAATCCCCATGTGTGTGAATATGGGCTAACACATCAGCACATTTCTATTTTGAAATGAAGAGCAGCAGGTACATTTTGACACAAATTCAAATCAAACGTGTGCCTTTGATATCATATTGGCAAAACTCTATCATATGCTTTGCTAATCTAGTGTGCCGAGTCTCCTATGCTTATGTTTTTTGGAATTAAATTGCATGACTGTGCTTTGCTCTGTAAAATGTGTAAATGTGTAAATTATGTCAGGACAGATTGCAAATGCAAGTTGAAGAAATAAAAAATATGCTGCATTCATTGTAAAGAGTGCAGGGGTGTGGCCTATTAAATGGCAAGAGGGGGTTAATACCACTTAGCAAAAGATTTCAGGAAAGGATAGATGTATTTATTCAATATTTTTATTAGTATTATTATTATGATTGTTCTGCTGTAGCACCAAAAATCCCCAATCAGGACTGGGGACCCACTGCAATCGTCTTCTCCATCCTGAAGAATTTACAATCTCGTTAACGATAAGGTGGAACAAGTGAGTGTAATAAATAGCAGGAGGGAAGTGGGGAGGACAAGAGTAACAGTAGATATATCATACAATTACATAGTCTGACAATGGCCCTGATTCAAGAAAGCACTTAAGTATGTGTTTATATGTAGCCATGAATAGGTATACTTTACTGAACAGGGGCCGTCGTGTGCAGCGTGATTGTTTTGAATGAATCAACCAGCTTTTAATCTATTTTAATTATATATATATATTAAAATATCCTCTCAAACTATAGCTCCCTTGTGCCCCCTTAATGTTTGATTTCTTTTTTCCTCTCCCTCCAGAAAAAAATGTTCCTATGATCTCTCTCTACATGCTACTCTCTTCCATTCTATTCTAGCTGCCCACTTGATTTACATGGGATTACTAAACCCTAAACCAGAAGTGTATGTAAAGTCAAGGGACATTGGGCCATATCCTCAGCTGATGAAAATATGCTTAGCTCTTTGGAAGCCAGTGGAGCTATGTTGATTTACACCGGCTAAGGATCTGGTCTATAGTATGAAATATGAGGAACTTATGAAAATATGCACTAACTGTAAGGAAGATCTGGACTTTTACAACACTTGTGGGTTTCAATAGGAGCAGGATTAGTTAAAGGGAGTCTCTCATTAAGCACATGTCCACTCGTGTGTGATGCATTGCTTGTTAAAATGAATTTCAGATGGCCAGAATAGTGATCATATTAACTTCCTAACTGGTTTCTTCATTTGAGAAGACTCAGCATTCTTATTTTTGCTACTGAGCAAATACCAGATCCCACTGAAATCAGCAAGAAAATTTCCACTGAATTCAGTGCATCTTATGTCCCATTGTACACTGAGTTATTTATGAATAGCATTGTTCCTTTATCATAGATTGATTAAAATTGTTATTAGATGACTGTGTTTAAATGCATATTGTTTGATTGTATGATTGATTTAAACATATGTCATTCAAAATTGGGGATAAATGCACTGATTGTACAGGTTTTGGGTGGAGAAGGAATTTAACTGCCGCTATTTGTTTAAGTGGGTTATGTCTAAGCTAAAAAGTTATATAATCTGTACTTTTATTACTGAATATTGAATATTTTATCACAAACATATTTTGTAGTGATGTTTGAAGGCTTTACTTTTGATGCTTTGAAATTCAAAATGCTATCTTATAGGGGAAAAAAAACTTTAAAAGCAGTGTGAAAAAAATATATATCCCAAGGAAAGTGCATCTGCAGTAGCACATTGTCTTTCATCAAATTTGAGGTGAACCAAAACACTTAGTTTTTATTTCAACTTTTTAAATTTTGTATTCTAGTAGATAATGTCTGATAATGAAGCACAACATTTTAAAATTTCAAAATGAAAAGCTGTTTCAAAACAAACAAACAAACAAATGTTTGACATTGTTGGAATTTTCCACCCACAGTTTTCCTATACAATTAAATTCCAGTGAAATCAATTGGACTGTGCAAAGCATTTTGATTTGAACAGGACTCTAAACTGTACCCAGAAGCTCTCATTGTGACATCTATGGCCCGATTTTCAAATGGGTTTAGCACCAAGTCTTTTGAAAATGTGCACACGTATTTTGATGCCTAAATGGAAGCTGGACTCTAAATCTTGCCCTTCCTGGATATGGCCAACCTCACCGAGGTGCCCTTCACCTAAGCTGCCAGTAAACTGCTCTTAAATTTATGGGATATTAATATTTGTTGTTATTACTTGTTTGGAATATCTACTGTATAGTTTCCACTAAACAGCTCCTTAATTTCTTTCTACAGCCTTGAGTTGGTACTGAAAATGAAAAGAGAATGAAGCTTTATTCTGAACGATGATCTTGCAATTGTGCTTCTGAAAGAGAAAGTGTTTCTGTTTGCATGATGTTTAGTGAAAGGGACTTTGTGGAGTTTTGTGGCTTCATGGAGGCATCCCATAACCCCCCCACCCCAAAAGATGAAACATGACACGTTCTTTGTAAGGGATCCAAGAATCCTACTTCTAACTCAGAGATTTCATATGTATGTAATCAACTTTTATTGGTTCAGTGAGGATGAAGCTTCCCCCTCCAATCTGAGCACAATACAAAGTTTGACAGTGTCATTAATAAAGGACTGTATGGCTCAGGCAAACTGGGAAGTTTGTGTAAGTCCTTTTCTTGGTGCTTTCACTGATGCTTGCATAGTGTATTCTAAAACGATACTTGCTGTCATCTATATATGGGCTGTGTTAGATTCAAAATGCAAACTGCCTGGCAAAAAGGAAGTAGCTGCTGCTGTGGAAAATCATACTTGAGCCTAAACAGTTTGGGAATTTTTCTAATACTTTTCTACTCTAGAGACCTATCCCTTCTCGATCACACCCATGGAAGGCAATGGCAAAGCTCCAACTGACTTCAATGCTGCAGGTCTTTGATGGGCACCTTTTGAGGCAGCTATTTTGATTTTTTCAGAAGCTGGTGTCATTTTCCAAAGGAAGAATTACAGAATCTTTTAGGAATGAAAACTCCGGGTTTTAGGAGTCAAAATTGCATTTTTGTCTCTCTCTCTCTCTACTACGCGTGCAATCTGTTCTTCAAAGTGGAGAGTGGTAAGAGCTAGAAATACTGTAAAAGATGCACTTGGAAGCAAGGCACCAAGTGTTACTGGATAGGGCACACTTTAGATGGATATTTATTTCTCCTGACCTCCAAATAAAGAGAATAAGATACCATTCTTAGTCAGCAGCCTGTTGGGATAGAGACCAACAAAACTTTTGAGCTGGGTAAAGCTTATTATTCACCACACTGTGCAATCTCATACACTCACTGCTTCTGGCTATGGTTAGCACACTAATGACCTCTCCCACCCATGACCCCCATTCTCCAAAAACAGCAGGTATTAAGTATCAGGAGGTATTGAAGCCATTAGTTACAAATGACAACCACTAGGGGTCAGGCTTTTACATCTGGCCTTAATAGTTAACAATACAATACCACTGGAAGGTTTCTCTCTTACAATACTTTAGGCTTAGGGTGACCAGATAGCAAATGTGAAAAATCGGGACGTGGGGTGGGGGGTAATTGGAGCCTATATATGGGATTACTAACCCCTATATAAGAAAAAGACCCAAAAATCGGGACGGTCTCTATAAAATAGGGACATCTGGTCACCCTATTTAGGCTCCACTTGAGTAACATCAAGGATAAACAAAGAACATGGTTATAAGACAGTGCACTAATAGATTAGAAATATTTCTGAACAGATGCCTATAGGTTACATCTCCTTTGTCCATTCCCAATGAAAAAATTAAAAAACAAAAGGGGGGAAAAGATGAAAAAAGGGACGGGGGGGGGGACACAACATCCTCCCTCCCCCCAAAAAACAACAACAAATCAGTGTTGGGGGATTTTGAACACTAAAATGTTTATCTTTGAATTTTCAATAAACTTTTTAAAATAATTTTAGAGTGTTTCAATCAAAAATTTCAATAAAAATGAACATTTTCCTATCAAAATTTCCATTTAGTTGAAAAGCTATTTTTTTGTAGAAAAAGCATTTGAATGAAATATTGTAGATCAGCTCTCTGGCAACTGAAGACTGCTCCAGCCTCCAGCTCCCCAATGGTGACTGTGCATGCACGAGGACCTGCCACGTGCCACGACGACATGGCACGCAGCAAGCACCCTGTGCACTTGGGAGCTCTGGGAGGGATTGTGCCTCAGAACAAAGAGTATGATAAGACTCAGTAGTTCCTTCTTTGGCAGTGTGCCTCTGCATCAGCTAGTGGCTAAACATCATCATCTGACCCAGATTAATAGTCTATTATAAAAGGGAAAATGAATGGTCCTAATTATAGGGAAATATTTGTCCCCATAAACAGAAGCAGGTTTTTGAATCTTTTTTATTTTTTTATTTCCCTTACTTCATAGCCTGGTTGGGGGAAGCCTTGGTATGAAACAATTTTCTGAGATCTGCTGGTCTTTTTTAACCACATTTCATACTCATCTAAAGGGGAAGGACACAAGGAGTGCTATACTAAAACATGTGCCTTCTAGCTTGAAGATTTAATATCAATCTTCTTTCTGAGCCTGTATCTTAACTGAATATACAAGTGCAGTCACCACTATAGCTATCATACATCTTGAACTGTCTTCTCCATAATGATTAATACACCTGGGTTGCATTAGATGTAGTTTTATGATTTTTTTTATTGTTGCATCAAGCCCTGATTTTGATGCTTCAGAATTATTTTTTTCTCCCTCTGTAAATACTCCATCAAAAATGTTCTTATTTCCCAACATTTTCACAGTCCTCATTATTCAACTGTTACTCCAGATATTACTCAAAACAATCTCATATTCGGCAGCTTCTAAATTTTTGTCATCTAATCAGAAAGCATAACAGAATGCTGGAGAGTGCTTACGCCACCTGACTGGAGGACAGTAGGTTATATGGGGAGGAGGGGGAGAATAAGGCTCACATTTTCAAACAGGACTACTTATTCCGAGTGCCTCCATTTCCAATTTTCCAGCACTTCTGAAAAATCAGAAACCTTTAAGGTATCTCAAGTTGAGTGCATAAAATGAGGAGTACCTCAGATTCACTAGTCACTGGTGAAAATGTAGGCAAATGCTTTTATGATGAGGTGGCTCAAATCAGTCTGCCAAGGCCTAGGATTTCATGACCCTATCCTGGTTCCCCAGCCTGAAAGGGTCCCAGGCTATGTGGGTGAAAGGCTGGGAGCGTGATAGAAACAGACTGAGGTTACATGAGTTTGAGAAATGGTCTTATTAAATGGGGGAGTGGCTAAAATAAGAGGGAATCATAAAAGGGATCTTGATTAGATACACACGGGGCTAGTGTTTGTTATAAGGTCATTCCCTCAGTTGCCTTTTTGTTGGGAAAACAAGCAAATGGGAACAGTTTCTACTTTGTGGTGGCTTTAAAAAGCAACTGCTAGTTTAAAAATCAGATTTACTGTGCTCAGATATTAGAAAGTTCCCTACCTATGATACTAAAAGCAGCTCACATCATTAAAATGAAACACATTTTTAACATTTAATTTAATTTGCCCATTTATTTTTGTCTGTTTACTTTTTGCAAGCCACTCAGCTTAGGTACTGAAACTAGGCTGGCCTGAGTCTTGTTAGTCACACTTCCAAGATCCTATGCACAAGCAGAATGCCGATATGTTTCAATGGAAACACTGAAGTGGAGTGTTAGTTTGTAGTGAAATTTTTACAAAAGGAATAAGTACTTCGGTCATAATACGCATCCAAGTCCTGTTGTTCCTCACATTGTAGAGACTTGTGTTCCTGCCCTAAGAGAGACATACACACCTGAGACATGTAAAAGAGGTGTGCATGTGGCTCTCTGTTCTGCAAGTGCTGAGGGAGACTATATATACTGTATGGAGGGGAAATCCCCAGTGATTTCAAAAATAGCATGGAGTCACTTTACTAAAACCTCATTAATGGACGAGCACAGTGAGACATGTGCATACTGTTCCACATATCAGGATGTAGGATAAACGGCCTGGTGGAACAGCTACCCTAGGTCATTTGGGCTGAGGATTCTATCCTTAAGCCCTGTAATATATTCATAAGGGGCAAAATCCCTTCTATATGGACTTAGCTCCATGGTTCATAATTTGTCTGTAGGTTTTATTAAACTGTAGTTTTTCCCCTTATCAAAACGAAACTGCAGGTGTCACATATCTGACAGGATCCATGATTCACTTTTATTAATTGTGCATTTTTAACATTAGTGAAAATATAGACACACCTTGAAACAATAATTTTCATTACTATCAGATACCAAAAGGCTTTACAGCTGCCGAGTTGATCAGCATAGATTATTAATTATGATACAGCTGGCACAGTTCAGTTTAATCAGAAAAGAACATCATGGAGTCCAAGAAGTAGGGTATATAATACAATTTATCTTTGTCTTGTAGTGATAGGGATAACAATGATTTGCAAATTGCTTCAGCTACAAATACACAATTAAAAGGAGATAAATATCAAAAGATATGCCACATTTTCAACTCACAGCCAAAAGTGCAAGTCTTAATCTTAGTAGTTAGTTTTAAACTCATGAGTTAATTCTCTCCTTGATGTGCATGTTTAAATCCCATTAAAATTAAAAGGGGGTTACAAGTCCCATTAAAATTAAAGGGGGTTACACATGCTCATCAAGGAAGGAATAGATCCCCCATAGGGTGTATATTCTTGAAATAATAAGGATTTGGTAATTGCTATATTATGTGTTCATTAATTTTCAGTTTATCGTGTAAATATGCCCCCTTTGTGATCTTAGGTCCAACTATATAGAATAATTTGTGGCACAGGGTCTAGAGAGCTTTATTTTATGATGCAGATTGACAGTGCCCTAATTCATAAATTCTATAACAAGAGCACATCAAAACAAGTGGATCTTATGGTTTGCAGATCTTTGGCCCAATCCTGCTCTCCCTGGGAGTGATCCAAGGCCCTCTGAAACCACCCACTGGCCTCAGCAGCCAGCTTTGGCCAGGCCCTTTATTCTCAGGAACTGGGATTGATTTTCAGATGTGAGCAGAGATTTTCAATGTCTCAGTTTTCTGGTTCCCTACTCGAGACACCTTAGAGGAGCTTGCTTTTCAGAGGGCAGTTTGTGGAAGCCAGACCCCTTTATCATGTCTCTAGTTAGGCACCCAAAATCAAGGCACTTAAAATTGCTAGTCGCCTTTGAAAATGTAGGCCACAGACTGTGATGACAGTGTTTGCAGGAGAAAGGTGAGCAGAATCTGGCCCCTTTTAAAACAATTGTCATCCCAAACCACAAAGAGCAACCTTCACTGAACTTATTACAGCATAACGAGCACAGTCTTTCTAGGATGGTATCTATCTTAGATATATGGCCTCTGTCACCATAGTTTCTGAGCACCTCACAATCTTTAATGTATCCATCCTCATAACACCCCCTGGGAGGTAGGAAAACATTAATCCCAATTAACAGATGGAGAAATGAGGCACAGAAAGGCTAAGATTCTTGCCCAAGGTCACACAGGAGGTCCCGTGGGGGAGCAGGGAACTGAATTGGGGTCTCCCAAATCCCAAGCTAATGCCCTAACCACTGGACCATCCGTCCTCTCGGTACATGTTATTTTGATACCCAAATAGGTGCAGCTGTGCTTCACACCAGTTCTTATGAGTTTTCACATTATTAATAGTACTAATCATTAATAATAAGCTCTTCTTATATGCTTATTTATTCATTCATTGTTTGTATTATAATTACCTCAACTTGTCACAACGCACCCTTTGAAAGGTCCAGATTCTGTCCTCCTTACTGACAAAGAGTAGTACCTTACTACATAAGTAACCCCACTGATCTCAATCACATAGTAATGGACTACTCTGTATCAGTAAAGGCCTGAGAATCAGTCTGAGAGGAACATAAGAATGGCCATACTGGGTCAGACCAAAGGTCCATCTAGCCCACTATCCTGTCTACCAACAGTGGCCAATGCTAGGTGCCCCAGAGGGAATGAACAGAACAGGTAATCATCAAGTGATCCATGCCCTGTCGCCCGTTCCCAGCTTCTGGCAAACAGAGGCTAGGGACACTATCTCTGCCCATCCTGGCTAGTAGCCATTGATGAACCTATCCTCCTTGAATTTATCTAATTCTTTTTTTGAATCCTGTTATAGTCTTGGCCTTCACAACATCCTCTGTCAAGGAGTTCCACGGGTTGGACCCTGGACCTGTAGTGTGTCCTTCTCTGGGTCTGGTTGTTGGGGGACAGTGCTATGAAGATGTCTAAGCTCCCATTCTACATCGGAAGATGAAGATCCACATGCAGAGGGACCCCTCCATGTGCAGATCTCAAGGGGACCTAAGTTAGATAAC
This sequence comes from Malaclemys terrapin pileata, assembly GCF_027887155.1. Taxonomy (NCBI): domain Eukaryota; kingdom Metazoa; phylum Chordata; order Testudines; family Emydidae; genus Malaclemys; species Malaclemys terrapin. Next base: position 127,586,545 of record NC_071508.1, on the reverse strand, counting down.
TAAACATTAACTAAATGACTGTATGGACCATCCATAAAAGTGCATTACAAAGCAACTGCTCCTTATTAGCCAGAGTACCCAAACAGAACCCCATGCAACATAATGAGTGCAATAGCTAATTGTTCCTATAGCTCTGTCTGACTTCACGAAGAAACTGCTGGTTCAGTTCAGGAGCAAGTGGGTTCGTGAGAAGTATATTTGCCTTGTGATGAGCCATTGTCCTGGTCAAAGAAATTCAAGCCTCCTTGAGCAGGCCTTGTCAGGGTCAGGGAGAAGGAATTGTATCACTTGGTGTAGAAAGAGACAATGACCATTTTATTTATTTTATTTAATGTCTTTTGTGCACTGAATCATAAAAAAAAATCCTATTAATTGCAAAACAAAACAAGAAGAAGCAAGGATTATGCTTCCAGGGAAGGGTCAAAGGTTAATGACATATTTTACAGATTTGCTTACAAAAGAAGTGTCAGAAGAATTCAATGTAAAGGATTCACTTTTGCTGTTACAGAATTTGTTCTTCAACAAAACTTCAGATCAGTCAGATTTTGCATTCAAGGAGCTTAATGGTTCGGGGATTGATAATGGGAATTGGTAAGAAGTTTCATTTGTGACCCAAAATATTTGTTTTTTGAGAATTTTCAGAAGAATTTTTTTTGGAGGAGGAGGATTGTTTTCAGTTTTTGATTTTTTTAGTTCTTGTCCTTTTGTTCCTTTTTCCATTTTGGCAGCACAAAGGAGAGAGAGATAAATGGGAAATAAAACTGAAAATTAAAAAACAAAAACAAAAAAAATCATTTTGTGGAAAAAACAAAATTTTGAAAAGCTAAAAATATTTTGTGTAGATTTTCATTTAAAAACAAATGCCATTTTCATTGAAAAAAGTGTTTTAAACAAAACATTGTAATCAGCTTCCATAACAAAAAAGAGCCTTTCAGATAGGGGTCACGAGTTTGAACAAGGTATCTGACTACTGTATCCACTGCTATCTTATGACAGTTGGTTGGCCTGTGTGAAATGAGTTGATGGTCTCAATCTAATTCAGACTAGGCCAAAGTGCACACGATGAAACTGGTGCTAATTAACACCTTCATTCCCAGGGCCGGCGCTTCCACTAGGCGACCCGAGGCAATCGCCTAGGGTGGCAGGATTTGGGGGGCAGCATTTTGCCACCCTCGGCGGAAATTCAGCAGCGGGGCGGTCCTTCTGCTCCGGATCTTCGGCGGCGGGTCCTTCACTTGCTCCGGGACCCACCGCCGAAGTGCCCCAAAGACGCAGAGCGGAAGGACCCCCCCACTCCCGCCGAAGACCTCAGGCCCCCTGAATGCTCAGAGGAGGAGCGCTGCCGCCTAGGGCGGCAAAAACCCTGGCGCCTCTCCTGTTCATTCCTCGTCCTCAGGAAAGGACTGGATGAGCACAGTAATTGTTCTATAGGTGACTTATAGGTGTTCCATTCAGTGGAGGATTGAGATACATAGTAAAGGAAATGTTAGGAAGCTTAAACTGCTGCTATGGGTGCTGTATTTATACAGATTAATACAGCTACCACTCTGAAACCTGTATTTATTCTGTTACTCTTAAGTGATGCATTGAGCAGCTCATCTGCTATGGGGTGAATTTCACTCCGGGTAAAAAGAGAGCTTCAGTTACCAGTCCTATCAATCTGAGATATTTAATCACCAAGTACACCATAATTTTAAAAAATAAGTCACAATTTTGTAATTCCAATATGGGGAGCAGTTTGCAGGCTGATTATCTAGTTGCAGAGTCAGCATAAACACATCGCAATAAAATATGTTTTCAGCCCCCAAAAGGGACAGTTAGACAATTCTGACACCAACATATTCCCTTTATCTGAATCGACAATATCTCTCTGCAGAAAAATTCTGCAGGTACATTATATGCTGGTGAAACTGAATGTAGGTCAATGATATGCATACTGCCTTTTTAAACAAAAATCTTTCTGCAGAAATTGCATGATTTCCTGTTATGACTGTGGACTTCACATACAGTATCATACTGTCATTCTTTTTTTTAAAATGCTCTTTTCGGCGTGTAACAATCTCCCATTATACTCAAAATGCACGAACACACACAAAGTTCAAATATGAATAATATATATGAATAATATTTACTTTTAATGTACTTTTACTGTTTCTAGTGGCTAACATCATGCACCACAGACTTGTCAAGAGACCTGCTCTTGAGCAGAAAGAGATGTTAGCAGAAGAACTTAGACTAAATCTTATTTCTAGCTCCTCCCACTTCACTTGCCCCTTACTCATTTTCTGTTTGTTGGTGGTATGTATTTTCTTTTGCATTTTCAGAGAACGGTGGCATAAATTTTGATGAACTTGAAGAGCCCTCAGATTTGTTTTCCTGATACATGACATCTGTCATGATATCTTCCTGGTAACTCATATGTGCTTTTATTTTAACTATACTGCTTAGCATAAGCTATTTGAGGTAGGGAGTGTGCTTTAATGTGTGTTTGCACAGAAGCCATTCTGATTGGGACCCCAGGACACTACTGCCATACAATAATAATAATAATTTTATTTATATTTGCTTTGAGTCAATCGTCCTAGATTCTGATTTGATTGTTCTTCCTGCAGCTAAGACCTGTTGTTGGTAACTATAGAACTGCAAACAACGGGTCGAATCATACCTAAAAGTGGCGAATAAGGCTGGGGGAATTTTTCAATCAAAGCTTCTACTTTTTTGGTGAAGAATGCAGATTAGGTGGCCCAAAAACATTTAGCAAATTTGTGCTGATTTCATCAATTTGTTTTTGTCAACAATGGGGGGGGGGAAATCTGAGAAAATCAAAACATTTTGTTTTGACATTTTCAAAATGAAATGTTTCAATTCCAAATGACTTTTCCTTTTTGAATTTCTTTTAACTTTATTTTTAAAAAATTTGAAACCCCCAAAATGGTCAAAACTGAAATGAATGTTTTATTTGTCTTGAGACAACATTTTTCTAATTTACCAACAAGTCTAAATATTTAATTTTTAGTTCAATCTGAAACAATTTTTTTTCTGATTTTTCGGAATTGTCAGCGAACCCCAAAAATCCAGTATTTACCCAGCTCTAGTGGTGACTTAAATTTGTGTGTCATCAAGAAAAGATGTGAACTGTGGCTTCTTTTGAGGCTCTAACCAATCTCTGACGTGCTTCAACATAATCTGTTGAACTGAGGCCAGTGATATCGCTCAGCTGAACTCCCTTGATACAAATGACAGGGGGCTACCATGACAGTGTTTTCCATGGGGTGGGGGCCTTCAGACCCCTGATTTATTAACCTTCCAGCACAAGTGTGGAATTATGGCCCCAATTCAAAAGAAAAACCCCTATTCAACACTTAAGCACATGCTTCAGCACAAAGTCAAATCTATGTGTTAAGCTCATGCTTAAAGTTAAACATCTGTTTGGTGCTTTCTTATTCACATGCTTAACTGCTTTTCTGAACTGGGGCAGTAAAGAGGTTAGAGGCTTCTACGAGAGGGTTGCATATTAAAGATGCTTTGGCTTAGACTTTATGTTATATGAGATGATGTGGTTAAACAAAGTGTTTTGGTTTTTGTGCAAGAGCATTTCCAATGGAAATTAACAATAGAAAATTGGATGTTGTGAAATATTGTATTGATCAACTGTAGATCTGCTAGTGGCTTGTTGTTAAAATGTGGGTGATGCCCAGGGTTCTGGATACATGCATTAGAAATAAAAAATAAAATAAAATACTATATATATGGGACACCTGTTGCCTGATCTATTGATTGTATATTGATTATATTACTAATTTAGTTTCCCCAATTAGCGCTCTGAAATGTGGTAAATTCTTGTTCCAAGATCAGGCCCAGTATTATCAGATTTCCTGATAATAAAATAATAATAACAATTAATTTACTGTTCAGCTGGGAGCCCCCATGTGCACAGTGGCAACACTCATGCTATATTTATAAGAGTTTGATTAATACAATTAACAAAATCATAAACACTCCAAGCCAGAAAGGTAGAGATAATATAAAATGAGCAGTGCATCCATATACTTACACCATCCCTTGCAAAACAACTTGAAGTGTTAGTTATCATCTTCTTCAGCTTACCCCTCACCATCATCACTATCACCAGTGCTCATCATTCTGGCCTCTCCTAAGGGCTACATCTCTCCTTCTCAAAGCACATGGCTGGGATACAACTTTTATAATATGCCACGCTGATGCCACTATGCCTAATGCAGATTCAGTGGAAGTTTCAGCCCTTTTTCCTTATTTGTAGTCCCTCACCCTACTAATGTTGCAGTACCTTTCTCCCAGAGGCTATTAAACCTTTTACCTCAAGCTTATTATCATATATGTTAATTAGTTAAAATGGCGTTCTTGTGGTCGAACATCAGCTGATGTCCCTAACTAAAAATATTTCAAGCTGGTATAAATTAACATCTTGTGATTACCTAACTGCAGTCTAGTCATTACAGACTTCTGTCTTATGATATCTTATGATCTAGGGTTACTCTTGGTTAGCTTTACTTATGCAAAGGGTTGGGGCCTTATGCCTTAATTAGTTTGGCTAAGCTCTCATCTTACAGGCCTTGAGGCTTTGTAAAGTCATTTCATTATTGATTTAACTTATACCTACATAAGAACATACGAATGGTCATACCAGGGCAGGCCCATGGTCCATCTAGCTCAGTATCCTGTCTTCCGACAGTGGCCAATAACAGGTGCTTCAGAAGGAATGAACAGAACAGGGACTTATGAAGTGAACCATCCCCTGTCATCCACTCCTAGCCTCTGGCAATCAGAGGCTAGGGACACTCAAAGCATGGGGTCGCATCCATGACCATCTTGGCTAATAGCTATTGATGGACCTATCCTCCATAGCAAATGCCTATATCTATAGGCTACATACCTTGGTGATATTTACAGAAAAGAAAAGAAAAGAAAAGAAAAGAAAAGCTATCATATCACCAGCACACTAATACACTATTGTATATTTCTGCAATGCAAGACGAGTTGAGCAGCCTTGCCAACTGGATTTGTCAGAGATGTTTCATCCTCACCCTGGTGAAAATAGAAGTCGTGTTGCTGGGCTAGGACCACCAATAGGAGAAGGCCTGTAATTTCCCCTAGGTGTAGAGAAGTTGTGAGTCCAGTGAACTTTTGGCATCATTTTTGACAAAAGCTTTGGCTTGGAAAACCATGTGTCAAGCACGGGGTGAAATCCTGGCCCTGTTGAAGTCTATAGGCTAGGTTGATATGGCTAGGTCTACACTACCCGCCTGAATCGGCGGGTAGAAATCGATCTCTTGGGGATCGAATTATCGCGTCTTATCGGGACGCGACAATCGATCCCCGAATCGACGCTCTTACTCCACCAGCGGAGGTGGGAGTAAGCGCCGTCGACGGGGAGCCACAGAGGTCGATTTTGCCGCCGTCCTCACAGCGGGGTAAGTCGGCTCCGATACGTCGAATTTGTGTATTTTAAATCGACACCCCCCCCCCCCCCCCCGTAGTGAAGACCTGCCCTATGAGCGTTTTGCCTTGAATTGGGCCAGGATTTTACTCCGGGTGTCAACGTGGCCCCTTTTTGCTCCAGTTAGGGTGCTGGAACCATTTTTATAGTGGGGGTGCTGAGAGTCATTGAGCCAAACTGTAAGCCCTGTATATAATAGAAACCACTTCAAGCCTGGGGGGTGCTGCAGCACCCCCTGTACCCTTACTTCTAGCACCTATGCAGTTACGCCCTCAGCATAGGCTGCTTCTTTATTGTATCCTATGTCTGTCACAAAACAGTAACACATACACTTGTTACCAGGAAGCTCAATTATTGTAATACCCTCTTAACAGGACTTACAGCAAGGCTGCTTCATCGCTTGCATCTTGTTCCGAATGCAGCAGCACGTGTGCTCACTGGTGTGAGCCAGCATGATCATATTATGCTGTGCTGCATTCTTTACATTGTCTGCCTCTAAAGTGGCAGGCTGATTTTAAGTTGGCCCTTTCAGATGTGAAAGCCCTAAATAATACAGACTCTGGCTATAACTGAGCCCCTGAACCTTGTCCTGATGGAGATCAGTATTCCCACATCACCTACTTTTTCTGCGAGCCCTGCCGTTGTGTTTCAGAGCTGCATGGAATCACGACTTTTCCATGTTGGGCTACAGGGTGTATAACTAACTCCACCCCCACTTTAGTAACTTCACCTTAACATCCATTCCTATCCCCTATCCCCCTTCTTATATACTGCCCTCATCATCATGGTACCTGGGCACCCAACAACATTACCATCACCCCATTATAAATACATATTAACTGGGTTTGTAACTTCACTACTGGGTGATTTGGGGCAAGTCACTTCAGTTTTCTGTGTCTCGTTTTCCCCCTTCCATCAAATGCAGATGATAGTTATTTCCTTTGTAAAGCACTTTGAGATCTCTAGATTAAAAAGTGCAGTTTAAGAACTATTATTTTTATGTTATTGGCCTGTATGTGGCCTAACTGCCCCTCCCTATCTTTTCCCCTATATACACACATTAAAAAACATGTTTTTGTTATAAATGCATTTTTTCTCTTATTATTAAGCTAATCATTGGCCCTGTTTTAATTATCTTCCCCCATCTCATGCTCTCTCTTTTAATAATCTTGTTTGCTTGCTTTGAATTCTAGTATGGCATTTGTTTGTTTATTTAAATTGTGTTCTTAGTATATTTAAGTTGCTTTAATTATGTTGTACATTGGCAGGGATCTCAATTAATATAATTTTTATATTAATAAATGGGTTTCCTCTTACTATTAAAATATTATGGCTAACAATTACAAACATGGATGCCTGAAGTAGGGCATCCAATTAATCCAAGCCTGGATTTCAGAGAGGGGAAGACTGTGGGAGCTGACCACTTAATTAGCTGCCTATCTAGAGACAGAATGCCTAACTTTTGGCACCTGTGTTATAAATTTTTAGCCTGTGTGTCTTATTTCATGTCTTTTATAGTTTGTGGGCCAGACTTCTAGATGTGTCAGAGCAGCAGGAGGGGAGGATAGTTGGCTTCATGCCATCTTTCCTTCGTTCTTGATCCTGAGGGCTGATGGGGGCTGAATACAAGTTGGAGCAGCCTCAGGGCAGCGCTCAAGCAGCCACTGTGCCAGCCAGAGATCACCGGAACTCCTCATGCTTCAGCCCTGCCACTGACACACTCTGAATCATTCCCTATGGGGTACAGGGGAAAATAGAATAGGAGGAGGTGCTCTTATTGCATCCGGTGTTTTCTCAGTTTCTAATGTGAGCTCTTCATTCCTTGGAAAGAAGTGACAGACATTTACACAAAGGGAAAAAACAGTAGTGTCAGAGATGGTTAATCCTTGCTCTCTTTATCTAGATACCTGCATATTTGAAATACTTAGGGGTGCTGTCTTGCCTTGATGTGTGGGGATTTACAGACTCAGCTCCATAAATGTTAGTGGGAATTGGGTGCATAGATCGTACTGCATCAAGATGAGAATATCTGGTAATAAATCTTTTAATATGCATGTAACATTGACTGGATAACTTGAAACATTTTTAAATCCAAATAAAAATTGAGTTTGATACTAGAAAAGAAGTTACCCCCAGAGATGGATAAGTGGAATCTGTCTCCATGTAGTGAGAACCTGTTTGATTTCATATTGTACGTAGAATGATCTTTCTTTATCTTTATTGATTACTAGGAGAGCAATACAATTAAAGGGAGCTGAATGCTTTAAAGTTTTTGTTTTCTGACAATGTGTCAAAGAAAGACTTCAAAACAGGTGTCATTGTTATAGGACACCTCAAGAAACAAGCTTTTCCAGAAAAACCTCTCTCTGTTGGCAATTGTGGGGACGCAAGACAAAAAGGGAGCATGTGTGTGTTTGTGTGTGTTAGTGTTAATTAGTGATGTGAAAATACAGGAATATACCCAGTCCTCTTTTCTTGCACCCACACATATAAAAGAAATGCCCATCATTCATTAGTTAATGATCTACTCTATCCCTCCCCCACTACACACACACCCCTTCTCAGACACGAGCTTTCTAATGTAGTACACCCCTCAAGCAGCACTGTTTATGCCAGGATTAGGAACACAAGGAAATAGAAAAGGCATTTAGAAACCATAGGAAAACAATCCTTTTGGTGTTTGAACTGCAGTGTTATTCAAATATATGCATCTGGTGCTGGGTGCAGGGAAGGACTGCAGGAAATATGCCAAGGAAGAGAGACAAGGGGAGGCCATCAACATGAGAGAGTGAGAAAAAGACAGAAAATGCTTTTTGTTTGCAGTCTTGGCTGGTTGACTTGATTTGAAAATAATAGGTCCCCTTTCTCTCTCCCCAGCCCCCCGACTCACTGTATGTAAAGTGATTGACACTCACTGGAGATGGATTTTAAACATGTATCTTGCTTATTACGATTGTGTATGTTTACATAATACACTTCCAGCTCCAAGAGTTTTGTTCCTCATTTACTTACTACCCAGTTGCAACCCACCTCTTGCTTTCTGCCTGCCATCAAGTTCCTCCACCTTTTGTCTAATTCTTCACACATTAGGGTAGAGAGAGGAGGACATTCTGAAAATTCACATTTTTAAACAGAGATAAGCTCAACTCAATCTCCCTTCAGCAGGGTTTTTTGCTTAGTGCAGACAGGGCATTGACACATTTTGCCAGTGCTTGTTACATTTGCTTTCTTCCAAAGGAAGGAAGGATGGTTTTCTCAACCAATAATGACTACAGAAGTAGTGAGTAGAGACTACTGCTTACTATGCAAAAGGTGCTCATCCTTCTGCCTACCCGCCATTCGTTGATGTGTTTCATCCACCTGTTGTATAATGCCATAAACCCAGATTATGAGCTCTCTGCGGCAGGAACTGCCTACTCCTTAATTTTTCATGCAATTCCTAGCACAGTGTGGCCCTAATCGTTGACTGGGCCCTCTAGGCCACTACTCTAATACAAATAAATAATAATTGTGGTTAGGGCACAGGACAGGTTCTACTCTCAGCTGTGCCACAGATCACAGTTTTCTTGCACCCAAATGTGCCTCAGTTTCTGATGTGTAAAATGCAGATAATAACTCTAATTTACAGGGGTGTTCTGAGGTTAAACTCATGAATATGTGTGACGTGTTTGATATGCTGAAAAGGAAAGGTGCTATATATATGCAAACTGTTATTTATGAATGAGAATTTTGTTATTATACATATACTATATATAATATGCATGTGTATAGCCAGAAACTAGTTTATTGAACATTAATAACTATATATCTATAGTAGCTTTGTTATTTTGCAGTTGTGCCTTCTCCACAATCCAAATTAACCCTGTATTAACACTATGGCACTGCTACATATTGTATGGTTGACAAAAACTCTTTGCTTTTATAGATGCACACAGAATTCAGACTGCACACAAATTTGCACACCGTTCCAATATTTGGTCATTCTAAGTGCTGTCAGCCCAAGTTGTACTGAGAGATAGCTACTTTGATATGCACACAAGTGAAATGAAAGCACAGGCCTTGAAAAATGGCTGTTCAAGACTTTTTGCCTTTATTTCTTCAGTTCCTGTTTTAAATGATTGTTAATAGTTACAGACTTGTGCAGCTTTCCAGTTGGAACATTCCTTTGAGTCCAGTCCCATACCCAGGGGAATTTTACGTATGCCTAAAGAGTCAGCTACAATGTTCTGTAGTTAAGTCAATGGTGGTGCAATCTGGAAAGGTGCAAGTGTTAGGAATTGTAAGGGATAGGAGAGTAAAGATAGCAGTGTAAAGTTAACTTTACCTATTCCACCTAGCTGTGTGAGTCGGTCCCTTTCAGAACAGCACTTTAAAGAAGGTCCACACTCATCCATATGCACATCACTGTAAGGGTGAAATCCTGACCCCACTGAAGTCAGTGGGAGTTTTTCCACTGAGTTCAGTGGAGACAGGATTACATCCTAAATATCAGAGGCTACCGCTACACTGTGAGCTTGGGGTGTGATTCCCAGCATGCACAGACGTAGTCGCACTAGCTCTCATCTGAGCGAGCATGCTAAAATACTAGCGTAGCCATGGTAGCATGGGCAGCAGCAGTGACAGCACCTGCTAGCAGCCCACATATGTACCCAGGGGGTTCAGGTGGGTTTGTACTTGAGGCTGCGAGCACAGTGCTGCCGCCGCAGCTACACTGAGATCTCACACAAGTATGTCTATGTGAGCTGGGAGTCACACTGCTAGCTCGTAGTGTAGACATGGCCCAAGTGCCCCACGGAAGTAAATTAGGGAGGACGTGGAGAATGGCAAGAGAGGTGACACTTTGAACCTCCTTCCCGGTATCAGTTGCTGTAGCTATGGCGGTACCATTCTACCCTCTCAAACACTTCTTGTCTTCAGAATTCTGTACAGAGGGGGTAAACGCCTTGCTTGAAATCAGTATTACTGCAGCATGGCAGAGTTGTTGATATTTGTTCCAAAAACAAAGTGTGGATAATTACTGTCTGGAAGATTAGTGTTAGAGTTTAACTGCATCATCAGTACAGACTTTGAATGACCCGGCTATTCAATATACTGAGCCCATGTTCCTCTGCCATTTTGGCTTTGCAAATCCTTCCTTTGGGGGAAAAAAATGTGTCCTTCTACTTCTGAGGCAGCTTTGAAATATATATATGAGATTTCCTTCAACCTACACCCCAATTGCATAAGCCCTTTGGGGTAATCAGGATTGAATTATGACAGAATCTTTGGGATCCAGGCCAAAAGTTGAGAGGCCTGACATAGAAATGAGGGGAAAGTCAGAGGGCTCAGAGAAGACAGTCATGAGTTCTGAAGGGAAAGAAGTGGGCAAAGAAGGGAGAGGAAGAGTCCATTTGAGGGCTGGGGAAGAAAGACCATACAGTCTAATGGCAAGTGGGTGGCTACAATGAAAAGTTTCTGCAGAGAAGGCATTATTTTTAAAGTTCTCCTGAAGTTTTTATGGCCGAGACCCTATTTCATCTTAACCCATCCTTGGGGATAAAGGTTCAGCTGGATGTATCTCAATCCCTCCCCTTTCTCTCCCCTTGTCAGCATGTTCTCTTCCTCCTGTACATTTCCACCAGGGTTAAAAATTCTGACTCTCCCTCCCTTTCCCAACTGACTGCGCCCTTTGAAAGGTGCACAGTGCCCTGACTCCCACGGAGTCAAGTTCCATTGGAACTGCTGGTAGTGTATTCAGCAGCCATCTGTCATTGCAGCTGCTTGCTGAAGAAATCAACTTAATTTTTTTTGTAATACTTTGGTTGGGGGAAAAAAAAAAAAGCCTGAACAACAACAGCAATGGCCTGGCCGTTTCGCTGACAATCCAAACACAAGGAGCCACCCCCTATCAGCAACTGAAAAGCCAAAGGCCAATGAGAAGGAAATGATAGCCACATGGTCTGATGGGCATGAACAGAGGCATAGGTCCTGCCTGATAGGAGTAACTCCCTTGTGGTGGGAGAATGAGGCCCAGGGAGCTCCTGGGTCTCAAGAAGACAAAGCATGTGACTAGCTGGTTGCCAGCATAACTTAGAGGTGAGATCAGCACAGCCTAACTCTGCTTCTGTTGAAGTCAATGGCACCAGAGTTTTCAAAAATCTCATCACGCATGTTTAATTTTATGGCAATGCCCAGAGTAAAGTGAAACATTTGGGAGCTGTAACAAAACCAATGCAAGGGTCAGGCAATATCTAATGGAATCATGTGTTAAAGCCAAAAGGCCTTCAGCTTTGGTTTCTGCTTGTGATCTAGTTACGTATCATGAGCCTCAACTCTTAGATGCTGCTTTTCAGAGGCCAGAGAGAGAGATTAAAACCATATTTTTATTTGTAGGTGTTGAACTGTTTTTGCGGGTTTGGGACTTTGCTAACAGACACACTCATGTATCAGAGGGGTAGCCGTGTTAGTCTGGACCTGTAAAAAGCAACAGAGAGTCCTGACGAAGAGGGTATTCACCCACGAAAGCTTATGCTCCAATACATCTGTTAGTCTTAAAGGTGCCACAGGACTCTCAGACACACTCATGGCTATCCCAATGGCATTGAAGGCAACCACACCTACCTTGACAAGAGAGCAGACAGCAGTAGCCCGGGCCTCCTGCTCAACATTCTGGTCTCCAATGTTTAAAAAAGATGAACTCAAACTGGAACGGGTGCAGAGAAGGGCAACTAAGATGATCAGAGGAATGGAAAATCTGTCGTATGAAAAGAGATTAGAGGAGCTTGGGTTGTTTAGTCTGACAAAGCGAAGGCTGAGGGGGGATATGATTGCTATCTTTAGATATATCAGAGGGGTTAATACAAGGGAGGGAGAGGAATTATTCCAGTTTAGTACTAATGTGGACACGAGAACGAATGGATACAAACTGGCCGGGGGGAAGTTTAGGCTTGAAATTAGACGAAGGTTTCTGACCATCAGAGGGGTGAAATATTGGAACGGCCTTCCGAGGGAAACGGTGGGGGCGACGGACCTGTCTGGTTTTAAGATTAAGTTGGATAAGTTTATGGAGGGAATGGTTTAATGATAAAACATAGTAGCCAAGGAAAACCAAGCAATGGTACATGAACAGCATAATGGCCAACAAGGGTCAGGCTAGAGACTCTTGCCTATATGCTCGGGGTATTACTGATCGCCATATTTGGGGTCGGGAAGGAATTTTCCTCCAGGGTAGATTGGCTGAGCCTCTGGAGGTTTTTCGCCTTCCTCCGCAGCATGGGGCAGGGATCACTAGCAGGAGGGTCTCAGCCGATTGAAGTCACTAAAACACAGGATTGGGGACTTCAACGGTAGAGTCCAGGGAAGGGTCTTGCGGCCTGCAGCATGCAGGGGGTCAGACCAGATGATCATAATGGTCCCTTCTGACCTTAATGTCTATGAGTCTATGAGTCTATTTGAAACAGAGCTGACAGCTTTTGACAAAGCGTGAGAATCCTTTGGCCCCATCATAGTGCTGGTCACTTTCTTTTTTCTGAATATTATCCTTCTTATTTATATTTTGTAGCTCAATAAGTTGTGAATGAGTAAATTAGAGAGATTACCTCTTTACATTTCCCTCATAGGGAGTTTAAAAAGGCCTTGTAGGCAAGAGAACACATTAAGACTGTTAAATGATGGATATGATTAAAGTATACAGAAATATTAAAATAATACTTAAGTTGGAAGAAGGGAGAGAGATCACAACATCCATTTCCAGTCAATGCCTATTGTAGCCTATGCAGGAAATCTTCAGAATCATAAATGTTGTTAAACACAACAGCATTTTCAATGCAAGCATGTAACTCACCAAGGGAGGCTATGGTGCTTACAGTAGGGGAACATGAGTCTATCAAGTGAGAAAGCAGTTAAGGCAGCACAGAAAATAAATAAAATGGCTCTTTTTGTGGCCCCAGGGGGTGGGGGGGAGGCATTGGGAAGTGTCATCATTCTATATCAACCAGCCACTACCCCTTGCAGGCAGGTGGTGTTACAGGGGAGCCCTTACCCTGGGTGAGGGCAAAATCAAGTATCAACAAGTCCAGAGTGACCATTATATGCAAAAGAGCACCCTCTTTTGGAGGGCCTCATTCATTAATAGAAAAGCAATGCAAAACATGTAACTTTCACCCCTACGTCTCAGCTGTGTGACCAGGTCACTCTTAGTCCATCTGACCCCCAACAGAGTCCAGTGCTCATCTCTATCCAGGCTCTTCCTCAGGAGTTGTTTCAGTTCCACTCTTTGTCACTGGTGTTAGGCCTCTTGCCTCTACCAGAGTACAATCTTTCTGGAGCCGGAGGTCCATCTACTGTGACTCTTCTCCAGGGACAATGGGTGATCCTTGTCAGGCGAGGCTTCCAGCCGGTGTCAGGGAAACCCCCTGGCTGAGACCAGGCCTTCTTGGATGCCTGCTGACTGTAGTCCTCCATCTATAAGGCTCCCCTCTCTATGAGCACCTCTTACAAGCTCCCCATTCTGATCACCCTCTATGCTCTCCTGCTCAGACCTCCCTCTGACTCAGACCTCTCTTGGGAGCTCCTCTCCACAGGAGCTTTCTGTTTCCCTTGGTAGTTCCCCTCTGACTGAGCGTGGGTAACCTTTATTAGGTCCAGGTGCTCATTTACTAATCAACCATCAGTCAATTACCACACAGGTGGGACCTTCAGAAGGCAATTTGGGGCAGGCTGGCCCTAACTCCCCATGAAGGAATGCTGCCCTGTGACACGGCCGTTTGTTTCAGTTTCTGGACAGTGCATTTGGCACCTTTGACAGAGAAGCCTGAGGTGACAGGTTTCTGTCTCCACCCACACAACACCCACTGCATATGTGAAATTCAAACATACTTATATATATATATAAAATTATCCCTGGAGCCCCAGCGATATAGAGAATCCTTTTTTAAATGAAAGAGAAAATAAATCTTTTCAGTCTTTCCCATCTACTGCTGGAAAAGACAGAGAGAGAGACAGTCAGACAGACTGATAAGACTCACTGGTTGATTTTTTTTTAGTAATTTCTTTTTGGTTTTTTTTTAATATTGAAGTTCTCAGCCTCACAGTACGAAGGGGCTGGGAAGAAGATAGAAAGAACGTTGGGCCTATTATATCCAAAGCGTTTCCCATTTTTTTAAAAACTATACTATTTAAATAGGCAGGTATTTCAAGCTTCTTCTTTTTTAAACACACTATTCCACAAAAATCACCTGCCCAAAACCTTGAGTCAAGCTGAAACACCGGCCTGCATCTCATGTATATGAAAGATGGTGTTGCTTTCCTCACAAAAGAAATTGGGTTTGAAACAGAGACAGAAAATAAAAGGACCCTGCCCCCTCATACTGGCTTTTCAAAAGCTTTATTAAAATAACCAGATGTATGTGCTTTGGGCCTCTGTCATACAAAACCTCCAAGAGCCCCATTCACATTCACTAATAATCATCCCACTTGGCTGTGAAACAGGCTTCGACATTGTGCCCATCTAGATAGTCTGTCTTGGCTTGTGTTGACTGGTTCAGCAGAGCTCCTGTTGAGAGACAAAAGGGACAAGAGACTAATGCAGGCAAAGGACTTGAGCACAGGCTTAACTTTATTCATAGGAGCAGTTCGACTGACCCTTCATTACTTTGCTGGCCAAAATGCCTGCCCTTTTCCTTTTCTACTTATTCAGATAAGTGAATAGCATTATTTACACACCTACAAAAGCTGTATTTTTATTAAGAAAAATTACTTCAACCCACAGCTAAATAAGCAACGACACATCCCCTTATCAACCAGCATATGAGCTCAGGAAGAAAAATTGTGTGGCCATTCCGCAGCTGCTAAGTCTGATTTCAGCAAATGCTTGGCTGCCTGGCTTATGTCCATTCATAAAGGGTAGAATCTGTGCCCACTCACTCACCAATTGATCCTGCCATTTTCTTTGGCTACATAGACCAAAGCATTACAGAGGTTTGCAAGATCTGCAGGACTTTTAAAGCAGGTTTTCCTTTTGCGTTAGCACAGAAGCACTCTCAGCTTTACAGCTCATCTTATGTATTTTCACTGGTTTGCCCTCAAAATATAGTACTCGAGTGGAATAAAAGATGATTTACAGTTCACAGACAGATTCCTTGCTGCTATCTAAAATGACTCCTTTGTAGTGGACTTTTGTAAATACTCAAAGTCCACCATAGATGTCAGATGGTATGTTACACAAGCATATTCTGTGGGAAGACAAGCTCAGGAGAGAAAACTCAATCAAGAGTAGAAAAACAAAACATAGTTCAAGGAACAAATGGTTTGCTCCGTTTATAAAGTGGGTAACCAGTTGAGTTGTTAGAATTCTAGCTTGTCAACAACAGCATGCTTATTGATAGCAGGAAAAGGAAACAGGACACTTTTCACACTTTGATAGTGTGACAAAAACAGCTCTGATAGAGATAAGAACTCTCAGATGGTAGTCACTTGACAAAGGGTGACTCAGCACCCCAAAAGGTCAAGCCCCAAAAGAGGTGGCATACCAGATCAATTGTGCCTCATGAGAGAGAGCCTAGAAATTCCTGCTAGCAAAATAACCAGACAGCATGCAGAATTTTTGTGTTTGTTTCCTCATGAGAGTGATCTGCTACAAGAAAGGCAAAATCCTCATGGAATTATGCAGATTTAAACCAGTAGAGAATCTTGCCTGAGTGTTGCCAATCTGCCTCTTGGAATCATTAGCGCAGACTATCTTCCTTAGGCTGTGGGAATGAGAAAAACCACTCCATGACCATTAAGGGCTCTGTATCCAAAGCCTAAAATCCAAGAACCACAATAGTTCTAAGAAAAAATGTTTGATTCCTGACTCAGATTCACATTTCCAAACTGTCCCATGAGGGAAGATCCATAGCCCAAATCATGAAAATCACTCAGGTCATTATTTGAGTAAAAGCCTTCCCAGGTAAGTACCCTGGTATTAAATTAAATGAACAATTCAACTTCCTTCCACAGCGAGAGATTGTTATGCCATTTAGATCATAATTCTTCATCTCAGTATATGAAGTATTTGAATCTCACTTAATGCACAGGTGTAACATCTATGAATGCTGGAGAAGCAAAGTCCCTAGTTTTTTATTTTCACATTAAAGAATCACATGCAAAGATAATGAGTTGGCCTTTTGGTCCCCCACAATATTTTAAACAAGTCTACGCTGTTGATTTAACACAGCCACAATTTCTAGAGCACTACTCGGCACATATCTATAATCAGGAGTATTTTACAAAGGTAGTGCTTAACAATGTTAGATGAGCCATACCATGGCAGTCTTAGAGCCACCCTTATAACTAAGAATCTGCTAGTGAGAGTGCAAACTGTATTACACAAAGGATTCTCGTCAAGTAAATCCACTTAGCTGGAAGGATCAAGATGGATTGGTGTTATATGGGAAATAGTCTTATAGCACTCAGAAGGATGGCGCTGGTGCTACCTTGTCTGTTAAATATCTTATCTATCTGTGATCAGATGTTCCTTAACCCCTTCACTGCAGACAGGATTTGTAAACTCAGTGCTGAAAGTGTTTTGAGTGCTGATCTATGCATACCTAAATAATGATGTTTTCTTTAACACAGCCTAAACAAATCATATTGTTCTGGCTTTGGAAGTCCTAGTGCTATTTATTGGCATTAAGGTTTCATGTGATTGTAAAATTCTACTCAGAGTGCACTAAACATGCAAATTGCCAATTAAAGTCCTTATATTTATACCAATATAAATTTGTAAAAATTCCAACCAAAAAAAAAAAGAGAGAAATTCTACCGTGCCAGTATAAAAACTTTATATTGTTGAAATTAGAAACTAAAGACCTTTTCCAAAAGTGTTCAAAATTATTTTCTCCGTATTTTTAATATTCATAAAAGTGGCAAGAACAAAGTGAGGCAAATTTGCATTTCATATCTCACTAAAGCTACTCCACATATACATGATAACACATCCAGAGAACAATAAGATATCCTGTCACACATATATATTTTCTAAAACTGCACAAAAGGAGGATTTCAGGGATGCATAAATTAACTTCCTATCTCTAAATTATTAACCCAGACTATTCCTGGATGTGAACCAATATCAAATGACACAGGAAAACACACTATATATTTCACATTCCTTTCCCACGTAATATTGACAAATTAGCAGGCAGAGCTGAATGAATATTGGGAAATATTTTTCATTTGAATTTTTCTCAAATTCACTTTGGCTGGGTTCACTCCTATTTTGTGCTTGGGGTTGTTGGTGGTGGTTGTGAGCATTCATCCAATCTAGGTTTCTTAGCACAAAAGCTTGTGGGAAACGACTGAATATGTATAGGAAGTGAATTTTTAAAATTAGTTCTCCCGTAAGTTTTTTCACTAGACATCTGATGAAGGTCCTGATTCAGGACAGCACACAATCACTTGCTTAAGGACTGTCCGGAATATGGATGGATCTTAGTGCTTTCCTGAATTGGAGCTTATAAGAATTATACTTCTTCAGTCATGGAAGAGAAACTATATGACTTATGTGACTAATCATGACTAAGCAATACCTGTTGAATTTTGGCAATGGCAAATTTCAAAAATCAAGCCACTGGGCAAACAAAAAGTGACAAAATATTTCACTGAATAATTACCAATAATAATGAATTTGCAAAAATTGCCATCTATTTGCAGATTTTCTGAGAACTGTCCCCCCCCCATTTTAACTTCTGTTTATAGCAGACCCCAAATATCATCAATCTTCAACTGCTTTTGCAATCCAAATGTTATCACCCATAGGCATGTTTGTGGCACCATCTCTGTACAATCTTGTCAAAAAGGTAGCATGCTATCTATCAGTGCATACATTTTCTATAATTACACATAATGATTTATTGGCTTTATAACTTAATTTCCTACCGCAACAACTTTAAACCATAATTCTATGGCCTAGTCAGAGATGACATAAAACTCCAAAAATCACCTAATTTTCACCATTTTCCTTCACTTAAACTCAGGCATATCAGCTGCCAAGATATAATGGGCACATTTCAAACATTTTTCATGGTCTCTGAATTTCAGGGGTACAAAACAAGCATAACATGCAGACTAAAGACCCAAAATGGCTCCAAAACACACATACAAAATGGGAAATGACTGCCTAGGAAGGAGTACTGTGGAAAGAGATCTGGGGGTCATAGTGGACTACAAGCTAAATATGAGTCAACAATGTAACGCTCTTGCAAAAAAAACCAAACATCATTCTAGGATGTATTAGCAGGAGTGTTGTAAGCAAGACATGAGAAGTACCGGTAATTCTTCCACTCTACTCCGCACTGATTAGGCCTCATCTGGAGTATTGTGTCCAGTTCTGGGTGCCACATTTCAGGAAGGATGTGGACAAATTGGAGAGAGTCCAGAGAAGAGCGACAACAATGATTAAAGGTCTAGAAAACATGACCTATAAGGGAAGATTGAAAAAATTGGGTTTGTTTAGTATGGAGAAGAGAAGACTGAGAGGGGACACGATAACAGTTTTCAAGTACATAAAAGGTTGTTACAAGGAGGAGGGAGAAAAAATGTTTTTCTTAACCTGTAAGGATAGGACAAGAAGCAACAGGCTTAAATTGCAGCAAGGGAGGTTTAGGTTGGATATTAGGAAAAACTTCCTAACTGTCACGGTGGTTAAGCACTGGAATAAATTGCCTAGGGAGGTTGTGGAATCTCCATCATTGGAGATTTTTAAGAGAAGATTAAACAAACACCTGTCAGGAATGGTCTAGATAATACTTAGTCCTGCCATGAGTGCAGGGGACTGGACTAGATGGCCTCTCAAGGTCCCTTCCAGTCCTATGAGTCTATGATTCTATGATTGGCTTTAAATTCCATCCCTTGTTCTCTTCCTGCCCAAACCTTCCCTCTGAACTTGAACTGAATATCAAACAAACATTTTTCACTGTCCAAAACAGCTTAATTAATAACTCTCTTTACTACTTTTACATTTTTTGCACATTGTGTGGACTTCCGGCTAGGTCTGGAAGTACTGAAGTACCAAGAGAAAGGCTGTTTTTTATGGGACTCTCAGTCCAGCCACAAGGAGATATTATCCAAAATCTTGTGAGCAATCTCACTCAGTTTTGTATACCCAAGAGATTTGGATAAGTTCAGATAAGGTCCTCACATTTTGGACAATTATCTGAACCAAACTAAATTGTTTGATGTTCAACACTCATTGAGCATTATTATCCACAACTCTGAATGAATCTGGAGCAGCATACAAGAACGCAGCAAAAGTCACAACTGTTTTTATAACATTTTCATGTGTGGCATAGTTGTTAAGGTACCACCATGGCAAATGTGCACATTTTAAAGTGACTTTGTGTGCCCTGATTACACAAAGTTATTTTCATGGAGCCCTGGACTCCACATGTACCAAAATTCTAACCCACATCTGGTTTTCATAGTTCAAATTGCTGCATGAAGCTCACTCACACTTTGGCATGTGCCAAAACTGTGGCTGAATAAAGAAAGCACTTGCCAAGTATATCCACTTTCTAAAACTAGGCATATTAACAACTTCAGGATGCATAACTCAACCTCCTCTCTCACAGTTCCATTAGCAATAACCTGCTTTGTCACTGGAGCAATATAAACAAATGTAGTAAAAAAAAAAAATCTAGAAAATCCTCCATGTGTTGTAATGTTTTCTCACAGAACTCTGGCAAATTAGCTGTAGTCATAAAAATTTGTCCTTTAAAAATTGCTTAGTGTGCTTATTATAATCAAACCGAATGCAGTACGTGTGCCTCTGCTGGGGCAGATATGAGTCCATCATGAGCTTATTGAGGAAGAGTTATCTTGTGGTTAAGGCACTGGAGTGGGAGTTAGATCTCAGTTAAATTCCCAGAGACTCTCATGTGACCTTGAGTAAGTCACTCAGCATCTGTGCCTCAGTTTGCTATCTGTAAAATGGGGATGGTAATGATAGAAACGTAGGGCTGGAAGGGACCTCAAGAGATCATCACATACAACCCCATGTACTGAGGCAGAACCAAATAAACCTAGACCATCTCTGACAAGTGTTTGTCCAACCTGGTCTTAAAAACCTCCACTTATAGGGATTCCACAACCTCCCTTAGAAGCCTGTTCCAGAGTTCAACTGTCCTTATAGTTGGAAAGTTTTTCCTAATATCTAACCGAAATCTCCCTTGCTGCAGATTAAGCCCATTACTTCTTGACCTACCTCCAACGGACATGGAGAACAACTGATCACAGTCCTCTGTATAACAGTCCTCTTAACATATTTGAAGACTTATCAGGTTCCCCCTCAAGACCTTCATTTCTCAGAATTAAACACGTCCAGTGTTTTTAACCTTTCCTCATAAACGAGGTTTTCTAAACCTTTTATCATTTTTGTTGCTCTCCTCTGGACTCTCCAATTTGTCCACGTCTTTCGTAAATGGAGCACCCAGAACTGGACACAGCACTCCAGCTAAGGCCTCACCAGTGCCAAGTAGAGCAGAACAATTACCGCTCATGTCTTACAATCAACACTCCTTTTAATACAACACCCCACGATGATAACAGCTTTTTTTCTTTTTTTCTTTTTTTTTTGCAACTGCACCATGTTGTTGGTTCATATTCAATTTTTGATGCACTCTAACTCCCAGATCCTTTTCAGGAGTATGACCACCTAGCCCATTGTTCCCCATTTTGTAGTTTTACAATTTGTCCATTTTTCCACTTTTTGTTTTGATTTTCAGGTCACTAAAAAGCTCTCAGTGGAACTACATTGGCCTCTCACTATTCTTCCTAATACCTCTTTTCAAATTACCTTTGTCTGTCTTGTTTATTTAGACCACAAGGTTTTCAGGGCAAGGACTGTCTTTTTCTGTGTTTATACAGAACCTAGCATAATCTGGTCCTGCTCTCTTTTTGAGGCCTCAATGTGCTACTCTAATACTACTAATAATAAATTGAGCAGTCCATATAACAGGTCATCGTACTGTACCAGAAGTGCCACCATGCAATTAGGTCCAGCTTCTGCTATTGTCTTAGCTCTCTCCAACAAAAATCTATCTATACTCCCGAATATTTGCTAATCATACAGGACCAATATTAGGGTTATGCAAAATGTTTGTATAGAACTGAAGCTGTCACCAGGGTTCAATGTTCCAGGGAGGTTGCACACCTCATCCTAGGTTGACAAAAGACTACGACTGAGAAGTTTTCACAATCTGTCCATGCCCTCCAGAACATCTCCTCTATGACACCCACCCAATTACTTCTGCTCCTTCTTAGGCCCAGACAGCCCTCCACTCACCATTAAATGTCTTCAAGGAAGAATGGGGCCTCCCTCTATGTCCTTGGGTCAGGTAATCAAGCTCCCCTTCATCTCAATTACTATTAAGTAGGTCTCATTTTTGCAAATATTGAGGATTTGGGACCCAGTTCTGCAAAGCACTTAAACATGTGCTTAACTTCAAACACATGAGTAATCCCATTCATTTACTTTTAAGTCTCACAGGCTTACCGTTAAGAATATACTTAAGTGCTTAGCTGTGGAGCTAAAGTGCTCAGCACCTTGCAGGATTAAAACCATAGGAGATTGATGCAATGATCTCACCTGACCTCAGAAACCAACAGTCCCAGATCTGGCTCAGATACTACAAAGATGTGGGCCATATATATTGTAGCTAAATAGACAGATATTAAGGACTTTGCAAAACAAACAAAATACGCAAACCTTCCTCCAAGGAGCTTAAAATCTAAATCTAGACAACAAGTGAGAGAAACAAACATCTGTAAGGAAAAGGGAAGATGAAGGTTATGGATGTGGTAACTCATCGTGGATCATGATTCTGCAGCTTCATCTAATTTTTTGTATACTTCTCCCCTTTCTCCCATATTGCTTCCCTGCATATGACACTGGAAGGACATGGGAGATAATGTGGGTTAGCACTCATGGGCCTTATAGAAAGAGTGAGTCTTCAAGAAAGATTTGTCTGAGGAGATGAAAGGAGCCTTTGTTACTTTCCAGGCTTTCTATCAGGCCTCCAGTAAATGTCGCTCCCTTCCTTTTAGGGTCCAATGCTGTGAGGTGAATCCTGTGGAGTGTGGAGCACCTCAACTGCCATTGAAGACACTGGGTATTAAAGGGCACTTGGTACTTTTCAAGAGACACTCAACAACTTGAAGGGCAGAGCTACGAAGCAGATGCAGAGAAATAGACCTACTGCTATTTAGTAGGGGCAGGTGGTTCTCCAGTATTTAATGAAACATAGAAGTTCAAGGCTTATTTGGGATCAATTAAATGTGAAGATTGTTGCATACAGGCAATTTCTCTCTCTATTTCCTGTTTAAAGAAGAACAAGGACAATCAAATGCAAGAAACAATATTAATGCAACATTGTGATTGTCCAATTAATACTCCAAATTGTCAGGAATGCAAAAGTTAAGAATCCAAGAGCAACAGTTACTTGATGGCATTGCATACACATAATATTTCTGACTCCTATTTTCCTTGTCAAATGAATAGCTTAATATATTACTGTTCATGCAGGACCATCCATGCCACAAAACATACAGGCTGTGCAATGCAGGGGAGTTAACATGGTCATTAGAACCCCTAACTTTTGCATTTCCTGATGGCTTGTAATTTTTAACTGTGATGACCTTAATATTGCATAAATGTAGCTACCGGTAATTTGTTTTTCTGTTTGCTTTGTATTCAGTTTTAATATGCTTGTACCAAGCTTCCCATTTCCAGCTACACAATATGAACCAGGAAACATTCACAAAGGAAAAACCTTTACCAGTTGCAGAGTAATTAATTATCAAAAATAAACTCTGTGTGTGTGTTTATCCATACATACACCCCCAGTATATATGTGTGTGTGTGTGTGTATATATATATATATATATATTTCCGGAGTGCCATACTGGGCACACACTAAGAACTCCCCACACACCCATTTGGAACCAAGGGACCTTGTAGGAGTCGAGGCCAGGACTTTAATGCTTTGCTACCGTTTCTGACAAGGCAGCCTCCTTCTTTGAAAAGGACGAGCTAGAGCCATCTTTCAGGAGTTTTCTTTCCCTGACAGAAATCAGCAGGGTTAGAATAAACTGCATAAGTTATCAGCTCCTCAGGAAAGAACATGAAAAAAGCCCTTCTATCACTTAATGAAAAATAGCTTCTTTTTTGGACAGAACTTCATAGGCTTGCAATCAAGCCATGGCTCCCCCCTCCCTTCCTTCCTTGACGTGCCATAGAGGCAAATCAAGTCGGCATCTATTAATAATATTTTCCCCTGCTCCTTTCATTTCTCTGCATGTCCTACCACTGTCAGGCCCCGTGATGGAGCAGCGCCTTTATCTCGTCCGAGTCTGGTCTGTCAGGGTGATAAACAATTCTAACAAGAATCAGAATAAAGATCTTCCCAGTAGACTCGGCGGAGAGATAGAGGCTTTTCTCATTTTCTCGACGGAAAAAAAAAATTTAATCTAGCAGCTCCGGCTTTTTTCAAGCGTCACATTCAAAGAGATGCAAATTTGTCAGAGCTGAGACCCCGGCTGACTCTCAGCACTGCGTGAATGTCAAAGGGGGGACTCGAAGCCTTTGACATCTCTGCCTTTTTTGGGGGCTATCTGCTGAAATAAAAAAAGCGGGGGGAGAAAGAAAATGCTTTGTAGTGTATGTTTCAACAATTTTCATAAGTTTTCTTCTGAAATAAAATAGTGCCGTTGGGAAGGTAAAGAAAGTGAGAGAGAGAGAGAGAGAGAGGAGATGATGTGCAAAAGAGAACATAAACTTGTCCATTTGGATTTAACCATGCAGTGTTACTAGTAACATTATTATTTGGAAAGAGTTAATTTAAGGGCATGGGCAGCTTTTAAAAAACTTTTTAAAATCAGTTTTCATAACTTGATGCTTCATCACTTGGTATGTGTGTATTAATATTGTATAGCTATGCTAATATGTTTATGTATGTGTGACTCTGTACTATATATGTGTGCACCTATAGGCGTGTGTGTGTGTAGATCTATAAGTGTATATGCATATATGTGCTTACGTGTATCTTTTTATATGTTCTTTATCTATGTGTTGACCATGTTCGCAGTACAAGTCAAATATACAGGCAGTCCATACCCTGAAGATCTTACAATTTATATAACACACACTTGAAAGTTCAGAGGCGGAAATAAGTTGGAGGTATTTATTTTTAATTTGCTTATGTTTTTTTTTTACTCATATTGTCAAGCTGTGGCTTAGTGAAATGGGCTGGGAAGGGTACATGCTCTATGTTTCATAGAGTGCCCTTCAGGCCTTGCAGCTGTCTCACAATCACAGGTGTTTTTCTTAAAGCTCCTAGCTCCTGGAGTCATGTGATGGAATACATAAGATTCTCTGCTTTCGTTAAAAGTAAGTAAGAAAGAAATGTCTAGTCTTCGTGCTTGCAGAGAAGAGCAGGAAATCGTGAGCCCAGTGTATCTGAAGGGCTTGAAAGCCAGAAGGCAAATAAAAATAACCCAAAATGTATTTTTTTAATAAAATCCCATAATTTTCAAGCCAAACTTGTGATTTTTTTTGGAACCTGAACAATGATTTTTGAATGTTCGGAGTTGACAATATTGAATAAGCAACTTGTGGATTTAGGCTCAGTCTTGGAAGATGTGTATGGGGGATGGAGATTGGCTACCAACCCAAAGAGTCTGATCTGACATTGTTTGGCAGGATTTGAACCTATTTGCTGCTGGTCCTGAATGCTGTGGTGGAAGGTTGTGACTTGAAACTTCCAATTGGCCTCTCTTATTTATTATCTGTTAAGTACTTTCAACAGCACATTCTGTCGGGCCCAATTCTATGCCCATTTCCAATGTTCCAGGAGTTGGAACACATGCTGCTCCCTGAAAAAGCAAGGCTCCTGCTTCTTCTTCTAGTACAGCCCCCTCCTCCAAGAACCATTAGATGCTCAACTCCAGTTTCTGACTCTCAAAAATACAAGGCCCCGATCCTCCTCTCTCACCCAAGACTGACAGGATCCACCATAACTCCACAAAAATCCAGGGGCTCCAATTCCTTCCAAAAAGATATCAAGAGTCATACCCCTTGTCCCAAACCTCAGGGATTCCAGTCCCATCTCCTCAAAATTCCAAGGCTCTGATCTCATCTACCAACCTCTGTCCAAATAGCAAGGGATCCAATGAAATTCCTCTGATCTGACATCCCAAAACAAAAGAACTTCAGTTTTCACAGACATCTCTCCCCACAAAAGCAGTGAGATCCCCAAACACACCCTCAACCCTAAAAAAGAATGTGTTGACACAAACGCAATACCATCAACAGCAGGACCAGCTCTTAGCTACATGTACACATGCAACAACATGGTCTCAGGAGGGGAATCTATTCTCAGTTATCTGTTCTGTTTGAGGCTCTGTATTGGAAGAATATTTCCCTTTTAAAGTAATGAAAGGATATGAAGTTCTAAAGAAGTGGGATATTATGTTTTACTGAGAGGTAGAACTTTGGGCCTGTTAGTCAGCTCCATTAATTTTATGGAAAGTCAACCAGCCAGCATCCCCACAACAAAGCCCAGTAGAGAAATGGTACATTGTCATATTTTTTATCCCGGTGTGTGATTGTAAGCGCAACATTATTTTTATTGAAGTGTTTAAATTCTTCTTTGGCCGTACTCAAAAGACAATAGTGCCTCAGCTCACTGGAAATAAATTCAGAGGGATCAGTAGGTCCACACCTTAATAAAATGAGGCCCAAGATTTTAGAACAATTGGATCAGACTTATGTATTCGATAATAAAAATCTCCTGTCAAACATCCAAACAGAAATAGGGAGTATTTATTAAAGACAAAGCTCAGGGTATATTTAAGTGCTGCTGTTCAATAACACAGTAATACAGAGAAAATATATGACAACAGCCTGATCCAGAGGTCTGATTGAATTCTGCCCAGTCCAGGATGCCAAGAAGACGGGCATTCTGTGCTCTCCCAGCCCCTCGGCCCTCCAGAGCCATTTCAACCCTCGGTGTAAATTATGGTCACCTGCAGTGACCCGAAAAAAAGCTTTGGATACAACTACCTTCTTTTGCAACGTGCTCTGAGATCTACCAAGGAAAAGTGATATATAAATGCCAACAACTATTGTGTCAGGCCCAAATCCAAAGATCCTACCTCAATCCATGCCTCTTAATATTTCTAATGTGTGAGCAAAAGATGAGCGCTGAGTATTAGAAATGACCTTTTTCTACCACAGTTAAATCCAAATGCAGGTCACACTCATTCAGGCACATTACTCTCATTTTGCAACACTGTTGTTGAAAACAGGGAGCATTGTGCACTGTTACTTATAATCAATGCAAGCAATAAATCTCTCATTTCAATAGTAAAATGGCTATCACCAGTGCTTATTAGCAATGATTAATTTGTAAGGGAGTTTGCCTAAAAACTCCACTGTATACCATCTGTGTAAGCTCAAAAGCTTGTCTATCTCACCAACAGAAGTTGGTCCAATAAAAAAATATTATTTCATGCATCTTTGTCTCTCTCGGCCACAAATGAGGAAGAAAATGTTAGAATTATGTGGCTAATTGTTACACCAGAGGTCTCAGATAACCTGCATTTTACATTGTCCAAAGAATGCTTCCATTCCTTGCTGTGTGAACTTGTAATAAGTTGGGTGACAGAAGGTTAATTCAGCAGGAAGTATCAGTGGCTTTCTGGAGTGTACAGATTCTGAATGGTGTTTTCAGGGATAGTCTTGAGATAAGTAGATCTATCCTAGAGAAAGGGTGTTTGTCATGCAAGATAAACCCACCTGCTCTGTAGAGATGCACAGCTGCGTGAAAATGAAGCTCTTCACCTCTTGCAATGAGTCTGCAACTGGCAGTTCCCAATACAGTCCATGTCCTGGAATCCAGGAGCCCAGAGAGCAGATTGTAGTGATAAACAAAAGATAACCAAGATCTACACAAGGGCTTCAGTGGTGGGAATGGAGATGAAAGGATGGATTTTCAGAGATGTAAATGAAGAAGTAATATTTAGCGACAACCTAGAGGGAAAGAGAAGGTAAGAGAGGAATCTAAGTTGACACCAAGGTACAAGCCTAGGTGTCAGCGAGGAGTGTGCAATTATCAAAAGTAATGTGGGAGGGAGGGTGTGAGAATTTTTGGTGGGTAAATGAGGAATATAAAAATAATGTGGTATCCTGTAGCTGCTGGAAAGAGGACAATTCCTCCTCTGAACAGGGAGCAACCTCCATATCTGCGTAGCCCAGGAGCCCTAGCATCTGCAGAGGGAAACTGTTCTGAACAGGATCCTAATATCACAGTAAATCTAGTGAAATGCATCTCAGAAATGGGTTCCTCAAGTTAGACTCCCAAGCCCATATTTTGGCACCTAAAGAAGTGTCCTGATATTTTTTTTTAAGTGCTGAGCACCCAGCAGTTCCCTCTGAGATCACCAGGAGTTGTTGGGTGCTCAGTGTTTTTGAAAATCAGGCCACTCCTTTAGGTACATAAAGATTAGCTCAGGAACCCATTTTTGAGAAACTTGGCCTATGATTTTTGTGCCTGTGTGAAATAGTTTCCAAATCTAATTGTTCAGATTTATTATTGTTTAATTGTTTTTTAAAGTATTGTTCAAAGCTGGTGCTGTTCTTCCTTTGCTAAGCAATCAATCCACTTTCTTGAGTTATTTCTAGAAACACATGTTGGACTGAATCGGAACCCAGGCAACTGAGTTAAAACATGCAGTATGCATCACTAAGTCCTAACTGCAGTTCACATCACACTCTAATGTAATGTGATCTGCCAGAAAATTATAAGAACCCAGCAAGAAAAAAAAGAGCTCTATTTGATTGTTCATAAGTTATGCTGCTCACAGAGCTTGCAAACAAATTTTGTGTAGGGGGGAAAAAAACCTTCACGCACATCTCCTACTGACACCAAGTATGAACTCCATTATATACACGTTTCACATACACTGGAGAAACAAATAGAGAGTAAAGTAAGGCATTGAGGAATTCAGCTCCCGGCCCAAGGAAAAGGATCATTCTCCTTCATTATTCATGAAGGAATGGGGCTTTTCCATCTAGTCATAGCAGCTACAGTTAGAAGAGAGTGGTGTTAGGTTTTATTTTAAAAGTCAATGTATTTTAGAGATTTATCCTCATTTAACAGCAGCGTAGCATGAGGCCAGTAGAAATTTGTCTGGAATCTCTTCAATTGAAATTAAAATGTGTTAGTATCAAAATCCACAAGAAGTTTGCGGAGACTTTTATAAAGTATCACAATTCAGATTTCACCAGAAATAGAAATTAGACAGATACTTGATCTGCACAATAAACATTTATAGACGTTGAAGCAGTTGCCTCTCTACATACGCATCTATCTGTCATTAATTGAAATGACCCCCGTACATATATAAGGCCAAATCCTGCTCTCTGTTTCCATGGTGTAACTCCGCAGAATTCAGTGGTAACATTCTGGACCTAATCTGTATAACTAAGAGCAGCCTGTGGCCCATAGCATAGAATCTGATGAAATAATTCATGCTGCAGTAGGATTTGTGCAGTGGGTAACAGGTTTATTATTATTATAGAGTCAATCTAATCATCAGATGATTTATATGGCTGGTTCTGTTCCCTGTCATCTGCATTAGGGCTACAACCACATTGTAGGGCCCAGTCTTGGAACCCTTACACATGTGAGTATCCCTTATTCATGCTAATGGAATGGGAACGGTTGGTAGGTTTAGCCCCACGTTTACAAACTATCTACATTATTTTAGAAGTCATGTCAGGTACAGTTTATTCCAAGGTTTACTTGCAAATTTTAATCAGAAAACACAGAAGGGATATGCAGTCTAGATTGAAATATTCTTTCACCTTGTACTCTGCCCAGGCTGACTTACTGTGGGCTGATATAACTGGCAGAAGTTACAGCGTGCATGATAGAGGAAGGCTGGACACAAACTAGAGGAAACACATAAAGAAACATTTATTTAAAAAAAGTAAATCAACCATAAAGATCCTCCCAGTAGACCTGGGAGATGGAAGCCTTTCTCATTTTCTCCATGGCAAAATTTAATCTAGCGGCTTGGCTTTTCAAGCATCATATTCAAAGAGATGCAAATTTGTCAGAGCTGAGACCCCAGCTGACTTTTAGCACTTTGTGAATGTCAAAGGAGCTTAAAGGTTGAAATGTCTTTACCTCCCTCCATCCTAAGTAATACAAAAACAGGCTGAAAACATGAGCCACCTCTACCTGTTTGTTCAGAGTGCTATATTACATGTGTATCTGCTGGCTATAAAACTGTTTGTTTTTTAAATAGAAAGCACATATGGAGAAACAAAAGTGCAATTGAAAAATTCACTACCACAGAATCACAGCAATGGGGGCAGGAGGGAAGTGGGAAGGAGGAATGAGGCCCCTTCAAACCAACCCCATTTCTGATTAACTGATTTCAGAACTAGTGTTAAGGCAGGAGTAATCTCACCCCTTCATATGATCCACTTTGTACAATCCCCTTAGGTAATATATCTAATGTATTTACGATCAAAATAAAGAAGGCCTTAATTACTACTCCATATAAGGGCTCGGCCACTGGTGCGATATACATTACAGTGCAGGTGTTGACTAAATGCAGCTCCATGGGTTTGTTTCATTTGTCTCTCATGTGATGTAAATATCAATCTACTAATGGAGTTTCTGTTTCGAGGGGATAGGAAAAAAAGAAAAATAGAATTGAACAGATTGAGATAGATTAATCCTGTTTGCCAAAAAATGGCCAAATATATCTATATCTATATCTATATATAGATATATATGGACAAATATAAGGAGATTTAAGCTTAACTATATGAATAGGATAGTTATTAAATATAATTAACACATATATGATCTCTGTGAAGGGAACCCCCACACCGCCTTTATTAAACAGCTGCTTCAGTCATTGAACTACAGCTCTCAGGCTGGACCTAGAATAAGAATTTTAGAGGAGTCTTTCTTTTCACTTAATTTATCAGTCCTCTTGACAATGAGTTTGGTGGGAAAGGATGACTGTCTCTTTAAGAAAGTAGTTTGGGCAGTGCTTTTTGGTTCTTAAGTCTGGAGACAGTGGCATTAGATTGATTAGGTGTGTACATGTTGGCTGAGAAAGCTGTAGAAAGGGGAATGGAAGTGTTTGACAAGATGAAAGACTATTCAACATGTTAGACAGCTGGTTGAGTGAAAAGATCTATAACAGCACAGTAAAATATACTCAACAGTAAATGATACCTTCACTGCAAAAACTACTACAAGTTAGGTCACACAATTTTAGCCTAGCATGACAGGTTCAACCAAACAAAGTTTTAAAACACACAGTTAATGTGTGTGTGCCTAGAAATAGACTGATAGTATTGGAGAAATTTAGACAGACCGGGGTTCCCTTTTCTAAATCTAATGGTGACTATGTAAAGTTCTTGGGCCGGATTCTGATCTCCAGTTAAACCAGTGCATATCTGGAGTAACTGCACTGATCTGAGCAGTTATTTCTGATGTAAGCGAGGTCAGAATCTCTCCCTTCCTTAACCAGTATACTTGTTATAGATTAGAAAATGAACACTTTCAGGAAGTAATGCTGTTAGGGAGATTGTGATCCCTTTTTCTGGGATCCTGGAGTGAGCGATGCATCCTATAAATGCTTGTGTGAATGCATGTATGTCATGTGTTCAGATTTGCACATGAAGCCTTTATAATTACCATGTGATTTTCATAATGAACTAAGCACAAAATGCTGCAGGATGACTGAAATTGCAAAGTGTCAGGTGTAGAATATTTAGAGAACATATAAACAAAAATGGATAATGAGCATTCCTTTATTAAACAAAAGAAATGGGATTTCAGGAGGTGTTCTGGTGATGGGTTTGCAGAGGCTGTGGTAGAAGGCTGTGAAAGTAGTTTAAACCAAAGGATGCTTTTCCCTGTAGTCAATAATAGGACAATTAGAGCTAGATGCACTTGGCTAATCTCACTTGATTATTCATGTTGCCATGATCACCCCATATAGCACAGATTGTACCAAACCAGCCTTTTAGTCAGTGGCAAGTATGGTATGAGAAGCTTGAAACATTATCAGAATAGCCCACATTTCTTTTGTTTCCCCGTTGAATAAAAATAACGGGTTATACGTCAATGGCTGTCAATAAAAGAAGGAAATGAAGCACTTAAAGCTGCTTTACACCGATCTGACTGAATCCACGTACATTTAAGGTCCCTTTACATTGCCAGAGCCTTGTAAAGCAATCTTAGTGTAAATGAAAATCAAGCTCTAGTGTTTGGGGCTTTCAAAAAAATATCTTTTAAAAAAACTTAGGTTCTGCCCTGCCTCTGATGATTCAGTGCAGATGTAGGGGCGTCAAAGTCTTCATTACATTTTGTTTAGAAGAGCAAAGAAATATCATTTATGTGCAATCAGCTCCGTGGTTCAATGCCCATTATGTCAGCTCTTTTCATCACAAGGCTTCAGGGACAGAAAAGCAGACATTTGTTAACCTGGGTTTACTGTATATTTGATTAAAAGGTATTTTTCACCATTAATGTTAATACATATTTTCTTAATTATAAAGGCCTAAAGGGACGTCAGGCCAAACAAACCATTAGATTGTCAGAACATTAATAATCTATTAGGATAAATAGAGCCTCTCATCCAGTATAATAGGCCGCAAAGCATAGTTTAAAGATTAGAGCAGGGGACTGGTAGTCAAGATGCCAGGGTCTCTCTTCCCAACTCTGCCAGCAACCTGCTGTGTGACCTTGAGAATGTAGCTCCACCTTTATCTGCCTCAGTTTACCCATTCGTAAAAGTCTGTAGAGTGCTTTAAGATCTTCAGATGAAAGAGGCTACAAACCAGCAATGTATGTATTAATTATTTTCATTCTGAGAAGAAATTAGTGCATTTCAAATGTAAATAATGTGTTTTTTAAAAAATCTGTAATGTCAGAAATGCTTTTTTTAAGAAGCATATAATTATAAAATGAATGGAATATTGAGAAATGATTCAACCAATCTAACTGATTAATATACAGGTCATTAATTCTCAAGAAGAGTCCTGAGTACGCCAATAGAAACTGCATCACTCAAAGAAATATATCCACAGCCTATATTTTCTTTTCTGAGCAGGTAAGAGGAATTTTCCATTTTCCTCTCACAGTAATAATGACCCCAGCACAGAGCTTTTCCTGTGGATTAATGGTCAGCTGGGTTTAATACCCTGATGTCCTGGTTAGGACCATCACTCCTCCACACCTGGTCATTATTCCAGTGAACTGCCCTGTGCGTTGCTTAAATCACTCTGAGGTTCCACTCTACTGGAATTAGAAGTTCACTCTCCAGGCCTACAGTTTGATGGCTAAATCACTGATTCTCTAGCCACTTTCTAGTTCAAATAGAGGCAAACACAGGGTGAAGCAGAGGAATTAAAAAAATACCCTCATATTGACAATGCTTTCAAATTGCAAACATCAACCTTTTTAAATCTATAGTTGTTCTGGGAGAAAAAAGCTATGGACTTGACGCTTTAGATCCCCACATCAATAGTTTAGATTAGCTTTCTTTCTCAACTTAGATTAACTCCCAGATTTATAGGGCTCCATGTGTAGCTGGAACCCAAAGACTCAGGGGCAGACTACCTGGAGTTTGTCTCAGGGCACATCTGCATTAGCAACTGTACATATGTTCATGTTGTGATTGTACCATAACCCCCCTATATTATCCACACCTAAATCCCATAATCACATGTGTGAAGGATAGTAGAGGGTGAGTAAACTAGTACCCCTGAGGGGTGTGGATAAATGCACAATTGAGGCTGTGTCTCAGCCCTCTACCCATGCCAGTACAGTACAGTATGGCCAAGGGTAAGGAGCATGTACCAGGTCTCAAGTTTCAATAGTCCTTCACCCCCATTCCCACAATACACTGAACCCTTTTCTGCCTGTCCCTTGTCTAATCTATAAAGGTCCCCGTCCTCCCGTTTTCACCTGCAGTCGTGAGCTGCGTGGGGAGCCGGCCGGGGGCTCCGGAGCTGCGGACCGGGCTGCCAAAGCAAAAAAAAGAATAAAAAAAGAACCACGGCAGGGCAACCGGAATGTGCCGCCCCTTACAATGTGCTGCCCCAGGCACGTGATTTTCGTCTGGTGCCTGGAGCCGGCCCTGGTTAGGGTGGAGGGGCATGGAATGGAAAGAGGGGATTGAAGTGGAGGGACATGGAAGGGGAGGAGGGGGTCGAGGGAGGGAGAGGGGTGTATTAGTTCTGGAAAGGGAAGGGAACCGATGTAGAACACTTCGGTTGTCTGAGGAAAAAGTTAGTCACAGCAATCCTTTCTCCCTTGAAAGTTTACCAAATTTTTACTGTCCCTGTTATCTGGCTTCTCCCCACACCGAGCCATGCTGCACAAACCCAGGGAAATAGAGATAGGAGAAGGATCCAGTCTGGCAACTGGAAAAACACAGTGAGGTATCCCTTTGCAGTGCAGAGTGAGGGGCTTGTGGTGCTGATCTGAAACCTCTGGGTTTCTTTCTTTTCTGTCTATTTCACCACTGATAGGCAGGCACAGGGGCAGGATTTTCTTGTGATGCCAGGTGAGGAGGGTCCAGTGGTTTGCAACTCCCTTTGCATGGAAACTTCATATGCTAGCTGAGCATCTAATCAATTTCCAGTCAAATTGCCTCCCAGTCCTGTAAGCACGGTATAGCAGAAACTCTAACTGGGTCTTGAGATTCAACAGCAGTGCACATCTTCTTGGTACACCTTCATAACTGACCAAAACCCTCCATTCAGCAATATTTAGAAGCATGGCCATTACCAGAAACATTTCGCTGGCATAGATTGCCAGATCTCCTCCACAGGACTGGAAAGCCACCTCTCTTTTCCACTCTGGTGCCTTGAAAGCCACTATGTTCTCCAAATGCTGGGCAGCCTTTAAAGAAGAAATTACAAACTGGTAATAGCCTCTGGAAGGAACTGTTCTTCCCTCCCCCTGAGCCACTCTGAATATTTAAAAATGTTTAAAAAACTAGAACACTTTTCTTACCATTATTAGCCTCCGCTCCTTCCTCATGGGCTACAAAAATTGTCTGAGAAACAAGGATAGTCTAACAGTTGTATTCCTGGAATGCTGAAACATATCAAAATTGTGGCCTTCTACAGCAAAGTTATGGGGGGCATTTCTCGGCTTCTACCAAAGGAAAAAATATATAATGCTAACCCTTGTCTTTGAATTGGCAGTCCCTTTAGCTCCTGAGAAGGAAACCATTCCATCAGGAGGGCAGGAGCAGCATCTCAGAGACAGCAGAGGCAGGCAGAAGAGGACAGTGGAAGAACAGCACATGGGGATGGACAGCAGAAACAAGAAGCAGTTTGAAGTCCTCAGGGCACAGGAGGAGCGGGCTTTTCAGCAGGAAGATACTTTGATGAACTGGGTCATGGAGCAGGAGGTACACGATAGGCTATGAGAGCATTCCCTAATGGAAAGGCTCATAGAACTGGTGGCCAAATGAGTTTCAGGTCTGCTTGCTATCATGGCCACTCCACCTGTCAATTAAACACCACCTCCACCACTGCATCCTCTTCCTCCTCCAGCTGCCATCCAGAGTGCTGCTGAGCTGGAGGACCTGCTTTCTAGAACCCTACCCAAGTTACTGGAAGGAGATCATGGAGCTTGCGGGATTCCCAGGACCACACCCTCCAGCAACACCCAAAACTCCTTGCAGGGAAGACGCTCTCCTGAATGTGCAGAAGGGGAACAATGAGCATGTGGGAGTTCCTGAACCCCACCAAGTGATCACACCCAAGCCCCCCGCAGAAGACATTCCCGGTTGTCCCCAAGAGAATTTTCCCCCATCATTCCCTCCTTGTCAGGGGAGGAGAAGGAGATGGGTGCAAAGATGCTAGCATTTGGTAGGTGTTCATGGATTCATTCCTATGTTTTAAATCTTGTTTGTTGACATATCTTTTTTAAAATGTTTTAATTCCACATTCCATATAGTAATTTTAATAAACGTTATAGTTTCCTTGATTTGTGTATGGACGCTCCTTCCTAAGTATGATGAATGGAAGATGTTTTCAGGTTTGGGACTGGGCCCCACAATTCACAGCACATGAAATGGAATAGTGTGACTGTTCGGTACCACGATACTGCAAACACTTTTCTGTCTGACCCATACATCTACCATCCCGCTGCCACCTCCAGTTCAGAAATATCTGAGGTCTCAAGGATACACAGGAGGAAGGGGAAAGTCCGGTTGGTGTTATTTGCTTACAGAAATCACTACTAGTTTTCAATGCAGAAGAACTCTGCAGCACAGAAGAGGGATAAATAAGTGTCCTTAAGGCTTAATTCACAGAAAATCAAAACAACAATTCCAGTAACAATACAGGCAAAAACAGTATCTGCCACTACCCTGTGATTAAATGGCCCCACCTTCTCCCCCAACACTTTGCCCAGTTTCACCTTTAGTAGGGATTAGTGCTCTATAACAGCTGCTAAGTGCAGTTAGCACCACTGACAAAGAAGGTGTCCCTGGGCCAGGGCCGGCTCCAGGCACCAGCCAACCAAGCACGTGCTTGGGGCGGCACCTTGTAAGGGGCAGCCAATCTTGGAGTGGCGGGGAACGCTCGGGGTTTTTTGTTGTTGTTGTTTCGGCGGTGCGGCGCTGTTTTTTTTTTTTCCAGTAGTGCGGCGCTTGGGGGGAGTGTTTCGGCGGCACGGCGCTCGGGGGGGTGTTTCGGCAGTGCGGTGCTTGGGGGGGTGTTTTGGTAGTGTGGCGCGGCACTCGGGGGGGTGTTTCGGCAGTGCAGCGTGGCGGTTTGGGGGGGGTGTTATGGCGGGGCGGCGCTCTTTTTTTTGCGGGCGGCAAAAAAGTTAGAGCCGGCCCTGCCCTGGGCACAGGAAGATCTCATCCTCTGCCTCTCTCCAGTGCCAAGATTTGCACATATGGCATCCCCGATTTCCCTTGTCTTCTGGGAACCAGGACCAGTGTGCACCTGGGTGCAATTCAGCTGCCTGTCCAGAGTTGGTAAGATAGGTTTGTCCTGAACCCACTGGGGACGGAAGCACTCCCCTTTGACCTCGCAAACATTATGGAGTGCATACTAGGTGATGGTTTGCCACAGTGGCATTCAGACAAGTATGTAGGCAGTGCCAATGAGATTTCAGGCTACCAAACATTAACTCCACTGCCATTCTGCAGCTACTGAGTTTGTAAATGAATTCCCTTTTCCCAGGGTCATTGATGTTGGGTATGGTTTCTTGAGCCAAGTCAAGAGCAAGTATGCCAGGGCCCACAAAATAACAGCTGGTGCAGACACACCATAGAGAACCATATCATAAAAAGTCCCTTCTTCCCCCTTCAAGTACAATCCCGATCTCAGCACCCTGGCATCATGAACCTTTCCAGTATTTCCCCACTTTTGTATTCATGAAGCTGCCTCTGTAGTCCACTAAGCCTTGCAGAACGAGTGAACAGTTACCTTTTTGGTGGCATACTCACTTGCCCACTGTGGTGCACAGAGTATTGGGATATGGTGCCATTGTTGGCCCCTGAGCAGTTTGGAAACCTCATTCTCTGAAATCCAGCTATTATTTCTGTAATTTTTCTTATGGCAGCCACTTGTGGGTAGACCACAGTGTTCATTGCCTTGCAAACTGCACAACCACGACCTCATCAGTGGACTTTCCAACCCCCAAATGGCTTGAAACAGATCTGTATCAGTCTGGTTTGGGCAACTTCCACAGGACAATAGCCAGCCTTGTTTTTGTAGCAATACGGGCATTCACCTTACCTGGACCATGTGAGCTGAATTATCATTGGCCCACAAGTTCAGACATCTCTGACATGTCAGAAAATTCTGCCCAAATTCCATCCACCATCTTGCTGATCACCTATTCCACTGCTTAACCATTTATCCCTCAATAAGGAGCAAGAGCAGAACCAGATCATCATCCCATTGATCCATGTCTTCCACCCAGTTTGGCAGGGAGAAACCATGTGTATGTGTGTGTGATGGAGGAACGTGATCAGGAACTGCCATAGGCAAATGTGTGAAGGAGGGGATATTACCAACACACAGCAAAGCAGTTCCTAGGGTGTTTCTGTGTCTGCAAAGAACCCTGCGGTACTACCCCGAAATGGTAGCGCTAATGTTGCATAATGATGACAGTGTGGATGTGCGTATACAAGTGTACACCGTGTTATACATGTGTCAAGCATTGTTAATATGGACATATGGCACAGGTATGGTGTGGGCGTATACATAGTCCACTAACCGAGTATGCATGCCAGTGTAGACTTAGCCTTAGTGGCAGCTCTAACCCTTTCTATGGAAGTGGAGAATGTAGGCCACACCATACATCCAGGACCAAACGGGCAGATCAATTTATCTGACTGAGTATCTATATCCACACTTTGTTGCCAAAAACACACGTATTCCCACCTTTACTCTTTTTGCATTTTGGTTATTTAATAATGCCTTGGTTAAATTTCAGGTAGCTGATGGAATTTGTTTAACTCCAGCATGGGCTATTTTCATTTAACTGTAATCAGGGGTATCTCTTTGTTTAAAAGAATCATATGAAGATACATATGAATTGCTTGTGACTTGCGCTAAAATACTGGGATTATGGAGAACCTCCAGCATTTATTTTCATAAGAGAACGTTTTATGAAAAAAAATCATCTTTAGAGCATGCTTGATAGCAACTGTAATTTATGAGGCAATGTTGACTTTGGGGGAGGTGGGCCCATCATCCAAGAATAGACAATGGGACACCTCTCCCGCTGAGAAAATGAGCTGCTGCTGCTTCCCATTCCGTTCATCTCCAGCATGAGTTGCACAGGGAACTAATTAAATAAACACATTCCAGTACATGCTGCTCCACTTCAACTCGGCCACATTGTAACAGGACAACTGTGTTTTATTTGTTTATAAAATAAGTGCTTTGTAGGACAATCAGACTAGCAGCTGCAGGAGAGGTTTTCAATGGAATTGCCAAACAGCAGCCACATAATGTGCAAGATACAATTCCAGCATGCAGATTTGTTTGGATACCAGGGAGGTCAGCTTCTAGCTTAGACAAAAACTAAAACACTGTCTAAGTCAGTGGTTTATTATGTCAGTGGCCTTGTCTGGAGTAGTGGTTTGCAGCTAATTGTTTAAAAGTGCTGTATCTACTAGTTATGACGTGGCTTAAGGAGCAAAGAAGCAGGGATCTAGACACACTTGTTTGTATATTAATAGGTTCACTGTGCAACCTCTTCCTTCTTGCCCCATATTGGAGGATTATGGGAATAAAAGAAGAAATTCTCTCTCAGTAGGGAAGTCAACCCATTGTCTTTTCTTGATGTTGGGCCAATTACATGATCAGACAGGCATGGTCTACATAATCTTTTACAGAAAATATCCTTTAATCAAATCAAAAGCTGGAGATTTCTCCTAATACCAGAAATTCAGCACAAGACACATAAATGCACATGGATATTTATATGGTTTTTTTTCAGCTTAGGAGATGACCGTGAAAGTTAAGCAAAGC
Organism: Malaclemys terrapin pileata; assembly: GCF_027887155.1. Lineage (NCBI taxonomy): Eukaryota > Metazoa > Chordata > Testudines > Emydidae > Malaclemys > Malaclemys terrapin. Next base: position 127,547,504 of record NC_071508.1, on the reverse strand, counting down.
CAACTGGTATTACAGTACACCAACTTCAGTGGTGCTACTGGGGTGAGTAAAGCTAGGAGAATTTGTCCCATTTGATAGAGCCCTACCAAATTCACAGTCCATTTTGGTAAATTTCATTGTCATCGCATTTTTAAAATCTTGAATTTCACAGTTACAGATATTTAAATCTTAAATTTCACGGTGTTGTCACAAATCATGAATATGTATTTAAAAATATAAACATGTAAAGCCCTTAAGTCAGCATTTCTCAAACTGGGAATCCTGATCCAAAAGGGGATCGCAAGGCTATTGTGGAGGGGGTCATGGTATTGCCAACTTTATTCTGTGCTGCCTTCAGAGCTGGGAGTCCAAAGAGTGGTGGCAGTTGGCTTGGAGCCCAGCAGTGAAGGCAGCACTGCCACCAGCAGCAGGGCAGAAGTAAGGGTGGCATGGTATGTATTGCCACCCTTACTTCTATGCTACTACTGATGGTAGTGCTGCCTTCACAGCTGGGTGGCTGGAAAGCAGCAGCTGCTGACTGGGAACTCAGCTCTGAAGGCTATGCAGAAGTAGGTGTGGCATGGTATGGTATTGCCATCCTCGCTTCTACGCTGCTGCTGGCAGCAGTGCTACCTTCAGAGCTGGGCTTCGGCCAGCAACCGCCGCTTTCTGGTCACCCAGCTTGGAAGGCAGCACAAAAGTAAGGGTGGTAATAACACAACTCCCCTACAATAGCCAGATTTCACAGTCTGTGATGCGTTTTTCACAGCCCTGAATTCGGTAAGGCCCTACCCATTGGACAGACAAATTCTTGATCACCTTATATTTTAAATGGGACAAACACAGAGAACACAACAAAACAGAATTATTGGTGAGGAGGAGAAGAGCAGATTACTGAGACGTTTCCAAATCACTGGGCCCACAGACACCTCTGAAGGATAGGCAACTGATAAAGTAATATCCATCAAGGTGATTATTCAAGTGAGTAAAGCCAACAGGAATGTCTTGGGGGATAGGGTCTGCTTGAGTGAAAGAAGACAGCAGTATTAAAGTGTATGTTTCTAAAATGTTATAGTCATAAGCTGAAATCCAGGCCCTATTGAAGTCAATGGGAATTTTGCCATTGACTGCAATGGAGCCAGAATTTCACCCAAGATTTTTAAAAATGGGTGCCTCAAGTTAGGCTCCTGAAGAAGTGATCTTCAGAAGTGCTGAGTACATAATAGGCCACAATGAACCTCAGTGGGTGAAGCAGCTTTGACAATCAGGCCACTTATTTAGATACCTAACTACTGACTTAAGACTCTTAATTTTCTGCTCAACTGTCCTCCGAGGCTGGTCAAGCTAAGTTTGTTGGGGATCTCTCTGTAGGGTGAGCAGCAAGTAATCAGTCTCTTTCTGCAGGATACTGTAATAGCGTATAACTGCTGAATGTATGCCGTTATCACGCTGACTAACCATTGGGAGACTCACTGGTAGAGCCTGCCTGGAGTTTGCCTTAGGGGCATCTCTAACATTTTCTGTGGAGGTGGAGTATGTGGCTTATGGTCCAAGCCACATATTCAGGCTTGAATGGTCTAGATGGTTGAGTAATTGTTTTTTCCTCGGGTTTTGCCAGTGACAACAAAGGGTGGCTCAAGGTTGGACTGAGAAGCTACGGCCATCCTCTGCTGCAAAGATAAGTTACACACCTCCCATTTCTTTAAATTTTTGATTTTTAGTCATTTAATAAAGTTCAAGATTCATACTTGTTTGTGCGCTTTCCTGGATTGGCTATCTAGGGCAACTGGCAACTTGTTAAGGGTTATCACTGCAGATGTTTAAGTAGTAGTAGTAATAATTAACAACAATAAATGCAACCCAAGACCAGGTTAAAAAGTTTTGACTACTGGGATGAAATTGGTTCATGCACATTTAGCCATAAAGATTTTTAGTATTTATTGACTGTCCATACTAGAAGAAATGTTCGTTTCAAAATACTTTCTACAGTTAATTAAATTTTACAAGATACCAGCATGGTATCTTACTTATTCTGTAACTTTCATTTGTTAATCTAAACATACACCTCAATTAAAGGTAACCTAGTCTATCAGTTTGTGGGGGCAAAATTGTCCATCACAAAGTTCCTTGGTTCCAGAACACCAGTTAATTGGCTACTAAGATAAATTTGAATAATTAAATAACCACACTTTTTTATGTTGCCTTTGTAGAACTTCTTAGTTAATTAAGCAACAGTAACCTGTCATTTTCTTTGGTTTAATATACTAATGCCTTGGAATGTTTGTACAAAATACATATATTGTTTTACAGTAGTCAATTAAATCCAAGACTATAGTCTATAAAAGTCACCTGTGTGATATCTGGAGAATGAATGGGCATGAATCATAGAAGATTAGCATTGGAAGAGACCTCAGGGGGTCATCTAGTCCAACCCCCTGCTCAAAGCAGGACCATCCCCAACTAAATCATCTCAGCCAGGGCTTTATCAAGCTGGGCCTTAAAACCCTCTAAGGATGGAGATTCCACCGCCTCTCTAGGTAACCCATTCCAGTCCTTCACCACCCTCCTAGTGAAATAGTTTTTCCTAATATCCAACCTAGACCTTCCCCACTGCAACTTGAGACCATTGCTCCTTGTTCTGTCATCTGACACCACTGAGAACAACCTAGCTCCATCCTCTTTGGAACCCCCCTTCAGGTAGTTGAAGGCTGCTATCAAATCCCCCCTCACTCTTCTCTTCTGCAGATAAATAAGCCCAGTTCCCTCAGCCTCTCCTCATAATTCATGTGCCCCAGACCCCTAATCATTTTTATTGCCCTCCACTGGACTCTCTCTAATTTGTCCACATCCTTTCTGTAGAGGGGGGCCCAAAACTGAACACGATACTCCAGATGTGGCCTCACCAGTGCCAAATAGAGGGGAATAATCACTTCCCTCAATCTGCTGGCAATGCTCCTACTAATGCAGCCTAATATGCTGTTAGCCTTCTTGGCAACAAGGGCACACTGTTGATGCATATCCAGCTTCTCATCCATTGTAATCCCCAGGTCCTTTTCTGCAGAACTGCTGCCTAGCCACTCGGTCCCCAGCTTGTAGCAGTGCATAGGATTCTTCCATCCTAAGTGCAGGATTCTGCTCTTGTCCTTGTTGAACCTCATCAGATTTCTTTTGGCCCAATCCTCCAATTTGTATAGGTCACTCTGGACCCTATCCCTACCCTCCAGCGTATCTACCTTTCCCCCCAGCTTAGTGTCATCCACAAACTTGCTGAGGGTGCAATCCATCGCACCATCCAGATCATTAATGAAGATGTTGAACAAGACCAGCCCCAGGACAGACCCTTGGGGCAATCCACTTGATACCAACTAGACATCGAGCCATTGATCACTACCCGTTGCCAACTAGACATCGATCCGTTGATCACTACCCATTGAGTCTGACAATCTAGTCAGCTTTCTATCCACCTTATAGTCCATTCATCCAATCCATACTTTATGCCAAAGACCAAATCAAAGCAACGGGTGCTAAAACTAACAAATTTTTGCCCATAAGAGAGGAAAGAGAAAGAAGGGGTAATATTTTTCAGTTCCTTTAACTTCCATTATGATTTTATGAGACCATTCTTTCTGCAGAAAAAAAGGTTGGTGTCAGGGGACTGTGCTACCTCCAAGTGAAACTGCCTCCACTAACTCAGACAAGAATGACAAAAAATACTTTTTTTGACATTCTTTGCGCAAATGAAAGAAACTTGTCATTCCAACTTCACAAAACAGCGCTAGAGATGAAATGCTCAACTCCACTGGGACAGCCATTTTTTTGCTGTTATTACAGAAGAAAATTATAACCATAAAAATGTCCAATTTAGAAAAAAAAGGTGCCACTTTAGTGTCATTTGCATAAAAGCTGTTACATACAAATTGTTATAAAGACAAATGTGTAGTACTCTTGTTGAAAATTGCTTATATCTTAGATGCTTTGCCTGAAACGACATAAAGGCCTCTTCAAACTGAAATTCATTCTCAGGTAAATAAAGCTGAAAAAGAATTTTCACCTATTTGTATGTACGTGAGCAGTTTTTCATATCGTTTTAAACAGGTTTTGACATGCTTTCCTCCCTGCTTTTAAATCCTCTCCCCTTTTGCCTGCTGGTGGCCTCCATTATAATCACGTGGCACCACAGATGAAGTCAGCTGGACAATTTGTCCTAAAGCTACTACAAGTTGAAGATTATAAATCAGCTGAAATAACTTCCTCTAAGTGTGATGCAGCCAACCAGGCCCAAGACAGGTTATTTGGTTCTTCATCACCACCACTGCTATGGCTTCACCCGTTTACAGAGCCTTGTTGCAGCCAACTCAGAAAGTCAGCCAGATTCTGCAGTAATTGGTGTCAAATTCTGAAATTAGAACCTGTATAAATGTTATGTGCTATTTATTATTATTTGTATTACAGTAGCACCAAGGTGCCACGGACAAGATCAAAGCCCCATTGTATTAAGGTATTGTACAAACACATAGCTCTTCAGAGCAGGGACTGTCTCTTACTAGCAGTTTACACAAGAGAAACAAAAAAATGAGGGGAAACAGAAGCACATCAAGATGGGGGGGAGGGATAACTCAGTGGTTTGAGCAGTGGCCTGCTAAACCTAGGATTGTGAGTTCAATCCTTGAGGAGGCCATTTAGGGATCTGGGGCAAAAATCAGTAGTTGGTCCTGCTAGTGAAGGCAGGGGGCTGGACTAGATGACCTTTCAAGGTCCCTTCCAGTTCTAGGAGATAGGATATCTCCATTTATTTAGAATGACTTGCCCAACATCACACGGTAGATCAATGGCAGAGGCAGGATGAGAACCTAGGTCTCTTGGGTCAAAGGTCAGTGCTCGCTCTGTTAGACCACTTCATCCTGGAATTATTGCTTATTCATCATTTCTATAAGGATTCTTCTATAAGTAATTTAGAAGTTCACATTCTAGATCTCAACCACCAAATGTTTTTCAGTAAACAAAAAAAGCTTCCACTTGATAGCCTGATTAATATAGCTTTTGATTTCTGATAACCCACACTGCAAGAATTTGGTTATAATTTGTATAAACTACTGGTAAAAAAAAAAATCACTTAATCTCAGTTACACCAGCATAAATCCAGATTAACTGTGTTGATGTAAATAGAACAACATGGTGACAGAGAGCAGAATTTGTTTACATGGGAAATTAATGTAGAATAACCTAGAGTGTGAATTTAAAGTGCAACAGCTATTTCGCACTAACTCCCTGCATGGACACTCTTATTCTGTGTGCTTTAATTTAATACACTTTAAAGTGGACCAAGCTAAGCTGAACAAAGGCACTTTCAGTCTGAAATAAGAGCATCCACAAAGGGAGTTAGTGTAGTGTAGCTACTGCACTTTAAATTCGTATCCGAGCTTATTCTGCACTAACTTCCCCATGTGGACAAGTCCTAATACTTATGTGAATGTTTTTTCATCCAAGCAAGGAAGCCCAAATCTTTCTTTAGTTATACATGTGAAGCACCAATGAATAATGATACCTAGGTGTAACTGATGGGAACACTTAATATATAATCCTAAATTAAGATGTCTAACTCACCTAACCTTCCACATCCCATACCAGAGTGTTCTCAGACACTTCCATTATACCCAACCCTAAGTAATAAGATAGAATACATTATAACACATGATATAGAATCTTTGACTCCTACAAGCTTTGAGACTTACAAGTGCAATGACCATCCACTGGAATACACTGCATCTTCCAAAGCATTCTAGGAGTTACATGCAAACATTTGCAGTGGAATTAAAAAAAAAAAAGTTTATTAGGGCTTTCAATGGTGCAATCAAGACAATGATACAGCCTGCATTCACTTCACATTATATTTTTCTATCAGGTTAATCAGTTTCTCAGGCAAAAAGAAAGTAACAAAAATGTTGCTTATATATGCCTGTTTACTTCTAGTCATTCATAAGCAGCTAAACTACGTGAGGACTGATTTTCAGTAGTGCTGAGCACCCACAACTCCAACTGAAGTCAATGGGAGCTGCAGGTACTTAGCATATCTGAAAACTTGCTTGTGTATATATAATCTCAGTTTTATAAAAAGCACTCGCACAGACTTGGGAGTGAGTGTGTATTGCACACTGCTTGTTGATTGGAGCCTCACAGGTACTCATCAAGTCTTAAGTATTAAATTCATGTGAAACAATTAGAGATAGGCCTGAACCAAAACCCCACATCCAAACACTCCTTAGCTATGGGGCAAGGGAGTTCCACAACTGGCTCTAGATCTAAATCTTGTAGTTCATGTCTATCTCTACACTGGACAGCAACAAACACCAGTTAGCGATGGACCCCAGCTGCAAAAACCTCTGTGTAGGTTATCCCATATCTGCTTACTGCTAAATTTCCTGTACCTTCCTCTGAAGCACCTGGTGCTGGCCACAACTGATCACTGCTCTGATCCAGTCTGGCAATTCCTACATTTCCTGTGTTCAGATCTAGGGGTTTCATTTTCCCTCTCTATATAGAGACCCCCTCTAAACTTTGGGGAATTCAGATGAGGGGATTTGTTTAGAACAATCTTCAGTCTCAGTGTCAGCAATTAACCATTTTAAAATCAACAGGTTTCTGAGAGCACAATTATTTTTTCCTATCTTTCAGAAAGAGGCATATAGCAAATACCTTTCAAAATATCACTTGAGAGGAACCATCCATTTTTTTCAATTAGGCTGTCTCGGAGATCTATGTAAATCCTGTGCACACTAGAAGAATCGAGTCTTACCAAAATTTCATTAACTATCAAAAATGCACTTAAAGTATCAGTGTTCTAAAGATTAAAAAAAAGAGAGAAAAATGTCCAGAATTTGTACATTTGCATTTTTTATTACAGATTACAAGGCCATAGAGTATATATAGTTCAAAAACACAGGTTCTGATTACTTTTCTTTTCTTCTTCTTCTTCTGTGGCACCTCCATTAATGAAGGTGTGCAGCCATGATAGCCCATTCTGTATGATCCTCTGCGAATCTCTTTATGGATGAATAGTCCTTTTCATCCACCCAGGATACCACATTGTCTATCCAAGATCTCTTTTTCTGCCTGACGCTCTTCTGCCATCAACCTTCTCTTCTAGTGTCCATAAACATGCATTGCCTGCTGAATCTGTTAAAATGTGCCTTGCAAATTGAATCTTTCTTATCATAAGATCTCTAGTGTTTGCTGAGTTCCAATCATCTCCAACACTTTTGTTGGTTATGCAGTCTATCCATAATCATTTCAGAATTCTTCTATAATACCATAATTCAAAGGATTGTAGTTTCTTTATTATCAATTGTTTGAATGTTCATGTTTCACAGCCATAATTTAACACAGACCAATTGTAATTTTTTAAGAGTCAGAATTTAGTCTTCAGTCCTTTGTCAGATGTTAATTCTTTCAGATTATATCTTTCACTCTTGCTCATCTAGTGTGACTTCAGTATCTGATTTTTCCATCTTCTTTAATGATGCTTCCTAAATAGTTATAATTTCTTATTCGCTGTACAGCTGTGTCATTCACTGGAATCCTGGCATGTGTTCCCAAGATCGCTGCATTCCACCACTATTTTTGTCTTGTTCATGTTCAACTCTAGACCATATTATTTGACATATTCACATATAATTTCCACTAACTCCATCAGACCATCTTCTGAATCAGCCAACAGCACTGTGTCATCTCCATCTTTTAATCTACAAAATATTGATATCCTGTATGTTCTTTCTGTAGTAACATATGATGATATTTTCCATGTGCCACAGAATTATATATTTTTTCCTAGGTAGTCATTTGAAATGACAGTTTTGCTCTCCCAAACTCTCAAATAAAATCTTTTAATCAGTTTAGTTTCTGCTTCTCAGAAATTTATCACAAATGGTCCAATGTTCTGACCAATTGGCCTGTGCTCAGAATAGTCAATCTGCAATAAGTGGAATATATATTTATTATTGAAAAGATTAAAAAGATGAGGGCACTTAGAAATGTGGGAACGTAATCATCTTCATGATGTTGCCCTTTGTGTTCAAGAAATTACAATATAGTTATATAAAATCTACACAGTAACTTTGGGATGCTCATACAATTGTGCAGGGTATATTTATGGAAGGAACAAGGGCTATTTCCAATAATTTGTTTATCATAGAATCATAGGACTGGCAGGGACCTTGAGAGGTCATCTTAGTCCAGTCCCCTGCACTCATGGAAGGACTAAGTATTATCTAGACCATTCTTGATGGTTTTCGCTTTTTTTGCAACAGTGTTACACAGTTGACTCATATTTAGCTGATGGTCCACTATGACCCCCATATCCGTTTTTTACAGTATTCCTTCTTAGGCAGTCATTTCCCATTTTGCATGTGTGCAGCTGATTGATCCTTCCTAAGTGGAGTACTTTGCATTTGTCTTATTGAATTTAATCCTATTTACTTCAGACTATTTCTCCAGTTTGTCCAGATCATTTTGAATTTTAATCCTATCCTCCAAAGCACTTGCAACCCCACCCAGCTTGGTATCATCCGCAAACTTTATAAGTGTACTCTCTGTGCCATTATCTAAATCAGGGGCGGGCAAACTTTTTGGCCCGAGGGTCACATCTGGGTGGGGAAATTGTATGCAGGGCCATGGATGTAGGGCTGGGGGTTGGGGTGCATGAGGGAGTGCGGGGTATGGGAGGGGGTGTGGTTTGCAGGAAGGAGCTCAAGGCAAGGGGTTGGGGTGCAGGAGGGGGTGCAGAAGGGGTGCCGGGGGTTGGGGTTCAGGAGGGGTGCAGCAGGGTGTTGGGGGGCATGGGCTCTGGTCCGGCGCCACTTACCGCAAGCAGCTCTGGGGTGGCAGTGGCACGCAGTAGGGCTAAGGCAGGCTCCCTGCCTGCCCTGGCCCTGCACTGCTCCTGGAAGTGGCCAGCATATCCAGTAGTGGCTCCTGGGGTTGGGATGGGGCAGGCAGCTCTGCTGCGCGCTGCCCTCGCCTGTGTGTACAACCCCTGAAGCTTCCATTGGCCACGGTTCCACATACCCGGCCAATGGGTGCTGCGGGGGGCGGTGCCTGTAGGCGGGGGCAGTACACGGAGCCCTCTTCCCCCTGCCCAGGGACGCAGGGACATGGTACTGGCTGCTTCTGGGAGCGGCATGGGGCCAGGGGAGGCAGGGAACCTGCCTTAGCCCCTGCTGCACCACGGGGCTGGCAATCCCGTGGGCTGGATTGAAAGCCCTGATGGGCTGGATCCGGCCCACAGGCTGTAGTTTGCCCTCCCCTGATCTAAATCATTGAAGATATTGAATAGAACCCGACCCAGAACTGATCCCTGCGGGACCGCACTCATTATGCCCTTCCAGCATGACTGGGAACCACTGATTACTCTCTGGTAACGGTTTTCCAACCAGTTTTGCACCCACCCACCTTATAGTAGCTCCATCTAGGTTGCGTTTCCCTAGTTTGTTTATGAGAAGGTCATGTGAGACAATATCAAAAGCTTTACTAAAGTCAAGATATACCACGTCTACTGCTTCCCCTCTATCCATAAGACTTGTTACCCTGTCAAAGAAAGCTATCAGGTTGGTTCTTGACAAATCCATGCTAACTGTTACTTATCACCTTATTATCTTCTAGATGTTTGCAAATTGGTTGCTTAATTATTTGCTGTGTTATCTTTCCGGGTACAGAAGTTAAGCGGACACATCTGTAATTGCCCAGGTTGTCCTTATTTCCCTTTTTATAGATGGGCACTATATTTACCCTTTTCCAGTCTTCTGGAATCTCTCCCGTCTTCCATGTCTTTTCAAAGTTAATCGCTAATGGCTCAGATATCTCTTCAGTCAGCTCCTTGATGCATTTCATTAGCCCTGGTGACTTGAAGACATCTAACTTGTCTAAGTAATTTTTAACTTGTTCTTTTCCTATTTTAGCCTCTGCTCCTACCTCATTTTCACTGATATTCAGACGTCCCATCACCATCAACCTTCTTGGTGAAAACCAAAACAAAGAAGTCATTAAGCACATCTGCCATTTCCACATTTTACCCCCTCATTGAGTAACGGGCCTACCCTGTCCTTGGTCTTCTTCTTGCTTCTAAGGTTTTTTTTAAGACTGTTTTATTGTTACCCTTTATGTGTCTAGCTAGTTTGATCTCATTTTGAGCCTTGGCCTTTCTAATTTTGTCCCTACATACTGTTATTTGTTTATATTCATTCTTTGTAATTTGACCTAGTTTCCACTTTTTGTAGGACTCTTTATGAAACATTATAGCTCTAATTATTATTTAGGAGCCAAATCTGCAGTCATTCCTCAGGTAGAAGTCCAAAACAGGGCTTTGTCATTGATGTCATCTAAAAGTCTGCTTTTGGAATCCCCGACTCAGGTGAGTGCACCTTACTCACATGAATAGCCCTATTAAAACCAATGAGACCATTCACATGAGTCAGGGCTATTTGTGTGAGCTGAGGCTTTGCAGGCGTTAGATTTGAGTATTTTTTATTTGTGCTAAACTCAATTTTTTTTAAAAATGGAGAATAATGTATTTGTGCTACCAAGCTTTGAATAAGGCAAACAACTGACATTAAGGATCTTTGATCCTCATGTGTACTAGTGGGGCAGATTTTCTGCCTTGAGGAGCTTCCTTTACACTCTTTGTGTGGTACAGAAAGAGTGGCAACCTCCTTGTTGGGGATAACCAGCAGCTCAAGAGCTGTAAATGTAAGGGAGTTGATACCTCAGAGAGTGAACATCTGCTCACAACTCACAAAGCCCTGATCCCATGGACTCAGAGTGAAGGGGTTTTCATTGGATATGCGGGGAGGAGGAACCATGCAGAGGAGGTAGGATTTTCCCTCTTCAAAGCTCCCTGACCATTCCCTCCTGCTGTTTCTCTCATGTTGCTGAGAGAACAATATGGACCTCTGTTTTCAAGTTCTTGGGCCAGATTCTTTGTTACTTCTTTCCTGTATTCAGTAAGGAAAGGGAGTGGCTTTAATCCACCTTTGTGCCTCCTGAATTTTGTCTGAGCCACAGACCTTCCCAGCCCACCTTACAGCAGTCCCAACAGTGTGCCCTCTCATCTTACAGCAGTCCCTTGTAATGGCCCTCTGTGGGGTGTTACACTGGTACATAGTGACTGGAGAGAACTGACCTCCAGCCATATTTCCTCCCACCTTCCTACTGCCCCCCAACATGCCCTCTACACTGGGAGGTCATCTCTCTGAGTAAAATAACCCCTGTGACTGGAGATTCTGGGGGTAGGGCATTTCCACCCTCTATATGACCCCTTTACCTCACTCAAACAGTGAAAAGGGGTCACCACATAGGGTGGAATCTGGTCCATTCTCCCTTTTTATCTCATTAGCAGAATTTTAGTTTAGAAAATGGAGTTTTAATGGGCTGAGATATTTTCTCTTTTCTCCCGGCTTTTTTTCTTTTCTTTTCTTTTCTTTTCTTTTCTTTTTTTTTCAGGTTCTAAGAACCCTTCTCAGAAAACCACATAACTAATGAGAATGAATTTACCTTTGGGAGAATTGAGAGGGAAAATATACTAGCTTGGCTGTAAAATTTTAATTCTAAACCAGGTGATACTGTCAGGATACAGCCAATAAACTTTGCCACAACTGAAATGATGAGGCTCAGTGTAATAGCTTTATATTTTTAGTCAATTTATTTTCCAATTAAAATATGAAGGGAGACTGTTACTGCCTTTTGCTGTGACTACTTCAGATACTGTAGCATGTCAGAAATTCTGTGTGAATCTTCCAAAACCTGATCAAAAAGCTTTAAATTAGAAATGAGCTGAAATGCTTCAGAGCTCATAAAGAAGTTCATGGAGTACTTGCTAGTAATGCCCCTAGTCAGACAGCTAGCTCTTTATCAAAATTCACCTTTTCCATTACGCATACAGGAAACTGAAACCTGGTAACAACTGGGCAGGTGATGAGATGTGATAACCACTCCTGGATGGTTAAGAAATGCATACATCCTTTTATTTTTTGTTACTCGGTCTTCCCTGCCCTGAACCCCATATGGTTGTTTGCCTCATCCACGTTAGGAGGGGAAAGACCCTATTTGGACACAGACTGGCTAACCTAGTGAGGAGGGCTTTAAACTAGGTTCGACGGGGACAGGTGAGCAAAGCCCGCAGGTAAGTGGGGAACATGGAGACCTGGGAGATGGGTCGGAAACAAGAGGGAGTGTGGGCTATATTGGCAGAGAGAAAGGAGGGTCAGGACAAAACTGGGAGGCAAGATCAAATAGTATCTTAGATGCCTATATACAAATGCGAGAAGTATGGGTAATAAGCAGGAAGAACTGGAAGTGCTAATAAATAAATACAACTATGACATTGTTGGCATCACTGAAACTTGGTGGGATAATACACGATTGGAATGTTGGTGTGGATGGGTACAGCTTGCTCAGGAAGGACAGACGGGGAAAAAGGGAGGAGGTGTTGCCTTATATATTAAAACTGTACACACTTGGATTGAGGTGGAGATGGAATAGGAGACGGAAGTGTTGAGAGTCTCTGGGTTAGGCTAAAAGGGGTAAAAAACAAGGGTGATGTCATGCTAGGAGTCTACTACAGGCCACCTAACCAGGTGGAAGAGGTGGATGAGGCTTTTTTTAAACAACTAACAAAATCATCCAAAGCCCAAGATTTGGTGGTGATGGGGGACTTCAACTATCCAAATATATGTTACATTTTACATTAAATATATTGTAAAAGAGGTTCTGCTCAGATAGAGTTGTGATCTACTGTGGACCCCCCCCAAGTCAGACTCAGATATAGATAGGAATTTTTTTATTATTATTAGAGAGATAAATACCTCTGGGAATTGTCATAATGGGAGACTTTAAGTTCCTGATTATAGATTGGAGAATAAATGCTACTTATACTGGTAGGGCCCAATTATTCCTTGATGTAATAGATGGCAGTTTCTTCATCAAAACATCACTGAACCAACAAGAGATGATGCCATTTTAGGCTTACTTTTAGTTAGTGAAGACATCATAGAAGAGCTGGTCATAGGAAATAACCTTGGACTGAGTGATCACAAGTGGATTTAGTTTAAATTAAATGGAAGGATAATCAAAACCAAGTCATCAACTATGGGTTTTGATTTCAAAAGGGAAGACTTTGGAAAATGAAGGGAATGAGTTAAAGAAGTCAGCTGGACTGAAAAGCTCAAAGACATAAATGTGAAGAAGGCTGGGAATATCTTCAGATCAAATATACAAAAACGATCTGAAATTTGCATACCAAGCAAGGGGAAAACCTTGAAGGGAAAGGCTTAAGATCCAGCTGGATGAATAACCACCTCAGAAAAGGTTATTAGGAGTAAGCAGAGAGCCTATAGGGAGTGGAAAAAGGAGTTGAGCAGCAAATAAAGTTACGTAGTGGAGGTTAGAACATTTAGGAATAAAGTGAGAATTGCTAAAAGTCAAGCTGAATTAGCTCTTCCTAAGGAAATTAAAATAAATAATAAGATTTTTTGTAATTACTTAAATAAAAAGATATTAAGGACGGATGAGGTGGGGCTGCTATACAATGTGGATGGGAAGGAGATTAAAGATAATCTAAAAAAACAAGGTGTCCAGTGGCACCTTAAAGACTAACAGATTTATTTGGGCATAAGATAACCTAAGAAAGGCCCAAAAACTAAGTGAATACTTTGTTTCAGTTTTCAGTAATGATGATAATATGAAACCTGTGCATGAAGGCAATGCAGCTGATGGAAATGAGCATCTAGAAATGGAAATTTCTCCATCTGAGATGGAGGAAAGACTTAAAGAGCTCAATGAATTCAAATCAGGAGGACCACATACTTTCCATCCCAGAATACTGAAAGAACTGGCACATGAGATTGCTAGACCAGTAGCAAGGATTTTTAATAAATTGATCTATTCAGGGTTAGAATCATATGACTGGGGAATAGCTAACATCGCGCCAACATTTAAGAAAGGGAAAAAAATGATCTGGGCAATTACAAACCTGTTAGCATGACCTCAGCGGTGTGCAAAGTTTTGGAGAAAATGGTGAAGGAAAGAATAATTATATTCATAGAGGTGAGTGGTAAAGGGAATGTAATGCAACATAGGTTTACAAAAGGTAGATCATGACAGACTAACTTGATTTCCTTCTTTAAGAAAGAAACTCATTTTTTAGACAAGGGAAGTCCTGTAGATCTAATATATGCAGGCTTCAGTAAAGCATTTGACACAGTACCATGCAGGAAATTATTAGTTACATTAGGGGAGATGGCATCAGCACAATCATTGTAAGATGGATAAGGAATTGGCTAAAGGGAAGAAGGCAACAGGTTGTACTAAAAGGTGAACTATTGGACTGGAGAGCGGTTACTAATGGACTTCTTCAGGGTTCAGTCTTGGGTCCAATCTTATTCAATATTATTAATGACCTTGGCACAAAAAGTAGGCATGTACTAATGAAATATGCTTATGATGGAAATTTGGGAGGCATCAACACTATAGAGGAGGATCGGAATATTATACAGGAAGATACGAATGACCTTGAAGGCTGGAGTGACAGAAAAGGGATGAAATTCAATAGTACAAAGTGCAAGGTCATGCACTTGTGGGCTAATAAGAATTTTTGCTATAAGCTGGGGAAATGACAAAGGAGGAGAGGACTTCAGTGTGTTGGTCCAATCACAGGATGACTGTGAGCCACCAATATGATGCAGTCATGAAAAAGTCAAATGCAATCCTAGGATGTATTAGATGAAGTATTTTCAGTTGAGATAGAGAAGTATTAATTGTACAAGGCAGTGGTAAGACCTCATTTCTGTACAATTCTTGTCACCCATTGTAACGGAGTGACAACTCACCACTGCGGCACCTCCTGCTGGTCATCCATGGAATTAGCTCGCCAGCCTCTGGAGCATCCTCTGCAGGCCGGTGTCCCACCTGCCGCTGGCCCCGGTGTCCCTCCCAGACCCCAGTGCCCCATCTCTTGCAGTACACCGCAGTTTCACTGGGTCTCCCCTCACCGGGGAACCCCCAACCCCCTATCCTCACCTCGCCTCAGTCTTGGGCTACTGCCAGTCACCATCTAGCCCCTGCTCACAGGGGCAAACTGCAGTATAATTGCCACTCATCATGGGCAAGGAGGGATTGGACCTGCTGCCTATCCTTGGGCTGCCCTCTCTTCGACCCCTGTACCTTCTCAGCCTTTAACAAGGCCTGCAGCCTGGGGGTTTTCCAGGCCAGAGCTCCCCAGCTCCTCTGGCCATTCCCCAGCCCTGCTCCACTCTAGGTACTCTGTTCAATAGCCAGGCCCATCCCTCTGAGCTCCAGCCTAGCAGCCCCTTTATAGGGCCAGCTGCAGCCTGATTGGGGCAAAACCCAGCTGTGGCTGCTTCCCCAATCAGCCCAGGACTGTTTTGAGCCCTTCAGGGCAGGAGCGGGGTTACTGCCCCGCTACACCCATGTTAAAGAAAAATTAATTTAAATTGGAACAGGTACAGAGAAAAGCTACTAGGATGACCAAGAGAATGGAGGCCCTGTCTTATGACATGGGACTGGAAGAGCTTGGCTTGTTTAGTCTCACAAAAAGAAGGCTGAGTTGGGCTATGTTTGCTCTCTACAAATACATTGGGGAGTGCTATTGAAGCTAAAGGACAGTGTTATCACAAGAACAAACAGATATAAACTGTCCATGAACAAATTCAGTCTGGAAATTAGAAGGTTTCTAACCATCAGAGGGGTGACGTTCTGGAACAGCCTTCCAATAGGAGTTGTGGGGGCAAACAACTTAATCAGATTTAGGAGAGAGCTGGACAAATTTCTGCGTGCAATTGTAGGATGGGGTTGCTTGGGAGGGGGGCAGGGCTCAATGGCCTTGGGGATCAATTCCAGTTTATGTCTTATGTTCTTAACACTCATGCTTCAGGGTTTCAGCTGGCCATCAGCAGGGATCAGGAAGTGATTTTTTCTCAATGTATTATGGGCATTTTTTTTAATTTCCTTCCTCTGAAGCATCAGAGATGGCCATGGCTGGAGATGGGACACTGGATGAGGTGGGCTGCTGCTCTGAGGTGGCACTGAGCATTCTCTCTCTCAGGTGCTTGGCTGGCTGGTTCTTATTCTCATGCTCAGGGTCTAACTGATCACCATATGTGGGGCCAGGCACAAATTTTTCCCCAGGTCAGGTTGGCAGTGATCACGGGAAGTTTTTCTCTTCCTCTCTAGTGTGTGGGTGTGAGTCACTTGCCAGGATTACCTGGATATTTCTCATTTAATCATTTCTCTGCCAATGCAGCAGCCTTAGCATTGGTGCATCTCGGTCCCTCCTATTCTCACATAATAGTCTAGTCTCCTGTGGGTCTCATTTATTTTGGTCTTCTTTCCACTGTTGGGATTAGCGTGCGGGTGCTGGCTGGTGTTGGTGGCCTGTGATATACAGCAGGTCAGACTGGATGATCTAGTGGTGCCTTCTGGATTTAAACTCCATGACATTAGAATGGGTAAAAAAAAAAAAAAAAAAAATTCAAAATCTTTTGATAAATGAGGAAACATTTTTTGCAAAAATTTTCATGAAAAAGTATCCCTTTCTTACGGCCAGCTCTAATAATAAATAATATCCGAGAATCATAGAATATCAGGGTTGAAAAGGACCTCAGGAGGTCATCTAGTCCAAGCCCCTGCCCAAAGCAGGACCAATCCCCAACTAAATCATCCCAGCCAGGGCTTCATCAAGCCTGATCTTAAAAACCTCTAAGGAAGGAGATTCCACCACCTCCCTAGGTAACCCATTCCAGTGCTTCACCACCCTCCTAGTGAAAAAGTTTTTCCTAATATCCAATCTAAACCTCCCACATTGCAAATACCTGGGTCAGAATGATCTCTCATGTAAATGAACTGAAGTTAATACAGTTTACCTGAGGATAAATTTGGCCAACTGAAAACTAAGCTGCTTAGTCAAAATGATGCTGATCAACCAGTGACTTTGCACTTGTTTAAACAAAGGGCAAAATAATTATTATTTATTATTTATTTAACCCGAACAATATGAAATTCAATGTGAAATGGTGCTGCACCATACATATATGCAAAAACTGGCCCAGAAGCTTCAGACTATGAGACAAGCCCACAGATGATGAGAAGCACAGAGAAATTCAGAGATAGGAGATCATGTCACTTTGTTTTTACATTATTATCTCACTTCAGGCTGGCCTTGAAGAAGAGTTATTTTATGAGGAACTTTAATGTGGAGACGGTGGTGGCCTGACCAGCAGGTATTGGGAGGGTATGCCACATATCAGGCAGTGTGCAAAAATGCCTAGCAGCAGGAGAAAAAGAAGGACTGTTGAGACTTTTATAACTGGTGTACAGGCTGAGAGTATATGATAATAGACATGGTCCTTAACAGAGGCAGGGGCTGTGAAAGGCTTTGACAGTGAGGAGGAACAGATTTAACTTGTGGCATTTCAGTTGAGTGAGTGGAGGGATTCAAAAAGGGGTGTGTCATGGACAGATTGATGGGTAAAGAAAGGAATTTTGTCAGCCACGTTTTGAATATGCTGGAGAAGGGAAATCCTTCCTTTACTGCTGTCAGATGTGCAAGATGGAAGAGAATGAAGAAACAGCAGCTGATTAGAAAGCCCCTGAGGTATCCTGTCCATACACCCAGTGGACTCTTTAGTGTTCCTTACCACTGCTCTAGAAAGGAACAGATTACATGCCCCGCTACCACTTGCTTCCAATAGCGGCAGGTGCTCAAGGAGTGGGATCTTAGCCATGCACTAAAATGGTACCCATGTCCATTTATGGCTGGCGAGCACTGCCCAAGACATTGACAATGATCCGCTCGTTGTTGAAATGGTGACATTTTTCAATATTAACCTGATTTTCAGTTTTTCAAAACTGTCACAAAAATGTTGAGCTTTTAATCAGGGAGTTCAGACATCTCTATATCTCTCAGCTGCGGGGATGGTGAGTTCATTAAGTGGTATAGTTACAGTGTTGATGAATGCACTATAAGTGCACAAACAGACAGACAAATATCTATCAAGAGACAGAGAGAGAATTCCACTCGTTGACATTTTATAGCGAGTTCTGACCTATAGCTCGCTCTTGATACGGGAAACTAGAAGTCAGTATGGGAAGGAACAAAGCATGCACATTACTATTTACCATGTAGTACCTACAATTCTTTGTCATAAAAGTTTCAAATGAAAACCAAACCAGACACACTCACGCTCGTACAACAATCTGGTTTCTAATTTGTTCTCAGCCTCTAACATCAGAGAACTATTTTTAATGGAAGAATTTGCTTTCAGTGCTACTTAATCCAATTCTATCCATGTCCGAATGGTCATCTAGGTTTCTATGCTTTCCAGAAATATTTCAGGTTGGATAGTCTCAGAAATATAGTTCTGGAAGACTTGTCATTGTCTTCCTGCAGTGCTTCCTATCCCCAAGCTTCTGGGCCAAGTACATCACTTGAAACATCATGGCTTCCAGACATGAAACTAGTAAAAAAGCAACACACTCTGTCAGGGTTACTAGTTATTCATCACCACCAAGCAAAGAGTAAGTTTATAATCATGGATTTTATCCATGCTGTTGTCTTTTTATAACAGCTACCTCTAAAGATTCTCTGGTGGGCAAAGGGGGCTCTTTCATGCTATGATAGTATATCATTATGAAACAAAGCTTTTCTCCCTCTTAGGGTATTTCTATGGCCCATACTTCTCCGAGTATCATTTGGGTCCAGTTACCCAATTCTCTCTGAATGTCTTGATGGTATCTGGCTATCCAGACAAGCTGGTGGCTTAATACACACCGATCTCTACTTCCATAATCTATAACTAGTCACTCAATTTGGCAGAGTGGATGAACATTTTGTTCAATTACATTAAGGGTCTGGTTTTAATTGTGTAATATTTCCATTAATAACGTCTCTTTAAGTCATCTATTCAGATTCCACAATGTTAAACTGTCTTTGAAACTTAAAACGAATGCAAATAAAAAAAAATGGGAAAGTTAGCTCTCACCTGGTTTATGATAAAATGCCTCAATATGCTAATGTTTTGGTTATTAAAATGTATAAAGAGAAAAAAAAGCTGGAAATTAATAGTGTCAGAGTTTGTCTTAAGAGCTGATTGCAGTAGTTCTCTATGGAGGTACAGCACTTAGGATTGCTCTGACAGCAATGACAGAGGAATTCATGGTTCAAATGGTACAGGTCACTATAACTCTAGAAGAAAGCAAGGACAAGGCACTATAATTCTAAAGAAAGCAAGGATAAGGCAGCAAAAATGTGCTTCCAAAGCAAAGCTGAGGTGCTGAAGACCCTTCTGGAGATGGGTGATGTATCATTCTGTTGATAAAGCAAGACAAGGTAGCATAGTCAGGTTCAGGGAAGCAAGGAGCTTAAACCAAACAGGAGGGGGTTATTTCTGGAAACTTCCGATGGAAGGAAGTACAACGCAGAGTTTCATTCTGTACCAGTATTCCTCTTACAGATGGGGAAGCTGAGCCACAGAGAGAGGAAACAATTTGCCCCAGGAAAGCTGTGACAGAGGTGGGAACTGAACTCAGGGCTTAAATTCTTATAGAGTATTTCCCAGAGGACACCTCCCCCAACATGCTATAAAAACTCCAGGGGGTTGAAAATATTTACTGAAGCTCCGGTCCGGACAGCTGAAGCTGAATTTAAGCCCCGACTGAACCTATGTTTCCTGACTCCCAGCCCCGTTCCATATCCATACCACACCAATGAAGCCAGTGACAACCTGTGTGTTTTTATTTGTATTGTTATGAAGAACTGATGTCACCAAAACAAAATAATGTCAGCAAAATTACATCACTAAAACTCTGGCAAAATACATAACAAAAATCTGATGTGGCATCGGAAATGTAAACTAATGTATACATTAAAACTGTCATGGTTTCAGGTTTCTGGGGAACAGCTCTTAAAACCAATGATGGCTACAATGCAGTCAACATCATTTTGCAATTCAGACTGTTGCTGTCTGTGTGGTATATCCCTCCATGGCCTCAGAGGCCAACCATTTTTCATTTTTAGACTTAGCTGAGTTTTGGAAGAGGTCAGGAGTAGACAGAGACCTAGGATGAAAGACAAATCAGAAATGCATGAAGGGTTGGGATCGGAAATGGACAAAAAAGACAAAAGAATGGGGCAAACTCAGACACAAAAGAAGGAGAAAGAACAGTCTCTAAGGTGCCACAAGTACTCCTGTTCTTTTTGCGGATACAGACTAACACGGCTGCTACTCTGAAAAAAGAAGGAGAGTGAGACGATAAGATGGACAGAATAGGGGGGAGGAGGAGAGGACAAACTGTAGTTAGATACTTGTGAATAGTGAGGAGATTTTTTACAAAAATTAACCTGCCCTCCAAAATTAAGGATTTTTTTCCATCTTGGGTTTCCGATGACATGGACAAGCAGCTGAATGATTGCTTTCATAGTTTGATACTATTATTATTATTGCCTAGGGGCTGGCAAATGTAAGGTACAGAATGCATCGTGTGTGGTTCAGTGGGAGCTTGCAGGATCTGCCCCTTGCTATGCACAGTGGAGTCTATTTAATGCTTTATATTTTGGAAACTGAAATGTCTGGGAAAAAATCATACCAATAAAGGGAAAAGTCTTGCCCAAAGGTTAAAAAACCCAGAAGTCAGGAATGTCAGGAAGTCAGAATTCTCATGAGTAGAGAATATTGGAGAAACCTAGTTGGAGGTTTTTGGCAAATGTTCGTGCCTTGTGTTCTGAGTAATCATGAACTGTAAGCCCAGAAAATATCAGAGCTGCCTCTTTAAACACAGTACCCTTTCCCCTTTTTCCATTTAGTTATCTCCTTCTCTGCTCCATGGCTCAATCTGCATATGTTATTGGCCTTGATTCCCAGGGCTGCCACCTCAATCTGTAGTAGCTAATAGTACACCCTCACACATGGCATTGGGACCAAGCTCAGGTTAACAAGGAATCCAAAAGCAAATGGCTGAGGGAGCTTGCTATAAAATAACCACTTGAAAATTCAGGCTGTGATTTTTTCTTCACATTTGCATGGAGGAAGCAAAGCTTTCAGTCTCAGCGGTTCAGTCAAATGCATTAAAAAGATGAACATTTTAGTTAATGTTCTAAGAAGATTTCTAAAAGCAATTTTGATTGTGTACTATTAGCATTAATTAATTTCTATACTGAGACCAGCCGTTATATTAGTAGAATGCATATTTTAATCAATTTCTACTTGCTGTTTTGTGCAAGTTAAAGGTAGCTTTGTGGTTTGTGCATAGTTTATACAGTGCATTTAACTCAATGTGCCTTAGGTAATGCTCATCCAAGGTTCAATGTATACTCTAATCAGAGCATGATACAAGAATTGTGAATGAAGCCCCTACAAGTAATAGGGTTGTTTTCATTTTGGACTGTAGTGGAATATACCCTTTCTAAACAGGTGCTTGAATGCATTATTAAATAACACAATGCACAACTGCACTGTCATCGAGAGCAAGCATAAATAGTTAGGATTAAATCTCTTTTCAATGGCAGTTTACCTGCAATAGAAAGCAAGCTGATTGACATACATTTGCAGTAGTTCTGTTATTGGTAAATTTAAAAGGATGTTGCCAAGTAATCTTTATAGTTTTCAGTCTTAAAAATAAACAAACAAAAACCTCTCCATTATTTGTAATATACAAAAAATAAAGAGTGAAAATACAATATTTTCCTGAACCTTTTTTTCCCCTAATCCTCCCGCATTTGGCAAATATTGACACTTTCTCCTCTATGATTCTAAACAGAATTTGAAATTAGCATGACATTAATGTTTACTCCGTTGTTTATTCGCATGCATCACTGATGATTAAGGTGACCATATGTCCCAGTTAACAACCCGTTCTATTGAAACTGGGAAATGGTTTGGGGGACATTTTATTCTACCTCTCTCCACACATACACTTTCTAGCCCCTCCGAGCCCCCTTTTCCTCCCCTTGCCCAGTGCTCTAGTGCTTCCCTACACCACAAAGCCAGGCCCAGCTGCCAGAGAGCTCTGCCCCACCCTACTGCTCTGGGAAGAGCAGATGTTACATCCAGCCACCACTGAAAGGGTGAAGTGTCACATGAGAAGAACCATGAGTCAGAGAAGAGCCACGAGAATGATTAAAGGATTAGAAAACAAGCTTTGGGATACGTCTATACTTACCTCCGGGTCCGGCGGTAAGCAATCGATCCCAGATCGATCCCAGAAGTGCTCGCTGTCAACACCGGTACTCCTGCTTGGCGAGAGGAGTACGTGGAGTCGACGGGGGAGCCTGCCTGCCGCGTGTGGACCCGCGGTAAGTTCGAACTAAGATAGTTCGACTTCAGCTACTTGTAGTGAGACTCAAAGAGTTCAATCTACTTAGTTTAACAAAGAGAAGATTAAGGGGTGACATGATTGCAGTCACTAACAAATACAAATAATAATGGGCTTCAATCTTGGAGAGGAAGATATAACATGATCCAATGGCTGCAAGCTGAAGCTAGAGAAATTCAGACTGGAAATAAGCCATACATTTTTGCAGTGAGGGTAATTAACCATTGGAACAACTTACCAAGGGTCATGGTGAATTCTACATCACTAACCGTTTTTAAATCAAGACTGGCTGTTTTTCTAAAAGCGCTGCTTTAGGGATTATTTTGGGGAAGTTTCAAAGCCTGTGTTATATAAGATGTCAAACTAGATGATCACAATTCTCCCTTCTGGCTTTGGAATCTATGAAGCAAAGAACTACGTAGGAGCATGAAAGCGGCTACTCTCAACCCCATTCCACAAGAGGTTCTTCTGGCCATTGGCAGGAATCTTCTTGAGTCTCTTTGGCCCCAGCTATAAAGTCTTGTGAAATTACTGGCTCCAGAAGGAGGGAATCTTGTTTGATGACAGAAGAGAGGAGCAACACAGCATGGAGAGGAAGAGGAGGGCAAAACACACAGAGAGAAACCCTTTGATATAGGGAGCAGTTCGGAAGCAACAGCTTCTCAACCACCTCCCACTCTCCCACTGCTGCCTCAGTCAGCCAGCTCAGAGCATCGCTGGCCGGAGTGCTCAGCTGCCCGTGGCAGCACTCTTCACCTTCCTCTCCCTCGTCCACATCAGTATTTCTGTCCCCTCACAATGAGCACCATCCCCTGCAGCTATTAGCACCACCTCCCCATCCCTATCAAAGACACTAACCCCAACTTTCTTGCCATTAACTTGCTCCTTATAACTAGCAGCTTCCGTCTCTTCCACAACTATTACACACCACAGACCTGAGAGCTCCCTCCACTCCCTCCCCCTCCTCGACACACTGCCCCTCTCCCCCTCTCTGCTCCTGCCAACCCACCCCATCCCCATCCTCTGCCCTCACAATTATTTGTATTGGAGTATTGCTTTGGGGCCCCAGCTCACCTCATGATCCTGTAGGTGCTAGACAGTCCCTGCCCTGAATTGCTTTAAATCTAGAGAGACAAAAAAGGAAAGGGTCAGAAGGGAAAGAGGCACAGCGAGCTGATGCTATTTGGCCAAGGTTGTACAGCAGGCCGGTCAAGTCTCCTGATTCCCAGTCCAGTTCCCTATCTCCTGGACCATGTTGACTCTCCAAGCTTCTCCCCATGAACCACGCTCCATGCCTTTCCTATGTCTCTATCCCCCATTCTCTGCTCCACTCCCAGAGCCTCCCTTCCAGCCACTGCTCTCATCCTTTGAGTGAACACATAGATCAGGCCACCACTCCATCCCATTCAGGATTTTCACTAGTATGGAAACATTGCTTCCCCCTCCTCACTCAACATCTGGCATCAGCGTGAGCAATGGGACAGAAAAGATGGTTCACACTTGGAGTTCAGTTTCTATGTCCGTTCACTTCTTATGTTGTCTTCTGAGTTTTCCAAGTGTAAGATTTGTGAGTGTAAAGGCCACCTGTCCAGTGGGTATTGGACTGCGCCTACTGCTGGGCACAAATTGATGGGAATGACTTTCTGTCCCTACTTTGACATGATTTCAATTGGTCAACTACAGATGAAAGTCTCAATAGCTCATTACTAATTCCCTGAGCCATCCTGCCTCCCCAATTGCTTCCTAAGACGTAACCAGCTTGAAGTTTCCCAGTATTTAAATTAATCATTTCAATTACCCACTACTTGTGCAATATTGCACATGGTTTCGCTAGACATTTTCATACACCCAAACCTGGTCAGAAAAACTTCAGTATCAAATCTATATCTTAATTAGTGATAAGCTGTTTTAAGACTAGGAAAATTAAGAAATTTCAAAGTCACAAATTTTCTCTCCATTTAAAAGATGCAAATACCAGAAAGAGAGCAGTTAGACTTTAAAAGAAAAATTTATGAGCATTTCCCTCTTGGTACTCCTTCCAGTGCTTCCTAATTAAGGACAACCCAATACAGTATCATGTACCAATCTGGTATTTATTAACAAAGCTAGTCATGATTTTTAACTGATTATGGCTCAGAGGATCCTCCCCTCATTAATATAAATGAATTAGGAGGAAAAGTGCCAAATGTTTCAAATGGGAATTAACATGAGACTGCAAGGTATAATTAGTTGAAAATGCTAAATACATCAAAGTATTAATTTGTGTGTGTATAAATATGTTCCATATTTATACAGTATATAAGTATATTATATATGCAGAGTGGACAGATAGATATATAGAGATTTAGATATAGATTAGATTATAGATAGATACACACCCTTTGTATATTATACCCTGAAGCTGACAAATATAATCCACTTGGCTGAAACAGGAGGATAAAATCCTGTGAACTAATATAGAGAGGTGTCCACACAAGATAACTTTGATTCTGTAAGTCACTCAAGGCAAAAGTCTCTGGGCTAAGTTCTGCTCTAATAACAATTCTGCAACCCTATTGGCCTCTTTACTTTAAGTCACGTGATCATAAGAGCTTGTTTCAGCCAGTTGGACTGTCAGCCCAAGGGCTTCATAAATATCTGAATATATTATACATTCTCTCCCTCTGTGTTCAAAGATGCTGCATAATTGTATCTCACACCATAATTTTGCCCTGTATTCGTGACATACTTTGTTCAGCGCTTGGAACACATTTCACTGGTTCACTGCTGTTCCGGGGAGATGGCCAGGCTAATTTCAGGAAACAACATTCTTTGAAAAAAGAAGGGGAAAGGGTTAGAAAACTAAACTAGATTCAAAAATAAAAGTAAATAAAGGCATGTAATAAAAATCATACCACATTCTACATAGGGCTCACTCTTTCTTCTGAACAATGGTTCTCCCATTCCTCACTCCCAGAAGCCTGAGTAGGGGCTGGCCAATGAGGTCAGGGGGTCAAAGGCTTGCAAGCTGAAAGACAGTCAATGCTTGACATGTCCCCACTAATATTGCATAAGGGTTGCTGGTTGGACCAAACCAGGGTCTGGTCTGATGGCTAGTGCTGGCATAAAAACAGCTCACCTGGCCTGTAGGAAAAGCCTTAATCTGCTGATCTGGAGTAGATTATAAATAGTCAATGAAACTAGCCATTTACATTCTGGAAGAATGTTCAGAGTCATTATTAACAACAGCACATCCCTTCAGCTAGCGATAGGCTCAGATGGAATTCCAAATCCAAACCTCTTTGAATTTTGGGAGGAAGTGGATCGCTAACCCTGGATCTGAACCCACCTCTGTGATTTTGCATGTAGACTGAATCCAAACCTGAAAGGGTTTTTTCTGATTTCATTTCCGATTAAACCAAAATCGTGAGTGAACAGCAGTTTTAACTAGATTTCAGGTAAAATGGCTGCAATCTTGTGAGATATGGGTGATCTTGAGAGATTCCCAACATTTGGATTGAAATTTATAAGACTTCAACACCATCAAATGTGAACCTGAACTCTAGCCTTGGACTGTCTTCAAACCTGAACCCCAGTCCCTACCATGCACCTTGCCTGAGTCAGATCCAAACACCACCGCCTCAGCTCATCACTACACTCAGCTGTAAGTGTTGATAAAGCCTTCTCTGTGGACTGCTATGTGGTACAATCGAAATGACAGACAATGAAGTCATAGACAACTTTATCACTATTAGACAAAAAAAATCTCACATGCCAGCATCCCTGCTCTGTTACGTTGTCATGTATCTATATCCCTTTTTGCATCTTAAAATCTCAAATTGGCACCCATTTAAATGCTGGAGGTTTGAGAGATTGTCAGCAATAGGAGGTAAGGTCTGAATTTTCCCTTGTGTTTGTGCAGCACCTAGCACAATGGGTTCATGATCTTGATGGGGCCTTTAGGTGCTATTGCAATCGAGATAATAAATAACGACAACACAGGTATGGAATAACAACACAGATAGAAAAATACTTAATTCTGGAAGTTATTTTACTGTACAAGAAAGGCAGGGCTTATTGTATTTGCTTTCCTCAGTGAAGAATGCCCTTTGTGGGCTTACTTATTTAACACCCACTGGTGGTCATAACTGCTTCCCTGGTATTTTAACCTTCAGATTTTCAGTTCTTCTAAATATCTAATTAGTACTGCTTTCTTAATGGTTTTATAAAAGCATCTTGGCATGTATGCGAATGGCCTAATGCCAACACACCATAACGTGCAACGACAGTAATGCCTCTGTCTCTGTACTGATGCTGCATGATAGAATATCACCCGAACACCAAACACAAATCCAATAGGAGAGCTCACATTTCCGGGAGATCCCCTGAACCTGCTCTGGTTCAGTGGTGGGCTTTAAGAGCTCTTTTTGGACTTCACTTTTATGATTATAGATATCTCCTTCCTGCACCTCCCCTTTGCCCTGCGAGACAAGTTTTACTCTGCACTTCTTCCTTCCTTTCTGACACTGAAATCAGCAGGTGCTGCTTACTACACATTAGCCAGACCCGCCCATCCCTGTCTTTGTGAGTGCCTTAGAACTCCTGCAAGAGGAGAAAGCCTGGCCATGGGACTCTGAACTGACTATTCACTCTGTAGCAACAGACAGGGCCCTTTGGGAAGGGTAGTGGGGTGTGACGTGGTACAGCCATAGGTCTATGACTATGCATACTCACTGGGCTTGACCAGGACATGAGATGTTCAGCAGGTGCAGAACCCAGTTTCTGCACTGGTGCTTCATATCCTGTTGGAGGCCCCCCATCTCCCAGCTATGTCCCGTGCAGAATCCATTATGGGCTACATGAAAGGCTCCATAGGAAAGGTGCAAATCTCTCTGTGTTTGATCTACTTTGTCTCATATGGCCCACAGCAGTCGAAGAATCACCACTGTCAGTCAGGGGAGTCTCAGACCAGTGTAGGCAATTTTCTAGTGGTACAGCCTCACAGCTTCCCTGTTATGCTTCCCTGTCACAGCTTCCCAGGTTGTACCTGGGATATTTCTGACCCAGCAATCCCTGGCTGGCACAATGGCCCTCAAGGGTCTTTGGCAGCCCACATTAATTTATAGTAGTCCTCAAATTACTCTAGTTTACTCCAGCAGACAAGACCAGTAGAGAGCTGGATAATGGTCAGGCTGTGCAGGGTGGCTTAAAATCACCTTTGCTCATATCTCCCTACTGATCTGCACTGTTTGTTCTTCAGCTGCAGCTGAAAATCTGGGGCTTGATATTATTTCCCCAGAAACAGCCAGCTTCCATCATTAATTAGTACATGGAAGTTCTTTAGATTCATTGGGAAAACATAGAAAGCATTTTATTTATGATGATACCACTGATCTGGACAAATTTGATACTCCACAAGCTGTCAACATTACAGCCTTGTCTGATGGTAACACTATAGAAGATCTTCAGTCAGGCTCACTGATGGAAAAATGTGAGAGAGGCTGCTTTTGTGGTGTTTGACTCCCAGAAGAGCCCAGGCTGTACTGGGAATCTCTAAAGAAAGCCTGAAGTTCCTAACTCCATTTCTACACATTTTGGATAAACTTTGTATATGCAGCTGAACTTTTAAGGTGCTTATCTAAACCTCCAAAACATTTGAGGTTCTCTAATCACTAACTGGATGGTGTCTTTACTTTTTATATACATATATCTTGTATAAGAGGAATGTGTACATTTGGCATATCTGTGATAGCAATAAAAAAAAATTAGTTGAAAATATGTAACATACCAAGCAATAAAATATTCCCTAACCATTAGCTTTCCCAAATTTTACCACAGGAATATATAGCTTTTTCTACACCAGTTCTACACATTGGTCCATCCAGTCCTGAAATCTCCACCAAGCAAAGGAACATAGCTATTTGGTGCAGAGACTGTCTTTTTGCCCTGTGTTTGTACAGCACTAGGACCTCTAGACACAAATATAAAAATAACAATAATAATGCTGGAATACCAGCCTCCTTCTACAATTTTATAGGGCAAAATGAAGAGAATTCTGGACCACACAGACACATCTATACACAGAGTGGAGAGGGGCATGGGGGTGATACAGAGAGGCAAAAAAATTAGAAAAAAAAAAGAAAAAGGAAAGAAAACAAAATATTGAAGCTGTCTTTCAAACTGTATAAAGTTAATTCAAATCAAATTGATTTCAAAACAGTGTACATTCTACTCCTGCAATTTCTGTTGCCATATGGGACTTTTAAATTCTGGCTTTGGAAAGGAAAGAAAAAAGCACAAAGTTACCCATTTATACATGCACCAGAAGTATGAAGACAGCAGCCCAGTCTGTTACTGGAGCTGTTCTCAAAAGTTTAGTGGGCTTTTCTTTCTTCCTGGGGATTCTATAGTGCTACAATCAAACACTTGACAGCCATTTTCAAGTAATTTTGCATGATTTCCATTCTGAAAGAGTATTAATGTAAGATTCCATGCAGCCAGTCAAACTCTGTGCATTTTTCTATTTTTCCCCCAGCATAAACACCGTAAAGCAATGTCCCTAAGTATAGCACAATACCATATTATTTTCCCTTCCCCTTTCTCCCCATAGAAAATGCAGAACTTTTGTATTTTGTCTTACTTGTCATACTTTTAGATGTAATGTCTCCTGAATGGAACAAATCAAATGTAAAATGGAACAATCAAATGTAGAAATAACAATATATGGTCGAGGAGAGCACAGGTACCTGCCACATACCCTGTAATACATTTAAATTCTCTACATGTGCTTCTTATAGTAAATAAGATTTTTAACAACTTTTGGCATTCAAAAATCCACAAATCAAGTACAAGTATGCTAAAAAGAAAAGCATGGCTGTGAAATAAAAACTAGGGGTGTCAAGTGATTAAAAAAATTAATTGTGATTAATCCTGCAATTAATTGCAATGTTAAACAATGCTAGAATACCATTTATTTAAATGTTTTTGATGTTTTCTACATTTTCAAATATATTGATTTCAGTTACAACACAGAATACCAAGTGTACAGTGCTCATATTATATTTTCACTGTAAAAACCAAAGGAAATAGTATTTTTCAATTCACCTAATACAAGTACTGTAGTGCGAACTCTTTATCATGAAAGTTGAACTTACGAATGTAGAATTATGTACAAAAAAAAACCTGCATTCAAAAATAAAACAAAGTAAAACTTTAGAGCCTACAAGTCCACTCAGTCCTATTTCTTGTTCAGCCAATTGCTCAGACATCCAAAAATATTTAATACATTTCAATTGGTAGTCTATTGTTTAACAGTGTGATTAAAACTGCAATTAATCGTGATTAATTCTTTTGAGTGAATCACGTGAGTTAACTGTGATTAATCAACAGCCTAATAAAAACATATCTTTAAAAAGTAGGAAGTCATATAACATAACTGCAAACCATTCATCTTAAAGGTCTAGCAAGAAGAAAAAAATTGCATGTATTAGACAAATTGCATGAATTCAGTATTGTTCTGGTAAAAAGAAACCCAGATAGATTAGACAGACTCAATCAATCTTTCCTTTGGGTGTCCATACATTGCTTGGTACCTGAGAGCCAAGTTTTGTACTTAAAAAAAAAAAGCCCCACAACCCTTTTTTGTAACTTTTTTTGTTTAATTTTTGGCTTTTTAGAAGATGGATGAAGATGAATCACTGCCTCTTAAACCACCACACTAAAACTTCTTCCCAAAGCAAAGTACTAGTATGAAAAACAATCGCTTTATTCCCATTAATTTGAAACCATTCTATACCCATATAATATTTGAAACCTATCAAAGCATTTTCAGTTTTTGAATGTTTCCATTTTCCAAATTTTTCAGACTTAAGCACTCTGGCAAAATGTTGTGCTCTAGTCTTTGCAAGTTATGCTCTACTTCATGTACCACTGAAACACTTTTCTCATTCTTAAAATGAATGGAAAATATTCTTTTTAAAGTACAACCATCTCATTGCATAAAGAATATGAAATCCATTTGTCCTCTTTATTTTAGGTAGCATTTTTCTATCCGTGGAACTTGTTTTAAAGATGAACCGCAAACAATTTTTCAAAAGGTGGTCTTGTGCCATTTATTTGCTTCTTTACAATATATGAAGGAAAATATTTCTCTTTCTATCTTTCTTTCTTTCTTTTTCTTCGTGTGTGTGTGTGTGTATGTGTGTGTGTAGGAATGTGTGCTTTACCTTAAAAATATCAGAAATGTCAAGTCTGGTCATCTGATTTTAATGGAGAACTTCCGAGAGGTCCGAGAAATGTATATTGTGAACCCTCACACTTCAATTGAATCAGTGAGAGCAGGCAGTGTTGACTCTTTAACAAAGATTTTCTTTCTCAAAATGTTCATTAGGCTTTAGAACTAAATGGGTATTAATTAAAAAAACAAGCAGTATTAAACATTTCCACTAATCATCCTTTCTCCCTTAGTTGGCTTTCATTCTTCTGATATCACCATTTCACCAGTTCTCATGTCAGTAGATTAGGCTAGATAAGACCAGACTATTTATGGTGAAAAACAAACAATCAGAAAAAAATGCCTTTAAGAAAAGAAAAGAAAAGAAAAGAAAAGAAAAAACATGTCAAACCTTCTTTAAACATTCTGAAGCACCAAAAAATAGGCTAAGGCAATTTTGTTTCCTTTGTGGGTTACCTATAAAAAATAAAATTACTAATATACTGAGAAGGGACATCAAGAAGTCTGATGTACATTGCTAAGTATTATTTTAAACATTTCTCTTTCTTTGTAATTAAAGATGGGTGAGAAGAGGGTGCTTTGATCCAACAGTCAGGTAGTTCATATCCAGATTCCACTTAAGATAACTACTGTACCATTGGTGAAATCCAAATAAGAGCCATGGAGGCAACGTGCTTAGTCATTGGCAAGGAAGGAGCACCCTGCATTATTTTGTAGTGACCCTCTCTGACAATTTTGGAAGCAGTGTTCATAGGTTTCAGAGGGCATCATATCCAGTCATCCTCAGCTGGAAAGACAGTCATGATGAGATGGGTATTTAGGAACACAGGCAAGTATGGCAGAAAAAAATCAGAGGGCTCCTCAGTGCTGTGAGAAACTCAGAAAGGAGCTCATCTCCAGGGAGGAAAGTTTTTTGGCTTGTTTTAATTTCTTTAATAGACATTTGTCACAAGATGTAAAACTATTCAATTCAGCAGCTTTGTTAGTGTGGGGAAGGTCCGCAGCTGTGAATAATATCACACTTCAGGATTGAGGTGCATTGACAAAATGGTGTGAAGCTATTTGAATAAGCTCATGCCCACAACATTCTAGCCCCAAGTCATTGCTACCTGAAGAGCGTAAATATTCAGCACCATCACTTCTTCCTAGGCTACCCAAGCACCCAAAACTGTCCCTAGCTATCAGTAATAGAGATTACAAAGAATTGAGTTCTACTCTCCTCAAACTACTAACTCCTTTACTGAGAGAACCAATTGCTACGAATTTCTTGACCTACTTTCATTATATTTAACCTGGTGATGGACTGGCCACCATATCCTGCCACCCCTCCCCCCCAATAAAAAAAAAAGCAGAGGATGGGAGGACTAGGACTTCAGTCCTAATTCTAATCTCGCTTCTCACTACTGTAGTGTCAGTGGAGATACTCTAGATGTACTACACTGTGAAATTAGAATCAGGCCCACACAGCACAACAGACTGAGATCAATGTACTGCAGACTCCAACTGTCTCCAGTGATGAAGATGCAAACTTAAAATGGTAGCTTTTGCAGGATCTATGTGATCAGATTTGAATTAAAACGGATTTATTTGGCAACAAAGTAGTGATCAATATGAGACTGAGATGATGATCCCACGGTGCCCCTTGTGAGTTCACACAGTAGCATTATACAGGGCATGGATACAGAGCTGGTTCATTTACTTTGAGCTATATTCCGCACTTCACTACTAGGCTGCTTTCGATTGCTCACAGGAGCCAACTTGAATATATATGCCACCAGCTGCTTTCCATGACCCTGTTGCTCCCTTTGCCACCTCCAGAGTGTTGAACTACACTGCAGGAGCCTACAATTCCATTTGCTAACACCATCTGCTGGACCTCCTGAGCCAAGATTATCTCCCCCTAAACCCACACCCTTTTTTATCAGGGTTTCACAGCCTGCAAACAAGTGGGTCACAGGAACTGAAGAGGAAGGCTCAGAAAATCTAAAGCTGCTGTTCTTATTCTGGGCATCCTTCCTGTCTTCCTCCAGGACATAAACATCATCCTCTCCTTGTGATAACCGCTGCATGGAAAGAGGGAAGTGCCATTAGTTTGTGCCCCACTTTGGCTGGCGTTTTTAGCCAGCCCAGGGGAGCTGACCACGATCCCACTCATAGTGATGTTTTGGGGCACTAGCCCTCATGGTCACTCATCTTTCCACAACTCCAAGCCATTCTAGTGTGATCAGCCAACAAAGAGAGTAGAAGAGCAGACAGTATATAAATGGCCTTGTCTCTCTCTTTTAGCACTAGACTTAACAATGGACTATTTTATTTGATTGCTTTGTCTTCCCCTTACACATATAAAGTTTCTTTAGTGAGAGATTGACTACTCCCCTGTTTAGCCTCATCCTCCAATCCTCTGTTGGCTAACTGAATATTTGCCTCTCCACATAAGGAAGCTCCACTGTACTGGCCAATCCCATGATAAAATGCAGAATTGGGGGCCATGGTGGGACAGAAGTGGAACTTTGGTCATAGATTCATCGATTCCCAGGCTAGAAGGGACCATTGTGATCATCTAGTCTGACCTCCTGTATAACACAGGCCATAGAACTTCCCCAAAATTATTCCTAGAGCAGATCTTTTAGAAAAACATCCAATCTTGATTTAAGAATTGTCAGTGGTAGAGAATCCACCAGGACCCTTGGTAAACTGGTCCAATGGTGAAGTACTCTCACCATTAAAAAAATGACACCTTATTTCCAGTCTGACCCTAGGACTTTAGCCATAGTCTTATTTGAAAGGCTGCCAGATTGCTCTTATTTTACACCACTCCCTCCTCTGTGAGAAACATTCCTGCCTAATAGTCCCACTATTCCATCCTTTCAGAGGGAAAGCTTCTCAGGTCCTGTCTATGTTCATCACAGGATCAAAGACTCTCCTCATCCAGGCATCCAGGACATGGAAAGATCCTTGACATGACTCAGTAAGAAAAGCCCTGCCAACTCCTGCAATCTTGAGAAGAAAGAATTAAGGTATGTTACTATGGTATCATGAGACCACCAAGCCATTTTTCCTCTTTCAGTTCCCACATATTTAACACTCAAAAAGCTATTTTTCCTTTGTAAATCATCCTTTGGAGGGACTGTGGACTGCTGGCTAGAGCAAGGGCATCAGAGGCCTTGAGTTCTACTCCCAGCTCTGCCACTAACTAGCAAAGACACATTGGCAAATCACTCAATTGCTCTGCGGCTCAGTCTACCAACCTTCATACCTCCCAAGGATGCTGAGAGGCTAAATAAATGTTTGTAAAAGGTTTAGAGCTCACCACTACAGAAGTATCACATGTTAGTATTACATGTTAAAACTAAGATAGATCATTTGTGAGTCCATATATGAACGCTAACTACAAATTTGCATACACATTAACCCCTCCTTCAACCAGGCACTGTTTATAAGGCACATAGTTTTCTTTTTAAAGAACACAGAATCCACACTTTGATTTGGATATAATAAAATTGCAGAAACAGCAGAAGTTGGCCATGTAACTACTATTTTAATGAATACATACCACAAGTAACAGTCCTCTAAGCCATTGTGTCATCTTTCAATTCCTGTCCCTCCCTTCCCCTTTCTGCACCAAACTTGAGGAAAAGAAATATTGATTGGCAGATCCTGTAGCCGGCGTGAATAACCATGACTATATATCTTGTCAAAAATCAGCATGTACTTTAAAAAAGAAGAAAGTAAAATATGAAGATAAGAGGCATAATCTGAGACTCGCCCATATTCTCATTCAAATTTTTCTATTTAGATTTCACTATATTTCCTTTTTTAACCTCCTGCAGGTCTTTATATATAGGACAAAAAAAATCCACTTCTGTCATTTAAAGCATGATGAAAGTACCAAAGAAAAATCTATTTTCAGCTGTTTCTCGTTAGAGCACTTTTTTACCACTGTGATGAAAGTCGATGCAAAGAAAGAAAGACGAGTCACTGATGAAGATGAAGAAGCATTTCTGATCAGCCATCTGTTCAACCAATTAAACCCCTTGCAGATAAAGTTGTGTATGTGTGTATAGATCTCACATAAAGATATACATATACATGTGTATGCATGCAGGCACATACATATACATACTTTATAAGGTCTGCTTTGCAGCTACACAATTTTACTTATATGCTGAGCATAGCTAATTACACCTACATATAGAGAGGCCCTTCATATGTAAAATGGAATTTGGGCCCTTTGAAGAACAAAGCCTTCTCTATTAACATCCCTTTCTTTTAATGGTCCTTGTGCAGTAAAAATAAAGTCCAAACACTATAATTTTTCTCACAGAAAAGTTACATATACTGTAGGTATCTTTAGACACAGCTGCAAAAGTGGATTCACTTCTGACAAGATTGGTGTTAATTACCAGCAAGGACTTCAGTATAATACTATTTAAATCATTTTAAATTATCCCTCTCAAAAATTAATTTTTCATCAAAGATTACACAAAAAAATCATGATATCATCTCTGCAGCTGCGATTTAGTAATAATTTCATCTATTATTACCAATGTCAGTTAGATAAAAGAAAAATGGCATCCTACTGTGCTGATTCCAGCATAGGCCATATATAGAAATTTTTAACTATCACTTATAATCGCCTTGATGAGCTTAAACCTCCTCTCAATTAACACCCTAAATGACACTGAGACATCTTAATGGAGGATGTAAGTAAAGGAAAAAGAC
This sequence comes from Malaclemys terrapin pileata, assembly GCF_027887155.1. Lineage (NCBI taxonomy): Eukaryota > Metazoa > Chordata > Testudines > Emydidae > Malaclemys > Malaclemys terrapin. The sequence continues at coordinate 127,512,220 of NC_071508.1, read as the reverse complement.
TTTAATCAAAGAATAAAAAGAGAAGTGCCAAGTGAAAGGAGGGGGTTTCATGCACCTCTCAGTGTCCAATCACATAGAGGTCCTTTATCTTGTCTTGAACTTCTTGTCATCCCAATATTGCTAGTGTAACTTTGCAGTAGCAGTGAAAAAAAAGTGAATCTGCAGTCAGGGTCCAAATCAAAGAAGGAGAACGGTGGGTACTGAGTTGTATGGTGTGCCACAAACACGGATTGAATAAGCCTGGTTGCAGTTAACCTACCACTGCTTTTTTGTTTTTTTTTAAACCAATAAAGTCAAAAGAAAGTCATTGTTTTCAAGACTGAAATATGGCAATTCCCATTCCTTTCTATAAGAATGAAACTTAGGGGTGAGTTCTAATCCAAACATCCCACTCTAAATGGGAGTTATGCACGGGTGCTAAGAGGTAACTACACCTCTAAAGATCCAAAATGTCGGAAATCCTTGTATTAAGTGCACCCACAATCACTGCTATGAGGGCTGTGTTGGCATTGCTAGTCTATATATATACTGCTGGCACAGGCATACTCTACCAGAAGCATTGCCGGTGGCATTCCACAGCAGAGGGAGACAGAATGGGTCCAGGAGTGATGGAGGAGAACCCTTAAGAGGGTGTAGAGTGCTCTCCCTCTGACAGTGCCTGCCACTGGCCCCCAGAGAACCTATGGCGCCACACACCTCCACTGTGATAGCTAGTGATGCTGGCAGTACTAGGACTCTCTTGGACCTTGGGCTCAGGTACAACAAGCAGCAGGATTCTGACTTTCTGTGAGGGGCACCCTATCTTCCTTTGCATCACTCCTGGCCCTTGGTCCATATAAATAATACCCCTTCAATGTACGGGCACTATTTTATATTTAATATCCTTTTCATGGTCTATATGAATTCTGAGAAGATGATCCTTTACTTGTGTACATACCCATTGATAGCCAGATTTTTAAAACATTGTTTTAGCCATTTTTAAAGTAGCCAGAGAGTGCTAACACAAAATACAAGTTACTGGTTTTAGATTCTTTTTGTTGTTCTTTCTGTGACTCATGGGAAAAAACATTGTTTCATGCCCTGATATTTTTCAATGAGAAGCAAACTAATATCATTGGGTATGTTAAGAGTAAAAATGAATCCAATTAATATCAACCATAGTATTTCTTTTCTTTAAAGTGTTTATTTGCCTATTAGAGCTTAACAAGCTGTCTGCTACAAATAATATCAGTTAAGGATTTACCCAAGTTTCATTAGCAAATCATTTGCAAACTCATCCTGATTTAATTTGTAATTTATAAGTATTTGCTGAATTGTGCAACCAATCATTTTCAGGTGGACTGTTTGCTTCAGCTACTTGCTAGTCACTAACTGTTATTCATGCTATGTGTTTAATATCAGTGTGCTACACACAAGCAATGTTAAGAGTCAATTTTAGTGCTTGGAACTACCATGGCAAAGGTAAGAAAGGCCTAGACCTTTGCCACATGACAGGATCGATAACCATTGACTTCAGCCGCTGTTCTTACAGCAAGGTTGGTCACACTCACATGGCAGTTTCTTCTCCCTCATTGGACGATTGAAACATTTTAGACATGTGAGTAACAAATAAATAATAATAAGCAATGAAATGTGCACTTTTAGGGAGAATTTTTCAACTGTTCAGTCATTCTTGCTAAAATCTGTGAAGCTTTCAGCATTTGCAAATATTTTCACTGTTCTCTGATGGCTATCTGAATATTCACAACTAAATTAATAATAGGCCTCCATGAATTACAGAAAACCAACTTCAGCACTTTAATTCCCCAAAATATTTGTGGATCACTTTTTTTTCTTCCCGACAGTTCTACGGTCCATACACATTTCTTCTTTCAATTAACATTTGCAAAGGATGGGGTTTGTGCACATATCATGCAAGGCAGTAACCAAACAATTAATTCAATTAAAAATCCCTAAGTATTCATTGATCTGGAGCCTAACAGTCTATCAGTTTATAATAGAAATGAAGCTAATAGCTTTATAGAAATAAAATATCTTGCATGGAATCAAAAAGGTCAGCTGCTGCAGCTATACCCTGCCAAACAAGCACTAAGGCAGGGTATTTGCTTATGAATTCATTGCCACATCATCAAATCTATTGTTTTAAAGGCAACAATCCTCTTTGTGTGTGGTGGGAGGGAATGGATACTTATCTGGCAGGAGAACTCCAAATGCATTGCTTTAACTAAAGGTGTGACGTGATAGTGCAACTGTGTGTAGAGACACGCATAATGGTTTAGACCCAGGTAAACCAGGTTTAAACCTGCATTAGTGTCCACACACAGTTTAACTAAATCAGTGCAACTTCTGTGATTAGACAAGCCTAAGGCATCTGCACCCAGACTGTACTTAACAGTTTTGCCAGCATAGCTGTTCTAGTACAGCTATGCCAGCAAACCCTTCCTAGTGTAGTCAAGGCCAGAAAGTCAGTCTGGGGCTTTAGAATTTGAAGACAGAGCTGTGTTTCAATTGGTGCCATGCAGCAAGGCTACATGCAGTAGGCATACCTAGTGCTTCTTTGGCTGTTGTAGCCACTGTTGTTCAAGATAAAAAGGAATTATCAACATACTGTGAATAAAAATGGTCTAAAATGAATATCCTGAGTGTGCATCCTCTTATGTTTCTTGAAAGCCAGGAAAACCCTCAGACTATCAAAAACAAACAAACCAACAAAAAACAAGTGATGAAAAGTGAGATGAGATTTTCCATGTGGTCATCAGGATTTCTCACAGATCAGCTTCTATAAAGACCTGTATATTGGGTCCACCATTGAAAATATATTATTAAATCCCCTTTCCAATGGAAAACATCACAAATGCTACACAGATTCCAGCATCATTTTCGCAGCAGATTCTCTTACTCTGCAACTAAATTATGGGAAAATATATCAGAAATTCAGAAGTTTTTTTAAATAAAACAATAAAAGAAGAATCTTCTAAGGATATAGGAGTTGCCCCTTTGGTTCAGGTTAATATTCTGCAGCTTTACATCTCTAATTTTGCACATTGTTGGTTATCTATACTGGGCTCTGATGGGCCTATGAAAAAAAGGACTTATTCTGATCTCTCATACACCAGTTTTACAAAATTGTAACTCTACTGAATTGACCGGCCTACTCCTACTTTACATAATTCCCTTTCAATCTTACCAGGTCAGATTTGAGCACCACCAATAGTTTACAAACAGGATCTGTTACTAAGAAATGTGAGCAAACCAGAATAAATGGATTTCTTATTAGTTTGTAGATATAGGCTTATGAAAATAGGTTTGCACGTCTTTAAATAAAAAAATTTAAAAAAACATGCTCCTGACAGGATAGCCTGACAGACCCGCCCTAAGCCACTTTAGGTTCATTTAACTGAAGATTTAATCTTGCAGAATGGAATTCCTCCTACACTATATCTTATGCTTGGATGGATCTATGGCTAACTGGACAGGTACAAGGATGAATGATAATACATGACTATATGAGCAAGTACTACTTTTACACATGAAATCCTGGAGGAAACTATGCCTGACAGAGATTTCACTTGCATTGAGGTAAATCAGATATAACTCCACTGAAATCAATGGAGTTACATGATCATAAAAGCAGTATGAGTAAAGAGAAAAATCAGGCTCTATACATTTAAGCATAAGATATCCCGCAATAAGTTTGGCTTCTGTTTCTCTGAAACTGTAGATATGTTTTAAAGGGCAAGTGAACAATAAATAAATCTTGAGTATAGCATTATCTTAATGTTAATATGAAAAAATTCCACTAAGAACGCTCTTATATACCATTTAGGTTTAAAATCATTATTTGAGGGAGGAAGAAAAACTCTCCTTGTTTCTTCTTGAAAATGAATAAAACTATGGGGAAATAATTCCCATGTGTCTTATTTTACATCTCATCATGTTCAGCCCAGAGTATTGTAACAACCCATTAATATTATATCTTTAATTTATATACGGTGCTTTTCTTCCCAAAGGATCACAAAGTGCTTTACAAATAATATAGCTATGAATTTCTTTAGTTACTAATGAAATTCAACCACGTCTGAGGTAGAATATAGCAAGTATTTAATCCAAACCCATTCATTCGTTAGATCTGAAGAAAAATGCCTTTCACAACTGAAATTCCAGGTAAGTAGGGAGAATGTACTCGCCTAGTTTGGACATCCAGATAACACTTCTCCTCCTTTGAAAAGTATTGGAGCATGGGCTCATTAATATCCACAAGTGGTCAAGACCTCAAATCTACATCTTGTTCAAAAGATGCCACCTGCCAATGACTTAGAACCGCTAACATGCCAGCGTATTGACTCAGAGAGAAGAGCACTATTCACTGAATCTCCATCACCACTCCTTTGCAGTACATGACTAAAGGTGTATCTTGTCCCTGAAGATTATCATTCTTCTCAGAGACTAAACTTAGAAAGAATCTCTGTAATACAAGAGAACAGAGTATGTTTGGTACAGAGGAAGCCACCCAATACCTGCAAGTTTCCTGAGATGGCACATGAGTTTACTGTGTCTGGGTATGTAAATCATATAGTGGCACTACAATCAAATAATAAAATACAAATAATAATCTCCTCCACTTTGTCATCAATTATCAATATTTTCAGTAAATATTTTTCTAGGCCAGATTTTCAGCATCAGTTAAGAAGTACACAAGCAGCTGAAAAGCAGGCAGTGCAAAGGGGGGCTATAAGCTATTTTTGAGATTGCCTGAACCTGAGGTCACTCTGTTCTGGTTTGGTCCCCAGGTGCATGATAGAGAAGCCCAAAGGCTGCTTTAACTTGTAACTCCAGTCTTTGGATTTAAAGGTCTGCCAGGGCAGCTAGGAATTGCTGAGGCACAGGAATGCCCTAAACATGTCTCCTCTGCTGGCTACAGGGAGGGATTTGGTTTACAATCTGCTATGGTGGCTCTACAGCACCCAAATATCCCCGAGCTGGCTTAATCCTCCTTTGGTCAGAGAAGGCAGCCTTAGAATAGCTGTGTTCTATGGAAGCTGCACAAAATTCCTGTACTCAGTCTAATCCAGTGCATGGACATGTACTTCATTCCTTGTTCATTCTTATTGTGGGAGACGGACAATCATATACTAAAAAGTTATACTAAACATGGAACAATGGAAACAGTGCCACCTTCTGATATTGTTAATACTGTATCGTGATTGAATAAGACGTTAGGCGGACTGCAAAGCAAAGCAAAATGCTGCCCTACTGTTAAGCTTTAATTAGCTAAGGCAGCAAAGAGCCTCCTTGGAACAGAAATTCTTTTATAGAAATTTGAATTAAGAGCTGTGCTGTAGTGGGGCCAGATCATGCCAGAACGACATACTGGCACTTTTGCCACATGGAGGATGCCATTTTGTTGAGAACAAAATGGAATCCTCTGCACAGCATGACCTCGCACGCAGGGCCAGCTCCAAGCACCAGCTTGTCAAGCAGGTGCTTGGGGTGGCCACTCCGGAGAAGGGCGGCACGTCCAGCTATTCGGTGGCAATTCGGCGGACGGTCCCTCATTCCGGCTCGGAGAGAAGGACCTCCCGCTGAATTGCCGCTGCGGATCGCGATCGCGGCTTTTTTTTTTTTTCCTGCTTGGGGCGGCCAAAACCCTGGAGCCGGCCCTGCTCGCACGCATGCACGCTACATGGAGGATGCCACTTGGTAGGGCAACGTGGTGTCATTCACACGGTGTGTATGTGTATCTGGTTATGCTGACTGGGGCGTTCCCATGCTGGTGGGAGCATTCCGGTAGCAGCCCATTTCAGACTACACCCAGATTAAAAGTAAAATGGGGGGGAAAAAAAAGAGAGAGAGAGACGCTGGGGGTTGGGAAAAGGGCATGATATCCTACTGGTAGAGCTCATCTCTCTTCTCTTTGGGGTAGCCTTTTCTCACTCTTTGAAATACAGCATAAGGACTGCCCTGCCAATAGCAATGAGCATTAGTGGCACTATGCTATCTTCTTCAGGTATTCCACAAACACCTCATAGGGTATTGCGGGCGGGCACCCACCAGAGGCTGCCCTTCCTTTTGACTTTATCATCTTTGCAAATGGTGTTTCTAGGAGCACTGGACAGGACTGACTTCCTGTGTGTGAATAAGTGATGTTGCCATCACTACAACCTTACCACCTTAGCCACACAAACTCGCTCCCAGAATACTGATCCCTGTAGAATGTTGTCACCCTTTCACTTAGTCATTTCAACACCCAATCTGGGGTAGCAATTAGCGCAGGGGATTGGGAGTGAAGACTGCTGTGCGTTATGCTGTTCTGGCTCTGCCACTGAATCACTGTATGACCTTTGGCGAGTCACTTCACTATATGTAAAACAGGGACAATAACATGCCTATCACAAAGGTTTGTTGTAAGTTTTAATTCCTAAAAGTTTTCGAAGTGTTGTGAGATCCCTGGATAAAAATCACTATACGAATACGATCTTAATGTGTGAATGTGGTGAGGAACACTGAATAAATGTGAATGATCTAGGTTTTAGATAATCAAGGGAATTTTCTATGTAATGAATTGACACCAGGGACACAACCCCATTTCAGATAACAGGGAATGCTGGGTAATCAAGGTGGCACTTTAATGTTATGGCATTGTGTATTACATATTTTTACAGTGAAATATTGCATCAAACATAAAACAAACTGAATTAGAGGTATGTTAATATGCAGTATGGAACAATTTCAGTTGAACAGCAGAATTTGTCCTAAGTATAAAATTGCTTCAGTTCAGAAATGACTGGAGTTGGAGGCACGGGTAGTGGAGAATAGTTAAAAGTGACTGGAGTACTCTTCAAATTATTGAAGCAATCTAGGAAACCTAAATTGGTCTACAGTGCACGTGCCCAGAACACCCTAATTCACTTCCAAAATGAAGTGCTCTTAAAAAAAAAAAAGTGAAGCATTGCATTTGGAAAGGATCAGAGTTCTGGGCATGCACTATGCAGAACAATTTAAAATTATTGGAGCACTTCAACTTTTTTTTTTAAAAAGCACTTCATTTTGGAAGTGAATCAAATAGCATTCTCCTACTGCAGTTGAACATATGAATGATTTAAAAATGCAACAACCCCCCTCCTCCCCAAAAAAAAACTCTTGGGGAAAAAAAGTTGATAATTAAAACTAAAAAAGGAGTAAGAGGGACAGCGGAGAGAGAAGGAAAAAATGTCCACACCAAGTGGATTAAAAAAAATAATAATCACACCACCACCTCTGTTCTCTCAGCCAGTCTGCTGACCTTTTCAATGGTTCAAACACTAATAAGTACAGCAGCAGAGTGATGTGATGGTGCATTTATGCTCCGTGGGCCTGTCAACAAGTCTCATATCAATAAAACTGTATTCCACCCCCTATGGGTGACACAGGGTGAGGTAGGCTATACCTTATCGTCTCGTTCCTGGTTATGTGAGCTTCTCTTACATTTCTGTACATGTACAAGCATCTCACCTACTCATTCCTGATTACATCTAAGTATCTGCTTCCTTAATGCCCTCATTTGTCCAGGACTAATTAACAATTTTACCTTATGGATTTTCTCTCTTGCTGAAGCGAAGCCATTTCCGGTGTTGCCAACGCTTGTGATTTTATTGTGAGTCTTGCAATAGTTGATGTTCTTCTTAAAGCGCCTGCTCCTGGAGGCATGTGATTAGGAAAGAATCTCAGCTTTCATTTAAAATAAAAATAAGTTTCTAGCCCCCAGGCTGGAAGAGAAAAGCTAGAAAATGTGAGCCAAGAGTGCCCAGGGATTCAAAATCCAAGGCAGCAAATAAAAAGGACCCCCAAATTATATATTTTAAAAATCTCATATTTTAAACCAAACTCATGATATTTTTGGGGAGGGAGGGGTAACTCATGATTTTTGAGCTACTTGGGGTTGCTAATACTTTTATCTGAGCCTCCCATTTCAGTATTTAACTTTTTCTCATGATCTAAGATTAAATACAGAACACGGATCGCTCCATGATTCTACCAAGTCCATTTCTGAGAGAGGGATTTGAGGATTCTGCAGCAGTCGGGCTGCCTCCAGAGCCAGCCAGTAGTACACTTTCACTGGATCCAGAGAAAGAAGTGGCGTCCCTCTTGGACCTGCTGCCAATAGAGAATCCTCAAGCTGGCAATCAATCCTGATGCTGGTAAAATTCCATGAAGGTTTCTGTGTCTGTGGAATGCTGCAGGCCCTGCTCAAAGGGAAAAAAGAAGAATCAGCTCCATTGCCAACAAAATTATGGCCCTATTCCAGCTTTCAGAAACTTACATGCTTTTATATATTTGCCACGTGGTTCTTCAGTGCAGCAGCACATGTGTTTTGACTTCATGATACTGAGAAAAAAGAGCACTCAAATCAGGGAACTTTATACTCGTCTATGGATGAAGCTTGATGAGTTGTGAACCTGAATTTAGGTGACAAATACAGAAATATTCTCTGACTGTATAAAGGGATACGTCACTTAAAGAAGTAGCCAACACCTGATTGTACATTTGGGATAAAGGGCAGGAAACCCCTTTGTACAGTCTGGTCAGATTTACACTCTTACCTTGAGCATTTGGGAAGCATCAGCTTTTATTTTCTTAACTTCCTTCTGTTATGATCATTGCATGCATTATTACTACTATCTATTTTACGGTACCCCCAACTGAGATCAAGCCTCATTGTGCTAGGCGCTGTACAAACATATGTGAAGGGAAGGTCCATGCCCCCAGTGAGCTAACATTCAATCAGATAAGACAGATAAAAGATGGGTATTAGCCACATTTTACAGAGGGAAAACTGAGGCATGGAAAAATTAAGTGATTAGCCTAACATTCTGCAAGAAGTTTGTGGCAGAGCTCTGAACTGACTCCAGATCTCTGTTTCATGAATATCCTGAGATGATCAGAGAGATAATTTGGGGAGAATCGGCTATACATGCAGAGTGGGGTTTTCCTTGCCACAGAGAGAGTCAGTGATTGTTCGGTATGAACAGGTGACACAGGATGATCTGCCTGCAGCCTAATGTTGATGGAAAGCTTGTTTGTACTTAGTACATTAGAGGAGTTGCTCGGGAACAGTTACATAAAGATTAGTCCTGTAACTCTGCCAAAGACTTTGTGTTATTATGTGCTGTGCTTGTGCCAGGCAGCCCCACATGTCAGAGCTGCCTACTGGGGCAGTTTTAATATGCACACCCACATTTCCTGAAGATTTTTTTTTAAGATTGAGGAGCCAACTCTGACCTCGCTTACACGCTGCAATCACCACGGACTTCAATCAGGCTGCACCTGTGTGAGCCTGTGCAGCATTGATTTTTAACGGCATGTCCAGTGCTTGTTCCGGAGAAGGCTGTCCTTTCTCCCCACCACCACCTCCTTTTCTCCCATTACACTCCAGCAGATAATCCCAGCAGCATGCCAACAAAACCACCATCCCTAGCCCCTTCCCATCCCCACACACCTCCAACCATGAGGGAGCATACAAAATTAATGTCGGCTAAGTTGTCTAAATAACTTAATGATCCGCGTTCTAAACAGGTCATACGTCTAGGGAGTAAAGACCTCACAGCATGGCCTTGTCGCTGTGTTTCTTCCTAAAAGTTCATTAAACAACTGTTTCGTTTAAAAATGCATGCGTGAATTTGATGCTCTTAAAAATGAGATGTAAAAGCGTTAGCCTGAACCAGACATAGTGCAGTTGGACACTGTGCATCCTTCCCTAAATACATTCCTCTACCAATGTACGAGGCTGATCCCAAACACTGCTCCCATTGCTGTCTGAGCTTCTTTTATAAAAGAGGCTGTCAGCCACGCACACAAATGTTAACTGTGATATGTTTATCTTTGGTGATGTCCTTACAGCAAGTCAGCATTTGAACCCAGTCCCAGAGGAAAACATTACTTGGCTAACCCCGTGTGTTATGGCCTCCTCCTTGCATTAAACGAGGTACATGTGCACACGTGTCGACTTATTTAGGGCTAGACTGTGGAAGCATCCTGTGCAGCCACACAGGGGAATAAGGGAGAGCAAGGCTTGTCTGCATGCAGGATAACTAAACCAGCACAGCTAAAGCAGTACGACATCCCTAATATGGATGTTATTGTACTGGTATAAAGGAGCGGACAATGGTACAGCTTATTCCTGTAAGGAAAGGACAATCCATAATCAATAATCACTAATAGTAATACCTAGCTCTTATATAGCATTTTACAAAGAAGGTAAGTTCCCTTCATTTCTCATTCTTATTCTACTTCCATCTCTCTACACATCGTCATTTTTCTTCTTTCTTTTCTCTTCATTATATATACACCTCTACCCCGATATAACGTGGCCCGATAGAACATGAATTCGGCTATAACGCGGTAAAGCAGCACTCCGGGGGGGGGGGGGGGGGGAGGGAGGCTGTGCACTCCAGTGTATCAAAGCAAGGTCGATATAACGCGGTTTCACCTGTAACGCGGTAAGATTTTTTGGCTCCCGAGGACAGCATTATATCGGGATAGAGGTGTATTATACATCTATTATATATTATACATCTAATTTGGGTTCATGTTTTAGTTTTCCTTTGGTTTTGGATTCTTTGGGGTTTAAGTACCTCTCCAGTTTTTCCAGGATTCTCCCTTTGTTCATTCCTTTGGATTTCCATATCTCTTCCGCTATGATCTTCGCCTGTCTGCTTGCCCTGCAAAAGACCTGCAGCGCAGCTGACTTGTGCTTCCAAGGCTCAGCTCTGGCACTAAAAATTGCAGTGTAGCTGTTCAGGATTGGGCTGGATCCTGGGATCTGAGGCCCCACGAGGCAGGAGGGTCTCAGAGCCCGGGCTCCAGACTGAGCCCAAATGTTTACACTGCTATTTTTAGTCCGACAGCCCAAGCCCTAGTAAACTGACCCAGGCTCTGAGTCTCAATGCCATGGGTTTTTATTGCAGTGTAGATGGATCCTTTCAGTCTGCTGTTCTTCATTCTCCTTGAAGGTTATTCTCTTCCTTCCTGGTTCTGCTTTGAAAGCCCTATTTTTACACTCCATTCCCTTCCATGATCATTTGGAATGTCCCTTTCCCATCCTCTTCTTCTGTTATTCTGATTTATAATTTATTGTAATAGTGCCCATAGGACCAATCCTGACAATCCCCTCCCCACCATGCTACATGCTCTGCACACATCAAGTTAGGGACATTCCCCGCCTCGAAGTTCTGACAATCTTCTCCCTTCCATCTTCTTATTCTCCACATGCAGTTAGTAGCTGCTGGCAGGCAGTGGAAGCTCAGAGTAAGTCTACACTGCAATTAGACATCCACGGAGCTTGGGCTAAGGGGCTGTTTAATTGCAGTGTAGACGCTTGGGCTGAGGCCCAGGCTGTAGGATCCTGCAAGGTGGAGGGTCCCAAAGCTTGGGCTGCACCCCCTGGCATGAAGTGGTTTCCATCATATACAGGGTTTATAGTTTGGTTCAATGGCTCTCAGCACCTCCACTATAAAAATTGTTCCAGCACCCCTGCCTGAGCATCTACACCACAAACAAAAAGCCCCTTAGCCCAAGCCCTGTGAGCCCAAGTCTCCTGGGCCGGGCCAACCACAGGTCTCTAACTGCAGAGTAGACATATCCTCAGGGATAATTCCTCACAGTACCTCCTCAGAACAGGTTCTGGCTCCAAGGACAGCTCACATTAGACTCTGATGAGGAGGGACCACACTGCAGAGTGACTCCCATAAGCAATTTCAACTCACTCAGTCGAGAATGCCAGCTGGTGTAACTCACACTGATGCCCACCGATGGCCAAGGTCTGTTGGCGTTACACTGACACCCGCACACAGAACATGCTGGAGGAGCAGCTTAGAAAGGGTAAATCCTTTTGGCCCTGGGTCAGTTGGTGAGTGCAGAACAGGAAACAGAGCCATGACTCTACCCTGAAGCTTCTAGCACCATTGGCAGCACCTCTCAGAAAGATCACCTAAAACTCCAGGTTGAAAACCATAGCTGAAAACTTTGCTCCTCTGACACAATGGGCCTCTCTACAACATAGAGAGAGAGCTTTCTTAGGGGTGGCCCATGACTGTGGAATGTACGTCCCTCAAACCTCAGCACCTTGCACTCTAGACTGGAGCTGGAGCTGTAATGTCCACCTCACATAGACATACACACACTTGCTTTGATCAGGCTAGTGTGCTAAAAAATAGCAGTGTGCCACCACAATGCAGGTAGAAGATGGGCTAGCGACTCCGAATACAACCCAATCTGATACGTCCCCATACTCAGCAACTAGCCCATCCCACCACCCACATCACTGTGACTACACTTTAAAAAACAACAACATGCTAGCTCAGTCAAAACTAGCGTGTGTACATCTACCCATGCTGGACGTTACGCCTCCACTGCAGTCTGGATGTCTTCTAAATGCAAGGCACATTTCTTTGTCCTGGCCTTCTCTAACTTAAACATATAGCTCTGATATCCAAAACAAGAAGGTCTGCTGCACCTAACCCCGCTGGGGAGAGGATAAGAGAACAAACATGACATATATTAGTCACACTACTTAATGCACTACTGAAAAGCTCAGATACTGTGATGATGAACCTGATGTAAGAACCCATTAAAAATAAAAGAATAGAATAAGATGGTATCTGACCCTTTACAAGGATGCAACAAGAGGGCACTTGGAGCCCTCTCCACACCTGTTGTACACCTGATCAGAGGGATCAGACATGGCAGGGCAGGCAGGGGAGGAAGAGTCTACCATATTTCATCAAAGACTATTGTTGCTGAGATAAGGGGATTTGCAAAAGTGTAATCAGGATGGGGAAGGGAGACTCTTGCATTTAGGGCATGAGACGGGATGCTAACATAGAGGAAGAGAACAGAGAAAGGATCAGTGTAGGAGGGAAGCAAGAACAAAAGAAGGAGGAGGAACACAGGAGCAACAGAGAGAAAAAAAATGACCACAAGAAAAATAAAGGGGGGAAGCACAAATGACAGGAAGAGAGACAGAGAAAGAGAAGGAATGAGATAGAACAAAAACTATACAAGAAAACTACTTACAAAAAAGATAAGCTGAAAACTGGCTATGCAGGTGTGGGTTTTATTTTATATTTTCTCTTTTCTACATTCCCCCCCCACACACACACACACACATTTTGCCTTCCCTCTTCGTACACAATTGGCATGTGGCCCATCTGTGCATACCTGTCAAGCTCTTCGACCTTTAGCCAGGTGTGTACAAATCTGTATGATGTGGTAAAGAGGTCCTTGGATATAGTGCCTGATTACACTGAACTACATTGCACTGATTTTAAAATTAAAATCACCAACAACTGTGTGCCCCAGATACACACATCACATTTACCTGGCCACCTCCTGATGTTACCAAACTCCCTTGTAGGAGATGATAGATGCCTGGATCCATTTCGCTTTCACTGAACTCCATAGGGAGTAAGTCAGAGGATTCAGCCATGGTCTATAGTATCTGGTCAGCAGCAAACTAGAAGTGTGCTGATACACAAACAGTGGAGGAAAGAGGAAGTTGTGGTATCAGAGTTTCGCTCTTGAATTTTCAAGGTCATTCAGACTCTGAACATCTCGGGGAAGAGAACTGTAATCATCCTGTTGAACATAACAAGAAAGTTGTTTATTTTTGTGAGAAAAAAGAAATGTTCTACCAATACATCAGCATTTGACGCCACCATAAAGGATATGCATTCACGCTGCACATCCTCAGCTATATAAAAAATAGATCAAGAGATTTGTTTTGGGAAGAGGAAGAGATGCAAAAATAATGAAATTTAATTTGTTTGCAATGTGTGTATAAATTTAAAAAAGTAGCTCAAATTATTAACTTATTTTAGAGCAAAAGATGACAAGATTATTACTGTACCAAAGAAAGAGGGAAGGAGGCAGGAGGAAATGAGGGAGGAAGGAAGGGAAGGAGAGGGAGAAACTGTATTATTCTCATGCACACATGTTCTGACATAATAATGAGGATTTTGTCTGTTAAATGTTGACATGCACAAAATCATAGCCAGGTCTAAATGCCTTAGTCATGGCAGGGGGTTAAAAAAGAGAATATTTGAGAATAATGTGAATTAAAAAGGCAAGTTAGTTTAAATTTCTGTTTGGTAGGGCCTGAGGCCTACAACTCCAATGGGAATACACTGTAGCTGGAGGGCTGATGAATGCCCTTAATGAAGTTGGACAACCTGGAATACATGCATAAAATGATTTTAAATATTGATATGAAGTCATTGTGTGTCTGAAGATATTGAAATGTTCATTTTCAGAGCTAGACAGGTTGCATGTAATTTATGAAAGGGGAGGGGTGATTATTTACATTCTAGAATGTTGCAATAAAACAATTATGGGATTCAGGGAGAGAGAGAAAACATTCATTCTTCTTAGGGGGAATAATATATGTTCAGATGTAAATGACTTAGACTAGCTTATATCAGCAGCTATTAAAAAAAACCACTTTCCTTTCCCTCCCTGATAATTGAGGCAATACATTCATAAAATATGTAAAGCAAAAGGACCCGCTGACCAGTGTTAATTATATTTAACCTGCTCAACATATAATAGAGAGAATGGTTTAAATATATCACTGGGGACAGCTGGCTCACCCATATATTCTGGATGTGTCTATTATAACATTTCCATGACATTGCCTGGTTGTCTGAACAGGGTGAAGAAGCAGAAAAGAGATATGGCGTGATAGTGGTATGTTCAGCTCTGTTGTGATATGAACGTTTTTACAGAGAATGCCTCAGGGCAGCCACCTGCCTCGTGGGTTCAATGTTACAGCTGTATAACATACAGAAGTGGAAGAGTGTTTGAGGCAGCAGCCACTGCAGAGTCTGCTGGAAGTTTCCAGTGCTAACTATTCTGAGGATCTAAAACAACAAACTCTTTCCTTCTTGCTTAGGATACTTTTCATCCAGCACCTTTTGCCCCCAAATGTTATTTATCTCATTCCAGGAGCGTGAGTTTAGGCTAAATTTCAGTAGGGGTGTAACTGGGAACGACTCCATTAGAATAAGCATCAAGTGATACATTTGGGGCCTGACTCTCCATTTCCCTGAACCTTGTGTGTGCCAAATGTGGATAAAAAACTACCAAATCTGAACGGAGGTGTTCAACACCCACCTTATTCTCACTAAGCATTGGTATAAGGCCTCAGTTCAGCAGAGTACTTCATCTGTGCCTCTAATCACTTCAATGGGGAGTATTTCTGCACTTGCTTAGTAACTTGCTGAGTCAGGACCTATGTGATTGTCTAAGGTGCAGGGTAATGGCGGCCTTTAAAGGACCTAACAGTTATAGTCTATGTCTGTGCCACTTAATGGCCTCCACTATGACTATAGGCACTGGCTGTGGTGTGGAGGGAGCAGTAGCAGTGCACTGCCCTGATGGGACCTCCAGAAAGCATTGTGCCTCAAGGTTTCCAGGAGCACCTGGGAAGCTTGGGCCACATCTATATCTTATTACAGGGTGCACATATATGTCTCCCCTTCCTACCTTAGCTTTGCTCCACAGGCCAATGCAGAGGAGGTGGGATAACCCTTGGCCCTCTTGGTCCACTTCATGGAAACTCATACAGCTGTTGATAGGAAACTGGTGCTGTCCTTATGCTCCCTGGAGCAGGATTGTGTCTGCCCTCTGCTTATGGCACAAAAGGGAAGGAAATTTCCTTACACACTCTCCTCATTACCTTTGTACACACACACGCACCCCCTCCCCTCCACGGCGCACTGTCTAGTTCATTCATCTTGTTCTGATATCCAAGGCTTTCATATCACAGCTACATTTTACCTTATCTAAGGGACATTCCTTTTTATGTTTTACCTCGTGCACATAGAGCTGTTTAAAGCAAAACAATGAATGCATCAGATCTCACAACTGTTCCAGCTATTCACTTATTTGGAGTGATTACCCTGGAAGGACCAGGATTTGGATCTCAAATCAAATAGGCAAACGATGCAATTAGCTTATATCAAATTAGACACCATTCACCAGCTGACACCCCAGAAGTCTGGACTCCAACCACTAACTGACTTTATTTCCACTTCCTTTAATGTTTCTACCTGTTTTCATGCTGATAATTGGATTTACCTGCCTTTTAATTTCATCCGTGTGATAATTTCCTGTACCCTTTTCTCTTCCTTTCACCTGTCCCTAACACCATCACTCCTCTCTCTCTCTCTCTCTCTCTCTCACTCTCTCTCTGTTCCTCCAATCTTTCCTTTTCTCACCATCCCGGCACCTTCTTCACTGCTGTCACATCAGATCTACTCACTAGGACTCTGTCTGTATAACTCTCTAAGACAGGGACACTCAAACCTCAGTGGTTCAGGAACCAAATTAGTAATCAACATTACCCAAAAGAGCTACAGTACTGTGAATTCATTGTTTCATTTACTATATCTATCTATCTATAGCTATATATATCTGATACATATATATGTGTACTTCAACTCCTGGAGCGTGAGAGGGGCCATAGCATGAGCAAGAGACAGAAGACAGTGTCAGATATATATAGATATATATCATTATTTTCACAGCAAAATGACTGACGAAATATTTTAGAATTGGTTAATAACATAGTAAAAATCATTCTGATTGGTTAATAATTAAATCACAGTGTTTTAATATTACGTGCTGCAAAGAGTCGCAGGAGACACATTAAAGAGCCACTTGCAACTCCCGAGCCCCAGTCTGAGTATCACTGCTCTAAGAAATGTCTAGTACACTTCAGGGTCGTGTACAATAATACGCCATAATAATTTATGGCATAAAAGGAGCCAATGTGGTCAGCCTAACTTTTAAATAGAGAAGTGTCCACATTACAAAAGAACATGTGGACTAGTTGGAATTCTTGTTAACCAGTCAGAATAAAGAGGCCAAAGTCTGTCTGCAAAGGGGGAAAATGAAGAACTCTCTCACCATATCCCCACTAGGACAGGATTGAGGCATATTGTTGGCATGAAATGTGGAATCATATCTAGCCATGGCCCATCCTGTGATTATAAAGAACTTCAGCCTCTGGGGCTATTTAATCCAAACACTCAAAAAATCCACTTCTACCAGTTTGATTTTCTTTTAAGGACCTGAGATTGTCCAAGAAAAGTTGACGTCTGGCAGAATGAACAAAAGCAATTTCTGCAACCACCTCTACTTAGATCTCCCTGATTCCTGTATCATCCCTCTCCATGTTGTACTTAAAGTACTGCACAGGATCTTTTTAGGGGGAATAAGGCAAAACGCCACATTTATTAGTAATACATGTATTCATTAACTCTGTATTATATGCATATAATATATTACACTTACACTCACACACACACACAAACACACTCCGTCTTGTTGTTACCAATTAGTTGCTCCCCTTAACTTTACTGGCCAGGTGAGTTAGATGGGGGAGGGGGTGGAGCCGGGCTTCTGCCAATTCGGATTGATGCTCCCATGTTGACAAGACGAGACCCGGGGTCCTCTGCAAGACACCTCACTTTTATAGCAGCTTTCCTCTTATGCAAATCTATACCAGATTCAAACTCTGTGTCTGTGTCCATTGGTCCTTTGTGCTGCTTTTTTTTGAGTGTTGTCCCAATGCTGCAAAGAGGGTGTTTCCAAAAGAAGGTGCTTGCTTCTAACCCCCGAGGCCGTCGGTATGTCTGCTTGTCTTTAATGAGCCCACTTGACACGTTTTATTGTCCTTGGGTCTGGCTCCCAGCCCCTCTCCAACAGTTGAGGCTGTCTGGAGGTGCTGCCTTCCATGCCTTGCTCATTTACACCTTATTTATTTAACAGGGCAATTGATTAAGAGTGGGGGGGGGGAGAGCTCTTGTTCTACTGCTAGCAAAAAGAAATTTTTTTTCTATTTTATTCTATCCTTAGGGGCTATAATATTATACCAAGGGCAATGCAAAGTTTCTAAATGAGGCTTTGATACAAAGTCCCATGAAAACAGAGGTCACACGTGGGTAGACCCACCACAAGGTTATATGAAGAGGCACAATGTAAAGTCATATAAAAATTATTAGAGATTTATCTACATCCAGCCCACCCAAACTGTTGCTGCTAACCTTGTCTTCCCCACCACCATGCAGATGTCATGTCCATTGTCAAATCCCTCCACTTTGCCTATCACATTCATTAAAAACTTCCCGTTCTCTCCTGCTGAACCCAACTATGGTACACCTTGGTTTACGTTGAGGGCTTCTGGGTTTATTAATTTCATTTTTGGGGGTTATTTTTAGTTTTATGTAAGATGCCCCAAAATCAGGGGGTTTGGGGACTCTCTCTTAGCATGTACTGTAAGCAGTAATGTATATCAGACACTGTCACAGGGTTCTTTACTCACTGCTGGGATGCCTCCTTGAGGCTGCATCTGTGGAACAGCTCCGCCCAGTCTGACAGCCTCTTTTGTCTCTCGGTCACGCTATGGCCCCTCCCACACTCTGGGAGTTGCAGGACTTCATCTTTGTGAGTCAGGATGCTCCCTCTTCATGGCTTGGAGTGTTGCCTTTTCATGCTTTGGTCTTCCAGACAGGTCACTATGTGGTCTTCCCCTTTCCAGGGTATCGAAGCCTCACTGGACTGGCTGATCGGGTACTGTTTCCAGCAGTCCTCCAATCCAAGGCCATGTCACTTCCCCAGTGGCTGATAAGGGAACCTGAGCACACCCACTGCTTCGGGTTCCAGGACAGGGACCCTCAAATCAGTGGCCAAGGTCTGCACCATGCCAAATCTTGCTGCTGTTTCCCTGAGCCTTTTCCTGCTCCGCCACCCTTCTGGGTAAAACCTTCATTCAGGGTCAGGATCCCAGGATTTCTACTATTCCCCAGGTCTCCTCCTTTCCTTCTCTAAGCCCAGAGGGTGACTGCAGGCTTCTACACTACAGCCCCTTTCTTTGCAAATGTCCTGGCTTTATACTAGCCCGACTTGCTCCCACTCAGGTGGGCTCCATCCTTAATTAGTGTTTGCTCATCAAGCCTAACTCTCCCTCAGGTCTGGCCTATCAGGTTACTTAACCCCTCAGGGCCAAATTAACCCCGTTCCAGGCTAGTGTAGGGTGAACACCCCCATCACATTCACATTCTCATTGCAGTGATATATAATGTAATGAGTCAACTCTTCATAATGTTCCCCAGTGTATTTGAATGTTTCAAAGAGCACTGTCTTAAAGCGCACTAGAGAACCTTTAGTGCACACCAGCAGGGTCTACGTGGCTCAATTAATGTGCAACACGTTTGCGCACTTTAGAAATCACATCTATGTAGCCCACATTACTTCTCCATATAGATAAGCTCTTAGATAAAAGTAACCATTTCTGGTGCTTATTGGACAAACAGCAGTTTCATTTTTTTTTTATTGGAGGTGTTTTATAGACTAAAAACAAAAGTCCAAAGCCATACTTATATCTCAGACCTTTCTTGTTAGTGTGTCCCTCCACATTTTCTTTGCTTTACCCACCAACGCCAGCATCACCATTTCCTTTGTTCCCTTCTTCTTCTCTCATCTTCACACTTTCTTCTAAGTGAGGCCCCTTAGACAATAACCCAGATCAGCAAAATGCTCTCTCCATCTTGACACTACGTAAGAGAAGAGACTGAAAGTAAAAAACATAATCAAAATTACTCCCTTATTCTGAGTGGAGTATCATGGAAACTTGGAGTGCACAGGAGTCGGGTAATATCTCTTTAAATAGTTTGTCAGCCCGCTAGTGGTGCTCTCTGTGTTTTAAAGAGCTTCTAGAAACCACTCAGAGCAGCAGTATGTAGGTAGGTAGATCTTGGGTGTTTAGGTAGATTTTGTCAAATGTTTATTTGGGACCCAACTGTGCCCATGTGTTTTGTTTGTATTGCTATTGTTGTGTATGGAGCAAAAAAACACATCAGAATTGTAGTTTTTTCAGGACCAGTCACCATGCAGTCCCATCCTAATGAAAAGGATAATATTTCTCATCAGGCATTGTAACCTCAGCTTTCCAAATGCTTTTAGAGCCCTTAGGATTCCAGAAAATGAGAATAAAAGGATCCGAGCGCTGCAAGCTGAACATCAGAGGAATTGAGGCTACTCAACACTTTGCAGGCTCTAATCCAGAAATAACATAATATAAATGAGCAATTCACCTTCTCTCATTTCAATTATCTAAAACATGCCACACCATACCATGGCTGGGATGGAAGAACATACCATTGAAGAGCTACTGCCACCTAATATCATGAGACAAGATTTAACTTAACAGACCTCTGGTCAATTATTATAAGGCCATAGAAGCTCAGTGATAAGAGAGAATCCATCAGCTGGCTTCCCAGGTGGATTTCTTAAACTCTCCCTCAGACCTATGCAGAGGCCTTAGAATTCCATAACATTTCAGGGCTAATATCTGTGCCTCACACAGAAGATTTTAACCAGTTCTTCTGAATACTTCCAACCCACAGGGCTACGTTCTCCTTTGCATCCCACCCCCTTTGTGCTGCCTCAGTGCCACAGAGCAGACAGAAAGCAGCTGGAGCTGGCTAAATGAGAATGCTCCTGATCTATGAGAGCTATCAACTGATGCAGAACAGGCCTCTGGACCCCACCCCAATCAGCACTGGCATAGGCAGGGGTGGCTCTATGTATTTTGCCGCCCCAAGCATGGCAGTCAGGCAGCCTTTGGCAGCATGCCTGCGGGAGATCCGCTGGTAACGGGGATTCGGCGGCATGCCTGCAGGAGGTCCGCTAGTAACACGGATTCAGCGGCATGTCTGCGGGAGGTCCGCCAGTCCCGTGCCTTCGGTGTGCCCGCCGCCGAATTGCTGCCGAAACCGCGGGACCGGTGGACCTCCCGCAGGCATGCCACCAAAGGCCACCTGACTGCCACCTTCACAGCGACCAGCAGGCCACCCCCCATGGCTTGCTGCCCCAGGCACGCGCTTGGTGCTGCGCTGGTGCCTGGAGCTGCCCCTGGGCATAGGGAACATATTGGGGAAGGGTTGGTGTGATCAGAGCATTATGTGCTATAGCAATGCTCACCAGTTCTGTAGTGAGCATGGCTTAAATTTAAAGCAGCCTTCAGGGGGCTCAGCATAGTAAGAGAATCAGTAAGCCATAACAGGTTCCCTGACAACCTCCTCCCTTTCTGCTTGCTGAGTGAAAGCCCGGCAAAGCAGAGAATGTGGATCATTTTCTTTCCAGTATTTGGCTTCAGAATGCCAGCATTTCCATGGTGGCTATGTAATTCAATTAATCATTTAATTAAACTTGACTCTAGAGTAAATTTCTAGGGAAAAAAACAAAACTATAAATGAACATCATTGAGTGTTAAACAAAATCCAGGACAGGAAAGGAATAAAACAAAAGATTAGTGCAAGAAGCAAATGATTTCTAGGCAACCCCGTAAGTGTGGGGAGAAACTATTCTTTAACAAATTTTTAAAAGCTTCTAGATAACTTTAAAAAAAAAAAACACAGCAAATCTGTAAGATATAAATGTAAACCTAGACTTGTCAAAACGTATTCTCTAAATAGTAACGTTTTGCTACTTTGATACTTAGGGCTTGTCTACACGGTGCATTAGTCCACACAGAGGGGTGTAAATTCTAGTGTGCGCTAGCATATTGCACACTAACAGGCCTGTGTGGACCCTGCTGGAATGCACTAAAAGGTCCCTAGTGCATTTTAATGTAGTGTTGTTCGAAGTGGGACTATGCTAACATGCACCAGGGAACTTTTAATGCATTCCAGCAGGGTCCACACAGGCCAGTCAGGGTGCAACAGACTAGTGCGCACCAGAATTCACATCCCTCTAGTGTGGACTAACGCACTGTGTGGACTAGCCCTTATAAAACTGGAGGTAATATCAACTTTAATTCATTCTTATGTTAGATGGAAATTCAACTATCTTCAATCCATGAATATAATTGTAATTCAGAGTAAATGAAAATATGCTTAAATTCACCTTTTCACTTTTTAGACATTTTTATATTGTAATTGATAAAATCCTAAAGCGATCAGATTGTGTTTCGCTTTTCTCTGCAGAAGACAATTGAAAAGCACTTTATAATGCAGACCATAATGAAGAGTCTCATTTCTAAACTTCACTTTTGCAGAATTCTGTTCACCTGGGGTGAATATTTATTGTTTTTATTAGATATGTAAATTATGACCTGTTTTTTCCCAATGTCATCAATCATCATTATAAAGGATGGACAAGAAGACTTTTCTCTGGCAAACTTCAGGACAAATTTGCTAGGCTGAGTTACACAATGCATTACAATATATTATCTAGGCCTTCTCACAGAAAATCAATGATACAACTGAATAAACCAGTGCGAGCCTTGCTGGAATAATACTGGCACAAAAAGAATATACTACACCAAGGATCTAGAGCTATTATAGAGCAACACAATGTATATTACCCAGATATAAACCCCTATTTTGAGATCCTTAATCTCTTACATTATAACACTTCATATCAGGAATAGCTTTTTTTAAGGGGATCTTGGGGTCAAAGCTAGGATTTGTCTATGGATAGTTGAATCAAAGACACCAACAAATCCTCTCAAATCCAAGACACAGAGACATAATCAATGACATTGGAGCCAATGGAATTACTACAAGCATACAAGAGCAAAATCTGCCACAAAGTTCCCTGTCTGCTCTGTCTATTGGCTGAACCTCCTGTCTGGTCTTGAAAACAATACTCTCACATTAATAAGTGTCTGAGAGTCCTGGGGGCAACACAGACAAATGGATTCTTCATGATTGGTTGAAGTGATAGCCAGCAAGTGCCTAGAAGCCTCAGCTCCACTGTGCTGCTCACTCTACAAACACATAACAAAAAGACAGTCTCTGCCCCCCGAAACTTACAATCTATGGAGCAAGAATATACTTCGGTGATTTCTTTCAAGAGATGCCAAGCTAGAACTAGTGGGGACCATAGGGATGAAGTGAGACCAAGATCCCTTAGTCTCCAGCATCTTTGGTGCAGTTTGATTACTGCCTTTTCCTGTCACTTACATTTTGCAAATGATTGAGTCAAAAGTTTCAGGTAGCTGTATCAGTGACTAAAGAATTGTATGTTAAATTGCTTCCATTTCTTTGTGTGTTACACTTATTATATAGAAAAGTGTTACACACACTTACACAAACACACACACACGAGCCCATGTGCATTTTAGATGTCAAAAGAACAGGGGCCCAATTTTTTGAAGTCCTGCATAGTGTGTAAGTCATTTATACGCGTGCAAAATAGATGCTAAACATTATCATGGTGATATGGTAGCATTTTACACCCGCTCTACACTGGAACAATGACTACACAAGGTGCAGGGCAATGGATGTTCAGGCACCAGGTTTCTGGGCAGATTACATACCTCTTGATTCCAGTGTAGAATGTGTTAGGAGATGATACTCAAGTGGATGGTTCAGAAGAGGATCCTTTAAGAAGAGTGTGGTCATACTGACCTCACTTTCACCAGGCTGACAGCATGGTGAAGAAAGCTAAACTGAATATCAAAATCATCAGCAAAACCCCCCCCTCTTTTTGATTGTACAGTTTAAGAGGAGCCATTCAGCTCAATTTATTCTCTACACAGGAACTTCATTGATTGTCTCAGACATTCATGCAGGAAGGAAGATGAGATAACATTTTTAAGTGATTGCAAGATGGAGCAAACTGCTTTGTGAGAGTAATATATACCGTAAAGTTTCTTTTGTGTAATCTGCTTCTGAAAAGTAACAGGAGTTTACCTTTTTTGAACAAAGGAATCATTAGAGATGATCTAATGATTACTGAAGACAGGAACTTGAATGCTGGGACATAGATTCAGATATATTTTGGATATTAAGACACAAAAAAGTTTTATTGGGGGAAAATTTGTAGAATACTGCCCCATTGACTTCACCTCTTATCATATCCCCCATTGGCTTCAGTAATAAATAGAGACTGATCACATCTCATTGACTTCAAAGGATATTTTGATCTGATCTAATCTTATTGCCTGCAATTGGGATTTCAGTGATTTAGAGAGAGAATTAATCCTGATTGGGAACCGCTGACATCAGTAGGGATGTGATTTGAATCATGTGTCATAAAAATCAATATGGATTTTCTACCAATCACATCTTCTGGCTATCAAAGGGGATACCCTACTTAACATTTAGGATTAAACTTTGTACTTGATTATGCACACAAGTTTCTTTCCAGACTAAAACTCTGTACTCCAGTGTGTGATGGCTGTGCATATTCCACCCAGGTGGTGATTTAGAAATGTATTTACGGCAAGTAAATGAGAGGAGGGGTTCAAACTGTAGATGTTTTATGTGGAATTTTGCTCATTTTACTATAATTTGAATTGATTAAATAGCAACATACACACAGAGGGTCTCTACCATCAAACAGGTTGTTTGGATGATGTTGTCACCATCATGCTGAACTTTACACTTCACAAGATAGGTGTGACATAGATTTTCAAATGTGGGCATAACCAGTCTATTGACTAGTATTTGTGTACACCCTAATTTGTGCAGGCAAATGCTCATCCATTTATTGAATCCATTTATGGGCTTCTACTCAATATTCAAATGCAAGCTTAGATTCAAGAAGGGCAAAGGCCTTTACAGGCACACACTTTGTAACCACTGTCAAACTGTCTGAAGTGAGTGCCAACCTCAGGGCAGACTGTTACAAACCAGGGCACAAACCCCAATCTGATTGTGAGTTCTGTACTGAGATTTCACCAACCACGTATCTAGTGTGAACTCCTCAAGCACTACAACGGCCTTAACCTGGAGTCACAAACAATCCCCTTGGGTACTCTGGTCTATCTTGCCACCCAGGTAAACTTGCTTTTGTGATTGATGGTCCCTTACACCAAAAATCACAAAACCATTCAGGTTACTCCTAGTCCCAAAGGACCAGTCACTCACCCCTGATCAATTGGTACCCTAGATCTTACATCAAAGACAACACTTGTAGCCAATCTTGTAATAAAATTAACTAAGAAAAGGAAACAAGAAATAAGAGAGTTATTTACAAGGTTATGGCAGGTAAACATACACACACACATGAATTACAGTATTAGGTTTCAAAAGTTAATAGAAGCTGCTGTAATATGCAAGCTCTGAATGTCCTTTAGGGCTGACCCAAGCTAAGCAGCTTGGGGATCTCTTGCTTAAGCTTAGAAATATTGCCCTTTCCAAATTCCAAGCAGCACAGTGATACAGATCCTTCTGGTCAGGATTTTTATTCCCTTCCCGGAGTTCAAACTGTGGTGGGATGAGGGTTTGTGCATGTCCCCTCTTATGGGAATGCGGGGAGCAAGTCTTTTGTCCAATGACGTTCCACAGTGGCTCATCTGGTGTCTATGGGCCTTCTTTTGTTGGGCAAGAGATGACACCTCTTGTGATAAACTAGTATCTCACACTTGGTAATGCTTATCTCCTGCCTTGGGCGAGGCAGGAAATTCCATTTTCATAGCAAACACAGTTATAGTTGCAAAGCAAACCTTAAATATTACCTCATAGTAATTACCTCATCGGATACAGATATTACAAGTCAGATTAATGCATGCAGCAACTCACAAGCATTTCATAAAATCCAAATGCTAAACATATTTCTATAAATCGAATACCTATTTTCACAATACTAACACACAGGTGAACCAACCTGGTTTCCAGCTATGCATTCGTCAGTGTTCAGTGAGGCCTAGGGGCCTTGGCGTGAGCTGGCACCTGGTCTGCCAGCTATACAACCATATTTGAAAATTTGGAGTATATTATTACTGCTCTGTACAGCAGTTTGCAGGAATGGTCCCAATCTTTGGCTCTGGCTGAGGAGACTCAGTGGGGGGAGGTTGATCTAAGCCATCTTTGATCCCTACTCCCCTAATTGGCTTCTCTATGCCAGGCCAGTTCCTTGGCACAAACTGGAATAGCCTAAAGGCTGCTCTAACATGTATACCAAAAGACTGTTACAGCATCCAGCAATCAGCAGGGAATAGGGATGCCATGGGCACAGCCCCTCTCTTCCTTGGTCATGCAATGTGTCTGGGCAGCAAGGAAGGAAATGGCATGGAAGCCCCTACTGCATCTGCATGCCACCTAGGAAACCACCTACACTGATGATTCTCCTCTGGCCACCTAAACTGGCTTTAAGGACTCTTTGCAAGACGCCCTCAAACAGGGGATATCTGGCCCAGTATCTTTAAATTATAAGTATTTTTCATTTTCAAAGTGTTGTATCACCAACATGAACTAAATCCATAGTATGCCAATTTCATTGATGCCGTCAACAGGATTATGCAGTATAGAAATCAGTGAACAAATTCACTGTAAGTGTGCCCTCTCTTGCAGCACTGGAGCCAGGGCTGCTTGAATTCTCATCCCAACACTTATTCCTGTGTTCTTGGGCAAATCTCTTAACCTCTCTCCCTGAGTTTATCCATGTGTAAAAATGCAAATAATGATGCACTGTCTACATCACAGGGGTACTGCGAGAAATGAGTACTTCTTGTTAAGTTGTGGGTTTAAACCACAGTCCTTCATAGAGGGGTACTGTCCCAGCACAAGCTTCCAGATAAATTGCATCCTGTTACACCCTCTGAAAGGGTGAGTTTAGCCTGCCTGTCTGGGGGTAAAGTCATGGCCCCACCCTCAGCCTGTCTTCTTTAAGAAAGATGGTTATGAGTTTCCCAGTGGGCTCTAGCCTACAGTAGTGGTTGCATTCCTCGAGCATAATTTCAGCCCTTATATCTAGACTCTCCACAGAAGGACAATACAGATCTGTCGCATCTTACGCGGGGGTTCCGTTCTGCGGTTAGCATGTAAAGCGAAAACCGCGTATAGCCAAAATCCCATTGAGTTCAATGGCGGGCAAAATCGCCCGTACTACAGGTATAGTATTAAAATGGTTGTTTTTCTCTTTTTTTTTGTTTTTTTTGTTTTTGCCGACCACGTAAAGTTGAAATCACGCATGTTAAATGCACGTAAGATGTGACAGACCTGTATAGGCTCTTCATAGCCCCCCCTTCCCTTGCACATGCATGCAGGGCTGGGCACATTCTATTCCTTAATCTCTGTAAAACCCTTTGACGCAGGCAAACCAAGTGCTATTAAATGGACACTTTTCTTTAAATCTCTTTCTCTCTCTCTCATATACATATATATCAGCTACTAAACCAATCACACTAGGGTGCAGACCAAAATGAAGTTTGAAATCTGCACCTTTTAATAAAACAATCTGTATGAGAGCAGATGATATTTGGTTATGGAATTTATCTGTAAATATAATTTAAAAATTCAACCACAGAGTGCTCTGAACTAAGAAGTAAATATTCAGTGTAATGCAGAGCAGTCGAATTACATGATTCCTATTATCGTTAATGGGACTCTTAGAGTTAAATCCCTGAGCATCATGCTAAAAATTTACCCCCTAGTGTTTGCAGATGGAGCAAAAGGATTATCGTATATACCAGCAGAAAATAAAGCCACCACAGATATTTTGACCAGAAAGCCTTCTTGATCCAGGAAGGCTCAGCAGAAGATTTAGCTTAGTTAATTATTTTCCTGTAGGCTCTTCCTGAAGGACTTTTCCTATTTGAGATGACATTATTGATTTGTGTTTCATTCACTTTTATTTTGTTTTAATTTCACAATCATGCTCAAATTTCTTTTTGTCTGCCAGCCAACAGCCCAATCTTGCACCACTGAAGCCAATCAGCGATTTATCTTTGACTTCAATGGGCACAGGATCTAGGGTGACCAAACAGCAAGTGTGAAAAATTGGGACGGGGGTGGGAGGTAATAGAAGCCTATATAAAAAAAAAGCCTAAAAAATCAGGACTGTCCCTATAAAATCAGGACATCTGGTCACCCAACAGGATCAGGTCTCAAACATTTGTTTTGCAACACCATTAAGGGACACGAGGATACAGCAAATGTGCACATGCTGTTGCAACCTCAGATTATTTAATTGCATGTGCAAATGGGTGGTTGGCTGTGCAATTACCTACTTTGTGCATAAACAGAAGCTTTTGTGGGGTATACCTCATTTTGAAAACATGGCCGTGAAGAATTACAGTTTGTTTTTTTAATATATTTTCTAAAAATATAGGTTAAAAAAAATCTTAAAAATCTAACTTTGATTCCCATTTTCACTACTGTACCTCAAAATGGCCAAGCTGATTTGTTTACGTTTTGTATGCAATGCTTCAGTCCGGAGTGAATTTTTATGGGTGAATTTTAAAACATTTGACAATAGGGGATTATAATGGAAACACTGATAGACCATTATTATAGTGTTGCTCATAAATACAACATAATTTCATTTTATATAACATTCTTCATACAAAGCATCACTAAAAGCTTTACAGTGAGTATCAACCGTAAGCTAAAGTAAAGAGAGAAGACATTTAAAGGCAACATTTAGTGATAGGGGAGAGAATTCCAAATAGATGGGGCATCACAAATGAAAGAGCAACCTGTCTCCTGACACACTTTATTGTGGGGAGATGATGGGAAGAGGGTGAAGATGTATTTATTAGGTTTATTTCAAAATGTGGCCTTCCTGAGAACAGACTAAGGCCCCAATCTTGCAAAGACTCACCCATGTGTTTAACTTCACACACTATTAGCAGTCCCATGGACATACATAGTTAAGCACATGAATTAAGTCTTTCGGGATCGGGAGCTAAGATCCAGAGTTCCCATCGACTTCAACGGTCGGGGTTTGGGGGGGGAAGGGACGGGAGGGGCAGGCAGCTAAAGTTGCTCATCACCTTTCAGGATTGTGATCGTAAGACTGGAAGAGCATCGGCAGCATAAGAGAGTAAAGGTGAATATGAGGACAGGTTTGAAATTGTTTGTCCAAGTCCTCCTCACAGTCTTATTATAGGGTAAGTAAAATAATGAAACAGTCCCTATATGACACAAGGCACATGGGTACAGACAGCTATTAAAACTGAAATGATTTATTTCATAACATGCCAAGGTAGCATACTTTAACTCTAGGTACAACAACCCCTCAATTTCTGCTTCCCTAATTTGCATAGGTAATTGACAGCTTGTTAACAGCTCATTAGGAACACTGAAAACCATGTGACAGATACAAACCTAGCGCTAGAGGGGAGAAAATCTGTGAATTACAGTATATTGAAAACTCAATCAGATTCAGAATTACAGGTCACAGAACAACTTGATTATTTTATTGGGTTAAAAAAATTAAAAGGTTAACAGACCATTTTTAGATATTTTAGATATCTGTATTTTAAAAGATAGCACACTACAGAGTAATTCATTAGGAATCTAATTGTGGTGTTGAGTTGCCTTCCAGTTTTGTTCTCCACTGCCATGGATATGATTTGAGCATTGCTAGCTTTATACAAATAATTATTGCTGAGAATTTTAGGTTTTTACAAAACATTAAAAAGCATTGATGTTGTTTCCAATTTTGTTTTAAGAATTCACCTTTCTCAAAGTGCAAGTCACTTATAGACACTGCCATCTAATATTCTGTAACTGAGAAAAATGTAAGGAATAATTTGATTTTAGTCTATAAAAAGAAGATAAGTGTTCTGATTTGCACTGTTACTATCCATAAATTTTGATGATGACTTATTTTTTTAGGAGATTTGAATATAAAGAGTGCAAATAACTGTTACATCAGCAAATCTACTTTGTGTATTAAATATAGACCCATGCACACCATAATCTTGCTTTTCTAGCACTGCTAGCAGAAATAGGGCAACCAGTTTGAAGAAAACGGTCTCCTTGAATCAGTCCCCTGTTCCCTGAAATCTGATATGCATTCTGTAACCAGAGTGACATTTGCTGATGAGGACAGAGCTGGTCAACTGCACATTATTTTGTAAAGGAAACCAGAAAACTGTGATTCCAAAAAATGTTTTCTCTCTTACAGATTCTGGCAGCTTATGGATTCTTTCCCCATCCTTCCTAGAACTAAACACCAATATAGCATAGACAATAGCCACAAAAAAAAAAAAAAAAGAAAGGACTCCTTAGATGAATGAATGAAAAGAAAGATTTAAGGATGGGGTTTTCAAAAGGGCCTAGGGATTTGGAACATGTGACCTAAAAGACAATGAGAGTTGTGCTTCTAAATCACTTATGGTACTATCTTCTGTCTTCATTGTGGGGACAATGAGAGATTTTTTTTGGTGTTCTGCATAAGGCTTTGGTTCAGGGGTGCCAGAACAGCGGGGGTCCTACTATAGTCAGGCCAAACCACAGAAACACCCTTTCTTGAGGGTGTTTTTTTTTTAAACCCTTCTATTTCCAGTCCTGGCTTCGATCCAGTCTGACAAAAAAGTGTACACAAAAATGATAATCAAATTCTTTCAAACCTTCAGTATATTCCAGTTGGGTTTTGATTGAGTTACGGGTGAAATTTGAGGGGAGACTCTTATTCCATCTAAGCCAGTTTAATTACCCCATAAGCAGATGACATACTGTTCAAATGAAGTTCTCCTGGATCAGAAATTTGAACTGATTTTACAGGTTAATTCTACGGCATATGACAAAAGTCTTCTAGTTTTCATTAATTGTAAGTGCCATTTTCTGTAGGCTTTTATTTCTGCAATTTGTACTCTACAACTTTTTAAATGACCTGGCCTCAAAATCATATTCTCCCATACTGCCCCTTCCCCCAGTCCTTGCGCAACATATATACTAGCTCTGCAGGAAGTGAAAATGACTACTTTATTCAGGCTTCCAACTTGATGATGTATGAGCATAAGGCTGAAAGACAAAGTATAACCCAGGCCCTGGGATATCAGATTCCACTTTTGAGTGTGGTTGCTGATCAATCCATTGCTTGAATTTTCTTATCCACTTGATGGGCAAAGTGTTCAGCTTCTGGCTACATAATTACTCATGCTCTTGAAGCACACCACCCAGTTCTACTTCAAAGAAAGTATATTTTCCAGCATAACCCACCCTCAGTAACCATGGTTCAACTCCATAGCAACAGTCCAAGCATGGTCAAGGTGCCACCAGCCTCCAGGGTATTATGTGGCATGTTCTGTAGACTTGATTGAGCAGCATTAGGTAATATGGTACTTTAAACGGTAGGGCTCACCTGGAAGCTTCACTAAATTAGCTCTCCCACTGCTGCTCCCACTCATGGAGTTGAACCAGTAATAGCTGTAGTAGGACATTTGGGGCTATTCATGAAATCATGGAACTAGAAAACAGGTTTGCAACAAATCTGCTTCTCATGAATTTGTAAAGCTTCCTCACTTTGTAGACTCACAAATGTCCAGAGTCTGTTTTTCCAAGTCTCCGTGGTAACAATAGGCTGCTTGCACTTCGGTAGGTTGAGAAGTATATTGAAGACACCCCTCCATACTAAAAGTTTTTTTTTGGGGGGGAGGGAGATTTGAAATTATTTTATATTATTTGTAGAGAAAATATTTAAATTTCTATAGGATCATGTTATATTCACTGAAGTGGCACCTTTAAAACAGATTTAAAATTTTCAAACTAAGGATGTCTGGGCTTCATTCCCAGTTCTTCCATTGGCCTGCTGTGTGACTTTAGGCAAGTCTCTACTTACCCTTTGTCTATTTAGCTTGTAAGCTTATCAAGGCAGGGCCCGTCTCTTACTGTGTGTCATATCAAAAGTTATGATACTATTATATTAGTTTTAGGAGCTACAGAATGAACTTCTATAGACACTTGGTGCTCAGCCTCAGACTGATGAACATAATTTCTTTCCTTAAATATGAAACGAAAGTGTGATTGGAAATGCCATATTCTGGGTATGGGAGCAGTGTTTCTCTAATCAACCATCCAAAATAAACTCTTTGATTAGGGGAAATCTATGTTACTAATTGAAGGCATGCAAGTTGAAAGCATATATTGAATTCATTTGACATACTTCGAATACCCCAGGCAACTATCTTACTTTTCCTACATGCATACTGGATATTGTTTCATATTGAAGATAGTTTAGCTTATAAGGCCCTTCACTATATGAGTGCATGAAGCACCACAGAAAGAGAGTGGAAAGAAATGCTGACTTGCATAAAAACTACATGCAACAAAGAGATGTGAAGGTACATGACTGGAGCTGCCCACCTACAAATCTTTGAATATGTTCCTGAATATCACGGTGCAAAAGAAATGCCTGCTTACTAGCAAACCTGGTTGGTTAAATGTGTGCAGACAAACACATAGGTCTTCAAATTTCATTTTGAAACTATTGGAAAAAGGCATAGTTAGCACATCTAATACCCATGCAGTCTTGGGCAAGTTGACTTATTTGCAATTTTCCCTAGCATCTAGCCCTATAAATGTACATGATCGTGTGTGCCATAAATTAGGTCCAGAATGCAGTTTGCCTGTTTTTAATCCACAAAACTTCTAAGCCACTGCACTAAACTTCCCTATGCCTCACTAAGCATCACAGGGGCATGCAAAACAAAAGCAGATGAAGCAGGCGCACACACACGTTATAGCCTTTTGAACACATTTTATTCCCATTCAGAAATAAGAAAAATAACTAAATCCAGATAATGCCCTTGACCAGGCAGAGCAGCATTTATACATTCACCTCTGTCATTGCTTTTCAACCCCTCCATTTCTTCTTAGCTTTTTTCTTAATGGGGATTTGCTGGATCTAAATGGGGTTCCCTGCACAGAAACCACTCACTGAGCTTAAAAAAATTCTGCAAACGTATGCACCTAACTAGTTATTTCCCACTACAAACCCTAAATTATGATGTTGCTTAAGAGATGCACTTGCATTTCTTAGCAGAACCAATGCGCGCATGGACAAGCACCCCCCCCCCCCACAAAAAACAACATTCCTTTCTAAGAATTCATTACATATTTCACAAAATCTCTTTATCAAAAAACTTGGTTCTCTTTCAAAATAAGGTTTTCTTACCAAAACTAGTGTAATATATATTACACTATTATATTATTATATACTATATATATGAAAAGTCATGAAATGTATGTATATATGTATTTTTACTTCTTCAGCCCCACACACAAGGCTATGAAAAATTTTCTTCTGGCAATGACATCTGTCTCCATGGCCGGTTCCTCGGGTGGCTCTGTTGGCTGCTTTGGAGTTGCCCCAGGTCTGTCATGCGGTTATGCTGCTGATGGGCTGTCATTGGTGTCTCGTCTTGCTCTTGCTGCCTGCCATGTCTTTTGATTTACCTTTTGATTCTGCGGAATTTGCATGCTTTCATCATTTAGTGGACAAAGTTCTGTGCAAATCCCTCATGGCACTTCTCTCTGTAGGCAGTAAATAAAGGGGTGTTTCCCTATGTGCATATTTCTTTGAGGTGTAAATCTAGGCTCTCTGCTGGCCTATGCCATCCAGATTTCAGAAGTTACTGCTTTAATGCGGCAGGCATGGACTGTGATTCAGGAATAAAAGTCTACAGCTTTCCTGTTTCTCAGAAATAAACTTCATTTTGTTGTTGCCCACATATATGTCTCCAATGAATGGAGCCCATACTACATAGATGGGCCTAATTCTCAAGATTTGGAGCTTATTCTGAACTTCACAGATTTCAGTGGTTATTGTTGCGCTGAGATATCTAAATCCAAATCCATCTCTAGCCCTTAAACTTCAATCAATTTACCAAATACACCACTGCACAATGAAAAGCCTCAATAAGGCAGTAATCTGGGGTTGGTGCTCATTCAAATCTTCTCCTACCTCTGTTTTCCTTAAGAAAAGAGCTATTAAAGATCTTTTACCCCCATCTGGGAAACCCTTGCTTTGAAACAATTCAAAACTCCCATCTTTTTTTCCCATTCCCATTGCACTGAAGTAACGACAGGGTTAAATTGCTAATAGAGGTTTCATGAGGTCTGCCAGAGCCCACTCTCCAACACTTACATCTGTTCAACAATTATTACAGCATTTTTGTCATAAAAAATTCAACACCCTGAGTGTCGTGCTAGCAAAACCTGAAAATTTATGCAGTGAATAGAATAGCTAATTTCTCTGAGGAAATGCAGGGGGAAAAAATACAGATTTAACTTAAATTCTCAAGTACTGTAGAGCACACATCTGACTCCTTCTTTAGGTTTTGCCACTGTGTAGCATAAGTAGAAATACCATCAACAGTAGATCAGCAGAGCTAGCAAAGTAAATTTATGCCTTCGAAGAAACAATGGTTAAAACTCAGAAGGGTACTGTACCGGGTTCGCCTCTTTATCTCTTTGCAGAATCTCATTTAAATAATACATTCTTTAGTTTAATTTCAGGATGGGGTTATTCTCTCAGTTCATATTGCTCCTATAGAATTAATGGTATCTTTCGAAATGGATAGATTAACCGCATAGATGTGAAGGAGAAGAGCTGACAGGAAAAACATGCTTTAATCTTATGAACTCTGTGTAATGTTGCTTGATGGTTTCAATGAAAAAGAATCTTGTTTCTTTTCTCCATAAGGTTAGAAATATGGATTTTATGCTAAAATTAAAGCTGTCTAGTTAGGATGCCAGTGGACTAGAACAACATGCTAGAGGCTATAGCCT
Organism: Malaclemys terrapin pileata; assembly: GCF_027887155.1. Lineage (NCBI taxonomy): Eukaryota > Metazoa > Chordata > Testudines > Emydidae > Malaclemys > Malaclemys terrapin. Next base: position 127,477,712 of record NC_071508.1, on the reverse strand, counting down.
TCTATTCTCAAGGGCCATAGTCTTACTTCTAGTACTGGTGAGTTTGCAGCCATAATGATAATTGCAGGCATGATGAACAGGGAGTTCTTTCACTGTCACAGGAGTAACAAATAAGACAAAAGGTTATTAGGGGTCGGGGAGGTGGAACAATTTCAAATATTAAGGTGCACAGAGTATGCTGGCTCAAGGAAGGATGAGCATTTTACATTTACTCCCTGGGGGCCATATCCTGCAGAAGCTACAAGAGCTGGGCAAATGCTGCTACAAAAAAGTATTCAAGAACAATTCATTCAGATATAAAACTACCAAGTGACTTGAAAAGTATTTACATTCACACAAGTGAGCTTGATTTTTTTTTATTCACAAGAACGTGAGAAGGATGTGAGTCTCGCAAGTGCTCATGCAAACATATGTTCAAGCAAAAGTTTACATGGGAAGGGTTTAGGTAGTCCAGTCATCCAATCAGAGGCCAGAAACAATCCCATGTGACTTAGTAAGCACTCACATACCACAGGGAGCATATATTGAATAGTTAAAGTGTACAGTTCACAAACTGCCCACAGGCTAAAATATACTGGCATAAAGTGCCTGAAGAACACTTTTAAATAACCAACAAATCTAAAAATCAAGTCACACCGTTTCAAAAGTGGCAAATGATTTGAATGCCTTAGTTTTCGTATGTCCAACTTGAGCTATCTGGGACTTGATTTCAGAGGTGCTGAGCACCTGCAACTGCCATTGACTGGGCTCCCAAAAACGCCGAACATCAAGGGCCATTTTTGAGAATTTCGGGTCACGTTACACAGATATAATTTGTGAAAAGAAAAATAAAGATTAAATGCTAGTCCTTACTGAACCACAATACCACTGAGGTGAAGAATTGAGTAGAGACTACACAATTTTGTCCTTTGAATATTAATGCACTTCCTCCAATTTTCAAATTGTCAATACGAATGAAAATGGGCATGTTATACATAAAAAAAAAAAATCACTCTGCTCCATAAATACTCAAAATAATTCTCTCCCCAAATGAATGACTGCTATAAAATGATCATTTTTATCCCCTACCATTGCAGCAAGTGGTAGAGGTGCATATGCTCTATGAATCTTAGGACCTGCAGAAATAATATTTCAATGATGCTTATCACTTGATGCAATGTACCTGTTAAAAGAACATGTCCCATATATATATTTTTCAAATAAACATTCAAATTTTTTGGTATTGTTATGTAATGTGAATTTCAAACATGCTTCCCCCAAATACTTGGTGATTCTACATCCGAATTCTAGATAACGTTAGTGCGATCTATTATAGGCCACAAAGAACAGAAGGAAAAATAACTTTTCTTCTCCTCTTTGCTTTCCTTTTCTCCTTCTCCCAGCAGTGGGGCTAGCACCCCTGGTGTATGGTTGGCCTTCACAGGACACAGATGCCAAGTGTTGGCAGATATTATTGCAGTGTCAGAATCTTTTTCCTTGTCAAGATCTCCTGGCACTTGTGTTAATGGATCTGGAGCTGCCTCTGGGTCTGTCACACTGGGCAGCAGCTGATGGGTTGTTTTCTACAGTGTCCTCCTGCATGACATCTTCCTTTAGCTTATCTTTGGTCTGAGGAATTTGTACACTATTGTTTGCTTGGAAATAAGCTTCTATACATTCTGTATTAGGGCTGTGAATTCTTCACAGATTTCCTTGCTGCCCTCAGAGCTCACATATGCACATTTTTCTTCTGTAGTAGAGCCTCTATATAACTCTGACTGTCCTGCAGTTAAATAACTTCCCCTGCAACAACAACAAAAATGGCTTGAGCTGATGTAACTATTTGTTATGAATTTGTGTCACTGCCCACCCCCTATAAAATTTTTTGATTGTTTTTGGTAAGTTAATCTTTTGCCAACTGATCCAGACTTTCTTCTATTGTATTTGTCACTTTTGAGTATTCATTGACTCGTTTGGAACACTTTTTAGCCTGTGGGTTTTCCCATGAACTGTTCACTTTCTTCGACGATTTGCCATTCGCTATTTGTGCTGCATGGACTAGTCACTTAAGTATTAGGCCCTTGAGCCTACAAAGACTTACCTGAACTCACTGGGATGACACACAGGGAATATAATTAAGCACATGTATAAATCTTTGCAGGCTTGGAGTCTTTGACTACAATCTACTATTCAGATTGTGCATTTTTTGGGATAGGGACTCATGGGCTTGATCATGCTTGTACCAATCCAGCAAAGAACTAGTAGAGAAAAAAGGCCAGATCCTCAGCTGGTGTAAATCAGCATACATCTATTTTCAGTAGAGTTATGACAGTTTACACCAGCTGAGGACTGGGTCCAAAGTATTTGGCTCCGGACTGATTAACTTTTTGTGGGCAACACTGACTCAGAGCAGAGCTCTTCATCACACTTGGTAGCTTGTATCAGAGGGGTAGCCGTGTTAGTCTGGATCTGTAAAAAGCAACAGAGTCCTGCGGCACCTTTAAGACTAACAGATGTATTGGAGCATAAGCTTTCGTGGGTGAATACCCACTTCGTCAGATGCATGTAATGGAAATTTCCAGGGGCAGGTATAAATATGCTGGCAAGAATCAGTCTGGAGATAACGAGGTTAGTTCAATCAGGGAGGGTGAGGTCCTCTGCTAGTAGTTGAAGTGTGAACACCAAGGGAGGAGAAACTGCTTCTGTAGTTGGCCGGCCATTCACAGGCTTTGTTTAATCCTGATCTGATGGTGTCAAATTTGCAAATGAACTGAAGCTCAGCAGTTTCTCTTTGGAGTCTGGTCCTGAAGTTTTTTTGCTGTAAGATGGCTACCTTTACATTTGCTATTGTGTGGCCAGGGAGGTTGACGTGTTCTCCTACAGGTTTTGTATATTGCCATTCCTGATATCTGACTTGTGTCCATTTATCCTTTTACGTAGTGACTGTCCAGTTTGGCCAATGTACATAGCAGAGGGGCACTGCTGGCACATGATGGCATATATAACATTGGTGGACCTGCAGGTGAATGAACCGGTGATGTTGTAGCTGATCTGGTTAGGTCCTGTGATGGTGTTGCTGGTGTAGATATATGTGGGCAGAGTTGGCATCAAGGTTTGTTGCATGGATTGGTTCCTGAGTTAGAGTTGTTATGGTGCGGTGTGTGGTTGCTGGTGAGAATATGCTTAAGGTTGGCAGGTTGTCTGTGGGCGAGGACTGGCCTGCCTCCCAAGGTCTTAGAAAGTGAGGGATCATTGTCCAGGATGGGTTGTAGATCACTGATGATGTGTTGGAGAGGTTTAAGCTGAGGACTGTAGGTGATGGACTTGGTAGCTTGTGTACATGACCCGCACAGGCTCCATTTGCCCTTTCATTTGTAAAATCATTCTCTCACCCCCCCCCCAATAAACCCGAGCTAACTTTTACATTTTTAAACAATCTTGTAATATTTTGAATGCACAAAATATGTTTGGTATAGAGGAAACCGGTGATGATTAGGATGAGTCAGTGCACGGCAAAGCATCCTGATTTGGCTACACCAGCATCCAAAAGCTGCTCCATGCAGACCAGATGCAGTAATCCACCTTTCCAAATGCACACTGATGGAAATGTTTAGTCCTATGGCTTTTTGGGTTAATCAGATTTTAAACTCAACGCACAAAGGGAAAAAACGGGGGTCAAGGAAATGTTGAGGTTCATACAGCAATGCCATTTTCTATTACATAGCTCGAAACACAAACAGAATTCGTAAATCGCAGCATGTAACACGACATGAAATTCTGAGGGGCAGATGCATTCCTGCACTTAGAGGCAGCTTGAGGCTTCTCTACTCACAGGCTCCTGTGAGCCCATTAGGCCCCTGGCACAAGCTAGAGTAGCACTGTGGGCTGCCCTAAGTTGCACTACTACATCAATGGTCTCGATGGACCATTGCAGGGATAAAGAATCTAGGATAATAGGCCTGTCTCAGTCATTCCCTATTTTGCCCAGGATCTGCTCCCTCACTTCTCTGTGCCACTCCCTCACACTCCTGCTCAGAGGCTGTGCAGAGTAAGCTTTGCAGCTGGAGTACAGGCTCCCTGTTCTGGTGCTGCTCACCTGAGAGCTGTAGAGCAATGCTGAATCAGGCCCTCACAGACTGTGGACCTGATTCTCCTCTCATGTATCCAATCATAAAACAGGAGCAACTCCAGTGATGCCAATGGGTTTATATCTAAATAAAACAGGTGTAATTGAGAGGAAATCATGCCCACTGTATCTCTTAAAGACAAGAAGCCAAGTAACCACATTAAAGGCTGGAATCACACTGATTGAATGATCACATGTTACATTTGAAATTTTCCTCAAACTCTTATTGCTAAAGCAGAGCAATTTTTTTTTATAAATGTCATCAAATAGTGTTAATTGAGAATCTTATTTCTACGCCCTTGAGGAGAGAGGCAGCATCTTCCTCTGCCTTTGGATAGCACCTTGTGCATTTGGATGCCGCTGCAACCCAGGTAAATAATACATCTGTTCAAAACTAGAAAGTCAGTATTCTGTACTGGAAAGAAGCCAGGTCACCTGAGGAACAGCAAGAGGTGTTAGGTGAGGAGACTCTACTCTCTCTAGAGGGAAGAAAGAACAGCCAAAAGCCTTCTGTTACCATTATGAAGTGTCCGAAGGGCTGAAGATGGAAAATAAAAGCTCTCTTCTCATTATTCTGGTATCTCTGGAAGGGGAAGATGAGACCTGTAACAGCCTTCTCCTCATGAGTCAATTGGCTCCAGAGTAGGGGAAGACAGCATGATGAGACACCACTAAATTTCCACAAGAATCTGCTATAGGCAAGCCATGTGCTCAGAGCAAAGCCCAGAAGTTGCTTCCCCATATGAACTTAGAAAGGGCCAGCAGGATGCCAACAACTCTCTAGGTTGTTCTGCTTCAGAGAACAATCTGCTTTCCTTATCAAGGGGCAGAGGAAATGGGCCACCAGGAATCTCTACCCAAAGAAAGGCAAGTCTCAGAAGAGGGTAAAAACAGAACACTAGCAACACCCTCCTGTGTGACATTATGATTCTGCTGCCCCTGAAGTGGGGTGTAACTTTCTTCTGTGACCTCTGATGTAGGAGCAGGGAGGATGCATACCCACCAATAGCTTCCCCAAGAGTCTGTCTCCAAAGGCTGAAGGTATGGCAGATGCTGGAAGCCTTGTCCCACTCTATGATAGGTTGTCTTAGGCAGGAACTGGACCACCATCTGCCTTTTGCTTACATAGGACAAGGAAGTAGGTCAACAGCATCTTCCTCTCTCCCACTCTTCTGCCATTCCTTGAAAGAGGAAGGAAGGCAGGCTGCCAAAGAAGTGAGACCTCAGCAGTCTCCCTTCATGAAGATCTGTGGCGCAGCAAAGACTTGCAACAGGTCACACTCCCTCATGTTCACAGTAGTTTTTTATTTCTATTGTCTCTTCAAATCAGGACTAATTGAGCCTGACACTTGGTTAGACCACGGTTGACCCCCAATTTACACCCATGAAAGTGGCAAAAGAAACAAGCCGATTGTCTGTTTTAAGTAATCTCGCTTCATACTGATGAGTCAATACAGGGGCACAGTTATCTGTTATTCTCCCAGAGTATGGCTCTGTTTCAAAAACCCAAAATAGCAAAGTCTGCTGCATTGACAAGCAGAAGACCCAGATTAGAGAATTCAGACATCAGTCTATCACAAGCCCATCAAAACCATGTATACTATGCAAATGCTGATAGGAGAGATGGACCAGCTGACTGAAACAATATAGCAATACAATATGTTTGCTTTTAAAAAGTTAGATAATTAAGGTAGCAATCATAATTATTCCCCCTTATGAGGTTCTTTAGTTTTACTATGTTTATGGCTGGGGGACTATTTTTTAAAGAAAGAATTAGAAAACAGCCATGATTCATGACAAAGGTCAATTTTTAAACACATATAGTTGAATTATAATTAGTTGTGATTTCTAGTTACTATCTAAATGTAGGGTCTACCCCCCAGGAGATCATTCTGTTCTGCTACTGAGTTTTAGAACTAAGCATCTGAGGCAAATGAATGCATACAAGAGATAAAAATAATAGTCGAAATAACCTATTATCTTTGAAAGCTGGTTTTAGTGTTATTTTTAATTCCAAGCACAAACAGAAATTCATAGGTGAATGCTGCCTCAGTTGGTTTCACTTTATAAAATGGTCATCAAGTCCATATCAAACATGTGTGTTTTGGAGTTAAATCCTCTAAAACAATGAGACGAAATAAGTAATCATTTGATAGAAGTACTTATAATGAATTAGATTTGAAAATGTTGGAAAGTCATTCAAGGAAAATCCTTCTTTTACCTTACACTGAAAACATATCATTAGCCTTAATTTAAATCAAGGTGAGGGGGAGAAGGGGGAAACAGACATTGCAGGAAATTCTTGAGTGACTATTGTTTAATCCCATTTAGGGACACTTTGAACAATGACATATATATAATGAGATATTTAAAATTCTTTGGTCAATCTCTAGCTAAAGGCTTTTACTGTGGAAAGAATGAGTAATTCAATATGGACTACACAGCCTTTCACATGCTTTTATTCTTGATTTGTTGGACATGTGTAACATAAATTTTGAAACCAATCTATTAATGACTTAAATTGGAAACTGGTTTCCTTTGCTTTACATACAGCATTTCAGTAACAAGCATAATAACAGGTAGATCAATAGATCCTATTTGGTGCAGTATGTTAACATTAGTCCTGTGTCTCTATTATTGAATATTGTGTCAACAAATTTCTGTTTCAAGGAGGATGGCAAAAATATTTTTCCAGTGTCAAGGTTATTTAACCACATGAAATGGTAGAAATTTTTGTATATGTGTTTCGTTTCATACTAACCTTCTCCCTCCTCCCCCATTTAAATAACCCATGTTTTGATCAAATCAGTGGGTAAAAATATTTTTGCATCAAATCTGTCTGCTGTCAACTCAGATTATGTTCTTTAAAATGGACAGTGGTTCTGGGAAGAAAATCAAATTTTTTTCTCTCAGTGAGAGAAACATAAGGAAGGAGAAGGGCACTAATATAAACACAAATTTAAAAAGAGAGAGAGAGAGAGAGACAGAGAGAGAAAGACATAGAGAGCACAAATGACTGAGTTTACCATTTGAAGAAGAAATTTAGCTAGGGAATTATTTCCAACCTATAGTTCTCAAACACAGCATGAAAAGACAGAAAAATGAAATTTTAGTCATTAGAATTTGACAGCTCCCAGTCATAATATGCTGACATGTGTAACGGGAATTAAGGGGTTCTGCAGGCAGAATGAGCATTAATAATTTTTTAGGCAAATCATTTCTTTTAGCTCCATGAATCTACTATGTTGGAGGATCTCTGGACACTTACAAATGACAGGTATAGCACAGCTGTTCTGTGCTTTGTATTCTTTGTTAAATAGATTTAATCTAGGGGCATTAATTATTGTTTGACTGGAACAAATTTTCTATGTCACAAGTATGTAAGGGCTCTGTCCAGGAAGGCACAAGAAATGAAACATGGGTGCAGTCAAAATAGATCCAGTAGGCTCTTTGGCCCCTCACCAGTGAAGCACAACTTTGGCTCATTACCACAAAACCATGAACACTTTGGGGGCTCCACAGATTAAATGTTTCTTGCTTGACTAATGACCTTCAGTTTCTATACAAGATCGAGCTGTTTCTCCACTCATGATCCTATTTGGAAATTGGTCCAGATGGAATGCATCAAGCCCACAGAACCTGATAATACCCAGACAAAACTAATGTTAAACAAAGGGAGTGAGGGATTTGTTCCTGGGGGTCAAAAGGGATGAAGTCGATGTAAACGGGCTGTAGGTGTAGGAAAGGGACTCCAATGTCAGGAGGTTGAAGGACAGAATCCTGTGCAACAAGCTGCAGCATATGGTGCGAGCTGAGCCACAGTGGCTGCTGCTGCTGGGTGTGTGAGGAGATGTGACCTGCTTCTCACCAGCTGAGGTATTTACCTTCTATTCCTTTGTCATGGAGTCCCCGGGCGATGCTCTGGAACTGCTCCCCACAAAGCCAGTCAGGACTTTGGGGAGCCTCCTCGGTCTCGGAGCAGACCGTCTTCAGGGCAGGAAGCTCACACGTCTTCACCTCCTGGGTCTGACCTTGGAGCATTCAGCATATGCCTCTCCATGCGCTTCCCACAGCAAGTCCGCCCAGGCGTGGTCCTGGGGAAGCCAGAGGTCCTGCACGCACCCCCACTTTGCAGTCAGACGTGACTCTTAACCAGCCAGTAAAACAGAGGTTTATTAGATGACAGGAACACGGTCTAATACAGAGCTTGTAGGTACAGCGGCGAACGGGACCCCTCCGCCGGGTCCATTCTGGGGTCCAGCAAGCCAGACACCCCCGTTTGCACTCCCTTCCCCGTTCCCAGCTAGCACTCAACTGAAACCCCCCTGCAACTCCTCCTCTCTGGCCTTTGTCTCTTTCCCAGGCCAGGAGGTCACCTGATCTCTTTATTCACCTTTAGCTATTTCCTTGCAGGGGGGAAGGGCCGGGTCATTTGTTGCCAGGGAGACACAGTGTCCTGATTTACGCACACTGGCCTTTATCCCACCGCCTAGAAACTTAAGAAATGCATAGGGGAAACTGAGGCACCCACACAGTAGTCAGAGGAAACATTAAGAACAGTCCCACTTCGTCACATCCTTGCTGTGCATAAACCCATTAGCAGGCACCCTTCCCCCCCTCTGCACTGCAGCCCAGAACCACAGTCAAGCTCTGCTCTGCTGGGCACTGAGGTGTGTGAAATCCCTCTGTGTGAATTCTCCCCTGCTTGGTCTATGGCAGCATCATTTCCACTGTATCTGGGCCTTTCAAATTCACATTAGGCCACTCAGGGTTTGCCTCCACTACAGGGAGCCCTATTGCAACAGATCAGTTACAGAGAGAAACAAAGAGGATCCCAGCACACTGCATACAGTACATTTCTCCAATAGGATCGTTGGCTTTTTATGAGCTCTAGATCAAACAGCTTGTTTCCAGGAGACATAACTATATAACATACAGGTCAGGACCATTAAGCAACAGGGGATGCATTTCTTTGGCACTTATCTGCCACTATGGTACAAACAATTGGGATGATTATCTGACTCAACAAACAGCTGCTAAGATTCCCCTTTGTCTTTCCCTTCCAAGCAGACAACACAACACACCTTGTCTATGCCCTCTACAAATGCACTGGTTCAACAATGTCCTCATCCAATGCACAACTGGCTCTTAGAGTGACACCACATAATAGCACTATGCTGCAATATCTTCTTTGTGTATTCCTACAGAGGGAGTGAAATTCATGTTGGTTCAGAGGGCCTGCATCAATCTGAGATTTAAATGATCCATAGACCTTGTGATGGCCTTCTGCCTAGGGTGAATTGTACCCTGAGTGTTTCACAATAGTAAGAGATAGGCAATGGGCATGCAATATTGTCACCAGTCTCTTTGGTACAGCATGTTATTTGTCAGTGGCTTCAGGAGATCTGTTCTGTCACTTCAGAGACCCAGTCATGCCACCACCACCACCTAGTAACAACTTTTCCTCTTTACTTTCTGCTAAGTGCTCAGCTCTATTGACTGTAAGCAAGTCACCTTGTGCAATATATGAAAACTGCAGAGGGAAAAGACAGAATGGTTTGAAGAAACGAATGATGGGTGAACCTCCAAACCTGAATTTGGCTAGTCTTCCTCCAACCCAAAAATACCTGCAAGCTTAGCTGAAGCTTATCAAATGTTCTGAGGTTCTCTCTCTCCATTTCCTCCTCTTCTGTGTGGCATCCTTCTTCCTTCCCTGACCTCATCCTTTCCTTCCTTCCATTTGCATTCTACATCCTACTCCCCTTCTTCCTTCTCTCAGAGGACAATCTGCTTTTTGGCTAATCTACTCTACATGGACCTGATGAAACCCTCCATTTCCTTCTGAAACTTCTCTTTCCCACAGACCCAGTCACCAGTTCTGTTCTGCCTCTAGAAGCCCTACCTTTGCTGATATTTTGACTCTCTTGCAAGGTCTCTGCCAAGCCCTCTCTGACAGCTCTCATAAAACCTTACAGTGCTCTAAGATATCCCTGCCTCAAAAGGTATGCAATGTCCTGGGATACCAACAGTGGGGAGAGAAAGAAATTATAGTTATGGTGCCTGCATGAGGCGACATCACAGACCATGAAGCAATGTGAGGTCATGTTTACCCTTTGGGTGCTACAACGGCACATCTGAAGCATTGCAACTATGCCACTGTAGTACCATAGTTTACATGCTTCCTACATTGACAGAAGGGGTTTTTCCATCACTGCAGAAACTCTACCTCTGAGCGGTGGTAACACTGGGGGTTAGGTCACTTAAACTATGACGCCCAGGTGTGTGAATTTGTCACACCCCTGAGTAACGTAGCTAGGTTGATCTCAATTTTAAGTGTAGACCAGGCCTTAGTTTCCAATGCTAGAGACTGGTCCATAGTTTCAGGAGGTCCACGACAACAAACAGATTCCACTAGTGGCAAGAGACACCTCTCCCAGATTCCTTCATGACACTGCATTGCCTTCTCACACTCATCTCGTCTCCTAGCAGTACACTTTATTTCCTCCTGCCTGCAAATGGCATTTACCAGTCAGTTAAGGTAGCTAGAGATGGCATAGGTATCCAAATGTGGGTAGGAAGCCATATTGTAAGAGCTATAATATAAATACTTTTTTTTATAAAGTTTGGTACAGACCTTTTCCAGTAAATGTGTTTTTCAGCCTTAAAACAGTAAATGTGTTTTTTCAGAGCAGAGCCTTAAAATAGCCAAGAACATAGAGCTAAGAACAGGTTTAAGAAACCTGAAGGGTGAGAGATGGAGTCGCAGCAGACATCTTGGCAACACAGATCTCCACAAGCGCGATGCCAAGATTAAAAACGACAACAAAAAGGAGGGGATATCTTTGGCTGTCTCCTGTTCTCATATCTCAAAAAAATGGGCTCAGCTATAACTGTTGGATTCTGGTAGTGATTTAATGGTAAATGAGAGAAACAGCATGCCCCAGATGCAAGGGAATTTTCGAAGTGAGGTTAGATGCACATTCAACACCTTTTAGTTGATATTTATCAGCAAGGCCCAATGATCTACCAACTTTTCAGTGACTAAGTAACAGGGCCTTCTGTTCCTGTCACATTTTGAGGTGCACCCCAAACCAGTAAGGGGTTGTGTCACTGCTTGTCCTGCAACACTGTTTGCCTTAATATGTTCTGCTGCTGTAGCTTCCTGTTTGTACACTCTCAGCCAGCATACAAGCATGCACTGAGAGTCTGTGTGCTGAGCACTCCTGGCTTAGCAACCCTGACTCAAACAGCCTCCTTGTTACACCGCAGCCACACTCTGGTCTCCACCAACCTGGATTACTACTACCCAAGAGACCCCAACTCCCAGTCCCAAATTTCCACCAAACCCTCTGCCCTGAAATGTCCAGTCCTTTCCTGAAACATCCGGAGGAGAAATAAGATCCGTTGAAGAGACAAAAGCACAGCATATCATTTTAACTCCTGTTAACAATCCCTTCTTTTTTTCTTTTTGTTTTTGTTAACAAAAAGACATAGGTTAAGTGATACCAAGTAGAAGGGATTGAAGGTAGAATGGGTTACAAATGAACAACAGTAAAAATATGCTTTTTGGTAGCTGAGACTTAACAAGCTATAGAAGGGGTGGCCAAACTGTGGCTTGCGAGCCACAAGCGGCTCTTTTACAGTTAAAGTGCGGCTCGTGGAGCCCCTCATACTCCCCCATTCTCGGCCTAGCAAACTGGTGGGGAGCTCAGGGCTACTGCCCTGTGACAGGGTGGGGAGATTAGGGGCTTCTGCACAGCAGGGGACGGGGAGAGAGGTCTAAGGGTTTCAACTCTGCGGGAGGTGCCTGCAGGGGCTCAGTGCTTCAGCCCCGTGGGGCATACCTGCTGGCACTGAAGTCCCGAACCCCAGCAGATGCCTCCTGTGGGGCTGAAGCCCTGAGGCTCCCCTCCCTGTGGTGTAGAAGACCCTAGACCCATCATCCCACTGCAGGGCTGAAGCTCCAAGCCCCAGCAGGCACGCCCAGCTCTCGAACTTCTGAAAATTAGCACATGCAGCTCGCAGGGTCAGTAAGTTTGGCCACCCCTGAGCTATAGCCTAGGTTTAAGGTAAATTTCTCACCAACCTTTAGTTCCCAGAAATTTCAACCGCCTTGGTTAAAGGACCCATCTTTCTCAGCTTGCAAGAGCTCTGGGCCCTTATATCTGTCTAGTGATGATGTCAAGATGGCTTCTTCACTCTCTTTATAACTTTCCAAACTCAGTTTTGTCCCCAGACTCAGGACAACTTCATGCTGTTTTTTCCTTCTTGTAGACTTCCCATCCCCTTGTCAATTCATATGTAAAATGGGACTTCCATAATTTTTAGTTACACATTGCTTAATTTCACTGGAGATGGGTAGATGGCTCCCTTCCCTCCTGTCTGGGGGAAAACCTGTTTCTCCCTGTGTTTGGTCACAGAATTTAAAGCATAATATAATTAAGTATCCATAATTCCTCATATACTGTTAATACACACATTTCGCAATGAAATTAATCACCTGTATGTCATTAGCTTTCATAAAAGACCTTGGCACACTTTTATAATACAATGATATGGTGTATAATCAATTTATTTATTTGCTTCTCAATTGAGGTTAAGACCTCCTCAAGAGGTTCTCCCCTTCCATTCGCTAGCTTGAGGCTTTGTTCAGCTTTTATGTAAATGTGCCTTCATTATCTGTGCCTGACAACTAGACTGGTCAGGCAAACAAATGCACGTTCCTTTATCTAAGGCAAACTGTGCTTACGCATGGTTTGTCTAACACATTAAGAACATAATTCTAGCACATTCATAACTCTTTGTATGCTCATCACTCAAGAATATTAACGATCAGTGAGTTGTTAGTTCTCCAGTTACATATGACATGCCATCTTTTGGGTATATATCATGACTACAGTGTTTTAGGTGTAGTGAGTACATTAGGTCTGACCAGAGTTGCTGACACAGAGTAAGGAGCCATCAATGGGCCTCTGTGTCACTGCCTCATCCTGCCAATTAGTGTGAGAACACTACATAAAAGTTGCTGAATTTCTGCTGACTCACTGTAGCAGCTGCGGTTTATTACCTCCACTATGGACAAAAGGAAGGTAAAAGTAACAGAGTGATGATTTTGTAAGCTAGCTGAAGGGTCTGTGTGTTCAGATGAGGCTGGAGAAGGAACAGAGCCCCTCCATGGGGTTCCTTAGTTCCTATGTATAAAAAGGCTGAACAATAATATTATGTAACCTTCATAAAATGGGTTACCAACTGGATGAGAAATAATTTCAGGAAGTCATATTTTTTGTAATAACATTTCTCCACTGTCTGTCCAGAGTTCTGTCTAATCTAATCTATATAGTATACCCATCACCTTGGAATCGAATTACCATTTTTCATCATATCTAGTTAATCCACCTTTGAAAATTCAAAACACAGGTCAGAGGAAGATTACAGCCCTGTGAAATAAAAACAAAAGTAAAACAAAAAACCCACACCCTTGAATCTATGCAGTCAACTACTAAGCAAAAGTTAAAATGTTCATTGAACTCCACAGATCTTTTGTCCTTCCAAAGGAGGAAGTGAGAAAGAAAAGTTTCCATGGCCCAGATATGTCTTTATTAAATCACTTAGTTAAGGTGTGGATGCCTGAGTCATAAACTTTCACACTACAGATGGCTGTGTATCTTTCATAGTGAACCTAGCTCTAAAAGATCTGTGATGTTTTTATGTTATATGTTAGCTAAAGATGCATATTATAAAAAAACACATAGGGCTTGATTCTCCATGTGTACTGTTGCTCTGGACAAGAGAAAATCATTTCTAACATTCACTTAAGAGACCAGTTTCCACATTTTTTAATCTAATCTTTAATGCAATATTTATTCCATATGGATTGTTATCAATTGGAATCCCTTTTATGATTAAAAATGTGTATCAAAATTATTGTGTATGCTACACAAGTTCTTCAATTTAATCATTTTACATCCCCTTTAAATGTTATTCTGTTTTGACATAAAACATTCAATGAGAGGACAAAGAGCAAAATTTTAATAGATTGTCACCTAATCTGACGTCACTTTGAACGATCTACAAACATCTGATGCTAACACATACCTTCATTTATTCTTATGCGTTTAAAAACAATCAAAAGTTTTAAATAAATGTTAATTTTTTGGATAATTTGGTGATGTAAAAATACTTGGTGACTGATCTGAACCATTTTTTATGGAACATCCCCTGAAGATAAGGCCTCACAACATAAAAGCTGACAACTTTAACTATAGTGAGTCGACCACCAATGCTATAATAGCTTTAAGAGCTACAGTAAAACTCCTATTTACATTTTGAGTGCAAGCACATTCCCTAAACACATTCATTTCTGAATCAGATAAAAGAGCATGAAGTGACGCCCGTTTGACTGACAGATAGTTATGTGGCAATGGGCTGAGGTACAATCGCTAAGAAGGATCAATAGCTAAAACTAGCATTAACACTTCATTTATTTGAACAAAGAACATTTTCTTTAACCAGGTGAACATTTTTATACAAGCACAAATTGTTCTCTAAGGCAATTATGACTGACTGTATGTTTAAAGAAAAACAAAGATAATTTATAGGCAAGGATTTTCTATAGTACACCTATCAAGCTAGAGCCTCTCCCGTGGGCAACAGCAACTTCACACAAACTTGTAATTACCAGAAGTAGTTGTAGAAGACAAAATTGTTGTAATTATTAAAATGGGGTACAATGATTTCCAGCAGGAGTAAACGGATGCTGCTCCATAAGGAACGAGGCGGACTTTGCACGACTGGGGATCTGATCTCATATTTTTACATATCTAAGCAAGTATAGGCTATTGAGTCTCTTCGTGAGATGTAACAGCATATCAGGTTGGATCACAGACAAATCCACACATTCTTATTTATGCCTTAGAACAGGGCTGACTAAACATGTCGATCCAAAAGATAAAAAGTCCTAAGGGTCATGGAAGGACTACTTTCTATGGACCGAGGGAGGGACAGAAATGGCAAAAACAGGAAGTAGAAGGCAGAAAGAAAAACGGTGGAAAGACAACAAGAATTGTCCAATACCTCCTGTCTCTGTGAATATAAGCCATGTCTATACAAACAAATTGTTCCATCAATCTTTTATCATAGTCTCTAGAATTTTACATAGAACTAGTTATTGGCCTAATGCCTAACAGATCTATGGTGTGCTCTCACACCTTTTCATGTTGTGGTAACAATCAGATTGTCTTGTACTACATGCACAACACTAGAAGTAGTGGATGTCTAAGCTGGTTTGCCAGATCCTCACTGAGACCACTTCATATTCCAGGATGCAAACTATCCAAGCCTGGTATTTTTTTCAAGGTTTAGGTATTATTTTCAGAAAACAATGCTCAGTCATACTCATTGTCATCCCCTATGGTACCTATATGTGGCACCTGCAACACATATAAACAGGGCTGGCTCCAGGGTTTTGGCCGCCCCAAGCAGCCAAAAAAAAAGCTGCGATCGCGATCTGCGGCGGCAATTCGGCGGGAGGTCCTTTGCTCCCAGCGGGAGTGAGGGACCGTCCGCCGAATTGCCGCCGAATACCTGGACATGCCGCCCCTCTCCGGAGCGGCCGCCCCAAGCACCTGCTTGCCAGGCTGGTGCCTGGAGCCGGCCCTGCATATAAACATTGAAAAATACTCTGTTAAAAGAACTTTAAAGTTGCAAACTCAAGAACTCAAAAGTTAGGACAATGCCAGAATTAAGGTTACCCATGCTAACTTAAACACTAAAAAGAACAGAAAATTCATTGTGTGGAACCATATTGACCTGCCATCCCCACCTCCAAGTCAGCAGCAGGGTTTGGATCACAGCACAGTCCTCTGCCACTCAAGCTTACGGAGCTAGTACCATAGTAGGCTTTTATCTTCTATGTGGACCTGCTATTACAGGAGAGAGACTTTGCCAGTGGATTTTCAAAGCTATTTGCTAGACAGCAAAAGAATGCCGGGACTCACGTTCCATTCCAGGTCCTGAAGAGGAGTGTGGTCTAGTGGTTACAGGCCCTTTGCCCCTCTCCCCTCCTTCCCAGCATCTCATTCTTCCATTCTGCTCCTATCTCCCTTCTCCCCAGCTCCTGCTCCTGTTAAAGCATTTAATAACCTGTGCAGAAATTAAATAAGATCCTTATCACCACACTATAATCCCTACTACTGCTCAGTGGTTTTTGATCTCTAAAGCCCCAATATTTTTTTTCAGACTCAGTGCTAAGTTTAGTAGCATCTCCACACTTATTGGCACCCCGACTAGCTGTAACAAAGTTTTCTCACACAAGGAAGCGCTGGTCTGCTTTGCTGGTAACTCACCCTGTTACTACTCTCATAGTAATTACCATCTCTGTTTTAACTGCCCTTTTAATTTCAGACCATAGGTCCAGCTGATGGTTTGTAGTGAACGTTCCCCAGCAAGTACCTAATCACTCCTATCCATGCACAAGTAGGATTTCTGAGAGAGTCACCCACAGATAGACTTTCCAGATTAATTTGTTCTGCATGCTCCACTGTGTTCTTCCTTATATTGGCTAAAATTCTATCTAAGATCCCCTCCATAAGTAACCAGGCATTCAAAATATTATGCAGTTCTCAGCACATCAGCTGCACACCCTGCTACTTCATGTTACTTTCTGAAGTAATTTCCTACTGCCATTTTCCCCTCAATGGTCAGTACTCTTTCCCTACATCCTTTCACTGCACAACCAATGTTAACATTTTATACATATTGGGAAATAGCATGATGAGACGAGCCAGTCAAAAATGTGGACCAAAAAATTGTCAATAAAACTTCCGCAATTTTATTCGGTCTGCTTTTTTCAACTTTTCTAATTATGAGATTTCAAATGTTCATTTAACAAGACCACTGAGATGTATTTTATGAGCAAGTTTAGAAGGAGACCAGTTGTGGTTTCATCCTAGTAACAAGTGTTAAAAAGTTAAATATTTTCATTGTAATGGACAGGTTTTGCAAGCTCCTTCTGAACATGAAACAGTCAGATCTCCCTGGGAAGAGCATATCGAAAGGCACACTTCACATGGTTTCTTGTAGAATTTTACAAGTCATACACTATTCGAAATTTACTGTACAATCATCTCTTCTGTAAAACATTGAAGAGGTAGTATTTGCATAGATTCATCCTCACAATAAGGTTCTTGTAATAGCACACTGATGTAATAAACTTCTAAAACTTGACTCCCAACCACAATAATCCTTCTCATCAGCCGAACATGTGCTTGCTGTGTGATGTTGTGGCTAAAAGGGCTAATGCTATCATAGGATATATAAACAGGGGAATATCAAGCAATAGTAGGGAGATTATATTATCTCTGTGTTTGACACTGGTGTGACCACTACTGGAGTACTGTGTCCAGTTCTGGTGCCGACACTTCAGGAAGGATGTTGAGAAACAGAAGAAGGTTCAGAGAAGAGCCACAAGAATGACTAAAAGATTGGAGATCAATTCATGTAGCTTGTCAAAGGGAAGGTTAAGGGGTGATTTGATCACTGTCTGTAAGTGCCTAATTGGGAAAGAGAATTTTGATAATAGATGGTTCCTCACAGGACAAACACAATCCAATGGCTGCAAACTGAAGCGATATACATTTAGACTAGAAATAAGGTGCAAATTGTTAACAGGGAAGGTAATGGACACCTTACCAAAGGCTGTGGTGGATTCTCCCTGCAAGCCCCCAATGTAGATGTCTTGCACTGGGTGTAAAATGGGGCCTGCACCAATGTGTCCTACCTGGGTTTGAACAGTGCAAGCCCCATATTACATTGGTGATGTATTTTGATGTTGCGGATTTACACTGGTATAGCTGCTAGCCTAACTATCCTGGTACAAGCATCATTAGTATAGACAGCCTTAAAGAGATTTATCTAAGGAGTAGCACTGAGCCTCCCAAAGGACTGAGCCTACAATGACTCTCAAAGGAGCGAGACACATCCGAAAGGAGTGGGAGACCAACACCCCACTGCACATTATATAAAGATTCCCAGTCATCTGTACACCCTCTGCCATACTGCAGATGTGCATAGTATCTTATAAAACAAAAAAAGAACAGATCTCTGCACTGAGAAACTAGCCATTTAAAATCAGACAATGCAGATCTGCATAATTACAAACACTATGCCCCTTCCCCTGGCTCAACCCAATGCTATCCTAGTCACTGGACTACATGAATCCAGCACCCAGACCACACCTCTACAAGCAGGGGATGCAAATATCCCCTCCTTTTACCTGACCTTTCCCCCTCATAGCTCCATCACTGTATTCACTTGATGCAGATGGCTTTGTGTGAGGCCTGTTTGGCTGAAAGTGAACCAAAGTGACTTTGAAAAAGGAGAGAGGAGCCATGGGGAAGGCAGGGTGGGTGGAGGGGAACACACTGCAACATTATGTCTCAGCTTTTAGCTGAGGTTGGTGGATTTGCTCTCTTACCCATCATGCACTTCATCTGCATGAAGCTGATTATTCAGTCTTAATCAGGGTGAAGTCAATTTCACCCTTAATGTGTTTAGATGTTGCAGTGAAAGCAGTATGAAACTTGGTCCTCAATCCTCTAAAGCAGTGTTTTTCAATGAACGGTCAGTGGTCTGATGCTGGTCCCTGAGATCTCCCTGACACAGCTTAGGAAGGCAGCAAGCTGGTTCCTGGTATCAAAAAGGTTGAGAAACACTGCTCTAAAGAGCTTTGTGTGGGCAGATCTCTATGCAGTGCTTATTGCAAGATCAGGTCATATGTTGGTTATAGGGACTGAAGAGCAGCAGAACTGGGAGGTGCCAAAACCCACACAAAATTAACCCTAGAAACACTTTATAGTTAACTCTTGAAAAATCCTGATTTCAGACTGAATGGGAAAATTGTGTGTGTATGGCGGGTTGTTTATTCTTGTGCGTAATATTTCATTTATCCTAAATATTAATCACTACTCTATACCCAGTAAAAATGAGTCACTCTCATTCCAAATTAATGCGGAATCATCTTCTTAATGGCTTATGGTCGACACAAATACGCCTCTATCTTGAAGAACACAGCAATATACAAATAAAGCTTCTGTTAAAATTCATACATAATCAAAACAAATTGAATATCCACTCTTATTTCCATAGGGAACAGAGCTATAAAGATTAATGCTAGACAATGATATTTAATTAAAGCTTATTTACTTTATAAGTACTTCCATGTTTTCAAGACTATTCTTCTCTCATGGAGCAGGAAGCAGTAACACATTCCAGAGCCATCCAGCAATCATAGATGGGGAAACTAGTTATGATCACAGCGCAACACTTACCGCGAAACTGACAAACTGTCTAGCAAAATTTTTCACATTAAAGAATTCTGATGTTAAAGAATTTAAATGCATTTTAATTGACTTTTCAAACTTCATTTTTTTTATTCACAAATACACCTGAACACAATAACAAGAATTCATTTTGATATGCATTATTCTCTCTGATGGCATGTTGTTGTTTTGCGCGCACACACACACACACACACACACACACACAGCTCTTTCCTTTCTTCTAATACAAAACAAAAGGCTGTGCTCTTATATGCAAGAACCAAAAAAGTTTCTTTTCCTTGGGCTCTCGTCCAGTGTTGTGTTCTCAATTTTTTTTTTTTTTTTTTACAAAAATAAACTTAAGTACTTCAGTGAAATTAGATGAATTGGTTTAGGTATGAATGCAGATATTGACTTGAGGAATCAAAAGGAGCAGAGAAGAAAATTGCATGTAACAGAAAAAAAAAACTTCCATTCTTTTTGCCAAGGTTAAAAATTACAACAAGGCAATACTGGAATACTAGTTTCTAAGAGAGGATTTAGCTTTAAAACGTACGGACCGTAGGGGTATATGTTGCTAACTCTTATTTCTCATTTGTATGAACACTCAACTCCCCAACACAGTACATTCCATAACGGTTGTATCAGTCATCTACAGCTATAAGCTGCTTAAGATGCACAAATAAAATTGCTTTATTAGCTTTGTAATTAACATGGCAAATATCATATTCTACAGGAAGCAAACATTCCAAATATACGTATTTTATTTCTTCTGACAACTGGCAAAGTATATTTTACTACAGAATGTTTTATTGCTTCTTAACTATTTAACCTACCAGCATACATAAAAGCTTAATGAATATAGCTGCATACAAACTAATTTTAATGCTTTTAAAATCAATAGTGAACAAAACGTTGTTTAGACTGTTTTTCAAACAACTCTATGCAGCTCATCCTTTGAGGAAAAATAATTACTTCTTGTTGCCATAGACAATCCATTTCTTTATTCCCCCATTTTAGATTTACCTTACTAGACACCTTTACACTAGTTGCCATACAAACAGTTAAATATTTGAGCAAGTATAGGAGAATATAGTTATTAAGTATCCAATCGATAAGATGCCACTTCTGCTAATAGGCTAACAGTAGGGAGGGAAGGGGGAACAATGAATGTATTTTTTTAAATTAACAAATAGGATATGCAAGTTTGCATGATTCAGTATGTCTTCAAGGAAATATTTTAGAAAATAATTTATATAAATGGTGTACAAAGTTCCTTACAAAGAACAGCTGTTATAATCCATATTTAGATCATTGTTCTTTTATCCATTCTATGAATAACCACCAGTGTTTGCTATTTTCCAACACAACACCATCACATAATCTTTTTTTTTTTTTTTGTAAGTTTCAAGTGCTATAAATCACTGGGAACTTATGTACACCTAATTTATGCAATCTTATTGCTAGTAAGGAAATCATCATTCTTTAGTGTTTTGTAACCCTGTCATTCTCTCCCAGTGCATTTCTTTATTACCACAGGCACCACAACAGTTAAGAGTTTCTCAGCATTTATATTATTGAGAACAATTTTTAAAGGTATACAACTCAACCATAAAAATTAAAATCACAGTCTGAAGGGGTCTGTGAATTTCTCACACACATATACACCATACACACACACACACACACA
This sequence comes from Malaclemys terrapin pileata, assembly GCF_027887155.1. NCBI lineage: Eukaryota > Metazoa > Chordata > Testudines > Emydidae > Malaclemys > Malaclemys terrapin. The sequence continues at coordinate 127,456,600 of NC_071508.1, read as the reverse complement.
CAATTCCTATTTTCCCCCACTTTAACTGCTGGAATTTTAAAACATCTTTATTGCTTTAAAGTAATTTTCTAGGCCATCAGTCCATAATATAGACTAGCTCTTGTGTTAGAGACGAAGGAGAACAAAAAAAAACAAACAAACCCAACCAACAAATGGCTGAGGTATTGAGATTTAAAAAGCAGCCTCAACACATGCATAAAAGCCACTTTTCATAAGGACTTGTTATGTATTCTGGAGTATGTTTCAGAGATACAGAAAAGTGCATAATACGCAAGTGCATACTATTATTCATGGGCATTCACAACACACATCTCCTATGATGCGTGTTGTGAATCCATATTAAGAGTAATACAGAAACTTGGCTAAACATGTTCCTTTTTACCTAGTCCACAATATAGCATACACACTACTCTTGCTATAGAGTAGTGCAGATCATTGGACTATAGACCATTCTGGTACATGCTTTGAATACGTATTTATTTATATTTATAAAAACATGTTTCTATTGGGAGTTTTGCCTGTACAAAGACTGCAGCTTCAGGTGTATGTGTTACAACAGCATGAGTGGGTTAAGCACAGACTTTCCTTGCTTTTGTGAATTAAGGAAGCCTTTTGGAAAGAAGTTTTTGAGGAATATTTATTTAACCTTGCTTTAACCACCTGGTCCAGTAAAAAATAATAGACTGGAGTGGCCTTGTAATTTCTTAAAAGCACAGCTATTTAATTTAAGTACCTAGACTTTTTATAATGATTTTTTTTATTTGCAATGTAAATGATGAAAAGCAATAGAGGCAACAGAATCTGAGCACAGAAATACAGCTCCAGCCATTTCAACCAGAAATTTAGTAAAAATCAGAAAAAAAATGAGATTAAATTTCAACTTTAAGGTAATAAAAGATGGATATGGAAGTGCCAATGAAATCTGCCGAAACGAAATTTCAGGAAGCACGGCTTTCTCATCTTGAAATGTTACACCTATAAAAGCTGCCCATAAAATTAATCTACCTGGAGATTTTCCATGTTAAATCAGCTCAGAAATAACTTTTAAGCACTTATGGTATTATAGCTAAAATCCATATTCTCTTGTTGTCCATATTTCAAAATCCTGCGTATTTTGGAAAATAATATCAGAGCTGCACTGAAATGTTTGTATTATAAGAAAGAACAGTAGTAAAGTATATCACTTTCAGAGAGATTTGACATTTGTAAGCATTCTCTAAAATACAACATTGGGCTGCACTATGGAAGCGGGGGAAATAAAAGATACTGTTAGAAGATGCCTAAGTCTATTTTTCTATGCTGATTTGATAAAAATAACCCAAACTGACATTATTTGATCAGAAAAGGAATCTGTACATTTTAATTACATTCGCTTGTACAGCTCACCCTCTGTTAATTCTGAGTTAGTGTTTTAAATTCTACTATATCCCTCACTGAGATTGCCTTGCAATTTTAAGGCAAAACCATGTTAATTTTGGAGGGAGGAAAGAGAATACATATAATTGTCACTCCCGTTGTTTCTGGCTGGCTGGCTATAGACAGAGCAAGTGCATCTTTTAAACTGTACCTGCAAATGAATCTATACCTTAAAATGCCATTGTTTCCCATGTTACCAGAGGTTTGACATGGTCTATTAACATAAACTCTTATATTCTACTGGGACAAGAATAAAAAAGGCACACAATATGTGAGAGAAACAGGGAAATAACTTCCAAGTAAAACAACTCTATTTTATTTTAAATCCTTTTCCAATTGACCAGATCTGGAAAGAAAGTGAATTTAAAACACAACAATAATACACTAATTAACTTTGTTCGGGTGAGACTTAAAAAAAAATTTTAGTATGAATTATATAATGCTCTGTCTAAATTTGGTTTGTTTCTCCTTCAAAGCCATCTTTAAGAGGCAGAAGTAGCCCCAGATATAAGTGGGTTAAAAAAAAAAAAAAAAAGAAAGCTGCAGATTCCATACATTTGGGCTCTTTCCAAGAACTTTGTCACATTTTGCAGATTCTCAGCTTTCAAATAAAGGGGTCTTAGCCCTTCCAATCATGGAAATATTCTTGCCTCTGTAAATCAATGTATTGTTACTATGTAAAGCCAGCCTTGCAGAAATCTGTCTACAGCCAGCCAGCCAGAAACAATGGGAGCGACAATTATATGTATTCTCTTTCCTCCCTCCAAAATTAACATGGTTTTGCCTTAAAATTGCAAGGCAAACTCAGTAAGGGATATAGTAGTGTTCAAAACACTAACTCAGAATTAAACAGAGGGTGAGATGTAAAAGTGAATGTAATTAAAGTGTACAGACTCCTTTTTTGCTCACATAATGTCAGTTTGGGTTACTTTTATCAAATCAGCGTAGAAGATCAGGCACAGAGTCAACTGAATGTTATAGGAAATAAAATCAGGGTGAGCATTAGGATAGGATGGTCAGACACCCAGAAGTTTCAGGCAAAATTATTTAAAAGTTAAAGGAAGTGTACCTTGTTTACTTCAATAAAAAAGCATATTCATAAAGTTACTCTGAATTTACTCTGACATAACCAAGTTCAGGATCTGGCCCAATGGCTTTTTCTGGATACCTTTATTAAAATATATTTTGCATTCTTATTCCAAATTATGATAACTCACATTACATTTTTACATCTGTAAACACACATGAACATGAATTAAATTCTACACTCCACAATTTAATAACTGCACAAAGCACGGTGCAGTATAGTGTGTTGTTAATATGTTTCATATTTCTGAATCTGGAAGCTCTGAGCAATTTAAACCTGTTCACTTACATTCCTGACACATTTATACACAGATCAGGTTCAAAGGTGGACATTCTTTGATGTGAAATCAAGGTGCTACAGAATTCTGCAGAAACTATAGAAATACCTCCACAGATTTTGCCAAAAAACCTCAGCAGATTTACATTGGCCCTGCCAATGACTTTCTGTTTAACTTGTAATCAAAACAACTCAAACCCAGTTACTGTTTGCATATCTGCCAAGCCTCTCAATTTCAGCAGTAGGCAGCAGACTCTCAGTATGACAGCCTGTCTTTCAGATTCAAGCTGAATCTGCCAAGGCTCCACTACAGAGGCAACTGGTAAATTAAATGCCAACAAGCAAGGACATTCATGTACCTTTATACTCTGCACATGAAGAGACATCACAGGCCTCTTCATTCTAATGGGTGCTTTGTGTATTTTGGGCTGCAAAGTAAAGAGTACCTCCTCTTATGCATAATGAAGCCATTACATATATATCAGCTTAGCTGTATCACTAATTCTATGGTCACAAATTCGCTGACCAGTTTTCTTATTACAAAAATACCTACAATTCTTCACTGGCAAAATGAGCCCACGAAAAATCAAACAATGCAAGAAAAACCCACTTTTAATTGCTCTTCTGTCTCATAGAGGCTATAGATAGCATTACGTATTCAGATTACAACGGAGTCAATGCTAAACATAACTGAAAATAAGAAATAAATTCAGAACATACATACAAATCTCTCATTCCAAGAGATAAGCACTCTCTTTGATTCTGGGAAAGTATGGGAAATCTTTTTAAACCATCAGAGGTACGGTTGATTCTTTATGGCAGACAGAACACGTTAACTACATTTATTTTTTTTAATAAATATTGACTGATTAGTACTATTTGACTACTGCTGGCTAATGTAGTCATTATTGCGAAGTTTAGATAGTATTGGAGATTATACAACCATAGAACAACTAGAGATATTAATACCATTGAATATACATAACAGTACTTGACAGAATTATGTAAATCAATAGGGAAAAAGCACTAACATGGGTTACTCTAATAGACAGATTAAATGATAGATTCAAATTATGAGTTTATATCAACCAGTTTTAGTTATATCTGTTTCTGAATTAAAGGATGGGAAGGTATCAGTTTTGGTAAAAGAATAAGGATACAAACACATTAAAAATTAAAAGGGTGTTTTAAAATAACTGAAAGAAAAAACACTGACATCGAAAACTTATCTATTGTAACTCACAAGACTCTACAGTGGGCATTATCACTGTTTCCTGACATAGGTTTAATCTGCCATCATACCTATAAATGAAAGAAAACCCAAGTGTATGAGCTTCCCAAGAGTTACTACAATAATGGGAAAGATTTTTTAACAGGGGGAGGAAGAGAGATCCTTGGTCCAATATAAAAGAGGTTACTGGTGTGCAGGTATCTTTTTTATTTACTATAATTTGGCAGACACAGCTCTGCAAGACTTCAGAACTAAGAGTGTGTCAAACTTTGATGTTCCTTTGACATGAGCTGGTTGAGATGCATCTTCTTGGAAATTGTACAGAGATATTATATTGTTGCAATTGCCTGATGTTAGCAATGAATTATGCTTCGTTTTACAAAGGAAACCCTTTCTCTCCCCCACGCACCCCAGCATCTAGAGTACTTACCTTGTCATATTAATCTTTACTTTAACTGGAACCACATCAGGTCTCTCAAGAAAGATGATAAACCAAAATTAACCTTTAATTGTAATATGAGCCTGAAGGCATGTGGTTCGTGGGGAGGAATTCACCTTCTTTGGGCACATAACAGCAAGTGTTAAAAGGATGTGTGAAATTCCAGAAGCCACATTTTCAGTAAATCAATGAGTAAATCAGTTATCAAGCACCTTTCCTTTTTTCAGCGTAAATGTAACTTGCATCTAGAACATACATTTAACTTGTCATTGTGCAGGAGAGCACCATCTTCAAGGTCTGATCCAGCGCCCATTATAAGCCATTGGGAAAGCTCCCATTGACTTCAACGGGTGCCGGATCATGCCCTTAGAATATACATTTCCCCTCTACTGCACTGTCAAGGATACTTACAAATCACCTAGTGTTATCTGCCTAGATAAGCAGCACTTAATTATACAAGTGAAGTTATAGACTGGTCTAAAAAGGAAAAAACAAACAAACAAACAAAAACCATACACCAAAAACCCCTCATCATTTATACTTTCCTTTTGCAATATGGACTTTTTGGTCACCTATCTGTCAGATTAAAGGAGATTTTCTTTCATTTGTTGCTGGGTAGCCAGAAAAAAAAAAAGGCATATCTGCAGCCAACAGGACAGCCAAGTAAAAATCAACTATACTATGGAATATGAAGACACGCTATCCCCTCCAAGAGGCCTACCTCAGTCAGAACATAAAGTTCAAATGAATGAAACTTCTCCACTCTCCAAGAACTATTATATTTGATTTTTATAAACAGAAATTTCCATGTAAATATTCTCCTCTGTCCCCTTCCCACCCTCACTCCCTTTCCCCCAAAATATCTTGAAATAATGTAGTTCAGTCTATCCTTGCCAGAGTTGTTGTGTTAGGGCACATACTCCTCTCCTCTCTTCCCCCCCCTCTTTTTTTTTTTTTACATCTAGATATAAAATGTTCCAGCTTACATTTTAAAAACTCCGTTAATTATTTTTCAAGGTATCACAGATGTTCAACCATAAGAGGGAAATAATTTAATGTTTTGTGTCCTTAAGCCATTTGATGGCAATTGATTTTGGGTTGGGGGGAGGGGAGAAGGGTGATTAAAGGGTTAATATTCAAATCAGAAATTTGCAAGGCCTGCATAATGGAACTGCCACCCTGATAACAATAGGAATTTTTAACAATATCGAGCCTTGTTAGCAAGAGAGTTACAAGCATTGAGGGCAATCAGTGTGTCTTGTCAGTTTCTTTTTATCTACCATCTCCAACCGCCAAGGAACCGAAATGAAGCACTTTGGAATTATCAATTTCAGCCACATTTGCATAACAAAGCCCCCGAGGAAGAGGCATGATAAATGTGAAGGACCCCTCTTGGAAAAGGAACTGTCAACCGCGCCCCGAAAGATTCTCCGACCGAGCGCATTCTCGGGGATTGTAGTCAGCGAAAATAAAATGAAAGCATTAAAGAAAGTCATTCTCTCAGAGAGAAAAATCTCCCCCTCTGCACAGAGAGAACTGGATGAAATGACATTATGCATATGAAAATGTCCAGAAAGATGTTTGATTTATGTATGCATTAGATGCAAATTCCATTACCGCACGCGCGCTGTTGTGTGATTTGGCTCTGAACACATCACTGCCCTGATCAAATCTGATCTCATTAATTCCGACAAGGAGAGAGAGAGGGAATTGAGAAGAATTTATGGCCTGGACACTTGAAAGAAGTAAATTGTAATTCTGTTTAAAGCTGTAGCGAACCTTTTAAACACCTTTTATTATAGAAAAAAGCACTTACTTTTATAACACTGTTAGAACTTACTTAATCTTGTACTTGGAACTTCTAGTCCTCATTTAAAAAAAAAAATCTATGACCTTGTTTGGGGGGGGAGGAGAGGGGAAGAGAGAGAGAGAGAAAATATGCCTGTCTTAGAATGAGATCCTGCAGAAGCATCATAATAATATGATCAAAGGAGACCTATTGACGATCTGAATAATCGTGTGAAAATTCAGCTCCAGTGGTACATGTTTATTTTTAAACAATCTTTTAATATCCTCAAATAAAATATCAAATACTTTACAAGTGTTTTTATGGGAGTGGATAGACATTTCATGCCTAAAAATATTATTAATTGTGATCTAGATAAAAATGGCAATGAGCACATGTTTTATAGCAGTATACTCAAGCAGTGCACTGGTAAGTATCAGCTGAAACTGATATGGGTTTCTTTCTGAGATATAGACAATAAGAAAAATTTGCTAAAAAGGAAGTATATTTCTGCAGGGAAAAAACAAATTGTTTCTTACACTAATAAAGATTCTTATCCTTGTTTTGCTCTTGAGAAAGACCTTAATAACTCATTTCCTCCCTTCATGAAAGATAATCACCCTTCATGGGTGAGATATCCTGTATTTACTTGATACCAAGTGTAAAACTGAAAGAGTGTCTCAATATGTTATTGCATTGTATAATCACTGTTCCTCCCCCAACATTCATGAACCCCGAGGGTGCATCATAGCCTAGAATAGTTTATTTTCTGTTAGGCATCTCCACCATATCTCACTAAAACGGAACTACCTCCCAAATAAAAAAGAAAAAACAAAAATCTTGATTCCTAAAATCTTAGTTGTCTCTCATGATTCATTTATAGAGAAATGAAGAGATTTCTGCAAACAGCTTCCCCAATGAAGCCTGCAGCTTCCTTTGGAAATCTACTCCAGCAGAAGTAATTGTTGAGCAAATGTTACCCAGAGAGATAGTGGAAACTTATAAGTTACTACATATTAACAAGAAACAATACTTGCAAGATAAACCATCTTAGAAGCAAATGAGCATATTTTAAGTGTCATTCAAATTTTCAATGGTTAATGCTGAATTATGTGCAAAGTGGTTCCTTTCCATATGCAGGAAATATGCATGCATTTGCAAATCTGTATGTATATGTGTATGTGTATAAATATAGAAAATGCAGTTGTCCTTTGAAGAATTACAGTGACTAAATTCAATTATTAGTATAGAAAAAGGGAGAAATTAATCCTACTTTGAGTAGAAATTTCAGTGCAGCCCTAGATATGGAATCACTACCAACACATCCATATTATATACAAACATGCACACATTGTGTTATCTACATATGAAATATGTTCTGTCTTTTTTACTCTCTTCTGTGTGTTACATATAAACAAACAGAAGAGAGCAAAAAGGCACAACATATTTCATATGTAGATAATACAGTGAGTGTAACATGCATAATATGTGTGTGTGAGTGGCTAGATAGATAGATAGAGTACAATCACACATGCAGATTGCTATACTAAGAAATCTGGGAAATAACTTGGCAACTGTCATACCTAAAACACCTAAAATATTATTGTATATAGTTCTGTTTGCTAGACTTCAGATATTAAAACCTTATTTTCTGTTATATATAAATCACTCATTCTTTCTAATGTATTAACGACATAAATACAAATTCCTGTGTGTATGGATTGCATGTAGTGTAACATTCTGTAATATTGGGGAGGGACCCAGAAATTTCTTTACTTCAAGACTTTAAGGAAATTAGCTCATTGAGAAGGAGACACTGCAATTTCAAAATTTAGTTTGGTGTTTTACATAGGTTATCCACCTCTTCCTGCAAGCCTTTAGCATATCAGTGAATGCTTGAGCATTTTTATTAAATATTCTCACCCACTGTCCATTTAAGTCTGTTTCATTTATAACCCAAAATAAAACAATCTTGTACTTTAAAAATAAGGGGCCTATGAAATAAGTTTTTTTATATTGGTGGCTAATTAAGCCAACTGTTCATACTGTCTCTTTAAAAAATCTTCCTGTCACTCTAACCCCTCCTTCCAATGCCCCCCTCCCCTCCAAATACACACACAGACACATACTTTCCTTCAATGAGTGGTTCAGGCTCCATGATTAAGGTCATGCCGTTTGTTCATTACTGGCCTGGCTAATGTGATTGAATTGGAACAATACCTTTGAACTCCTTGCCTCTGATCTGCATACTAATTGACTCTCTTGTCCTTGGCAGTGACCTTGACAGGCTCTCAACCACTCTGGGAATGTCTGACCAGTTTCTGATCAAAAGTTCCTATAAAAAAACAAAACAAATATTAGTAATTTATGTTACTCTTCTCTGTATTCATATTCCCTTATACACCATTAGAGAAAGCAAAATTGTTACTCCCTAGCTCCCCCTGGATGTATTTTAAAACTAGAAAATCACCATGTCATTTTAAAGTACTGACACAGTGACAGCATTGATTTTAGGGCATTCATTGTTGTAACCTAAAACACATTTTCACATATATTTTGAGGGGATTTTTTCCCCATCTTTGTTATGAGAGATGCATGTTACTCAAGGCCCTTGATACTTTCCCAAGATTTCATTTTTTTAAAAGAATAATCTTCAATTGAGTTTTATTTTAACCCAAGAAAATTGCACATATTATTTCACTTTTACAGTCCTACCCATACCTTTACAGCATGGATGTTAACAGGTTCTAAAAAGCAGTACAAATTATTGTAATTAAAAAAACCTGCATCTAAAAGTGTGAGATTTCAGGTAATGATCTAAAGCTTTTATATCTATATCTCTGAGGCTCTTAGAACAACACATTTCTCTGCAGAGACAGGATTTCACTGCAGAAGAGGTTATTAAACATTGTACTAATGTTATGAAAAAAGCTGTTACAGAAAACTACTTTTCTGACTGGAAAGCATAGCTTGGCTTGGTTCTTACTGGAGGGGAGATTTACTTCATGAGGCAAGTTTCAGCATCTGTGAACCCTTCTTATTAAAGAACCCATATCATGCAGTAATAACTTAAATCACTAAAACTGAGTATCCATCAAGAAATATGCAAAGAGAGACAGACGGACAACAGAGAAAGAGAGAGTTATTTACAATAAAGATCAGCTTCAGAAAAAGTTTTAAAATAAAAAAAAAACATGACGTTCATTTTGCTTTTAGGAAAAATCTACAGTGAGAAAAAAATATTAGGAACATTAAACTTATTCATTCGTTTAATAATACTTTGAACTTCTGTAACACTTTTAATCCAAAGCTGTCAAAGTGTTTTAAACACATTAATGAATTAAGCCTTATGACAGCCAGGTGAGGTAAGTATTATTATTCTATATCAGTGGTGACCTGTAAATAGTATAGCAAACTATAAACTATGTATTTGTCAGAAATTTTAATGTAATTTCTACTTTTATTCTGCTCTGGTAATTAGACCAGCTGTTTTGAGAGAATGGTCTGAAAATGTATAAGAGGTTTTCATGATAAAGAAAATAAGGATTCTTTAAAAAAAAAATCTGGCCCATATCCAGGTACTTAGGGCCAGATCTGGGCTTCATGGAAATCTACATGAAGCATATATATGGCTAGAGTATTTTCAAATCCAGACTTTCCACAAATTTGGGTTTCCAATTCAGAAATAAGAAGTTGAATTAGTCACCAAGTTCAGATCCAGACCCCAGCCTTCCCAAGCTTCAGGGGTGACTTGGATCCAGGATTCCAGTTTGGACCCAACTCTAATATACATGTGGTTTCATCCAGTTTCTATGCCTGGTTCCATCCCAGGCTTAGTACCTAGGAGAGGCCCCTTACCTCATCTTGCGTCTGTCTGGCTGAAAGCCTTTGAGTTATGAGGCTCTGTGTCCTTAGGTGATCTCTCTGAGTTGTTCAGGAAATCTAGAAGTACAGCTGAAGAGGAAGCAGCAAGGGAAGACAGTTCCAGAATTCAGCATCCACAGTGGCCTGTAGCAGCAGATGTCAGATAGGGCTGCAGGTGGCAACCTGAAATAGCATTTTGCTAATGGGCTGCGTGTGTGTAGTCCAGAAGAGTGGAGCTCTATGTACCATAGAACGAAGGCCCATAACTTTAAAGGTATTCAGGCACCTAAAGATGCAGACAGGGCCGGTGCAAGGAAGTTTCGCGCCCTAGGCGAAATTTCCACCTTGTGCCCGCCCCCCAGCCCTGCGGCAGCTCCCGCCCCCCCCCCGCCCTGAGGCGCCCCTCCTCGAGGCAGCTCCCCTCCCCTGAGGTGCGCCCCCCCCGCGGCAGCTCCTCCCCCCATCTGGGGAGCCGTGCAGCAGCTCCCCACCCCAGCTCACCTCCGCTCCACCTCCTCCCTGAGTATGCCGCCCCCGCTCTAATTCTCCTCCCCTCCCAGGCTTGCGGCGCCAAACAGCTGATTGGCGCCGCAAGCCAAGAGACGGGAGAAGTGGAGCAGCTGTGCGCTGGGAGAGGGAGTCTGAGCCGCACGTGTCAGCGCGCCGCCAGCAGCCCAGCCCAAGAACGCTGTAAAAAAAAAAAAAAAAAATTGGGGGCACCGCTTTTTGGCACCCCCAAATCTTGACACCCAAGGCAACCGCCTAGTTTGCCTTAATGGTAGCACCGGCCCTGGATGCAGATAGGTGCCGAACTCCCATTGATTTCACTGCTCTCAGCCGGTGGTTTGCCCTGGGAGTAGCCGCTAACCAGATGACGTTAACATACAGATGCATATAAGATACTGATCTATTTTAAAAACAACAACATTGTTTATGTAAAAATATTACATTTATTTAGGATCCCACAGTGTATTCCAAGTTATATACACAGATATTATTCACTCCACCACTGAAATGCCGCTACCTCTGCAGTAGAATACACCAGCCATTCTGAAACAAGACAGAATGCAGAAGAGATTTCACAAAGAATAAATTCTCCAAATGAAGCTGCAAAGGGGATGTTCTAGGTATGCTGAATGCAGTTACCCTAATTTACCAGAATTTACTCAGGCAATACTTCAGTGTCCTGTGCTCTGTCAATTACCACAAGGAGTCAGGACCTTGTTTTTATGTCTCATTCAAAAGATGGTATATCCAATGTCACACTGTCCCTACTTAGTGTCATTGCTTCAGTAACAAGCGCTCCCTACAGAAAGGGAAGTGTACCACCTATTCAGTCACCAAAATCTCTACTTCCTGCATTTTCCTAGGATGTCACCCATCCAAGTGACCAGAACTAACTATATCTCATATTTGAGATTGGAGATAATCACGCCTAAAAGCAGCATGTGCATATGTGTATACACGGATCTTTCCAATATGGACAAGATTTAACCATAAACCAGTTTCTTCTCAAAACTGAAAAGGAATATCAAATGGTTTCCAGTCACTTAATCCAATATGAAACAAGAAATCAAAGGAGTTCAGTCACTTGCAGCCGACTGGAATGTATTCTAGTCTGCACTGCATCTGTAAGTAGCATGTGCTAGAATAAGGGCCAGTCCATCATTAAAAAAAAAATCACCAAGTAAGATTCTCTCCTGTGCCAGAGTTCAGTTTGGCCCAGAAGGGTGAGAATGAGGCACCAGGTTTGGTTGTCCTGATTCTAAAGACCAGCACTGGCCCTGATACCACTTAGAGCTGTTGCCAGGGTTCTCTAAGTTACACCATTAGCATGGGTCCTTAATGTACCCTGTGCCAGGGGTGGATAGGTACAGTGTAGCAGAGTTCTGCCATGCCCCCTCCCTGCCCCTTCCCCACAGCTGGGATGGAGTCAGAGGTGTAGACCCAGATGTAGTCCAGTAATGCCCAGCAGAGTTTCCCTACAGCAAGGGAATTGTCTGTTGGGCATTTTCAGCCAGATTATAGCTGCCTGAAGGGTGCAAAGGGGCTGCCACACATGAAACAGTCTAACCCATTATTCGTGTAGAGTAACATTAAAATAAAGATGTCAAACTAAACATCTAAGAAGTATTGTACATAGTGCTCTAAGTGTGCATGAAGAAGAACAGGAGTACTTGTGGCACCTTAGAGACTAACAAATTTATTAGAGCATAAGCTTTCGTGGACTGCAGCCCACTTCTTCGGATACATGCATTCTACATAGCACATGCAACGTAGGTTGAAAAACAGGGATGTGGGAGCTATGTTTCTTTGACCTTGTTTTCTCTAACAAACATATAGCAACATGTATATATAGACACACTACTATTAAAAAAAATCCCAAAACAAGACACTTCACTGCTCACACTTCTCTGAGGACAGGGTGCTAGAACAAACACTGACAGATGTGTAGTCACATGGCTTAATGCACTAGTGGAAGGTGCTCAGAAACTACAATGATGACCAGGGTATAACACCCTACACAGAAGAGAATATATGTGAGAAGTATTAATTATTGATAAGATACAAGGAAAATTAATGATCATCTATCCACCAGCCTACCATGAGGATGGCAAAAATGTCTTCTCTGTGCCTAATAACCAGGGCGGTGTGTAGCAGTTTTCCCTTCTGGTTCGGTAGTCAGGTTCTTTTCTTCCTCCCTGGCTGAAATGCTGTTATACATATACTGTATTATTTGAGCTTCCTATTAGGGTCTATTGAAGTCACTGAAAGAAAAAAAAGTATAATTAAATAAGGCTTTAGAAGACAGATAATAAATAACTAGCGAAATCCAGGGATTGAGGCAAAGCTAGAGTTGCTTAAACATTCTACATGGCCATTCACTAGATGTAAGACAGCTAAACAGTTCATTATGACCAATGAAGATCTCAATTAAAAACTGTACTGACTGGCTTCAATGAAAATGTAAGGATATCAGGGCCTATGAGACTTATGCGTGTGCTTTAAATAATCAGGGGCTTGATGCTGAGCTGACTTACCTGATCCTGTAAAGCATTTAAGCATGTGCTTAACATTAGGCATTGTCTTTAATGGGAGTACTCACATACCTAATATTAAATATGCTTTTATGTGCATTGGAGTGCTTGGAAATTTGCAGGGTCAAGCCTCTGATGAATAGGGAAGAGATTATTAATGTGTTTAAAATTAAGCATGTGCTTAACTGTTTGCTGAAGCAGGTGCATAGGCAGGTTTCAGTTTTGCTTTTATTGTTTGTTAGTTCTACTAAGTTTTAGCATAGGCACATTTGTCTGTGATTTATTTCTCTGTTTTTTGTTTTTTTGTTTTTTAAATCATTCTTGGTGTTTTAATATTTAATAGCACCATTAGATGTTGAGGTACTTAGAATTTTTGTTTGTCAACATTCTGTTTCCATTATCACTCTAGTAATTATTGCTATTTTTTAATTGATTAAATAAGAGTTCTACTTTAACATTTAAACCTAAAGGTTAATAGCAAAGATGTGTGATGACAGAAACTGTATAACAACTGCATGGTTTAGCTGCCTACCGGGGTCAAAGCAGAAGCTACATGTGTCCTCCGTAATCCACAAAGTGGGGGAAGCCAGAATATTCAAAATAAAATCCTTTTTTTAGTTGAAACATGCCTGTTTTCATGTTTGCAAAATCTTTATTGTATTGGGGCAATTTTAAAAGATCTCAAATTTTTTGTATTAAACTTCGAAAATTGTTTTGCTACCAAGTTTATTGGGGAAAATGTTGTGACAGATTTATATGCAATTTTTCAAATGGGGCTGGTTGGTGATAACACTAAACACATGAAACTGGATCTGGTTCTCTGATCAGCTGAATCTATCCCTTATAGCTCCAATCAAATCTTTATGGGAAGATGCCTGCCCCTATGAGAAGCCCCATCCGCCTTTCTGATTTTGTAAAAGGAAATAGTGTCTGGAAAAATCAACATGGTTATTCTAAAGGGAAATCATGCCTCACCAATCTACTAGAATTCTTTGAGGGGGTCAACAAGCGTGTGGACAAAGGGTATCCAGGGGATATAGTGTACTTAGATTTTCAGAAAGTCTTTGACAAGGTCCCTCACCAAAGTCTCTTAAGCAAAGTAAGCTGTCATGAGATAAGAGGGAAGGTCCTCTCATGGACTGGTAACTGGTTAAAAGATAGGAAACAAAGAGTAGGAATAAATGGTCAGTTTTCAAAATGGAGAGAGGTAAATAGTGGTGTCCCCCAGAGGTCCATGCTGGGACCAGTCCTATTCAGCATATTCATAAATGATCTGGAAAAAGGGGTAAACAGTGAGGAGGCAAAATTTGCAGATGCTACAAAACTACTCAAGATCATTAAGTCCCAGGCAGACTGCAAAGAGCTATAAGGGATCTCTCAAAACTGGGGGACTAGGCAACAAAATGGCAGATGAGATTCAATGTTGATAAGTGCAAAGTAATGCACATTGGAAAACATAATCCCAACTATACATATAAAATGATGGGGTCTAAATTAGCTGTTACCACTCAAGAAAGATCTTGGAATCACTGAGGATAGTTCTCTGAAAACCTCCACTCACTGTGCAGCAGCAAGTCAAAAAAGCGAACAGAATGTTTGGAATCATTAAGAAAGGGACAGATAATAAGACAGAAAATATCATATTGCCTCTATATAAATCCATGGTACGCCCACATCTTGAATACTGCGTGAAGATGTGGTCGCCCCATCTCAAAAAGATATACTGAATTGGAAAAGGTATAGAAAAGGGAAAAAATTATTAGGGGTATAGAGCAGCTTCCATATGAGGAGAGATTAAGACGACTGGGACTTTTCAGCTTGGAAAAGAGAGGACTAAAGGGGGATATGAGAGAGGTCTATAAAATCATGTCTGGCGTGGAGAAAGTAAATAAGGAAGTCTCATAACACAAGAACTAGGGGTCACCAAATGAAATTAATAGGCAGCAGTTTAAAACAAACAAAAGGAAGTATTTTTTCATACAATGTATAGTCAACCTGTGGAACTCTTTGCCAGAGGATGTTTTGAAGGCCAAGACTAACAGTGTTCAAAAAAGAACTAGATACATTTATGGCTGATGGGACCAAAAATTCTAGGGCCTGATTATTCCTACCCAGGAGGGGAATGGCTTGAATTAAGGAAATCATTAGATAGGCAAACTACTGCCCAACACCCAGTTTATTGAACAGGCAGGAAAGTTACCTACCCACATTTACGCAGATTCTGTCCTCTCCGCCTCCCAGCTCTGCTTGAAGAAACAACAATTATTACATATGCCCTGGAATCATCTCTAGTATTTTATGGAAGTATAATTTAGATAAACTGTAGTTTTTTGAACGTTGAAAAATTTGGCTCTCAGCTGGTCAGTATGGTTTTTCTGGCACCCGGATGATACTACAATGATAAGTGCCTACCAACCCATTAATCATAATAGCAAATAACAATTTAAAGTCACATTTAGACTCTGGGAGGGGGGGAAATAGAAATTGTGAATAAGAGGATACTATGTGTCTAGCTGGCTTGGATTGCCCACCTGTACTTTTAATTAATATGTTTATGTTGCTCTTTCACTGAATAGAGTATCCCCTCCTTCTACAACAGTGGTTCTTAACCTGGGGTGCATGCACCCCCTGGGGGTGCGAGATTCCCTTTCTGGGGGTGCAAGACATGCCAGATTTTTTTAGAAGGTAAATCATCGAAAGTACAAATTAAGCACAGGCACGTAAGTACAACTACTTTGTTTCATCAAACCTATGTATTTATTAACATTGTACATTTTTAATGATTACTGTAATATACAAACAAAAAATATATCTAGGCTTAAGGGGTACAAGAACATATTTTTTAGGTTTAAAGGGTGCGAGAACATATTTTGAGAACCAAAGGGGTGCAGGCTGCAGTAAAGGTTAAGAACCACTGCTTTACAGGGTGTGAAAGTGCTGTTTCTGCAATATTTTCTGCTCCTACTAGCCCAAAAAGCAAGAGACTGGTAGTATTAATTGAACTTAGGCCTTCTGCGTAAAGATTCAGAGTATTACTGTTAGTTTGCGGGCTAACTACATAGTTCAGTGGTTAGCAAACTGACCTCTAGTGGAATGAAGGGGACTTGTAAATGAGTGGCAAGATGTGGCAGGTATCAACTGAAAGGCTGAATCTAGATAGGAAAGTAGACTACCACTTTTGCCAATTTTCATTTGCTAGATAATGGGTGCTGGCAGCTGGCATTATTTGACTACTTACACCAAAGTACTTTACCTGTACCAACTGCAGTGAATGCAACTGACTACGGTCTGCATCACGGATAAAAGGCTTCAGAGCAAGAGGTTTCCAGTTTGAATCTCCAGGCACTAACTCGAATCAAAAAAGAAAAAGAAAGCTAAGAGAAAAACAGAGAGGCTCAGAGAGACCCAAAACAAAAGAAAAAAGGAGAGAGACATAAAGACATGGATAGCATGAAAAGAAGAAGACAGAAAACAGTAATGGTCCAAAACCAGTTTCTCCTACAGTTGGGCCACATTGTTATACCCTGCTCACTCAAGTGGAGTAGTACTGTGCTCTATGATTGGTCCCATGGAAGTCAAGGGGAGCACTACACAATGTGAGTAAGGGTTGGACAATCAGGCCCTATATAAGCTACCACAATTTGCCTTTATACTGAAAAATTGTGGTTGGAGGCAGGTTCTTTTTGTGCAACAGGCTACAGCTCCCAACTAAGCTCCTGGCCATAGGTGCCAACTCCGTGGGTGCTCCGGGGCTGGAGAACCCACAGAGAAAAATTAGCGGGTGCTCTGCACCCATCGGCAGCCAAGCTCCTCCCTCCTCGCCTCCTTCTCCCCCCCGCCCAAGGGCACAGCATCCCAGCTCCTCCCCCTCCCTCCCAGCGCTTCCCGCCCCTCCCCCCCCCAACAGCTGTTTGGCGGTGCTTAGGACTTTCCGGGATGGAGGGGGAGGCGCAGGGACACGGCGCGCTCAGGCGAGGAGGCGGAGAAGAGGCAGGGCAGGGGTGGGGACTTGGGGGAAGGGGGTGGAATGAGGGTGGGGCCAGAGGTGGGTGGGATCGAGCACCCACCGGACAGAGGGGAAGCCGGCACCTATGCTCCTGGCTGGAAAGAGTTTAGAAACCACTGATGTAAATTCTTGATGGATTTTCAAGAGAAATCAGTGAGCCATCTTTTCTAAATTAAGAAATTAGAAGCGACTTCAATAATATAAAGAAGGCTAACTACGAGGCCTACATTATCCAGCTGGATGACACTGGACAACACATGAGCTGTTTGATTCATGTTTGTGCTCATTAGGTCCTTATTTGTGTATTGTTCAGAATAATCCTTTGTGCTTTAAAATTATATTAAAATTAATACTGTCAAAGGAGTCATTTTACAGGAAACGAATGTATTCATGTCAGGGAAAGTATGTTAAATTGTAGCCAATAAAGAATGAAGAAGGGGACATTTTAAAAAAGGGGAAATCTGGGAGAAGACATACAATTGTTGTTCTTCACTACCTCATTATTTGTAATCAGTGATATGTAAACTTCAGATTATAATTCAGGATCAATTCAGATGCAAATATCTGAGCCTTAATTGTATATGTAGAAGAAAGAAAACTGTGACAACGTTAAAATGTGCTTTCTTCTGTTGTTTCTATGTCCGCTAAGACAGACATTCAAAGTTTAAGCAGTTTCACATCACCTGGGTATGTTTATAATGAAGTAAATTCCCTTATAAATATTCTGTGTAAATTGCAAAAAAACAAGAAGTGGTTTGTACTGAAGCCAAATAGCAAAACTGAAATACTGTAAAATCACAATATTTCAGCGAATAGGATATATACAGCAATACTTTCATAACAGAGTACTCAGCACACTCATATATACTCATTTGGGCCCAATCCTACATTCCTTACTCAAGCAAAATTCCTGTTATTCAAAATTCATTTATATACTGGAGCTTCACACACATATGTAGAAGGAGTTGGAAGATGTAATACATCGATTTACCTGGTAACAGTAGGCTCAGTTTAGGCCAACTGTTAAAGTCCAATGTGCCAATTAAAAAAAAAAAAATCAGTTTCTTGTACGCTAGTTATTATGTTGCTTTTCTATGGGGACAGATACATTCTGCAGAGTTCAGAGCCAGTCTGTTTTCTCCTTGATGCAATGCATGCATAACTCTCGTTATGGAAATTAGAGTTGTGCATGTAGCTGGGAACGAAATTCACATCCCCTGTGCAACGCCAGACCTCAGAGTTTGCAGAGCATGGAACTGACATGGGGGATATGAAGAAACGAAATTTTTCCCCTAATCCAGCAGGGTGCCAGAATCCCACACAACTATGTCTCAGCTCATTATATTCCTATCCCTCAAGGTTTTGAGGTCAGTCCACACAATTACATATCTGCTCACCACAAGCCTGATCCAAGCCCACTGAAATCAACAGAAAGATTCCCAGTAACTTTTTTGGTCTCTGAGTCAGGTGCTAAACCCGCTCCAACAAACAGTTTCCAGCTCACATTCCCTCATGGACATGGGATGCGGTGATATGAAAATCAGCTTCACTGTGTGAAGAGCATTGTAGAATTCCCCTATGAAGGTTCTCCACATCTTACCTTTCAGCTCCACGCAACAGACCTGGCAAATCAGCCTCATTTTGACACTTACACACAGACCAGACCACATCCTGAAAGTAAAGGGAGAAGAGATTCCTACAGGGATATTCTGTAAATCAAAATATCTTATTTAGTTTTTTAAGGAACTTGGATATATGGACTGCAGGTAACACTTATTTTTTGTATTTAGAGAAAATGTTACATGCATTAAGGTCTAGACCATGCCTTCAAGACACTGCCTCAAGGCGTGTGGGAAGAGGTTGCCTCACTCTAGCCCTATACAGGCACTATACCTGAGTCAGGCACAATACTGCCTGATGTTCTGGGGGGACTATCGGCCTTTTACAGCTCTGCTGGGCAGGGCACAAGGACTTGGCGTCATGAACCCGCCCACAAACCATCCTGTCTCCTTTGGGGAGCATAGTTCTGTCATCAGCAGTAACCTGGAGCATAAGAAACGGAATTGTGCTTGATCACCGAACAGAATCACAAATGGAGGGATCATGTATCCCCTTTGCATCTCTACACATGGCCAGAAACAACCTTGCTTCTCTGGAAAACACTCACGTTTTTATAACCATCTGACAGCATACAACTTACAAGCACACGGGATGCAACTCATCACTGAGCTGACACCTATCCAACACAGGCAGAAAAAATATTGATGCAGATAAAAGCCTATGAGAACACAACATATCCTGCAGCAGCATGGTGAAAGGCAGCATACGTCCAAATGTGCAGAAGATTGCATAACTGAACTATTTTGTCACTCCCCAAATGCTTATAATAAAGGGAAAAAAAGGTTAAAAAAAAGTTTCTGACTTTCGTTAACCTTCTCTTGTAGTTCAGGTTATTTCTTTAATGCATTTATCTGCTTTAAAATTGTCTCCTTAGCCTCTCAAGGGAAACCAATATAATACACCATCACATTTCTCACAGGAGAAAAAAGAACACTTACTCTTAATAGGTGGCAATTTTGCCAGATGTTATTGACATAGTAAGTACGAAATTTCAGTGATACTAAATGCAAAGTGCAGCAGATTAAAGAACAATGGAACAAAGTGCAAAATGAAGTTTCAAAAGCAGCAGTGTCAAAGTCAGAGAAAGTGTGAAAAAAATACATTTTAACAACACTATTAAGAACAAGTTTACTAATTACTGTAACTGGCACAAATTTAAAAGTACATTCCTGAGACTTGGGAAAGTTTTTAAAGTGTTATATTTTTTTCTTGTCAGCATTTCTTTTTTTCTTTATGCACTGTAGAAGAGACATAACACTGCTGGAACTAACACAATGACACTTCAGGCTCTTTAGCTTTCACTTCTTAACCCTTCCATAACATATAATACCTTTGCAATTCCTGCTTATTTAGAGCATGCAGTGAACTACAGAAAATGCTTTGATAACTAACACTGACATCATTTAAAATAAAGACCATGGGATTGATTCACTCATGCTTTACACATTCTCACATTAAATAATGGAATTTACACACCAAGAATGACTTCTTATTAAAAATTCAACAATATCCTGTTTTTCTACTACAAAGAAAAACTGTATATTGTGCACCATCTCCTCATACTTAATTATCCACTAAAGCTCAATAATAGAACACTACAGTCCCCAGATGCTCAGATGCTGTAAATCAGCGAAGCTCCAATGATTTCAATAGAGCTATACCAATTTACACCAGCTGATGATCTGATCCTTCACTTGCATTTTCATGTTGTATTAAACATAGGGCCAGAGTCTTATCTGGAGTAAATCAGCATTGCTCCATTGAAGTTAATGAAATTCTGCTGATTTACACCAGAGGAGTATCTGACTCACACTACTGTACTAGACCGGTCCCATCTACACTTCAACTTTAGCTGTTTGCAGCACAACTAAGATGTGTAGTGTGGACGAGATCTAACTGTGTCTCCATAACAAAGCCTTGGAGATACAGTCAGGTCACATCCATTCTAACATTTTAACTGTTCCAACAATGACTGCAGATGTTATGGGCCAGATCACCAGCTGATGTAAATCAGAGCAGAATTACACTGATTTACATGGACTTAGTACACACCCTTACATGTATACATTTCTGAAGAGTACACCTCTAGAACTAAAAGCAATGAATTACCATTAGTTGAACTCAGTAGCCTCTCTGAAGAAGAACTCTAGATAGACTTTATACCTTCAAGTTTCAGAGACAGTTCTTGAACTAATACCTCACAGTGAAATCCTACTAGTCAGCAAAGGGTTCCCATTCAGTTTTTTCTAGTAAACTTAGGTAATTGTGCATTACCAGGTTTAAGTAACACTCCTTTCTCTATTGTCACACTGAGCATAACTTTCAGTTGATCAAAGGCGAGAAACAAAGTTATCAGTGTCCTCCCCTCTCTTAATGGGTATTTATGATCTATTATCCTCTGAAAAGGGCTAAATTTAAAGTCTATTTGCAAATACAATACAAATAACAAAGCATCAGACCTTGCTAAAATATTACACGCTTCTTCTCCAGGGTACTGGAAAGCTGACTTTACATGGGATGCAAATAGGCTGCACTAATTATGATTCTGTTAGCAGTAGCTCTCGAGCATATCAATGGCTACCCTTTTCATGGGAAATCTGATATTATGCAGCTGAATACATCTTCACAGCTTTCTTGGGGCACTTTTCTTTAAAGTGCATTTAACATACTCATCTATCGCCACTTTTCCACCTCATGACTGCACTTGACTCAATCAAATAATTTGTGAACTAGAAATAAAATTGGTTCAACTTCAAAAATTGTCTACTGTACAAATTGACTTGGGACCTAAGGCTCTGACCCCTCAAGGAAGAAAAGTAGCTATACTGTAGATGACTAATTTCCTGAAGGGCTTATTCCTGCTAATAAACAAAACTTGATGCATTGTTAAGTTCTATCCTCTGGAACATCATACCGGCATAAAGAAAGCTACTGATATTTTGCACAAAAAAATACTTTTTATAGCCAGGCAAAGCAAACACTGAGCTGATGTGAGGATCCTGAACCTACTGAACCAGTTAAACTTACTCAGTTTAACATTGCTAGTGTCACTTATTTCTCTACGGCAGATTTAAATGAGCAAAAAAAAAAAAAAAAAGTGTTTCTTGTTGCAAAGGCAGTCTGTTCTATTCTACTCTGGGCTGAATGAAACTTATTCTCATATAAGGTCACATTCATAGCACCTGCCCTTTTCAATGATTTCACCCAACACATTTTAATGGTGAGCTATATTGATGATGCATATCCATTTCCCAGCAGGTGTGATGTAACTGTCAGCATTTCATGCCAAGTCCTCAGTACCCAGTAGTCATTGGTTCCACTGGATTAGACAGAGTATTAACACATTTCATGACTGTAAAGGTGACTGCAGAATTCCTAGTGGTTTTGCCACCATGCTGACTTCTGTTTATATCCCCACTCCCTGGCTGGTGAACCACATTTGCTCCTTATTATTAAATGAAGGGAGCATTTGGTATAACGGCGTTAACTGATTTGCTCTTTATTGTTATTCAATATGTCTGTAGTGTTGTGAGGCCCCAGTCATGACTGGGTCCTGTTATGCGAGACTCTATGCCAATAGATATGCAGACACAGTCATTGTCCAAAAGAATGTTAAGACAGAATGCAGTATGTTGGAGGGAGGCAGTGCAGTCCTGGACTCAGGAGGCCTGAATACTCTTTCAAGCTCAGTCAATAACTGATGGCATTGTCTTGGGCAAGTCACTTCACCTCTGTTTTCCCATCTGTAAGTGGAGAAAATTATAAAACACTTATCCCTCCTTTCTAAAAGTGCTCTGAGACCTATTGATAGAAAGCGTTAAGAGTGCTACGCATATTATTATATTATAGTTTTGGTAAACATCTATTATCTATTCCATCAGCTGGCTAAAGACTTATCTCTGCAGTGGCTTCCCCTATGCCTTCACTGCTTCCTGAGTTGATGAGCATTTCCTCACCTTCTTGATATTTACACTAACACCTACTACTTACTACATGACGCTCTTCTTCCCAGAGACAAGGTGGGAGAGGTAATATCTTTTATTGGACCAACTTTTGTTGGTGCAAGAGACAAGATGTAAGCTTGAAAGTTTATCTCTCTCACCAACCTCACCTACCTTGTCTCTCTAATATCCTGGGACCAACACAGCTACAACAACACTGCTCTTCTTCCCATGCATTTTCACTTGAAAAACAGATGATGTTCACTACTTCCCCTCCTTGTTTTCTCATTTAAATGAAAAAAAGTTTTGATGGAACTTTTCCAACCATTTAAAATGTTGACCAATTACTATGGAGGATCTATACATGGCTTTGATTTTTTTAATTTGACATGTCTGTTGTGAAGGAAAGCTCACTGTCTGGAGCTTTACATTTACATTCAGTTACAGCAATCAGTTTGGTATTCTGAGTGTGCTCCTGAGAAACTACCATTAGAATAATTTGTTCTGCCTCTTCCTTCTAGATCAGAAATAATTGCCCATCCCCCTCCCCCTCCTTTATTGCCTTCTGTAGTTTTCACCTTCTGAGTCTCTTCCAGTTACCCAGGGGGCCCTCATCAGAGCTACATAAACCTTTATGACATATATTTTACCTCCTGCTGCACTGTTAATGGAACTCTTTGATCTTCCACTAAACTACACTGGACTTCTCCAAGATCATGTTTAATCTTTTGCTGGACTTATTCTTTAAGGCAATAAAACTGTCTTTTAAAGTTACAGCTCTATAAGGAGCTGCCTCTCTATTAAGTATTTTGTATAAGGGACACTACAGAGTTTATTTTTATCCTGTATCAAGGTTATGTTCCATCTCCTCATCTTCTTGTGGAACTGCTTCTCAAACCACTTTTGGGACAGCTGAGTTCACAAAAACTGCCATTTTGGGTTTTTTGTTTATTTGTGTGTTTGTTTCTTTTAAGCTGTGCTAACATGCTGTTGTAACAGTCATGGGGCTTTTCTTGGTTTGTGGCTTGCCATATTTTATCAAGTGCAAATACAGACAAAGTGGTTAATCAGAAAAAGTACAAGAATGGACCCTCAAATCCAAATGTCAACTCAGTCAGGGTACGGGCAGGTGGTGGATCCGATTAAGATCTGCAGATCCTATTCCAGCTCTACTGTTCTAGTGCTGGGTCAGATCCACATCTAAATGGGGACTACTTGTGGTTCCAATTTAGCTGCAGCCAAAATCTTGCAATAACATTCCTTCTCGTGAGATTTTTGACTCAAGAGGCCTGATATTATGGATAAGGCTCAGCTGTAGATTTCTACAGTTTGGTGCTGAACACATACTATGATTGTTTGCGAGACTTTAGCACTGCCAAATCTGGACCCACACCCACTAGTCTCAATTCAGTCCCAAGCTCCAACATCTGAACACTGCCTCCTGAATCAATCTTTACTACTGAGTGTTGTGAGCAAGCCTCATCTTACTACTTCCTAGTAGAGCAATATGCAGTCATTACTACTGTATTTATGGAAAACAGTATTGAAATTATGTTCTGTTGATAGTTTGAGACCAGGTACTAACATTTGCCATCAGAAACAGACAAGACTAAGTTAGGAGTGAGTGAAATTTGCGACTAGATGGGTCCCAATTCCAAAGTTTCTGTTCTTTTAAAGTTTAGATGTTATATTATTAACCTTCTCACTGATTGCATTAGATCAGATAACTCAAGTAAATCAGTGAAAATCTAAATTAAAACTGATTCTGATACCCCTTTAGTTTATGTTACTTTCAGATTCAAGAGTAAACTGTTCCCACCACTGGCTGAATGTGCTGCTTTCATACAGTGTGCTTGGCCCATGCCCCCATAAACCTCAAACAGTAAAAAGAGAAGCAGCAAAAACAGAAGGTTCAGCCTCATACAGTCCATTGAAATAATCAACCACACTTGTTATTCACATGGTCTAGACATCTAAACTCAGGATGACCCTGATACTTCCAGGCTAAAACAAGGAGACTGGACTATTCAAGTCTACAAAGAACTCCAAAAGAAACTGTTTTAAGAATCCAATTTTAGACCTGTTCTGGATTTAACTTACAGCTGCATTTGATTATACATGGGGTCATACATCATGTTTCTGCATG
Organism: Malaclemys terrapin pileata; assembly: GCF_027887155.1. NCBI lineage: Eukaryota > Metazoa > Chordata > Testudines > Emydidae > Malaclemys > Malaclemys terrapin. Next base: position 127,431,750 of record NC_071508.1, on the reverse strand, counting down.
TTTCCAGCATGATATGAAGTGACTAATATGCACTAGTAAAAAAAATTTACTTGAATGATTACTAGATTATATATATATATATATCTTTTCAGTCATAACAGCCCAAATAAAATTTTCCAGCATATCTTTTCTACCTGAATTTGCATGAAATTGGCACTTTTTCCTCAAAGTCCCCATGAAGTTAGCACTTTTCTCTGAAAGGTCCCATGATATCACAAAGATTTCATAGTTTTTGCTACACAGTCTTGTTTGTATTTGTTACTGCAAAAAGTTGCTTTGAACACCCTCTTTTTTGTTGAGATTTGCAGTAACACGGAGAGGTGCTGGCCACAGTTAAGGTTAAGATTTGCTTCCCAGTATATGCCTGCTTTAGGCACCTGCTCAGAAATTATCACAAAGGTCATTTCCACTTTAAATTTTGTATGAAACCTTGGTGAGTTAAGATCAGTTCTGAGACAAAAAAGGGCATAACTGGGAAATTTTTCACTGGTATTTTAGGAATATCACAATACTCAGGATCCGGCAGATATTTCAACAGTGCTGAATTATTAGTGGGAACATTAGAGTTTTCATCAAAAAGAAAGGAAAGATGTAAGTCTCTCGCCAAGAGCCAATCTTCAAAACATAAAAGCAATTGTTATGATTATTTATATTATCAGTGCCCAGAAGCCCCCCGCATGTACCAGGACCCCAGTGTACTAGGCTCTATATAAAAACAGAACAAAATACAGTCCCTTCCCAAAAAAGCCTACAATCATATAAGACAAGAGATAACAGATGGATACAGACAGACTGATAGGGAAGTACAAGAAAACAATGAGACAATATTGGTCAGCATGATAGTCTGTAGTCTCAGCACACCAGGAGCCTAGCCATTGTCAAGTACATTGTAGGCTTCACGGCAAAGGACAGTCTGCTAGGGAGGATTGTCATGGTGACTTTTCTGGAAAAAGTGCTTGGAAAAAATTACAGCTTGCAGCCTCCACCCATAACACTCTCATTACTGCATTCTTATCTCTTAACTAACTCAAATAGCTACTCCTTCCCCTTTCTCCTTGCTCCCATACCCTACTAAAGAAAGTATGGAATGTTCTTCCATGGGCACTCTCTTCAGAAAATGGCCTTTAGACTTAATGGCTGTGCCAGAAGTACCAATAGAGAAAACAGTCAATACTCCCCTCCCTAGGTCCTGAACCAATACATTCCTGGGAAAATACAGTCCTGCTAAAAGGGACATCCTCTAAAGTTGTTTCAGGATAATTAAAGAGTTTCTCCAGGCTCCTCTCCTCACCTCTATGTTCTTGAGTTGAAGTACCACACCTCCCCTTCCTTGCAGCAGTAATTCTGTCCTAGAGAGAGTGCCTAGATGCTGATGTACTTCACCAGTGAAAGAATATTCTAAACTCTCTTCTACACAGGTCAGTTGGGAGGCAGGCAACCGAAGAATTTTCTCCAGAATAAACACCGGAGGAGGCAAGTGTCAACAGGAACCTTCGTCATCTCCCACATAAGCAGAATCTTTCAAACGCCATCAGTAAGCAATGGATAGCAGAATTTTCACACTCTCAGATGACACATGGAAACGTCTTCCCCGCAAGGTGACGGCACTTCTCTGATCCCAGATAGGTCTTTGGAGGCAAAAAAGAGAAAGTCCCTGGGGTTCAAGAAAAGATGGGAAATCATGGAATCCATTAATTCCATGAGCACCATTATAATTTAGGGAAGAAGGCAGTAGTATGGTCTATTTATCAGCATAGAGAGACATCTATATTTAAGAAATCTGTAGCCTTAATATCCTTGGAAAAAGTCCTTGATCCAATTTTTTTTTTTTTTTTAAACACACAAATTAGGAATGAAAGGAAGAAAGAAAGCATGATAGGAGTTTGGTTTCTCTACTGCGACAGAGGTAAAGTTGTTTGGATTCTTTGTTCACTTTTGTACTTCCAAATATTTGAGTGTCTAAATTTAATCTTAATTTTTAATTTGCTGGATTTATATGGTTATTTTGGATAACTATAGCAATCTTGTGATTTCAATAGCCATAAACAACTGATATGTACTCAGCCTTAATTCCCATTGAACAACATTTTTTGGCAGGGAATTAAATAGTATGATAGAGGTCCCTTAAAGAATGACAAATCACCATTGATTGGATTGAATAGGCCATAGCTTTGTGGAATTATGAATCCTGTGTTTGCAAATGGTATTTTCTGTCAAGTGTGTCAAAGGACCTTTATTAAGAAAAAGGCCACTTACAAAGCAACAAATATAATAAAACCAAGAACCAAGTACTCTAACCTAGTCAGTTACAGTCCTCCCCTTTACAGGTCGCCCTGGCATAGCATCAAAATAAGTAGAAAATTACTGAGGGGAAAAAAGTAATAAAATTCACAATATTTACCTTATTGAATGATTTTCTGGCCTCCTCTTCAAATTTTAAAAGTACCTTTCCCACAATTCATGAGATTAAAAATGCTGTCAGATCAAACATCTTTTGACTGACATTTCTGTCATGGCAAATCTTGCTCTGACTAGCTTTTTTCAAAGTCCATCTAAACACACTGGTATTAAGGGAATGCTGAGGACTTCAAAAGGAAAGATTAGCAAAATGAAGGAGACAAAGAGGCCTTATTGGTGTGAAAGGAAAATCAGGCCAAGACAGAAGGTTTTTTGTGTGTGTGTGTTTATGGAATTATAACTTTTAGTTAAGATGACAAAGGACAGAGAATACAGGATATAAGTGCATGGAAAGAGAGAAGGAAAGAGAATTAGGAAGGTGGAACACTGAGGAAGAAGAAATGGCATTTAGGGGTCTTTGGGAAGAAGGCACAGACCCCCAGAAGAAAAAAACAAAATCACCAAAATCTAGTCTTATCTAGGAAGTAAAATGTAACTTTTCAGCAACAGCACCAGATCTTATTATCTAACCTTGGCTACCATCTGAATCTCTACTCGCTGCTGAGGTATTTAGCAAATGACTATTTGCTGAATTCAAATCTCAACCAAGTACTGCTCCTAATAGACTATGGTCCCAAATCTGCCCTCACTTGGGACCCGATGCTGAGCACCTGAGGCTCTAAACTCACTGGGAGTTTTGGGTGCTCAACATCTGTCAGGAACAGGCCCTGACACAAGGGCATCTTGCACTGAATTCATCATACTGAGGATAGTGTGTATCACCACAAGCAGAACTATTAAATTGCATCTTATTTATGATGCTCCCATTCACTATAAAATCCCACAGCAAGAGAAACATTTAGAATAACAGTCCACTTCACAATTCAATTATTATTATTTATTGCACTAGCTCCTAGAAGACTACCAGATTGGGGCCCTTTGCACTAAGGCTAAATGCTGTACATGCTTATAGTATATGACAGTCCCTGTCTCACCGTCCCTGATACAAGTAAGCTGACATATACACTTCACATTTAACATACTCCCCACACCAACTGAAATACCATGGATTGCAGCTAGCACAGCAGGACCTTAACAAAGCAAGTATTTCATGGAGTAGCATTCAACATGTTGGCATTAAGTTACCTTGGGGTTTTCCTCCCTAATTTTAAAGAACTCTGCATCTAGGTTTCTGGGAGCTGATTATAGGTCGGTATATTTATTTTTACATTTATCATCCAAAAGGCTACAATTGAAAACCATGAATAGGGTGAATAAACAGAAAAACACAGGGATGCCAAAAGCAAAATGAAAGTATTTATTTATACAATGGACACAATTTTCCTCTTGCTTTCACACACTTACCTAAAAAAGGTCTGATGCCCAATATTTCAGTTTCTGAGGACATGGGAGTAAGAAGTGCATGGTTGAGACCACAGTTATTGAAATCACATGGTTAAGTACTTACTGATTTTGAAAAATGCAGGCCAACTTCTCTTAGTTACATGGCTACAAACCCATTAACTTCAGTCAGATTGCATTGGTGCTGCTCAGCATTCCCTTAAGTGTCTCACACTGACATCTCTGTCACTGCTGATAACACCACCATCTTCCCTGTCAATCAGGGCCACAACTTGGATGTGTTCTTTGACTCCTCCCCCAATATCTCATATTCAGGTTCTGTTCAAATCCTGGCACTTTTCCTCCATTACGTTTCCAATACTGACTGCTTTCTTTTCGCCCGCACCATTAAAAGTCTTGTTCCAGTCCTCATCAGCTCCTGTCTTCACTACTGCTACCTCTTCCTCCTCGGCCTCCCTGATACTCACAACACCCTCTCTCACTGCCATCTATATAAAATGCTGAATCTAAGCTCCTCTGTCTGGCTGTCATTCTGATCATTCATCATCCATTCTTCTTGAATCCCTCCATTGACTCCCCTTCTCTGTGATGTCAAATTGAGGTTTCTTGAGCCTTTTTCAAGGCCCCCTCACAGTTCTTCCTCTCCTTATTTATCTACATTTGGCCCTTATTTCATTCCCCTCTGCTCCCTCCACTTTGTCAGCTATTCCAGCCTTGACTATCCACCTTTCTACTTCTCTCTCAAACATGTAGTGCTTTCTTCTATGCTATCCCTTTGACAGAGAGTGCCCTCCCTCTTTGAACCAGTCAATAAGGCCACTACCTTCTTTTCCTTTAAATTCCTTCTCAAGACTCACTTATGCTGAAATGCCTACAAGAAAACTCCTAACAAATGATGGCCAGGATTCAGGAGTGGAAAAATCTCTACATTTGTATAAAATATTTCGTTAAAAGTGTATAAATTTCCTTCTCCCCACTCTTCATGGGTCACTTGTCTCCTTAGACTGTAAGCCGCTCAGGGCAGGGATTGTATCTGCCTCTGTGTTGGCACAGTTCCTATCATGTTGGGGCCCCAATCCTGATTGAGGTCAGTGCCTCTTGCCTTATGAATAGGAGAAAATATCAGTCAGCAAGGCAAATGCCACCCACTGTTTCGCCGCTCTAATACTCATAGACTTCAAGGCTGAACAGGTGTAACTGAAAACAGAATTTGGCCTGTATTCTTAATGAAATATATTCCTGTCAAAATGCTATTACATTATCTGGGGACAAAAGAATAAAAAAGGAAGAAATTATGGAGAAAGGACTTAAATCAGGAAAAGTCATTAAAAAGACATCATTAAACATATAGAAATTTAAGCAGCTTTTAACAAAGAATGCAGCTGGAAAGAAAGCCCAACTGTATTTTAAAATCTGACATTATGTTCAGCTTTATAAATCCTAATCTTTAAAAGACAACACTACTGTACATTGAGGAAGGCTAGGGAGAATTTTTCATGCAAAGTCAATGACAATCCTAAAATTCAAGGACAGATAAGAGGTATGGTTACATCAGTCTTATGTTTATAAAGTGCTATCCATCCGCTCTTGCATAATATATTTTTGCAGAATCCTAAATCACCTAATAGTGTGATAAAATGTATGTTGGCCCAAGTGCCAGCATCATAGTGTTGCAATAAATTAAGTTTTAATACAGACACATAGTTCTGTTTGTTTATCCATGCACAAATATGCTTTTGCACACATACAATACACGTGACCAAAATCACCAAACAAAAGGCCTGATCCTGCAGTCCTTATGAAGACAAAATTTCCACTAAAATAAATGCAAATTTGGAAACAGAGTAAATCTTGAGTCCCCTATAACAGTGGTTCTCAACCAGGGGTTCAGGAGCAGGTTTCAGGGGGTCCGCCAAGCAGGGCCAGAATTAGACTCACTGGAGCCCAGGGCAGAAAGCAGAAGCCCATTGCCTGGGGCTGAGGCCTGGAGCCCTGCCATCCAGGGCTGAAGCTGAAGCCTGAGCAATGTAGCTTTTTGAGGACAAGGGTGGCATGGGGCCCCACACAACTGCCCTGCTTGCTATCCCCTAACGACGGCCCTGACTTTTGCATGCAGAAAAGCAGTTGTTGTGGCATAGGAGGGCTGTGGAGTTTTTATTGCATACTGGGGGGGCCTCAGAATGAAAAGGTTGAGAATCCCGGCCCTATAACATACCACATCCTGCAGAATTCATGTTGACTTCTTCAACGGGAGGAGCCAGAGGAACAGGCGCTTAAACTGTAAATCTACAACTGCCTGCTTTCCCTAAATACCAGCATATTAAGATTGAAATGATGAGTGTATAACTTAATATATACCTCCTCAAACTTTCTGACCACCCTGATTCTAATAGTGTCAGTCCCCGCACCCTCCCCCCTTTAAAATCCTTACAGTTTTGTTTTTCCAAGTAGACAGCGTTACCTGGGTTTTTTTCTATTAGTGTAAAGAATACCTCGGAAAAATGAAGATAATGTTACTTGCAACATTATTTTTGAAGATTGAATAATGATCACTGTACTCTATTATGTAAATTGTAAACTCTGCAGTAACAACTATTTAAAAACTGTTTTTCTCCTTTTTTAGCATAAAATGCCACTACAGCAGCTCTCTTTCAAGTACTTCTAAGGAGTCTATTACTGTGGGAACTGGATACCATCACAGTGATAAAACATATGTAATAACAATGTATAAGTTTTAAAGAGAAAAGTATCTGTCTGTGGCCAGCACTTTTTCCTTATATACATTATACTGATATATGGCAATCCTGATAAGAAATAGAGATAGACCTGCCATATTTATAATGAATCATTTTATAATCAAATCGTATATATTAACCTGGTCTCTGGCCAATCCAAGAGCTGGCTGCCAAGTTCATAATTACACTGTTCTACAGTGAAGGGTATGAAAAATTAATTTCATGCCATTTTTGGTCTTGCTCTAAAGTGTATGCTTTGGTTGGCTAGTGTCTGCAACAATTAAAGTTTGATAATTCAGGTCTTGATTTTACCCATTTAAATGGTCTTTGGTAGCTCTTTGTTCCATATTCTCATGTCCAATCCATTTTATATACTTACTTTACATCTTCTTTCTTTGCTCAGTAATTCTGAACTTTTCCCTTGTAGTTTCTAACTTGTTCCCAGTCAAAAGTTCAAAATTTCTATTTTCACCAAAGCTCCAACAAATCTGATGCTAAAGTCATCAGAAGATTTAATATAAAATTAAATTTGGATCACTGACTTTTATGGCACATACAGCTGTAATGATACATTACTTATCAATCCCTCATTTTTAATGTTCAGACATGTTATGTTAAGCTAGCTTGTTCAAGTAATGGATTTACTGATTAGTTCCTGTTTTGGTCTATAATTGTTCAATGATTTCCTCAATATTAGCTTAACCAAAATGCTTATATATAATTCTTAGCAATAGTCTTGACAGAAATACAGAAGCATTCACAAGAGAATCAGAGTTTAAGTTAATCAATAATGGCTTTATCAAGAGTTTTTATTTATAGCTAATGCAAACGTTAGAAAAAAATGTTACAGCCATTAATTATTAGCAGTTTTTTTAAAGCACAAAGTAAGAGTTGAATAAATGTACTTTAAGACACTTAAAGCCCAGGCATTCTTTTTAAAATGACTAGCTAAAGAGCCCCTTGGGCTGTCTTTTTACTGCTTTTCAAAGCTCTAATAGCACTTTTTCACCAAAGACACACCCCTTGAATCCTCCGAGAGATACAATAGCATAATTGTTCTTTTAGGTTTTAAGGCCTTGACATATCTGTCACTGAAAGAACAGTGAATAATAATACCAGAACTATTTTATGCAAATTCCACTTAGAGGTTTCAAGATTTTTGTGAGACTGATCTTGCCTCCTTGTTGACAGTTTTATTGTCACATTAGCTTTACATGAGAAAGTGGTAAAGTTTTGTTCTTTGTTAAATAATACTCATTTTAAAATCTTTAAAGTTAAAAACAAATACAAAAACAATGAGATGGAAACATCAATTTGGAAATGTATCAAAGGGGAAAACAGTAGTCACTTGGAACAATTTCTTTTTCCACAGGTATTCATTTATAAAATTATAAGCCATTCTCGTTATAATGTGTAAGTGTAATATGTACAAAAGGAATATTTACATGCATATACAGTATATATTTACACACATAAAGATAAAACATACCAAGATGCATATTCTTAAGCAAGTCAATATCTAATGCCTGCAAAGCCATTAAATACTCTGTGTGTATATATGTTCATAGGAAACTGATTTTACTATAGATTGTATACAAATAGAACACATGCCAATATGTTGGCAACATTAAATTCAGTTGGCAGACTGAGAATGGAAAGAAATATATGCTCATGGCAACCCTCTGAACACACTTATATTAACATCTCGTGAAGGATTTTTGTTAATTTAAGTTTGCAAATTCCCCAGATTCACAGGTTCAAAGAAATTGCCAAAATGAACAGTGAAGGGGCAAGTAGCTCACCGGCAGGCTATCTACTTAACAGATCCAATGGCGACTCCAAATTCAAATAGCACAGCTGCCTATAGAGCATACAAAAAAGCAAGGCTGGAAAAGTACAGGTTCTTTCTTATTACCACATGGAAAACTAGGGCAAAATTAATTAATGTAGTGTCAACTAGCAGGGGGTGGGGGAAAAGTATTACTCTGAAATAGCCCAGCCATTTAATGTATTTGACTTGTATTTAGTAATAATATACTAGAGATGGGCCCAAACCATTACCTCAGAATCTATCTGCCAGAACTTGGAACCCAAGCTGAGCTTTGTGACTCAGGCCTATTTCTTTAAAATATGTATATATACACATGTATGAAAGAACGAAAGAAAGAGCATTTACAATATAAGAGTATTTGTTCCTCTTTCTGGGGAATACCTGTGAGACAAGACCAAGGGAAGCTCACAGAATCTTCAAATTCTTCAGTCACGGGGACAGATTTTGCCGACCTGTGGATGAAGCAAGAGGCTCATTCCCCAGACTCTGTGAATCTTTTGGGAAGTTTCAGAAGCACAGGGCCTCTGTAGCTCTCCCTCAGCTCCCTTTTAGCATGTTTCTTCTGGGAAGTAACCGTGGAGCCCCTTTAAAAAGGGGCTTCCAAAGTGTGGAGTAACTTCACTCACTAGAAATTAATGCAAACTCATGCTGTATTGACTTTCCAGTGGATTTCTGGCAGAGCGAGAAAGGGGACAATAAACTTTTTCATAATGCACGGATCCTGGAGCCTATGGATAACAATCCTTGGGATGTAGGGATGGTACTACAGAAGCACCTGACTCCTGTCCCTACATGGGCAGGGACACAGCCACACACACAGAAGGTGCCCACTGCACATGGATCTGTAGGGAAGGGGATGGCAGAATCCATTAAGTTCACAGTTTTAAAAATGTTTTTAAATGAATTTTTCACCATACCAGTTGGAAATCAATACTATTTCTACAATTATACTACAGCCACTACTTTTCTGTTAACATAGTGCCTTTTATTGACCAGGATCTCAAAGCACTTATATTAGGCTGGTATATATATATATATATATATATATATATATATATATATGAATCATTTCTCCTTCCACTGCCATTCAACCACCTATTTGGCCAGGCAAACAACTGGTGCAGAACTACACAATACTGGTGGAAGGAGAAATTTTGACTCAAGATCACACAACAATCTTTATGATTATGAAAACTGCCTTAAGATACTTAATGACCATTCAGAAAAAACAAGGCCTTAGAATTTAAGCTTTTACCAGAAAGCCCTGTTGCACAGTAAACCACATAGAACTCTAAAGTATATAAAAAAAAAGCTGTACTGCACAGAGTTGTGCAAACATTTCTGCATTCATTATTAAATGGATTCACAATAGTTTTTGTGGTAGAACTAGTTTGCACTAAAAGTCAAGAAGGTTTGATTCAAATAAGCCTAGTTTTCCCTGACTGAACCTCATTGCAAGTGCATAAGCATGGATCAGGTTTACTGGCTTATACTTTGTTTGCAAAAGTTTGCTGGTGCCCAGGACCTAGGAGTCTAAGTGTTGATGCAAGAAAATAGCACTGATTTGAGGGACACACATTTACACATAAAAGACAAAGAAATATTATGGACCAGACTGAACACCTTACTCCCAGTGATGAGCAGTAACTCATACAGATAATCCTACTGAAGTCAAGGGGACTACTTACACAAGTCTCTGCTCAGCACTAGGAGTCAGGTTCACAATGCAGCCCTTAGTGAGCCCAAAAGGTATGAGTCAGTTCCCAACAACTGGCAAGGTCACAGAAAGTAATAATTTGTCACAGTCTACGCAAGTCAGGCAGACAAGGATTAGAAGAGATTTCCCCTCCCCCCACTGACTTTTTTCCCCCTAAGTGGTTCAAATAACTGAAATGCAGCCGGTGAGCTAGATGCTGCCATGGTTGAAGCTGCCCTAACCCACAATGCCGTGTCCTTAGTGGTAGAAAGTCTGCCTGAATGGGTCTAGGGTAACAGGGGGCCCAGTCTCCATCAAAACTGATGGACAAAGTGCACCCAGGGCAGATGGGCATAACTGCCAAGTTTTGTTCTGCTGCATAGGAGACATTTTATGTCCGTTAATTACAAAGCTAATTTGAAGATAACTTGTGTCTATTATCATCAACTTACAATTTTGGTCAAAACACACCCTTCCCCAACCACTGGTGATGTGAGGATATGGAGCTGCACAAAACTTGACAGCTCTTGCTGGGGTAGGTGGCCAATTGGATGGGTGCCCAGGGAATTCGGAGGGATAGGGGAGTCTGAGTGGGAAGTTGGGAGAGGTCGATGGGTGGCTGCTGGATGGCGCAGGGGTCCCTTTTGTGACAAATGGGGAGAGGAACAGAGGGTCCTATGGGATCCCAGGGAGGAAAATGGTGCTTGGAACTCCCAGGGGTGCTGCTATGTATTGGGAAGCAGGGTTCTTTCTTCTGGAGTGTATGCTGGAGGGAGTCAGGGGGTCCCTGGACTCCTGGGCTGAAGGGAGCTGTCTAGGTAGCTAAGTTGCTGGTGCAGCTGACTACAACAGGCCCCATCGCCTTCTTCTCCAGCTACTCCTTCCTACCCCTTCCTATTCTGGATCCCACAAGAAGAGCAACAAGAAAGGACAGCCTCATTAGATGCAGATGCAGCCCCTAGTGGCCAAAATGCAGAACCCCAGACAAATGTTTGCCACTTTTCCACAGCCCTTCCGATGTGTGAGAATCCAGATGAGATGCAGGAAAGCCCCCACACAGCTGCCAAATGCATGACTCACATGTGAGATATGTGACGCCTGGCAACGCTGGATGGAAAATACTTAATCTAAGGCAGGGGTGGGCAAAATACAACCCGTCTAACATTTCTGTCCGGTTCGCCATGACTAACATTTCTGTTCTCGCGATCTCCGGGCTGCTAAAAGTCCCACTGCACAGTGGGGTACTCAGGCAGGCTGCCTGCCTGCCGTGGCCCCACACCACTCCCGGAAGCAGCCAGCTGCTGCTGGCATGTCTCTGCAAGCCCCAGCACTGTCCTTACAGCTCCCATTGGCCAGAAACCGGCCAATGGAAGCTGCAGGGGTGGTGCTTGCAGGCATGAGCAGCGCACAGAGACCCGCTGCCCCCTCTCCCCAAGGGGCGCACAGAGATGTGCCAGCAGCCGGCCGCTTCCGGGAGCGGCGTGGGGCCACGGCATGTAGGCAGCCTGCCTGAACCCTGCTGTGCCACCGGCTGGGAGCCGCCTGTGGCAAGTGACTCCCGGCCAGAGCCTACACCTCACACCCCCCTCCCGCACCCTAACTCCCTCCCAGACCCTGCACCCCCTCCTGCACCCTCAGTCTTTGCGCTAATTATTTTATTACGTGGCACTGTAGTGGAGGAGTAGAATTTAAAAATTTAATTAATAAGTAGAAATGTGTACCCTGTGCCATCTTACCAAAATTTGTGGAGTTGCCCCCCTGCAAAAATTATTGCCCACCCCTTATCTAAGAACATCACTTAGGTAGCCTCCAGAGAGGATGACCACAACCTAAAACTACATTCCACCAGTGAGGTCAGCAATGCAAATACTGTCTATTCTCCTTGATGGGTGTGAATTCCATTATAAGCACAGTATCTCTGTACAGAGAGGCACCAAGCAGGGGTTTACTGAGCCTGCTCTCCTTGAGATATCAAGTGAAAATGGAATCTACTGAGCTAAGCTGACTGACCTGGTGTCAACCAATCACGAGCACAGGAGAGATGCCATTAGGTGAGTTAACTTATGTGATGTATCCCTATGGATGCAGCTTGAACCAAAAATGCAGAGTGAATAGAAGATTCAAAAATTCTGTGGACCTCCAGAAAGAGCAGAAAGGAATTCTATCAAATCACTACAGATTTATGAACCCAAGTCCAGTTCAAATCAAGCCTTCTTTCATGTGCTTTTGAAGTTTGAGTTGAAATTTTCACACAGCTCTAATATTCATTGTTGATCCAAAAGGGATAGCTGGTCTAATATCAATTGTTGTCAGACACCTCTGGTGCATTATGGTATAAATATAAGAAATGAGAGTGGTGTGTCTGTTTCCTGAACTAAGCAGCGTATACTAGAGATGCAGACATTTGGGGAACTTGGTCACAGTAAGATTGCAAATGTGATTTCTTTTTCTTAAAGGGAATCTGTGTTTTGAATATAACTTTAGAAGACAAAGCCAGCTTTTTTCAAGAGGCAGCGGATATACAAAAGAAAATGTATTTTTAAATATGAGAACAGATATTGTGCTTATACTAATATTTTGTACCCAACTATTGATTTTATTGGTCCTTTCTTGAGTTATCAATTGCCTACATTTTTTCAAATAGCCAGCTCTACACTGAGCCCATTTAACCACTTTTATACCTGTCTGCATTCCACTGAAACTTGTCTGTCTGAACACATTTACTTTCCTGCTCATTTAGTATCTACAATTAGCTGTCTACTTCCAAAATACACCTTTCTACAAATACAGCCCACTGAATCAAACTCATTACCTTAAGACATTTCTGTGGCAAAGGTTATGCTTTCCTGAGCTATATTAATCTCTTTGTCTAAACATCACAAGCTTAATTGGTTTAGATCAGACTTATACAGTTTTGAGTAAAAGGGTGTGATTAATGTGAGCTGAAGAGGACTGGATCAGCACAGTCTCATTCTACAGCATACACAAACCTATTATCAATGGAACTATGAGAGTGCTTGAGAAAACCCAACTTTGGTAAGCAAGTTTCTTTACAAAAAACCACTGGAGAAGGAGAGTAAATAAAAAGGTTTCTTCATTGTGTTACGGACTTTCTATCAATGGAGCTACACTGTGAGCAAAATCACTAGGCTAGAGCTTGCTCTGCTAACTGATTACGAATCATGCACAACTAGCAGAGAATGTTGGATTTCACATTTGCTAGCTAGCCAGCAAGAGGAAAAAAATAAATATAGGGAAACCTGTGCGTTGCAAGAGTGGTCCTTTTCCCTCACCCTTTGTCTCTGATTGGTGCCCATGAGACAGAGGAAGGAAAGGTAGACTGAGCACCAAGAGATTGGAGGAGAGGAGCAGTGCAAGTGAGAAAAGTGCTATCCCATTCCAAACTGCAGAAGTTCTCCCTAGCATTTGTGAGTAGTCAGCCTGCCACTCTTCAAACAAATGCCTGCCAGAGCACCTGTTCTCAGTCCCTGCAAGAACTCAGAGGCAATAAAGATGCACCAATAGCACCTTCTCTCCTCCTCCTCACCCCACCATAATTCTCTCTCGTAAGTGCAAGAGGAGGCAGAAAAGAGAAATTGCCATGGGCAAGCAAAAGCTGTGTTGCCAACTCTCGGTTTTATCATGATAATGTGATACTTGTTGTCTTTCTTAAAGCCTTTGCACCAGGAGTCATGAGAACCTCAGCTTTTATTTAAAAAAAGAACAAAAAGTAAGTTTCTAACATTCATGGCTGTGAAGAAAATCTGGAGTGACCCTAGTGCATCCTAACGTCTCAAAAACCAGAAGGCAAAGTAAAAGGATCCAAAATGTACTACTTTTTAAGCCAATCTTGATATTTTGGGATCTGACTCATGATTTTTGAATGCTTAGAGATGGCGATACCGAACCAGGGTGGAGAAGAGAGAATCAGAGGTAGTGAGGGGTAGCAAACAAACTGGGCAAGAGAGAGGGAGGGGCACAAAGAGAGTACAGAATTGGAGAAGAAAGCAAAATAAAGATTGATATTAGTGCCGCAAAACATCCACAAAAACATACAAAGAACATTAAATAGAGAGATGGAAGGGACAAAACACGAGCCGAGATGTGACAAACATGGAAGGGTGAATGAAGTGCCACCAAGCACAAGAGTGTTCAACCGAAGAAAGCTGGGTTCTCTAGGATTTGCTCTCATCCACAGCATTCCTCTCAGGTGTGCTCCCATGAGCTCCGCAATGGCTATTGTCCCAGCCCCCACCATGAAGAAGGAGTTAGCACAGCACACACTTGAAATTCCTCGGAGGTCTGAGGGGGAGTGATTCCACAGCTCTCCCCTGACCACAATAGTCCCTATTGGCTAGCCAGGCCCCTCTTGAAACTGCTGGGCCTGACATGCACAGAAGGGACTCATTCACATTGTCAGGAGTAAGGCCCTGCAGCTGCACCTGCTCAGTCTGCTGACAGCCTAATGAGTTAGCCATGCTTCCTGATGGACTGTCCTGCCTGATCAGCTGAGGAAGCTAGCAGGCCAGTTCTTAAGCCCAGCAGCAGCAGCTTGCTGGCTGCTCAATGCACATGCTTGAGGATTCTCTGCCTCCCTGGGCTCGCTTCATTCCAAGCCCTGGTCCTCCACTGCTCCTGCCTAGGCCCTGTCCTACACCACCCTTATTCCAGTCCCGTCCCAGCCTTGCTCCTGCCTTGGAACTAGTCCTGCTCCTGCCTTCAGATAATCTGGCTCTGATCCTTGACTCAGATTCCTGGCCCCAACTCTTCCTTGACACATGGCTCTGCCATTCGGGCTTATCCTAGGGATAACCGGTTCTGACCCTGGCCCCGGCCCTGGCTCCAACCACTAAGCTTGGCACACATCACCTATGAATTTGGACCATCAAGTTCTGTATGCATTAAGCCATAATATTCTCCAGCTCTCACTTCTCAGGACTCACACAGCAATCCCATCACCTGTTGCTTATTTTTGTTTGTTGCTATAGGAAAACTAATTTTTATATCTTGGTATAAGCAAACAATAAGAAACCAGGAGTGGCTATGTAATTTAATACTTTCAGCATTAGCTTAGTGTGGCTGACGGCATCCTTCACAGTTCTTAGTGTACCCCTGCACTATGAACAGTGGCCTTAGGATTCTCTCCTGCTCTGAAATCCTCTCAGCACAGGGTGAGTATTGGTTGTCACTCAGCAAGTTACGCCTCCCTCATTCTCATGATGCAGCTGCACAAACCCTGTGCTTGGGCATAAGTCAGGCCAGCTTAGGGGCTGTTTTAACTTTGGTAAGCATACCAGCTGGGTATGGCCCCTATGGGTTCATACATCATCAGCTTAGAATTGGCAGAGCACAGGCTCACTTGGCTTGTCCCCTTTCTCAGGCTCCCAAATCATTCAGCCCCCTAGGAGGTGAGGGGGAGCAACTGGCATGAGAGCTGCCTAGCTAGTTAATGATAGCTGAATGCTCCCCTCTGTTGGCAGAATTCTCCCCTGGCCAGTAAAAGTCAGGTTCCATTGCTTTAAACCACCAGAATCGAGGAAAAGAATATGACCATGGCTACGTCTTCACCACTATTCAGCAAATAGCGTAGCTGAATTCGACGTATCCAAGCCGACTTACCCCGCTGTGAAGACGGCAGCAAATCGACCGCCGCGGCTCCCCCGTCGATGGCGCTTACTCCTACCTGCGCTGGTGGAGTACAAGCGTCAATTTGGAGATCGATTGTTGAGTCCCGATGAGACACAATAATTCGATCCCCAAGAGATCGATTTCTACCCGCCAATTCAGGCGGGTAGTGAAGACGTAGCCCATGTGTCTGTCCATCCATCCTTGCTGCTTCTTATCTGCTTCTTTTAACTAAAGTTGTTGGAAATATATCCCTCCTCAGTTCCCACCACTGTTGCTTTCCCTCCTCCTTAAACTAAGTCCATATTTCAAACACTGCCATTCACGGATACCTCCTTTTGTAGGCCCATCTGACCCATACACCACATCTGATCTTTCAGTTCCTTCCTTCGTTCCTTCCTTACCCACTCCCAGTTTGCCCCATCACCAACTCCTCCCCTCCCCCTTGCCGTTATCCTCTCATACCCCGTTCCCTCCCTTTATTGCCCAACCTCTAGCATCTAGTTCATAGTCTCCAAAGTGTGGCAATGTCTACTCTTAGGTGTGCCAGTGTAAATTCAGAGCAAACTAATGCTTAAGCAATTGAGTTGCTCTGAATCTATATCAGTTTAAACAAACAGTTATCTAGTTTCTGATCTGGCTTGGCTCACACATGAAACCAGTAGGTGGGCATCATCTAGTCCCAGTGTCCTAAATAGAGCCAACACTGGACAACCACGAATATTACCAGTTGGGACTATGGTGAACTGGGAGAACTGCCTGGGATGCAATGCCTACTACTGATCTAGCCAGCTACTGATCTCTCTCTTTCTTGAATGATAAAATTCACCTTTAAACAGGAAAAAAAAAAAAAAAAAAAAAAAAAACCACCCTTTAGGAAGTAATCACACAGATATACAGAAAGGTAGATAAAAGCATCCTTGACACAAAAAATGTAAATCACAACACTTATAACTAATGTATTTTCTTTCTCCTCTTCTTTTTCTAAGGCATAAAAAAGAATAATAATAAAATAAAATTAAAAAAAACTGGCATGGTTATCATTCATGTTGATGTCAACATCCCTACATAGACAGGTAACAGGAAAATACCACCCCAGGGATTCTATTCATGGTGCACAGCAGGGCCCTGTCTGTAATTACTGTGGCCTAGTTATTTCTCAGGGAAAAAAAGTCCAGCACCAGATCCTTTTTTTTTCCTTAATAGGTGAAGTTGAACCTAAAGCACTGTAATTTTAATCAAATCTTTCCCATCTGCGTGTAGTGTCTCTGAGAAGTTGAAGATTTAAGTGTATGTTGTAGGGTTTGTTGAATAGTCCCAGCGGGGGGAGAAGGGGCAGAGAGATGGTAATTATGTTACACTTAAAGGTATTTCTGTTGCCAAGGAAGGTTTTTCCCCCCACCCCCACCCCCTTTCCCTAGTGAGGGTTAAGATGATGTCATGGACAGAAAAGGAAATACTGCGGTGGAATAGAAGGCATACTCAGAGCAAGAGGTCGAAATGATGAAGCTGCAGTTTATAAATTTGCCTGAGGATTGTTTTAGTAAATAAAATGTTTAAAAGCACAGTGACAAAGAGGGTTTGTGGAATTTTTCATGCATGGAGGTCTTCACCACAAAGGATAATACACTCGGATACTTGGATTAGTACATATGTTGGTTGCTGATGGTAGTAAACAAGTTTCCTTAAACCTCTTCAATTTCTACTCCTTCACCTCTCTTTATATGGACAACATTGAACTTGAAACATAGCTTCTGCTGTTCATGCCAACATCAATGGGAAAATTTCAATGGAAGCAGGATCAGATTTGTACAGTAAATGTTACAGCTTAGCAAATAGTTTGCAACAACAACAACATAATTCAAGAAATACACTCTCTTACAACTTTTAGAAATGTTCTACACTGTAGGCTGACCACTAATACAAAGGATAGCTACTACTGAGAACTGGCCATGTTTGTAAACAATATTGATTTAATAATAAATCAATACATTTTAGGTACGTTTTAATTTTATTAACAAAGGATTTTTAATGCAAACAACAATCTAGAAAAAGTACCAATGGAGCTCTAGACGTTATGGTTAAATTACGGTACCTCATTTTATTGCCAGTCTGACCCCCTTTTAGTTGTATCAATGTGCAGCAATAACATTCAGTGATTAACTGTCACTCACAATCATGTATTTCTGTACTTATCTTCAGAACACTTAGAGACCTGTCTCTCAGATATTTAGAGAGATTATTCTGGACTGGAATTGATACAAAACATTTAGTGCCAAGTTCTCCTCTCAATTACACCAAGGCAAACCTGTTGGCTTCAATGAAGTTGGACTGGTGTTACTGCAAGGAGAATTTGCCCAGTAAATTGTTGCTCACTTTTCCTCAAAAAAGACCATACAAAGATGTTTCACAGTGCTGAGCACCCCCTTTGAGGTGCCGTGCACCTTACTCACTGCAATGGGAACTGAGGGAGCCCAGGCAGCTCCTCACAGGAAGCACCCAGCAACTTGCAGGGCCATGCCCACAATGCAGTACAAGTTATCATACAGTTGCAAATTCTGAGCAGTCAGGAAGATGTTGATTACAGCTTTGGCTGGGTACCTTCTATGTTGTCTGAGTGAAAAACATAGGATGTGTCCTTCTGGTCTATTTTCTTTTTTCAGCAAGTATTCTTCTGAACTAAGATATTAGATGGTGAAAGCAGGACAGGCAGAGCTTAAGTCTAGCGCACTCACCCTACAGATCTCCAAAAGAATTGTGTATAATTTCACCTAGACTGGTTCACTAAGTGACCCCCACGGGCAGATCCTTGGCTCTCCTAAGTCCTCTTTGTGCTAGCAGAGTGGTCTTTGGGGGATTTTCACCAACTGGCATAACTTAGAGCAGTGTACCAGGAACCTCTTCAGAATGGAGGAATAGAAAGGTGGCTTATACACACTTCTCCCTCCCTCCTTCCATCTCATGCTTGCAGCTGAGGATTTACCACCAGATGTTTACCTCATTTCTAATGCATGAAATCACTTGTGTTAAAGCTATCATTCAAAGTCTCTTCTGGTCAGGTGGTCCATACCTTAACCAACAAAAGCAAAAGAGGAATTTAGGTACAGAAGGCAGACTAATTACTCATAAACCAAGGCACCTTGATTAACACGTTCAATTCTTCCCAAAAGTGCTACAGGATTCTGTAATGGCTCAAAGTGGTAAGGTCCTTACTTATATACATCAACTGAAAAAGACCAACTCCAATAGCACAGGTCCCTCCAATGTTACATTGGATACAGCTTCAGAACTGTCTTAAGAGGGCAAAGTGCCATCATCTGAACTACCAACAGTAACCCCTATGACCATGGCCTTGGATTTTTCTTTTTCCAAGCATCTCCAGTCCTGTCCATGCTTTCAGTGACACTGATGCATAATTAAAATGTCAGATCAAAATACGCTGTTAGACAGCTATAGTAACAATATATGAGCTAGTAAGTTACATATACCTAAAACGATGGCTTTTTTCACTCCTACACAGGAAGCCAGTACGTTACTCTGAGGTCAACTCTTCACGTCCACCTTGATCAGGTGTCACTAGATTGTACTAAGATGCTGATATACAGCAAAAGCACAAACAATTCAGCTATGGGTCAATTGTGTCTAACTTCAGATGTTTCAAGAGGAATGCAAGAAGAAATTTTAAAATGACAGGGATACTCAGTGATGTTTGCAGCAAAATGGTCTGGACTTATCACTCTGCTGAAGCCATATCTAGCTGGACCCATTCTCTGCTTTAGCTTTGAAAATCCAATATTTTCCCTCCTTTTGTTATGACCCAATGACAAGAAAGGAGGAGCCACCAGGAAATAAAGGTGTTATGTGTGGGTTTAAAAAAAAAAAAAAAACATGCTGTGGAAGGTGTTTTTAGAGTGGCATGACCATTACCACTTTGCCTTCTGTTCTGACACACAAGTCACATAGCAACTTGTACCACTCCATAGCAACCTCCCATACAAAGACAAGCTTGACTGTTAATTAAAGAAAGTCTACTTTTAATTATATAGAGAGAAAGAGTCTCAAAATAAACTCTCCCTGACAAGGGTTTGTACAATATGTTCTCTCCCTACAGGACACATTTTAAATGGAAAACTGTTAACGCAGCATTAAGGTTCTAGAGCTAAGACTCAGGAAATGCAAAAGTTAAGATTCCTACAGCAGCAGCATCGCTGTCAAAGCGAATACCTTATCTATTTTGTGCTCTACATAAACAGTAATAATAATAATAATAATCTTTGTGTTTACGTGATGTGGTAAGGGGACCTCATCCAGTGTGGGATGGGTTCAGGTCTCTAGGCAGTGAGACTTAAAGGCTAAAGTCAATAGGGTTGCCCTGATCCGCAGGGCTGTAAGGCCTAGGGGCTGGAGTCTATAAAATCACCCTGATCTGCAGGGATGTAGGGCATCGTGGGCCAAGTCAATGGGGTAGCCCTTCTCTGCAGGGCAGCAAGGCCTAGTGGCCAGAGTCAATAGAGACACCCTGTGTTCATGGGGCAGTGTGGTCTAGCAGCCAGAGTCCATAAAATTACCATGGTCCGTAGGGCAGTGTGGCCTAGCAGCCAGAGTGAACAGAGTTGCCCTCCAGAGTGGGGCTGTATGGCCTAACAGCCAGTTGAGGTGTGGGCAGACACCTGGGGGAGGGGGTGGGTGGCAGCCAGGGTAGGGGGACTCAGGCCCTCTCTGCTCCACTGGGTCCCAGCCCAGGGCCCTGTCACTGGCAAGTGTGTCCACCACTGAGCCAGCGGGAATCCGTCCACAACACACTATCGTTGGGACAATAGCTAGTCTCCCCTTGGGTTACTTCCTACCATACTACGCATGATGGCAGTCTGTGCATCTTCGGGGTCTCTGGGTTCTTCGGCTGTGCAACTCCCTGTAGCTCAGACCTCCCTGGGGTGTCCACAGATAGCTGGACATCAGCTTGGGTGTCAGCGCCTCTGTCTTCTGCAATCCAGGTAAGGAGCATTCTTCCTCTCTGGCGGTCACCCCAGACTGAGCTGGGCTGCTCCCTCTTATACTGGTGCTACATCTGGAGCATGCCCAGTAGGGACGTGGGGGGCCTGGCTTCCTCCGCCCACAGTGAGGAGATAACCCTTTCCTGTCCAGTGTGGGGTGAGTTCACCCTGTTACAGTTTAATATGAAAAACAAAAAGGAAAACTACTACCTACATATGAAATGGCTAAGTTAAGATTTTCTTAAAAACCTTCCTCACTTGAATGTTATTTTAATGTTGCATGAACACATTTTCTTTTCTTTTTTTTTTTTAAAGCTAAGAAATGAAAGGACAAAGAACACAAGACAGAATGTGTGTGTACTTCCTAAAGGAACGGGATTGGTCCTAGTTAAGTGTTGCACTAGGGTCTGTAAAAATAACACACTCCTTTAATTGCACATAAGAACATAAGAACAGCCATACTGGGTCAGACCAGGAGCGGCACCAGGGTTTTTGCCACCCTAGGCAGCAGCACTCCTCCTCAGAGCATTTGGCGGCGGGGGTCCTTCCGCTTCGCGTCTTCGGGGCACTTCGGCGGCAGGTCCCAGAGCGAGTGAAGGACCCGCCACTGAAGCGCCCCGAAGACGCGGAGCAGAAGGACCCCCGCCGCTGAATTGACACCGAGGACGGCAAAATGCCGCCCCCCCAAATCCTGCCGCCCTAGGGTCACCTAGTGGAAGTGCCGGCCCTGGGTCAGACCAAAGGTCCATCTAGTCCAGTATCCTGTCTTCCGACAGTGGCCAATGCCAGGTGCCCCAGAGGGAATGAACAAGACAGGTAATCATCAAATGATCCATCCCCCTTGCCCATTCCCAGCTTCTGGCAAACAGAGGCTAGGGACACCATTAATTTACATGCATTGCAAGGGCAAACATTTCAATTGCCTAGATAACATCAATTAAAGTAAAACTGAAACATTTAATGGTGATCACTGTGCATGTTTCATAGAGCACTAGTACACTGCTTACAAGAAATGGTGTCTTCATTAAATGAACAGATCAAATTGGGACCCTTTTGGGGTAATTGAGGCCTGGGAGTAAACTGAGGATCTAAACTACATTTGGACAAGGGCTGTCAGAACCCCTACCCTAATTAGGCAGGAGAGGAAGGCAGAGATGCCTGAAGACCTGCTCCCTTGTTAGTGGAGCAAAAGAGCAGCATGGAATGTAATTTAAATTTCGTAGGCTTTAGGGCAGTGGTCCCCAAACTGTGGGGCATGCCCTCCTACAGGGACACAAAGGAACATTTGGGGGGCATGATGGGCCCTGGGCCGGCCCCCACAAGGGGAGGGGAGGGAGAGAGTCACCCAGTCCCGCTCTGCCCCCAGCCGCTGCTCTGGCCCCGGCCCGCGGCTTCACTCCTGACCCCAGCTCCACTTCTGGCCACAGCTCCAGCTGAAGCTCCAGCCCCAGACCCAGACCCAGCCCCGACTGCCACAGCTCAGCTTCCAGCTCCACTCCCAACAGCAGACCTGCTCCCAGCTCCGGCTCCCAACCATGGCTCCTAGCGCGGGGCGGACAGATTTCAAATCTTGTACAACTTCAAGTTTGGGCACCACTGCTCCAGGGGCCCCACTGAATTCTGAGGTGCAGAGCCTGTGAGCCCAGGTATTTTAAACTGAGCTTGACATTTAATGGTCATCCATTCAGATAAACGTTGTTTGGGGCAGGAACACAGGAATAGGAAGGCTGGGCAGTAGTCAGGAGGGATAAGGTGAAGAGGCAACAGTGGGGCAAAGCAGTTAATGAAAATACATATCAACATTCCTCCCTGTCTCAGCAAGGAGAGGTGCTCATGTCCAGAAAGCAGAGTGGTACTGAAAAGGAGAAATGTTGTCTCTATGCTCTGGCGCTATTGGCCAGTTTGGAGGAAGGTGGGAAAGCTGAACTGGGAGGGATCAGGGAAGCCAAAGGGCAGAAATGGCCCTACTGGTCCCAAATACTGGCTCCCAGTATTTGTTCCAACCTAACCTTCTCTGTAGGTTCCTTGTGGCTGCCAGAGCTGCATTTCAGACTTGCTATGGGCTTGGCCAGATCAATTTTGGGTGAAAGGAAGGAATTCTTCCCACAGGGCAAAACTTGCCACACTATGGGTTTTGGGGTTTTTCCCCCTTCTCCCCCGCCCCACATTCCTCACTGCATTCTGGAGGCCTGGTGTTTTAGGGGTTGTTTGTTTGTTTTAAGAGCCAGAAAAAGAAAGAATAGTTGATTTGTTGCACTATATGGCTGAGGTCTAAGGCAGATATGCTAGAGTTTAAGTCTTGTACATGTAAAGGCACCTTTGACTAGACCCTCATTTCCCCATGCAAGGGGAAAGTGGGATGACTCCTATGTTCAGTGTTATGGGGTGTTAGGCTAAGGGTAGCCATTTCTCTTTCCCTACTGCTTGACCAGTTTAAGGCTAGTTTCCTCCCACACTGCACCCTGGTAATTTAAAGGGGGCAACTACCCCAGTTAATTGATTTAAAGTTAATCAAGTTGCAGCCTACCACTTACCTCCACCCTATATGTCTCATTTTCCTGTATAGGCTGATCAATAATGACAGGATTGTAGGAGGTCACACCATCGCTAATGTGAGTTTTAAATCTGTGGACTGCTCTATGGGAACTTGAGGAAACAATCCAGGAGGGCCCAGGATGGAAGCATAATGAACAAAATGTAATATTCATTTTGTAAGTGGTATCTCCCTACCCTGCAAGTACAAGGAATTGCATCTTCCACCTTCTGATTTCTTGTCAGCAATCAACACCATTTATACATACATGCTGTACAGAGAAAAAAAATTACATGACAGTGGATCTCTAGTATGACATGTACCTTCATGGATACAGAGAGAAGTGATAACTCACCAGTGAAATAGCCATGAGTGAGATATCTGTCTTTTCTCATAAGTGAATTGTCATAATAGAGTTCTTCACAAACTATACACTTACAAAACCACAAGAAAGAAAGGAAGAAGGAAAAAGAAACTTCTTTGGATAACTGATACAAACAAGACTACTAAAACATATGTAGGAACAGACATTTTCAAATCTTGTACAACTTCAAGGACATTGGAGTTCTGGTTAATAAATGACACCCTAAACTAGAAAAAGAACCCATAGCAGCATTTGACAGCATGTTATTATATACACACTCATACATGCACATATCCCCACACACATACATATGTAATACATATGATTGCATGGTAAGGTATTCATGTTTTCTTGGCATGTGCTTAGGATGGCTAACTGTTGGTGAAGTGAGTTAAGCAGGAGATCTCAGATGAGTGCTGGTAAGATGTTTATATTAGGCATTCTGTGACTATCACGCATGCCACTGGATAACTATTCTAGAAATGTTTTAGAGAGTTTTTTTTTTTAATGTTATTGGGACTATGTCCTGTATCTCTCCACCTTTACTGTCAGGGCTACTCTCAATTTTGCCTTTCTCCTGGGCAAGTTTTCTTAAGATCTTGAATTTGCAGAATTAAAGGCCAGAAAGGACCTTTTAAGAACCTACGAACCTGACCTGCATAACATAGGACATGGAATTTCACCTAGTAATTCCTACAGTGGAGGGAATTATTCTTCTCTACTATGGGAATGAGCCATATCAAGCCTAATAACTTAAAAGAACACAAAAAGTTACCGGTGTTTTATTCTCACCTATCTAGCAAACCACTTCAGCATGTAAGTAGGTCCACTGACTTCAATAATCAGATGTAACAAGTAAGCATGCACTTAAATTCCTTGTTGAATGAGGGCCTATGAGCTTACTACAGATTTCTTTGGGATTTAGTGGCCAAAAACAATCCTGGCCTACAGAGTTTCACCCCCTTACACCAGCAATTAATTTGGTCATAGGTCTTAAAGAGCAAGAAGTTGTGTCTTGACTGAGAAAATGTCTTTTCAAGCTTTATAAACCTTCAAGAAAGGTGTAGGAGCAACAGAAAACTAAACTGCTTTCTCTGACAACTAAGCAATCAGGAGTCAAAATATTATTCTTAACCTGCAGAATCTGATTCATAATCATCATTTTTTTAAGAATCCCAGCAAAATATCTTATTTGTATTTTCTTTAAGCCTTCAGATGCATTTTCCATCATAATATGAATTCCTGTGAAATAAGAGAAATGTATTTCAAGCTGTCATCTATTCCAAAATCAACTAAGATTATTAATTTGTTCAGATTCTGTTTCTGATTCTGGGTACATTCCACTGCAATGTCAAAGCAAAACCATTCCATCCTGACTAACAACTCCATAAATTTGGAGACATGAGCCATTCAATATCTCCCTTTCTTTAAACAAACGTACTTTAACCCAAAATTTCAAAAGTGACTAGTGCTTTGTGATGCCCCACTGGAGATACCTTGAATGAACCTGATTTTCGGATCACACACCTGCTGAAAAATCGAGTCCCTTTAAATGTTCTCAATTTGGGCAGACAATCACTAGTCACTTTTGAGAATTTGGGACTTGGCCTTATTGTCCAAGCATGATTTTAAGCAAAACAGCCCCCATTCAAACATATTAGGATTCCTCTTTTAATTACTGAAGAATGATTTCAGTGGAAAGAAATATTTTATTTTTAAAATATTGGTTTCACCTTTAATCTTTTATATGCATTTTGATCTTTGCCTTTTGTAATAACAACATGCCACTCTAGGGCATACAGTGTACTGAGATAAGATAATGTCAGGATTAGGGGGAACTCAAGGGATACCTATGATATTACATCATCTCAATATGGCTCTTAGCCTGTGGTGTGTATTATTGGTTAATTAAGGCACAGGAAATGATGTATATGAAAAGATACATCTTCCTTATTTCCACTGAAATAAAAATTTCAAATCAAAAGCATCTGTCTTTTTTCATTTATATGTCAAAATGTAATTGGCTATGGCTGGGGTTTGTTGCCTTTATTACTTTTAATAGCTGTACAGCCACTGATTGCCCAAGCTGATGGTTAATTTAATTCCTGTCAATACAATATTGGGGCTGTCTGCATATTCAGGCCATGATTAACTGCAGCACAGTCCATAACAGTAGTGTTATTATTACTGCATTTAACTACCTCTCGGGAGAAGACAAATTAAATTATGTTGAAAATGCTGTTGATTATCATTACGGACTTATTTGTAGAGCACAATTACTGATCTGTTGTAAAATAAATCAAATTTTTTATCATCTTGGTATAAATTAAATGTAATGTAGGCGAATGGAGAGTGGTTACTGAAAGAGTTCAGGCAGCTTTGTATAAGTCAACCAAGCACTGAATTAAAATAATAATCACAGATGAACATGATATTATATTTTAATAATAAGCTACTTTGTGACCAAGTGTGGCTCATAGATTATGGGATTTCAACAATAAAAAAAAGCAAACTTCAAATGCTTTATGAGCTGTTGACTTAAACAAAAAGGTTGAGGCCTTCAAATAAATTACTTTATACTACTGTTTCTACACAAGCTGGAATCATGGTTCAAGTAACTAATTTTAGGCACTGCTTTAAAAATACAATTACACTAATAGCTTACATATGACAGTCCTTTAGCTCTCCTCTTCCATCTTTAATACCCACCCCTGCCACACTGTATTATATCCTTACTGAATGTGTTGCATTACTGATAACTGCAGTGACAACAAAATATTTGCAACATTTGTGCACAGATATAATGTATGCTAAACGCTCATGAATACATATTGATTAACACCATTATTTCTAAAAGAACGAGATGGTGACTATTGCTTATTGGGTGAGGAAAAGTGGGAGAAGGTATAAAGGAGCTTTCTCCAGCCCTTTACACAGCTATGGAGGGGCCAGCAACAAGCCCAGCCACTGAGTTCTGAGTCTAGCACCACCACCAACGCTAGGAAACCCAGAGAAGGGGATGAGAAAGGTGACATGGATGGGAGGAGCATGGCCCAAGCCTCCTTTTACACTACCCATCAGAGTTCAGCTGATGAATGGGGAAGAACAGGCTGCACCTATCAGTGATGGAGGCAGATTATAAAATGGTATAAATTGTCGTAGCTCCATTGAAGTCAATTTAGAATCTTCCCTCTGGCACATATGTTCCTCCAGTGCTCTAAATGGGCATATTGACATCACAGCCTCTTCTTACCCAAGTCTACTGTAATGTGGGCCTTAAAAGCCACAATATACCCCAAAGCATCTAGTATCACTTCCTTATTTAAAAAACAACCCTCACTTCACTAGGTGTTTTCCCTACATAAGGACTACATGAATACACCCTTTTTGTACCTATTACAAGCATAGCTATTATATGCTGAGCTGGTAGGTTGCCTAACACTTTTCATTAAAGGCCCCTGTTTTAAGTTGCTTAAAATTATGCCAAATGTTAACCCTTGAGGCTAACATTTTTCATACTTTCTGCCTCTGACTTTTCTTGTAAAAGCTGACTTTCTTGGAAAGTTCCAGAAAAAACAGCTCACATATTTTTGAGAATGAGGTTGGGGGGGAAAAATAGGCAGTTTGCCTGATGTTAATTTCCCCCTTCTCCCCCCAACAGTTTTTTGAAGAGCTTTCCAGCTTCCATGCTTTGGAACAGAAACTTGAAATGTGGCAGGGACATGTTTCTGAGGTTAGAGAGGTGCCTTTTGCTGTCTCCTTAAAAATCTACCCAGATCTGGCCAAGTTACAGGACTCTGGCCTTTGCACATGCTCAGTAGTGCTTAGAGGCTTATTGCTAAGTCTCTGAACATTCCATCTGCACTGAACATGCTTCAGCCCCACAACTTCCCACATGCCAGCTCTTCTCCACTTGGGAACAACATTCTTTGTAAGCTGGCTGGGGACCCAGGAAAACTGGGTTCTAATCCTGCCTCTGCCACACACTTCCTTATATTGATTCTTGGCAATACTATCATAATATAAACATATTCTCTTTTTGATGTTGATTCTAAAAAAGTTCTGCTTCTTTTCATGGACTTTTAATGACTCAAAATACAAGCTTTTCACAATAATGCTGTGTTACACAGCGCCCACCACCACCCCATTTAAGCTATGCAATATCAATATCACAGCATCCAGAAAACTGCACATTGCCAAAGATCATTTTTATTATTAACTATTAATTCTACAGCACACAAAAGTATGCTAGGTGCCTCCCACTATAAATAAGGCAATGTGGTCCCTGCCTCAAACCAGTCACAATGTAATTTCAGCTGCAAAACAAAAACAGGGGTTAGCAAAAGTGGAGGAAGGACGGGATTAGTTACAGCTGTAAGGGGAAAGATGTTCTACATAAAGGGGATAGAAAATGTGAAGATAAAGTCCAGGCTCAACATTCTCAGCATTCTTTACAAAAAGCATGCTAGACACCCGACAGAAAGAAGCAGGTAGCATGCTTTCCATAATATGTGCTAAAAACACTTTAGCTCAGTCTATACTAGCAGCTATGCAGTTTCAAATTTCCAGTCCAGTGGGACACACTGTTGACTTTTCTAGTGTTCCTTCTTTAAAAAATAAAGGCTTTATTGGAAAGCTTCAAACATGTGATGGGGATGTGTCCCATAAACCCCATCCGCATAGCATAACCCTATAACTCATGCATACACATGTAGGTAGAGAAGCCAAGTCAGTCAATATCTATGTTTAAATCAGTGGGGATAAAAGGGTTTAAAAAGGCAGTAGAATCAGGTACTATCGGGTTAAATAGATATAAGATATGCAACATATTGGGGCCCCTGTGTCTTAAATGCATTTCTAGGTTAATCTTCAATACAGTCAATTAATAAAAGTTATCAAAATCTGCTCAAATGACAGACAGAAGAGAATTTGTGAAATTCTATCTACCAAATAAAATAAACTCAATACAGCAATTTATGTCTTAAATAAAAGTCAAGAATGCAAGCATCCCAACACTCAATAATACCAAAAAACAAAACCATTATTAACAAATTTGACCAAATATTACATATATTTATATAGACAAATATAGATATTTTCAAAAAAGAGCACATCTGCCTGTAATAAATATCAATAAATTCTGCTAAAAATGAAAATTGTTACTAAAACAATTGTGCAGACTGTTCATGACCTGTGAAATTCACCCATCAGTGGGGGAGCTATGAAAGGATCCCAACATAGCAGTGGATGATACTGTGCTGATTTGATATGACACACACTATTCATCTTCATAAAAGTTTCAAACTCACGAGCTACAAACTGAGATCCATTGTCATTTACTAGCCGATCATCTAGCAAACAACGAGAAGTGAACATTTCACACAGCTCCTTCCTCACAGACGTGGAGCACAGGAGCAGTTTTAGTGGCACTGATGAATGATCTCCTTATGGCCATGGGAAGACGACGAACTTCTGCAGTGACACTGCTGGATCTATCAGCAGCCTTCCACACAGTGCGTCAATATTACCTTGTACTCCACCAACAGAGGACAGCTAAGTCAGCTTCACTCTTTTCTCACAAACAAAACCCCGAGAGTCATGGCTGATGAATGCTTCTCTGTCCAATGAGCCCTCACTTGTGACATTTTGCAAAGATCATTCCATGCACACATATACCAAAGAAGATTGTAAGGCAATATGGACTTCAGTGTTACCAGTATAGTGATGATATCCAGCTATATGCTTTCATTTCAACTGATGTAGCCAACGTCATCATCCTGTTATCATGGTACCTGAGTGATCTAGCCTTATAGATGAAAAATAGGTGGCTCAAACTCAACTCAGGCAACAGAGAGGTGATGCTGGTGGGAAGAAGAAAGCAACTTTAGGAGCCAGCCAAGATATTAACTCATTCACTCTTGAAGTTGTCAAGGATTGCAATCTTAGAATCCTATTGGATTCTTCTCTGCTTCTGGACACAAAGATTGTGACATTAGTAAGAAACACCTCTTTCCACCTACCCATGATACCTCTAACCATCTTTACTTCTCTGCACCTTTCCACACTCAGCTATAGCTTTCTTAACTATAGCTTAATCACTTTCTTAATAATTTCAAGTTATAATGAATAGCACCATGTTTCTATGGACCAGAAGAAAATTTTGAAAGCTAATAATAATGCAATATGTAGCATATCTATCGATCTCAAAGCACTTTGCAAAGAAGGATATAATTATCCATTTTACAGACCTATAAACTGAGGCCCATAGAAGTAAAGTGACTTCCCCAAGGTCACACAAGTTAGTACCAGAGATGGAAACAGGGCCTTATCATGTAACTCTCACTCCTGTGCCATATTGCTGTACTTCATGGTCTGGGACAAATGAGAGGTACTACTTTTTAAATAATTATTTGGATTAAAATCCACAATAATTTTCAAAAATTAGAGTTACATCCAAGCTGAATTTGGACCAGTATTTTAAAGCAACTACATCCATTTCGGGGATAACAGCTGGATAGGTGTGGGAAAGAATATGTTTTACCAACATTAACTAAATACAACATTCTTCCAATATGGTGCTTTCCTGTACATATGCCCATCAAACAGGTCAGGTTTTCCCTTTCTTGTTCATCCACACCTCCCACTTACTTCTACAGATGTTTAGGGAGCACAAGAAATGCAGGTTTGGGCTCAATATCTACACAGGTGAGAATAATTGCTATTCTACTGCAACTTAACCTCAGTCTTTTAACAGGAGAAGGCAGTTACGGGAGAAACCAGGCCATACAAATGAACAAACTAGAACATTAAACAGTGACACTAGTTAGCTGATATGGCTACTAAAGTCACTCACTGAATTCTTCCTTGTCAGTTTTTCATCCTTCAACTATATTATTATTTTCTTCTGCCATTAAGTAGTTCTAGTCTATGTAGTATATTGAAGAACCCATAAAATCTGTTTTTCCAGGGCACCCTCATAAAAGCAGCTTTGACATCTCCATTAGAAAGGTTAATTATGTCAGCAACAATTTTGCTGTTCTGCATTGGACGGGGAAGTTCTAGGTATACAGTACAGTTATATGCTGTAGATATGTTACTACTGTAAGCTTGCTGTTCAAACAATATTGTGTGCTGCTTTCTGAAACCAAATATTTTATTATGTTTAATTTTATAAAATCATCACGAGCCATTTTATGACATATTTTTATGCACTACAGTCAATTAAAAAGGCTGCCTCCCTACAAAATACGCAGTGTGACCTGAAGCCTACCCTTGCAATTGTAATACTTTAGACAATTATGTTATTATTTTCTAGGATGTGCTCTCTACAGCCCTTTGAATACTTGTGCCAGATTAACTTAGCTCTGTGTCACAAATTGGAACTGACGTGTCATTCATGTTAGAACTGTAAGTGGTAAGGAAAGATTTCATTCAGCTAAAACAAATGTAATTTGCACTAATTTCTTTTTTCCAAATGGAAGTGTTCATGACAAATTTTGTTCACTAATACCTAAGCCGCCATCATGTAAGCTTAGAAAGCTTAAAACACTGTCTGCTATTAACTTATGTTCATGCATTTTTAAATGCACACACCATGATATTTCGATCTTGCTTTGTTTCTGTTTCATTTTAGAATATATTTTGACCCCATGTTTTGTGAATGTACTGACATTAAATTGCCTTGATTTCTATAATTAGCCCAAGATTTTTTAAAATATACCTAGTAAGATTCCAGAGCCAGCAAAAAAATACCTTTTTAGAGGTATTCTGATGCAAACATAGGCCCCAGTTCAAGACGATACTTAAACATGTGCCTAAAATCAAGCATAAGTTATAATACCTAGCTCTTATATAGTGATTTTTATCAGTAGATCACAAAGCACTTTACAAAGGAAGTCAGAATCATTATCCCCATTTTACAGATAGGGAAACTGAGGCACGGAAAGGGGACGTGACATGTCCAAGATCACCCAGGAGGCCAGTGGAAGAGCTGGGACTAGAACCCAGGTCTTCTCTGTCTGAATCCAGTGCTCCATCTGCAAGGCCACACTGCCTCTTCAGCTGCTTAAAATGAAGTGCCAGATTCTCATTTATACTAAGGCTGTGCACTGCCCAGACAAGAGAGGTATAAAGTAGCCTTAGTATAAAAGAATCAGGATCAAGCAGATGCTTAACTACCTTTCTGAATCAGGGCCTCAGCAGAAAGAATTTAAGAACACAATTGTCCACAATTAGACAAACAAATTAAACGATGGCTCTTTCTTAACAACCTGTCTGTAGCACAGGATTTGATCTTCCTCCTATATAATCATTTATCTGGGGGAGAGGGGGAGGGAGGGGAATGGGGATGTAAATCAGAATATTGACCCTGCAGTAGGTTTCTTAAATAAAGAAATCACCATTATGTGCAGAAGTGACAGATCTTCATTTCAATTCTCTGATCATCCTGGATTAGATATTAAATATAAACATAGGGCAGGCACACTATTTGCAGTCGTGCACCAACCACCTCATGTTACCTCTTTTCAGCCCTTTAAGGAAACAAATATAAGCGATTACACTAATACCGTATCTAAAACCTGGGCCATTTCAGGCTGAGATTTTTACCAGTCTGCGTCAACATTTGATACCTGACTTGCATAACATTGATTTTCATTTTATAAGCATGACTGAAATCCCTTCCCCCCTAAAAAGAGACTACACTGTGTCTGTTCAAAAAGCACAACAAGCACAGAAAAAAGTATTTACTAATGTATTTCTTTGATACTTAGTCTATGTCTCAGCATAACTATGTGACACATAATAAAGAAAACTTGGAGGCTTAGATTAAAAGTAGACTTTACGCTGTTTGTGCATCTGCTTTTTTTATGATCCACAGATATTTTGAATTCATTCATAATTCATTACATGCTCATTTCTAGGTAACACAGTAATATATCAGCACAACCTTCTCACTTCTCAACAAGCTATACAGAGGCTTATTTAATGGCTGCTAAGTAATGTAAAAGGTACAGCCATGAATGTAAGTGCCATAAGATACATACCAATGCTTCATCCTGCAAAGGTTACCATTTGAACAGACTTGTGTCCAGGCTGAGTCCAACTGAAGTCAACAGGACTTGACCTAGAAGAAAGAGTTAATCCATACAACTCCTTTTGCTGGAACATGGGCCAAATCTACAAATAGGTGTCTGTACCTTACAGCTGTTCTGAGGGATAATCAGTACAAGCATTCTTCATTCCTGGACATCCAACAATGACTTGCCATCTACAATGGTCAACCATCATTTGTAAGCACAGCCATCTAGAAAAAAACAAGACGGGAATTCTAGGAACACCTGATGAAGTTCCAAATTTAAAACACCTTGCATAATCAGTATCAAAGCAGGACTAATGGGGATGCAAAAGAAAAGCAGACAGGATGGCCCAGATCCAGCAAAGCACTTGAGGATGTGCTTACTTTATGCATGGAAGTTCTCCCATTGAAACCAGTTTCATGACACTACTCACGTGGATAAAATTAAGCATATGTTTAAGGGCTTTGCTGGATGGGTCCTTAATAACAGTTCAGAGGTTGATGCAAAAAGCTAAAGTTACTCTTGTGTTAGATACAACGCCTTAGTGGGAATGTAAAGCATGCACAGATAAAGTCCCTTTGAAGATATGGAGTTAAATCCTGGCTTCATTGAAGAAAATTTTGGGAATTTTGTTACTGAATTCCATGGTGCCGAATTTCACTCTAGGTACTTTTGGGCCTGATCATTTCCCAATGAAGTCAATGATACTTCCATTGACTCTGAGCAGGGGCGGCTCTAGGCACCAGCAAAGCAAGCACGTGCTTGGGGCAGCCCATTTGCAGGGGCGGCAGACGGGGGATCCAGCCTGGGAGCTGAGAACCAACAGGGGACCTGGGAGCTGTAGTTCCTTGGTTAGCTCCCTGCCTATAGAGCCAGCCCTGGAGCAGGGAAAGAACTACATTTCCCAGCATTCCCTTGGCCACTATCAACAGGAAAGAGGGGGAGGGAGTGAGGAAGCTGAGACCTCATGCTGCAGCCTGCTGTGAGTGGAGAGCTGCACTGGGAAGGGCAGGGAGACCATATTTTAACATTAAAAAATAGGACACTCCACAGGGAGGGAGGGTAGCCCCACCCTGCCCCCATCCACTCCCTCCGACTGCCCCCCACAGAAACCCCAACCCATCCACCACCCCCTGCTCCCTGTCCCCTGATCACCCCCTCCCAGGACTCCTGCCCCAACTGCCCCCCAGGACCCCATCCCCTATCTAAGCCCCACTGGTCCTTGTCCCCTGATTGCCCCCTCCCGGGACCCCACCCCCATCTAAGCCTCCCTTCTCCTTGTCCCCAACTGCCCCCTCCTGAGACCCTCCCCCAACTTCCCCCCTAGGACTCCACCCCCCACCTGTCCCCTGACAAACCCCTGGGACTCCCATGCCTATCCAACTGCTGCCTGTCCCCTGACTGCCCCCCAACCCCTGAC
This sequence comes from Malaclemys terrapin pileata, assembly GCF_027887155.1. Classification (NCBI taxonomy): domain Eukaryota; kingdom Metazoa; phylum Chordata; order Testudines; family Emydidae; genus Malaclemys; species Malaclemys terrapin. The sequence goes on along the minus strand of NC_071508.1, from coordinate 127,397,716 downwards.
CTATCTAACCCCCCCTTCTCCCTGCCCCTGACTGCCCCCCCGAACCTCCGCCCCATCCAACTCCCCAACCGTGCCACTCAGACCAGCGTGTCTGGCTTTGTGCAGCACCAGACACGCTGCTGCATACATGCTGCCATACTCCCCTGCGGAGCCACCCCTGCCCCTGCCTTCCAGATTTGAACACTTCAAAATTCAGCAGTGCTCAAACTCAGTTTGGGCGGCTGTTACTTAGGGTTACCATATTTTAGTTTTAAAAAAGGAGGACACTCCACGGGGCCCCGGCCCCGCCCCAACTCCGCCCCTTCCCCGCCCCAGCCCCGTCCCTTCCCCAAAGTCGCCGCCCCAACTCTGCCCCCTCCCCTGAACGCTCCGCCCCCTGCTTCTCCCCCTCCCCTGCTTCCCGCGAATCAAATGTTCACGGGAAGCCTGAAACAGGGAGGCAGCTGGGGCTGGGACGGGGTGCAGCGTGGCCCAGTCCGGCCCCCCCGGCCGAGCAGCTCCCTCCGGCTGCTGGCCAGCCCAGGCCAAGAGGCTCTGGCCCCGGCATTTCCCTCTCGGCTCAGGCCCTGTGGCCCCGGCCTGGCCCCCGTCCCCGTCCCAGCCCCAGCCGAGCACCCCCGGCCCCGGCCCGCCCCGGCCCCCGGCCGAGCACCGCCAGCCCCAGCCCCGGCCCCGGCCGAGCACCCCCGGCCCCCACCCCCGGCCGAGCACCCCCGGCCGAGCACCCCCGGCCCGGCCCCGGCCCACCAGGCCCTCCCTCCCTATCTTCCTGGACATGTCCGGCTTTTTGGGATTTCCTCCCGGACGGGGATTTGAGGCCCAAAAAGCCGGACATGTCCAGGAAAATCCGGAAGTATGGTAACCCTATGTTACTTCATTTCTCCCAAATCAAATATACTGATCCACTGTAACTTGCTGTAGAAAAAATAGGATAAAATTGAGCAAGAAATGCTTCCCAGTGGTTATTAGGACTGGAATCGCTATTTTCAAAAGCCATTGCCTTTTGTTTGTTTGTTTGTTTAAAAGGAAGAACGTGATATTGCACTGGCAAATTCCCCATAGAAAGAAAGCGGGAACAAAAGAATAATAAAGGCACCTCAACTTTTCCTCATTTATGTAGGACAGTCTTATAATATGCATCCAGATATCCTCCAATCACACAAGCTGAAAATTGTTCCACTTTACTGCAGTTCTGTAACCATATGGGAACCAATCCTGTCTGTGTTCTGTGCATATCTAAAATTCCTGCTGAATGACCCGCCCTGGGAGCGAGTTACCAGTGACCCAGGGCTGCGGTGGAAGGAGGGTGCAGGTGGGGGGGTGGGAGGGGGGAGAGCCCAGGGCTGGGGCAGCAGGAGGTGTGTGTGGGGGGCAATGGTGGGGAGGTAGGGGGGAGCCCAGAGCTGGGGCAGCAGGGTGTGTGGGGGAGGAGGGGAGAGCCTAGGGCTGGGGCGGCAGGGGGGTGCAGGTGGTGGGGGAGAGCCCAGGGCTGGGATGGCAGGAGGGTGCGGCGAGGAGCCCAGGGCTGGGACGGGGGGGCAGCCAAAAATTTTTTTGCTTGGGGCAGCAAAAAACCTAGAGCCGGCCCTGACTCTGAGGAGAACTGGATCTGCCCCTTTGTAAGCTTCTGGGTGTCAAAAACAACTGGTGTCTACACTTCTGCTTTTTCTTATTAATTATACCATTTCTTCTTACCAGGAAAGGATTTACTTTCATAGCGCCAAATTCTGCCTTCAATTACACCAGAAGAATCCACTGACTCAGTCACTGACACCAAAGGAGTAAAGAGAATCAAATGTAGCACAGGGTACAATCTGACCCATAGTATTGGTGAATACTGTATTTAGAAGATTAAGATAAACAACCTGTCCCATATTCTTATGCATAGTCACCTTTTGAAAATTTGGGTTCATAAATAGACTACCCAGAAGTAAGACTCAAAAGAATACTCAATCCATAATTTTAAAGCAATCTGTGATTTTACAATTTAAAAAAAAAGATATATATGTTTTCCATCATGCCATTTCCATTAATTCCGCAGGTTCCTCAACAATGTTCCCAAATCATAGGATATATCTCAACAGCACCAATTTAGATTGTATATAAGGAACCCAGTACATTGGTCTTGCTTGAATAACTAAAATAGACATTTCTTCACTTATGTTCATTTAAATGATTTCTTGTTACTGTGTTTAACTATATAATATAAATACATATAGCAATGCAATAATGATTAATAAAACACTGAGTCTCAAAGATTACACACCACTTCTCCTTAACCCTTTGGTTAAATATTAAAACTCATAGATTCCAAGGCCAAAAAGGACCATTGTGATCATCTAGTCTGAGCTCTTAAGTCTTCCTTTTGCTGAGAATATACAACTACCACAAGTTATTAGAATACAGCCCCCAAGCAAGTCTTCTGTCTTTCTGTTATTGAAATACTGATGGTTGTGATTAGGAACAAGTTGTATTGTGTGTTTACAAAGGCCTTCCATAGCATTAATTAATCAAAACTATAAAATATACACAGAATTCAGCAGAGTGTCACAGACACTCAGAGTCCGTGGTGATGGGACAAGAATGACATTGAGAGAAGGATGTATACACACTTATTACAAATAACTGTGATAATTTAAAAGGGTAAAGAATGGTGAGCAACATTTTGTGAAAAGTTTGAGACTTTTCAGAGCTACTTCTGACTTGGATCAAGTACGCTGCCCTGCCTGGCTCATGAGATCTGAAGTAACCTCATTCCCCACTATTTCCCAGTGTAGAGGAGACTACAGGAATTAGGGGTGTGTGAACAGTATAATATCCATGTTCAGATGACATTGGGATTCAGGAGTACTTGTGGCACCTTAGAGACTAACAAATTTATTAGAGCATAAGCTTTCGTGGACTACAGCCCACTTCTTGGGATTCAGAAGTCCTGACAGATGCCCTAGAAACCTCAGCAGGATTCGGTAGCTAGGGAGACCACAGGTTGTTTCTCTAGCTATCAACTTGCCTGGAAAGTCTCTGAATTCTAAGGAGTCAGTGCATGTGGTTCAGCTGCAGTAAAAGGGGAAAATGGGCTGCCTTCCACCATCTTACTCTAAACGATCCCTATTTCTTTATCTCCATCCCTATTTCACAATGTCTTAAAGCACTAAGTTCCATTGAAGTCAATGGGATTTAAGCACAATTCAAATTAAACATGTACTCAGTGTTTTGCTGAATCAGTGCCATGATGTCTAAACACAACAATTAATTTGGGGAAAAAAAAGTTTTGAAAGTGCAAAATATAAACCGAGAAAGTAGCCTAGGGCTGCTGAAATGCCCTCTTGGAGCAGGCCAGAGCATGACAAATGCACCTGCCTCAGTTTCCCCTTCAAGTCCCCAGTAACTCCATATTAGGCTCTCTTGCTTCAATAATACCCCTCCTTTGGGACAGATTATTACCAAAACATAATGCAAAATAGTCCATACCACAAGTCCCCAAACACAATCCTTTCATCCCACCAGTGTATATAGTCCTTAAAATCCCACATCCTATCGTCCTTTGACATAGCACATACCACACTCCAGCAATTTCCATCACTCTTCGGCTCTTTGTCACTGCTATTCTGTCAGGACAGCCACCCCAGACCTTCCAGCTGTGGTGCAACCCCAGTCTTCCCAGCCTCTCTGCTAGATCATTCTTACCAGGGGAGCATCCCTCACTCCCTCTGGCCCTCTCACTGTACCCCTGGGGCCAGCTTTCCAGCATGCAGATATCAGCAGGTAAGCCCCTCTGCTGTTCCCCTGCCTTCAGCCCTCTCCAGCCCTCATCTCCAGCCTAGAGGCCAGCAAGCAACTCCCTCCGCTGATGCTGCTACCTGCCTTCAGCCCTCTCCAGCCATGGTTCTTTGGCTTGGGGAGGTCAATCAGCAAATGCCTCTTGCCAATCTCCTGCCTTCAGCCTGCCCCTAGGAGCTGACCACAGCTTCCTTCCGGGATCTTCCACAGTTGCTCTCACCTGACCTTTTCCTGACGGACTCAGTCTGACCCCTAAGGCAACCCTCACTCACCAGGTCTCTCTCTCTCCTCTAGGGACCAGGTGCCCTCTTTTAAACCCAGCTGGAGTGAGCTCATGAGTCATAGGGGCACTGGCCCTGCTCCCTCTTAAAGGGCCACTGTTATGACAGGAACCATCTTAGTACAACAAAAAGCCCCATTCTTGTACCACATTTCACCTGGTTCTTCAGCCTTGTGCTTCACAGCTTATCCAAAGAGTGAAAATGGTGCAGGAAATCACAACCTGTTGTGGCTTATTGCTTAACTGGAACTACTGCAGCCAGCTTTTATTTTTTAAGCAGGGGCATGAAATGTACATACTTTCCAGGTTAATTTTGGGGGAGGCAAGATGCAGGTAATTCTGTAGCTGAATGCCTCTTTGGGAACAAATCTCACTCCCAAACAAATTGCCACCTACTTTCAACAAAGGCTTCAGTGTTTGCATTATATTGTAAAATCTGAGTTTAATGTTTGAGAGTTATCGTAAGAACCATGTATGGTGCTGCATCTTGTTTCCACAAAACTCCTGTGGAGACAGTAATAAGATGTAAAGTTGAAATTACAAGTATTACATGTGGTAGAAACACAAACCTGCATTTAAAACAACTCAGTCTCATTTAAAATATCCTTGAAAGTTTAGAGAACTGTGTTCAAAGTACTGAGAAAACAACAGAGCCCCACAAGAGAAAAACCCCATGTGGAGAGGGTCTAATGGAGATGGTTGAAGATTATTGTTGGAAGATACAGAGTAGATGCCAGGCATCTAGTCTATAGAATACACTGCCTCAAAGTCAACTCCCTCCACCTGTGGAGAAAGCAATCAACATTAGATATCCTGGTAGCCCCCCAGTATCATTCCTACTTTACAACTCACCATCTGTTTCAAAACACATATTTTCTCTTTTGTCTGTACCTCTTACTTCTTTCCCTCTGCTCTTATTTGTATGGGGTACATTGTGATTCAGACTAAACACCTGCTCAGGGGTGGAAGAGCAAGTCAGAATGCTCCTTACATCTCTCTACAGGTTACTTAGGGCTAGTCTATACTGGAATCGCTACAGTGGCACAGCTGTACCAATGTAGCAGCACTGCTGTAGTGCTGCTAGTACAAACACTCTATGCCTACAGGAGAGAGCTCTCCCATCAGCTTAATTACTCCACCACCCCGAGCTGCAGTAGCTATGTCGGCAGGAGAGCGTCTCCTACCAACATAGTGCTGTCCATACCAGTGCTTAGGTTGGTATAACTTACGTTGCTCAGAGGGTGGTTTTTCCACACCCCTGAGCGACTTAAGTTATATCGAAGTAAGCGTTAGTGATTACGCGGCCTTACCTGTTGGATTCAGGTATGCAGGAGTAAGTGGGGCTACTCACACAAGTTTATCTTCTCACTGGAGCATATGGACAAAGGATAGGCAAAGTAGCAATGAAAGGGCAAAGGCCTGCTCCCTTCCCCCTTGCTTGCTGAGCCAAGGCCTGGGAGCAGGAGTAGTAATTTACCCAACTCCTACGCCAAGGAGAAATTGTGACTCAAAAATGAGGTGCACTGTCTCCTGGTGACATTCCTAGGATGGGGTAGCTTGTGCATCACCCTTGCCCAGGGCTCTGACCCACGTCACAATCTAGCCTTACAAAATAGTGCAATTATAACCATACATATTTCTCCTTCCTGATTTTTTTATCCCATTCACTACATCCCCTTCACAATTAGGTTGTTAGGTATACAAAGCAGGGACCTCCCTTCTTATAGTACTGTGAGATGCCTACCACTGTGAAACAATAATTATAATAATTTAACTCTCTGCATTATTTGAGGATACAGTTTGTATGAAAAAAACACCATATGTCATTGTTAGTACAATAAAAAAAGGTTGTATATCTCCAGAAGGCAATCCCGAGACAAGTGCAAGAGTTCTGTTGATGCTTAATATTCATACACTTAGCGAACCAAGAGCTACAGAAGCTTTCACACAAGAACTCCCTCCCCTCATTCAGGGCCATGGGACAAAGGTGGGTTGGGTGGCATGCAGGTTGTAGGCCCTAAACAAGGCCACCTGACCGTAATCTTTCCCTGGAAGGAGAAAGATGAGGTCAGGGCAGTGACTCCAACTGGGAGATGCAGCTTTTAATCAAAAAATGGTCCTCTCCATCAGCAACTGGACAACATATGGGGAAGAAAGGGGTTGCAGGTCCATTTGGTCTCAAGATATGTCAGTCTTACCTTAGAAGGTAGGTGCTTGTGTCAGGTCATCCTGGACTGTAATAACAAGCATGTGTATATTACATTCACACTAATGTGAAGGATGCATCACATACCCTAATGTAGTCAAACAGGCCACTATATCTGTGCATTTGTACAAGGACTCTAGCCTGGCCCTTTAGTTATTGTACTTTCACCACCATGTTAAGTGTCCCCATCATCCTACACACAGCCACCCCAGTCCTGTTCATCGCAGCAATTTGTCACAAACAGTTTAATAGTCCTGAGCCCAGCAGCGATCTCAGCTGTGAAGGGTGCAGTCATCTCTCTTTGTGTGCCTTCTTCAGTTAATTACTTCACTGAAAGGCCCCTTGCGAACTAAAAAGTCACACAGCTGAAGGTTTGCAATAAAGGGGGTTTCAAAAGCCAGTGAGGCTATAGGGCAGATTTTGTTGGCAAAGATATCTGCAAACTCTTTTTTGCTATGTTTCCCAATTTTACTCAGAGGGTGTCTGTGTCAGTTGAGCAACCCTTTCATCTGTATACTGGGAGCTTAAAAGCAGTAACATTCACAGGGGAAGGGCTTGTCCCTTTCAACAAAAAGAGTAGGATAATTCAGTACTGAGGCATATACTAAGGTTGACCAACACTGAGGCATGATTTGCTAGTCTTAAAGGTGGAAACACACATGGTGGACAACATAATGCATCTGCAGTATAGTTGTAGCTGTGTTGGTCCCAGGATATTAGAAAGACAAGGTGGATGAGGTAATATCTTTTATTGGACCAACTTCTGTTTGTGAGAGAGACAACTTTTCAAGCCACACAAAGCTCTGAATGAAGAAGAGTTTTGTGTGGCTCGAAAGCTTGTCTCACTCACCAACAGAAGTTGGTCCAATAAAAGATATTACCTCATCCACCTTGTCTCTCAGCACAATGCATACACAGTATACAATGTGTTGGTGCCCGAGGGAGTGTCTCGCAGCTGAAGACAGCCAAGAGATTTTGCAACAGTGTGGGTACCAATTTCCCTAGGTAACCTTCAGCTAGGATTTGGTTTTAAGTTGGGTTTATTGGTTCATTAATGAAAAAAACTGTAGCCAATTTTACCTCTAACCTCTGATCAGTCTTTATTTGAGGCATGGCACTGCAAAGTATGCTCTATGATCTAACCTGTGTTTGCTTCTTTATAGCAATGGGCAGGAGACCCTCAGTAAAACTTACCTACTACTTAATGCTTGGAATGGGGTCCACTTCACTGTGGTTTGCGATGTAAATAAATAAATAGGTGGACACATGCCTTGTGATGCATAGTTGTAAGTGTTTACAAAAATTGCAAAAATAACCTGGAAAGCTGTGGGATCAACTCCCTTCATATGCCAATAATTCTTTACATTGAAGTCATTATGGCCACTGCAAACAGATTGTTCTAAGCTCTCAGCAATGTGCATCATGTAATATTGAGTGTTACATCAGGGAAAAGTAGTGAATTAGCAACCTGCCATGGTCTCTCTAATTGCAAAGGATTTGTCACACTGGTCTCCGTAGAATGGAGAATGAAATTTCTTCAGGAAGGACCCTTTCTAAGAATCGCAGATCACAGGAGATTAAAGGTGCTCTCAAAACAGAGAAACTAGGTCCTGATTACCACAAGCACCCAAGAATTCCTTTCACATCTACTGAACAAGGAAAAATAAACTTACTGTACAGCACCACATAGGAGATCATTATCAAGATGATGAAGACAGACTTTGAGTTACTATAGAACATCCTTTTTTGTAAACAATTAATTTGGTTGACTCTGTTGCCAAGAGATGTTTGGAGGAGAGCCAAGTGATTTATGGCAATAAATCAACAGGGAAAAAAAATAAACACAATTTACAGATATTTTCAGAAAGTTAGTATCCTGATATCCTGGTTTTTATAACACAAGCTTATTTCTCATAAACATCCCGGTCACTTTTATTGAGATAGAATGTTCCCATCAAAGTTGACATTGACCCTACAAATGGTCAAGACAAACTAGAGTCTTACATCTGGACAAATAAAATGGAAAGAAGCAAGTTATGATCATTTCTGCTCAACCTAATGGGTCTTTAGCAATTAGAATGACATTGGCTTAGATAACATCCTCTGAGGGAGATGATCACAATGTATACCAGAGCCATAGCAAAAAACAACAAAACAAAACAAAACAACAACAACAAAACCCTTATACTGTAGGTTTGTTAGTTCAAGTAGTATCATAAATCAAACTGGGTTGAGCCTAATCAAGATCTAGTTGAGAGACCACCAGCCAAAACCCAAATACTACAGAAAGTGGTACAGCTGGTTTTGGAGGTGATACTTTTATCTCCTTGTCCATGAAAAAGAACCTTACAAGGTCCTGGTGTAACCCACACACCTTCTGGGTGTGGTGTTCTGTCCCATCTAATGACACCAAGACCACTTAGAGAGAGAGAGAGAGAAAATGAGCCTGCTCTACAGCCTTAGCTAACAGCCAGTTGGCTTTTAGCTCATGCAGTAGAGGCTCATGCAGAGAGGTCCCAGGTTCGATCTCGCCCGTCGACGACCAGGGTCTGTTGGCATTACACTAGGAGGCACAGTGCTAACGGAACTGCCTTTTCAGAAGAGATGTAAAAGACAGGACCTGAACACACATAGTCATTGACGAACTCATGACTTTTTCATAGTGTGTGTATGCCCTGGCTGAATTCTAATGTGGTTAATAATGTTCTGTCTCTATAAAAACTCTCTTTATTTCAATTGAAAACAATCATTCTTTAATAGAATATGCTATGCGGCGCAGCAAGCATAAATATCATGTTATGTTCCAGCCCAGGAGAAAGTCAGATTTCAGAGGTTAGCAAGTGATCCCTCCATATACACAGCTTGTAAAGATCATTAGAATTCCCCTGGATGAAAGTCATTATAAAAATGCAAGGTATGAATTAGTATTATTATAATCAACATCAAGTATTTTCTTATTAGGGTGCAAATGGGAGGATCCAAGAATCAAACTGCCCCATCTTTCCATGCCTAGGGATGCACATACCAGCAAATGAAATGGTTAATTTAAAGTAAAAATAATATAGGTCTCTCTCCTCTACTCACATACACATTATGCAGGAGAGGAGAGGTCCTTAGCAGCATTATAAAATGATACTCCAACAGCGGCCACTTTAGGGAACTGACTTTCTGTTTCCAGTCAGTCTTTAGGTTGGCCTTATTGCTTAGGTTGTACAGTCAGAAAGTTATTTAGCAGTATGCATTATGTTCTGAGTGGGCTGAGTGCATGTAATTTATGACTGTTGCACTTTAATGCATATTTAATAAAGCTGCAGACATTTATATACCAAATCAACTGTGTCAATTTTGTTTGCTTTGGGAGGCTGGAGATGTCCCATGGCAATGCCGACACTCTTACTGAGAGATTTAAATTGTAAGACATTTCATTTGAGAGGAGAGCACTTTTAATATACTGTAGCTTGATGCAGCAAAAATAATCAGCAAAGGTTGACTAACAGGCACAGAGAATAAGAAAAATATGATAAGTCCTACAAAGAGTTTCACCTTTGCTTTCAGGGAAAAAAGGGGGGTTATTGTATATAATGACTGGCTGAAACAAGCCGAAACAAAGCTGATGATTCAATTCCATTTCACCTCAGGTTTGGGGGGTGGGGAGGACTCTAAAATTCCAAATGTGCTTTATTTGCCTACTGAAGCATATAAGCACAGTACTTTTTTATACCAGGGCTATTGCATCAATAGCAGGGGTTTGGTGGGTTTTTTTGATTTTTTTTTTTTTACACAGTATAATCTAGTGCAGGGGTAGGCAACCTATAGCACGTGTGCCGAAGGAGGCACACAAGCTGATTTTCAGTGGCACTCACACTGCCCAGGTCCTGGCCACCGGTCCGGAGGGCTCTGCATTTTAATTTAATTTTAAATGAAGCTTTTTAAACATTTTAAAAACCTTATTTACTTTACATACAACAATAGTTTAGTTATATATTATAGACTTATAGAAAGAGACCATCTAAAAACATTAAAATGTATTACTGGCATGCGAAACCTTAAATTAGAGTGAATAAATGAAGACTTGGCACACCACTTCTGAAAGGTTGCGACCCCTGATCTAGTGCAAGAGCACAGGGTATTTCTCCAACTGCAGTTCTTGCATTTAGCTGCAGAGGCAAGGCTGGCATTTTTTCCTTATATAGTAAGAAAACTATTATTTGCAGTTTTAGTCAGATGCACTTATACCCATTTCCAAAAAGGATCAATGTGCATTTAGGAAGTTTCACACTTTGGCTTTTTTTTAAATACAATTCTCTGTGCTAAATTGCACATTGAATTAAAACAAGTCTTGGGGAAGGAGTGTTAACTGTTTTGATGGTACCATATAAGGGCTTGGTTTAATCAACCAACCATACGGGGGGAATATCTTATACTCTGCAAGGTAGCCTGTGTTGAAGTCAGTTTATCTATCTAGATTTTCATGCTTTTCCCATCATGACCAGTATGAATGCTTGTTGTTGAGTCTGACTGTATATCCTATCTAATACATAATCTTTATTAAAACTCTTATTTTTTTAAACAGACTTGACCTGCTCTACTGCATAATGTGATAAGACACAAGGTGAATATGACACCCCCATGCTTTATGTCACTGAGGGGTCTACTGTCTGAGCTATTAAAGGCTTTGCACTGCAAAGTGGAGGATGTTAAAACTGCTAATGTGCTTCAATATGCAAGAATGCATTGACCCACACTCTGTATCTATATGGCCAGTGGTTCTCAACCAGGACTCCAGGGCACCCTGTGGGGCTGTGAGCAGGTTTCAGGGGGTCTGCCAAGCAGGGCCAGCATTAAATTCGCTGGGGCCCAGGTCAGAAAGTTGAAGCCCCACCACATGGGGCTGAAGCCCGAGGCCTTGAGCCCCACCACCCGGGGCTGAAGCCACAGCCAGAGCAGCTTAGCTTCACGGAGGCCCCTGTGAAATGGGGCCCCAGGCACAGAGCCATCCTGTCCATGGGACAGACCAGGGCAACCGCCCCGGGCCCCACGCTTCGGGACACAGGGTCCAGGGCAGCCTGGGGGGTTAACGGGGAGCCTAGTACCGGCAGCAGAGAGCCACCCAACCCCAGACCGCTCCACTTCACCCCACCGGTTCCCGGCGTCGCTGGGGGGAGGGGGCAGAAGCCAGAAAGAGGCGGGGCAGGAGCTTGGGGAAGGAGTGGAGTCAGAGTAGGGTTGGAGCAGGGGCGGGAAGAGGTGGGGCAATGGTGGGAGCTTAGGGGAAGGGGTGGAGTGGGGGCAGGGCCTGGGGAAGAGGGGTGGGGTTGTCCCAGACCCCGCACTCCCCTATGGACGGCCCTGCCCAGGCAATTTCCCTACTTGCTACCCCCTAACACGGGCCCTGGCTTTTATATGCAGAAAAACAGTTGTGCCACAGGTGGGCTGTTGAGTTTTTATAGCATGTTGGGGGGCCTCAGAAAGAAAAAGGTTGAGAACCCTGTATATGGTGACATAAAAATGTGGTTCTAATTGCAACAATGAACTACAGTGCTGAACAAAAATGTCACGTGATATCTGTCATCTAGAATTTAAACAACTACAAATTAAACAAATTAAATTTAAAACAGCAGCAATAGGAGGAACACAAAGGGTGAAATGCTGACCTCACTGAAGTCAATATAAATTTTGTAATTGACTTCAATAGTGTCAGAGTTTCACCCGAGGAGCCTATTTTATTCTTATATGTGTAATTACTGTATATTCTCAGCAAATTTGATTGCACTTACTGACGTGCATTAATGGTGATATCCCACTGACTACAATGGGGTTTAGAATAGGTGTCCATGCTAGAGGAGTGTATTGCAGAATTAGGGCCGCTGTGTCTATATGTAAATGAAATATCATAATTTCCCACAATTGCTGTCTTTCATATTCACTTTACAATTCTATCCTTTTTATTCAGCACATTTTCTGGGCTCATTTCTTACTGTCCCTGCAAGTGTTTAAAATAATTTCTTTTTTAAATCTGCTGTTTAACCTATTCCCCACCAACAACAGGCCCAGAGGGTCCTGTGGCACCTTAGAGACTAACAGAAGTATAGGGAGCATAAGCTTTCGTGGGTAAGAACCTCACTTGCATCTGAAGAAGTGAGGTTCTTACCCACAAAAGCTTATGCTCCCTATACTTCTGTTAGTCTCTAAGGTGCCACAGGACCCTCTGTTGCTTTTTACAGATTCAGACTAACACGGCTACCCCTCTGATACTTAACAGGCCCAGAGTTGAGGTCATTACACAGGAAAATTCCTGTATCAATTTTGATGGAAGTTTACCTAAGAAAAAACTGCAGGATCTGGTCCCACGTGCATGTCTTACATGTCTGCCATGCCTTCAAAGCAAGGAAAAGTGACCCAAATGCCACATGCGGAATAAGTCACTTGAATACAGGACACTTTAGCCTAATATATAGGCTATAACATCAGAGTTACTGTACACTGAGCTGTGGCTCCTATATTGCATGTGATAGCATGACTTGCCTGCGCTCTGCCAGTAGTACCTAATCTACAGATCAGCTAGGAGGATTACAGTGCAAAATCATTTAAGGTTACAAAATCCTGCCACAGCCAATTGTATTATATCTGGCAATTCAAGGGTGTAATAAATATACTGTACCAACCATTTTTTTACTCTATATATTTAAATTGGACCACCGGATGACCATTTATTTCATTTCATGTTATGGGTTCCCAAAAATAAATATTTTTGACATAAAGTTTCAGGCTTTCTAATCCAACTTCCACAATGCTTGAGGCTAAAAATTTCATCTAAATATTATTGAATTCCAGCACAACATTAGCATGCAGAGATATTTACAATAACACAGCCATTACAACTCAATCAAAAGCTGATTTCAGCCAGAATTATGCAAAATTAAATCTTGCAGGATTCAAATTATTAAAAATCAGAGACTCAATAAAGTGTGGTCTAGGAGTTCCATTTATCAAGGGAATAGAAGTGCCTCTACACTTATAGTGACTTTTTCATATATATTCTGCAAGAATTTGCATGCATTTTAAAAGATCTGAGTTTAATTCTTATGGAATTCAAGTAACTATGCTATATTTATAAGGCAATAGAAGCCAACTCAGAATCATTTCTTTATGTTTTCCTTTCTACATCTCACATTTATTTCTGGTTCCCGCTGGGTACAAAGATACTAGGCTAAAATGCAAGAAATGTGTGTATGTTTGGTTCCAATAAAAGCTGAATCAATGTAGCAATATAAGTAGCTAGAATAAATCCAAAGCAACAATTAAAAACAACATTGCTATGCAAATAATGCACTGAAAGCAATTCCTCACTTATTATAGTTGACCAGAGTAATTGTTTTCGAAATTCAGCATATTCATTTTGGCCCTTTTCCAGCTCATCACATATGAACAGGCAGAGAGTGCAATTCTGAAAAAGAAAGGGATGAGGGGAAAAAAAAAAAAAAAAACCCTGCAACAAAACAACCCACAATTCACTTCAGGCTTTTCACCTATTTCCAAGTGAATTTGTAATGGAAGGAATCCTACATCTGTCTCACATCACTGCAAATTTATGATCACCTTTCATCTTTCAAAGAGACAAGCCCCAAGCCACAATATTTGCATTCTGATCCAAACTTTCCTAAAGTTCTCAGGTGAGCCAAAGAATTTGGTTTGGCCCATTATAGATATAAGGGCAAGAGACATAGAGCCAGATTCTCAGCTGACTCCACTGACTTCAATGGAGCTATAACGATTTACACCAGCTGACCATCTAGTTACAAAAAAAGAGAAATCTTGAATTAAAGTTTTGAGCCCTTCCATTCCCATCATTTCTTCCCTCTCTTCCCATAATGGACCCTGACTGCATGTTTCAGGAGAATAGTTTCCAAGCACTCTTATACTGAGGAGATGTAATTCCAGTAGACGTAGAATAATGAGCAGAAATAATCCCACGTGTAAAACCTAAACCCTTAGTCATCTAAAAGCTTGTTTTATTTAACAGATTATTAGGGATCACAGTCAGTCTTTAAGAAATACCAGTTCTAATTCTAATAACACAGACCCTTTGCCGCAGTTACAGTACACAGAAATGACAGCCTAAAACTGAATTACTGAGTGATCTCAAAGTGCCAAATCCTGGACCTCTGCACAAAGCTGAAGTTAATGGGCATCGAGCATAGTGAATCTTCCTAGGGACCAAAGGACAGAAATGTCTTCTCCCCACCCCAAGCTGCAGAGCACCAGCTCAACTGACACTAAAAACTGATGGGCTAAAGTAGCAACTGCTGGCAATCCCAGCTAGAATCTGCATAACCATGAACCCACTGGCCACGTCCCCGCCTCTCCCCTAACTAATCTCTTCACCCTACTCTGCAGCAGGTGGTGAATGTACTTCAGAGCCTGGTCTCCCACATAATAAAGTCCTGGCAATTCTGCTATATTTAGGAGGCACAGTATGCAACACGAGTAAATTCTTGCAGCTCTGTTGAAGTCAATGGAGTTAGGACAATTTAAACCAACTACAGAGCTAGTCCAGGGCCTTCTACACTGCTGAACAGGAAGGCAAGATTTGGCCCTGTTTACCATATTCTAATTTTACTTTAATGTCATCCTTATTTAAGGGCAGAGCTACACTTACAACACAGCAGCTCAGCTGCGCCACTGTAGCACTTCAATGAAGACACTATGCTGACGGGAGAACGTCTCTCGTTGACATAGTTAATCCACTTCCATGAGAGGAGGTAACTATGTCAACAGGAGACGCGCTCTCAATGACATAGGGCTGTAAACATCAGGGGTTAGGTCGGTATAACTGTGTCGCTCAAGGGTATGGATGTTTCACACCCGTAAGTGACATAGTTATACCAATGTATAGTGCAGATCTGGCCTGAGTCTAAATCCAAAATAACCAATAATACATTAAGTAAAGGACTTAATGGAAAATAAACTTGGAATAAATCAGTCAGCAGTCAGAGCAAGCCAACAGTAAAACCACCACTAAGCAAAGGTGTGAAAGCACCATCAGTGGAAGGGTTAAGAAGGGGATTAGATAACACATGGAAGATTAGATGATCTATGACATCCCTTCCACATATAATATCTATGATTCTGTTGTTCCATTGGCTTAACGAAGAACTATGATAAGAAACTTCATTCATATAGGATAGAATTCAACCATTCAGTTTATTCAAGCAAAAGTTCCATTGACTAAGAAACGACAATACACACAGTGACCTGCTGGAAAACAATAACAAAATACTGAATTATCTGTTTATTTTATGCATACAGCACTATCAAAAAGCCATAATTTTTTATTCATGACCTCCATACCTATCTATACACTTAGACTGTGTCACTTATTCCACTGCACTAATACATTTTCAGGTAACTATGTATTTGAATATATTTGAGAAAAAATATGAAACAGTATGAGCCAAGATTTGCCTTTGATTTAGGACATGCAACTCCATTAAAATCAATGTAAGCTCAAGGAATATTATTAAAGGCAGAATTTGGCCCTACATAATATAGAATTATATAGTTGAACAAGGTGAATAACTAAAATGAGGAATTAAATGAAGTAACCTGAATTTAGAGGTTACCACTTCTTTCTAAATTTGAATGTCTACAATTACAAATATATTATGCTCTTTGATCTGCCCAAAGAAAAGATATTATTTTCCATGTGGGGAACATATTTTAGCATCAAACTTTCAAAATCAACTGTTCCTCACAGAAAAGAGATTATTTCTTTATAATAAAATTGCAGATTTTTTGCAGTTTCCTACAAGATCTCTCAAAGAAGGTGATAAAATTACTGCATGGAAAAGTGTGTGTGTTTGAAGCAAATAAAAAAGTGCTCTTACATTAAAGCCTTTCAGTCTTTAAATTACAGATATGAACGTTAAAAGTATTAGCAGTCTGTTCTATTGGATGGGAGGAATTTTGTATTCATAAATGAATAAAGATTCATACTCAAGTATAAACAAATATAATTGCAAATATACATAGAGATCTAATTCAGAGATCCCCTATGACGGAACAAGTCCCAAGTTAACAACAATACATGAAATATATGATGGAATCTACTAACAGCCTGATAAATTTTTGGACCATTATCTTTCTTTAACATAAAGTAAAATTATCAAAGGGAATCTTGAGACAACAATGTTTATTTAGAATTAAAATAGATGTTGGTTTTATAACATGTCTTTCATACCCAAGGTACCCCAAAGTGCTTTACCAAGCCATATTTTAGATACTGATTATGCAGTTGACAGATGTGGCACCATTATGCATCCAGAAATTGAAAAAAACCACAGAGCTCTGGAAACTGTAACTTGTTTTATTGAGACAAGGTAAATGTTGGCTGGGACACAGAGGTCATCATCTACTCTTAAAAAACAAAGCAACAAGGAATCTCTACTGTTACCAAGATAGCATCCCAGTAAGATTCCCATTGACTTCAATGAGATTTCGATTAGGCTCCATATCTATATAAAATGAACCTTGCTTTAATGTCTCAAAGGTTGGAACATCTAATGGTTGAGAACCTATACTGTGCACCGTTGAAGTCAATGGGAGTCCTCCCACTGACTTCAGTGGGAGTGGAAAGTCCATATGACACTTCGTGGGGGACTAGAACTAGGACCCTCCCATACAGACACAAAAACACTATCAATTGAACCCAAAGATGTTCACTTTCAATCCATTTTAATGTAGCATTATTGGATCAGTAGGGGTAAAGACATACTATTACACCTCTACCCTGATATAACGCTGTCTTCGGGAGCCAAAAAAATCTTACTGCATTATAGGTGAAACCGTGTTATATCGAACTTGCTTTGATCCACCGGAGTGCGCAGCCCCACCCCTCTGGAGCACTGCTTTACCGCGTTATATCTGAATTAATGTTATATGGGGTCACGTTATATCGGGGTAGAGGTGTATTTGGGTTTTATTCTTCACACAAATGAACAGCTTAATACACAAGCATATAGGGAGGCAGTGGCTATGTTTTTCTATGTGTTGTACAGTACCTACCACAATGATGCCCCAATCCTGATCAGAAGCTTTAAGCACCACTACAATACAAATAAGATGATATTTTCAAAGCTATCTGAGGATTTGGATGTCCAGTTCCTATGTAAATGAATGGGTATTGGATGTCTATATCCCCAAGGAAGCTTTGAAAATCTTGGCCATAATAGATATTTTACTCTCCCATGCTACCCCATTTTAAATGTATTTCTTTCTTAGAATAAAACAATGAAGATTTCATCCATACACTAGATAGCTGAGAATATATCAAATCACTACAACAAAAGACACGAATGAAATGCTGTTGAACAAACAGCAAATTAAAAGAATAACGTTCCTTGCTAAAGAGGGAATAATTTAGAAAATGCACTACATTTACAATTGCTTTTTTAAATAAGACACCTTATAGGAGCCAAGTAGGTTTGTTTTTGCATTTCCAGCAAAAGATGCTTTTGAATCTGTGACAAATGTCAAAAATCGTCTTGCCTTTCACTACTTTTAAGAACTGTACCCATTCAATTGGTTTGGTTTGTTTCTAGTTAATTTTCGTGGGATTTAACCCAGGCCATTTCTAAATGTTATAAAAATTACTTTGTATGATATATTACTTATTTTAATCAAATACAATTTTTTCTAATTGTCACAGCTATGGCAAACTCACAGGGGATGGTCTGACTTGTGTACATTTCTGACAGTGAAATCGGTAACAACAGCTGCTTTGTGCCAGCTAGCGCATGTACCGTACCTCTCAAGTCTTGTCATTCACATCTCCCCTAATTACCAAACATCTGCTTTCCATTTCCATTAACACTCCACTACCAGCTTGTCTAGTTTAATACCAGTGACTCTTGACCTCCCACAAGGAAGACACTTTCTGTCAAAATTCCCCCAAAAGAAGCCAGCTCTCCACACTAAATTTGTACTTTAAAAAAAAGAAAAAGATCACTTTCTAAAGGGAAAGCCTTCTGAAACCAGATAAATACAATTAAAAGCCATTCTGAACATGAGCAAAGGGAAACATCCCTCATAAATTTTGTTTTATGTCTCCAAAAAGCAGAAGAAACATCTTAAAGCCCAGAAACATTAATATTAAGTGTTACATATAAAGTGATAGGATACACGACAGGTTACAGTGCCAGCCTACAGGTTAGGGTGATTGCATATCTGGCAAATATAGAACTATTATCTGTAATGATATCTGTCTACTTAAATAGAGACCATAATGGAAGGTCCCAACTGCCTTTATTATTTTTTTAATTATAGGTTATTATAATGGTGTTAATGTTCACTGGTTAATCCAAGATCCTAAAATTCAAAAGAATTATGGCTCTATAACTTACAGCAATTCTTTTTCTTTATTCCAGGTTGTGATCTCATAAAAATTTACTCCTATTTGGAAATCAGATGGTACTTAAAAGATTTAATAGCTTCATTTTGTTTTCAAGTTACAGTACCCTATAAAACTACAAGAATAAAAAAAGTTTAAAAATGTAGAAATGCCTATTTTATTTTATTTTTTTCAGGGTATAATCATCCCAAAAGTCACAGCAAAGCTAAATTGTTCCCTAAAATTAGTTTTATGACTTTCTTACACTAGTAGCCTAAGATAACAGTTCTGCAAAGAATCTCTATGGATCAAAGTGAGGTATAGCTATACTGATAATGAATGTTAGAGAAAAACAAGTTTAGTCTATCCCCTAGCACTACAATAGTTAAGCTTAAGGAATACATTCCTTGTTTTTCTGTGCCAAATTCCTCCATCCGGTTTCTTCAATAACTACCGGTGGATAACCTTCCCACCAGGACCTCAGGACATTTGGTTGCCTCTTCATGCCACAGTAATGCTGATCCTTGAAAATTTGGCAGTGGTTTCACTGCATTTTAGAGTACAGCTAGCTTCCACTCAAGGGACAGACTCTTGAGATTTCTTCGATTACACCAATAGAAACATGGGTTCCAGAATGTATTCCTTAAGCTTATCAGATATTGGAGTTCAACTTTAACTTTGTTAATAAACAGGAAAGAAGAATCATGGATGACAGGGAAAAAAAATCAGAGGAAGGTAAAGTCATTAGCAGGCAATAATACAACATCTTGCCATTTTATACCACTAAGTATAAAATCATTTATAGCACTTTGCTGCAGGGAATCTGCACTGGCATCAGCTCATTGTCGGTGGATGCCACTTTGGACAATGAAACAAAAAGAGAGAGAGAGAGATTTTTTTTCTTTATAAAGGGAGGAAGGTGATGAGATAAAAGGATGGGGGGAAAGATCTGTATAAACAATGATAAAAAGTGTAGATTTTCGATGTACAGCATCTTCCTAATTGTCAGCCTCCCCAAAAAAATCTATCATAGAAAAACAGTTTAACAGGGGAAGGGGCAGAATGATCTTTTAATCTCAACAATAAAAGCATTCCAGCCTTTGTATCTGCTGACTTACAAAAAAGTGCTTTCTAACAACAAAAGATAGAGCAGTAATTACATAAATCTCTTCATTCTTGATGAAGACACAATGGAGTATAAGGAAATCAATAGTGTTTCTGCTGTAATTCTTGTTTTTATTATGAGCTGAAAGCAGACTTGTTAAAATTGGATTCTGCTTCTTGTGTATGTGAAAAAAAATCAGATTCCGTCAACACTCAAGCAAGAACACACAGCCTTTAAATGCTTAGAAATTATTTTCCCCCTATAATACTTATAAGACTTATGATGCTGTGAAATCTGACTTTAGGAAATGGGTATTATAAGAGCAATTTAGCATTTTCCATATATCTTGAAAAATTGATAGTACCATAAAAGATACAGCTTCAGTGGTTGTTCTGCAGACAGCCAAAATGCCTAAAGGTTACCAACAAAATTGAAATCCATGTATTAAGTAAACTAAATGCACCCTGAAGTCAAATGTTTCCACTTTATTTTCAATAAATTGGCTGTAATGATTTTACCCCACTACATACATTTATAATATTTGCTGCTCAAGAATGAGTAATACTGTTGATTTCGCCAAAAAAAAAAAAAAAAAAAGTGGAAATTATTGCATTTAAAAATAATTAATAGATGGGCCTGCATACCTTTGAATTAAATTAAAAGAAAAATATTTCTTTTTTGTGGAGATGATTGCATTCATATCCTGTTTGGTGTGAAAAGTAGATTCCAAAAAGCTTTTAACTAATTTGTTCAATTTGTTTCAAAGCCAACATGAATAGGCTTGGTGCAAATTCAGATTCATTAAAACTTAATTAATATGCATCATTATGCAAATGAGGTTGCAGTTAATGAGTTCTTAAAAGAAGCTTTCTTTAATTAGTTCAGTTTTAATGGCATCATCATTTATCTGACTTGTTTTTAAAGCCACATGACATACAAAAAGTGACCATCCTCTACAATGTTGCAGTTTTCTGTTTCCTAATTGTGTTTCATCTTAATTCTTTAATGGTGAAAACTTTGAAAAAGTTAAAATATTTTGATGTTCAGTTCTACTGAATGCTATTTCAATTAAAAATACACTATTTTGTTTAGACTACAGATAGGTATCTGTTCTTTTTAGTTATTTTTTCTACTATTTAATTACTGATGTTTTACCATTTTGTATACATATGAAAAAGGCAAGTTATATTAATATAATCCTCCTCAAATACTGTGATAAATTACCTATGGTTAACTTCGCTGGGTTCATACTTACATTGGCAACATTTTACTAATATAAAAGAAAAGAGTTCATTGAGAATTAATATGACCAGTGTTTGAATCAGGGTGGGAGGGGGGAAGGAGACCATGTGTGAGACTAAATATGTTAAACAATTACTGTAGGATGTGAAAAGAGAGGAAGAGACATTGTTATCACACAACATTCCTGCAGTTTGTGTCTCTGGAAGCTTCAGAAATACAGTAAGTTTTAAAACATTTTTAAATTTACAAAATATTGTACTACACAATTATGTTTTCACAGCTTTATGGAGAATGTTCTATGGGTGGGGAGGAGTGATTCGTGAATGTAACTCTCTTAAAAGGTGTCCTGTGGAATACTGCAAAGAAAATAAGACATCTTTACACCCTGACAGAGTTTCACACCTGAGGGAAATTCTTCCCATTATTTGATGCTTATTCAAAAAAATAAATAAATGAGGTTTGCATTTGTATGGGTCTAAACTTGCAACCCCCTTACTTAAGTGAGCAGACCCATCAATTAGACTACTTATATAAGTAACAACTACTCAGTAACTATGCTTTCTGCAGGTCTGAGCCTTATAAGTGATGTTTTATACTCTGTTTATTCAGGGGTTGAACACTGGGTCTCATCCAAAGTCCACTGAAGTCAACGGAAAGTCTCTGATTGACTTTACTGGGCTTTGGATCAAGCCCACTGTGTGTTAAATAATTAAGGGAAAAAGCCTAAGGGCCCTATCTGGCTAACCTTTACTCATGTCTATTGAAATCAGTGGGACTGCAGGATAAGGCACTTAGTGAGTAATTCTCCCATTATATAATGTTTATTTACAGCAACACCTATGATGTGATAGTTACTTTCCAGTCAAGAAAGGATGGTTCCTGCTCTAAGCAGCTCCCAATCTCAAAATAATTACCAAGTTAGGGAAAGGGGAACAATATTAGGCACTTGATATACAAGTCAGCTGGATTCACTATCAGCAGCACAGCAGAAATATGTCTTTAAAAGGGTCTTAAATGTGTACAGGGTGTATGGATGAGCTCCGGGAGATCGCACTGAATGTAGGGGGACCATGTGGGAGAAGACATGGAAATGACGGTGTGAGACAGCGGCAGACGATGGACACGAGGATGTAAGATTTGGGCAGCCATACAGAAAGTGTCTGTTTACACACAGAGACAAATACAAGGTATTCCAACCTTCCAGTAACACAAAGCACTGGAATATTATCAGCAAACACTGATAAAATGCTTGGGATTCAAAAAGCTAATCTCACAGAATCATAACCTCAGAGGGTTAGAAGAGACCACAAGGGTCATCTAGTCTAAACCAGAGTTTCTCAAACTTCATTGCACCACGACCCCCTTCTGACACCAAAAATTACTACACGACCCCAGGAGGGGGGTCTGAGCTCGCCCAAGCCCTGCTGCCCCAAGTGGGGGGACAAAGCCAAAGCCCGAGGCCCCGGGCAGTTGGGCTCATGCTTCAGCTTCGGCCCTGGGCAGTGGGGCTCGGGCTTTGGCCCCAGGTCACAGCAAATCTAAGCCAGCCCTGGCGACCCCATTAAAATGGGGTCACGACCCACTTTGAGGTCCCAACCCATAGTTTGAGAACCGGGGGTCTAAACATCCAAGACAGATGGCTACCCAGCCTCCTTTTGAAAACCACCAGTGAAGAAGCTTCCACGCCCTCCCTAGGCAGTCTATTCCATTGTCCTGCTGTTCTACAGTTAGGAAGTTTTTCCTGAGATTTAATCTAAACCTGCTATGCTGCAGTTTGAACCCATTGCCTCTTTTCCTGCCCTCTGTGACAAAAGAGAACAACTTTTCTCCATCTTTTTTATGGCAGCCTTTCAAGTATCTGAAGGCCACTATCATATTCCACCTTAATCTCCTCTTTTTCAAACTAAACATACCCAGCTCCTTCAGCCTTTGATCATATGGCTTGTATTCCATCACTTTGATCATCTTTGTCACTCACCTCTGGATCCTTTCCAGTTTCTCTACATCCTTTCTATATGTTGGTGACCAAAACTGGACACAGGACTCCAGCTGAGGCCTAACCAGCTCCAAGTAGACCAGTACTATCACCTCCTATGACTTGCATGCTATGCCTCTGTTAATGCCTCCTAAAATTGCATTTGCTTTTTTTGCAACAGCATCGCATTGCTGACTCATGTTGAGGTTATGATCCACCACAACTCCCAGATACTTCTCAGCAGTGCTGCTGCCAAGCCATTTTTCCCCCATTCAGTATTTGTGCATTTGCTTTGTCTTCCCTAAGTGTAGCACCATACACTTGTCTTTGTTGAATTTCATTTTGTTTTCTATAGCCCAGTTCTCCAATTCATCACAATCCCTCTGAATCTTAGCTCTATCGTTCAAAGTATTGGCAACCTCCCTTAGCTTTGTGTCATCTGCAAACTTGATCAGTATGCTCTCTATACCTACATCCAGGTCATTACAAAAGATGTTAAACAACACTGGATCCAGAACAGATCCTGGACCCAGAACAGATCCCAATTGGAGACCGCCCTCAAATCTGACATCATTCCATTAACAGTTATTCTTTGTTTTACCAATTATGTATCCACTTAATGGTAGTTCTGTTGAGCCCACATTTCTCCAGCTTACTCATAAGAATGTCATGTGGGACTGTGTCAAAAGCCTTGTTGAAGTTCAGGTATATTATGTCCACTGCATTCCCCCTATCCACCAAATCAGTTACCCTGTCAAAGAAAGAAAGGGACTGAGACATTGTTACAGTAAAGAAGAGAAATTTAGATCCCCTTGTATTTTACCAATTCTTCCAAATACAGCCACAGGAAACAAATCTGTGGGTCCTGACTCTCCATCATGTCTGAGCTCTGCTTGGAGAGTGGTGCTGCAGGGAGCTGATTGTGGCTTCCTGTTCCTCAGCCACCTGACCCCAGCAAAATTAGAACAGAGACGTAACTAACTTCCACCACTGGCATAAGGTCTATTATGGCCCTAGCACCTCCCACTTATATGCCGCGCTGGAATACCAGTGACACACCCACTCCGTCCCCTTACACCAACGATTGGGTCACATCTGGTGCAGGAAGCAGCAGAGCTGCCTTTGCCAGCAGAGGTTCCTGCATGTAAAAGGAATTCTCCACCAGCTATCTCATGTCATTCTAAGGGCACAAAATCTCATCCCTATTATATACGCAGGCTAAGCTGCTATGAACAGTAATTTGCAAGAGTGTTGTTTATCCCAGTGTGAAGCAGGGGAGCTGCACCAATGTAAAGGGAGACTTATAACAATTTACTCTGTCTATGCTAGGAGTTTGCAAGGATGCAGCTGGATTAGTGGCTAGGCTGGATACTAGTCACCCATGGCTGAAATCCCCAGCGTAGATGAGGTCAGAGAGTACCTCCCCTCACTCAGGTGCAACCTTTCATGTGATTAAAGAGCAGCAGCAATAAGCTGTAAACCTCCCCACCTGGAAGCATGGAGAATATAACAAAGTGGGCTTTCCAAGTGCAGGAGGATGGATCAGAGAGAGCCTCAAGGTTCCATACAAGATCTGCAGAAGCCCGCTGATGGAACAGTAACTTTCTGAGTACTGGTTGCCCTGCCAGCTACTATAAATTACATTTCAGTGACTCTGATTACTTTTCCCAGACCCGAAGAAGAGCTTTATGAAGCTTGAATGCTTGTCTCTCTCACCAGCAGAAGTTGGTCCAATAAAAGATATCTGACCCACCTCATCTCTTGCATATCCTGAGATCAACACAGCTACAACACTGCAAATTTCAGTGAATACACCTTCGTAATAATCATTTGCCAAATACTGATCTTAAATGGCAAATATTTGGACAAGGGAAACTCATCCTCTCTCTTTTGTTCTTTTTTTTCCCTCATATAAATATTAAAACTAACTAATTTCACTTTAACAAGAGGAACCGAGTTCCTCCACCCACCATTCTGTGCTATCATAGGAAGCCCAGGTCAAGTATCTAAAATGTCATACTATTGTCATTAAATTGATGTTTTAATCCTCGTTAATACATGAAAGGAATGAGCCATCAATTACATGGGGAGTATTGACATTTTATTCCCCACATCAGTTTCAATGGAAAGAATAAAACATCAATTAAACAACAATTATACACCAAGGTATGTCATGTTATATATTTGACATACAGTACAGTCAGAAAAATTAGTTCATTGCTCACTAATAATGGGGAGAACAGGAGTTGATTAAGAGCATGAATTACCTGCTTTGCAATTGTGCTTTACATCTGCACATCTTACCAGGGTGTTAATATCCCCAGATAACTTAACATTTAAGGCCTTTAAGGGAAGGAGCAGAGAAGAGTGAATGGAACATGCAGAGTAAGAGATGGATCTAAAATGGAGGCAAATGACTGATGTCTGAACTGCAGTTGATTATGGAGAATTTAATGAAGATGGGGTGTTTTTGTGTAGGGGAAGAGGGCAGAGAGGAAAACAGGAAGAATGTACACGCTTTGAGAAGTTCCCTCTATTTTTCAATGCTCTTCACTTTTTTTCCTGACTCCCCTTCTACTCTCAGTGCATCCCAGCTCCGCACATACTTGCATAGCCAGAAAATCCCAAGAAACAGGGAAAATTGTTTCCTTAGATTCAAGCATAATGCTGTACCAGTAAAGCACATGGTTCCGGGCTATTCATCTATGCTGAATTCCCACTAGAACATTGAGCAAGGAATCAGCCATTAGGACCAGCTGTGTGTATCCCACACAATCACTCTCCAGTGATTGCCGGGGGGAGGGAGTTACTGGTTGAACTCAGTCATTTGTTTCTTCTTCTTCCTTCCTATAGACAGCAAATGGCTATGATAGGTCAGGTCCATCACTACATGGACACCAGGCAATGGAAAACGGAGCTCTTTATGAGAAAGCTTCTTTCCATTAACCCTGAATTAAACCCATTTTGCTTGGGAATTAGTTGCAAAGCATACAATAACAAGCTCTTCCTATTTATGGGTCTAATCTTGCAGGGTGCGGCGTTCCCTCAACTCCCACTGAAGTCATCAATGGATTAAAATGGAACTAATTTTAAAAGCCTTCGTTTTTAAGTCAAAGTGAGTTGAGAGTGGACTTCAGAGGACCAATCCCTATTTAAATATGACAAATAAAGACAGGAGTTTTAGGATCCAATCCTGCCCTTCTTGAAGTCAGTAAGAATTTTACCACTGACTTCACTGGAAATAGGACGGGGCCCTTAATGTTCAGCATCTTATTAAGAAGTTTCTTTAAAGCTGTTAGAGACATTGCAATTAGGCCCTGGTTTAAATTATGTGCAATAAATAAGTAAAGGGAAGTTGGTTCTCATTGCACACCACACACATGCTATGCCAAGTCTCCGCCAACAGACATCTATAAAGGGTCTTGTGAATGGGTGTCAGTTGGATACAGCCTCTAGATCAAATTCCGCATTCAGATACATGCAATTAACATGGAAATTCATTAGGCATGAATTACATTTACACCTAGCTTAAGGCCCACTTAAAGTACGAGAATAGTTTAAAAGGACCATTGTTTAAATGAGAATCAAACCCTAGAACACAGTTCTATGCTAGTATCTTTTCTAATACACATTAAGAAAGAGAAATTTAGGGGCTGCTTCTGATCTCACTTACACTTATGTCAATCAGAAATAACTCTGCTGGAATCAGGTGTAAAACTCATGTGAGAGGAAAATATTAGGCTCTTAGGTCTTGATTCTTCAGTGACCCGTCCCTTGTCATTTAAATCAGAGCAAAGTGAGTGTACCAGATCAGAATTTTATACTCATCTTGCCTGGATGTAAATGACTAGACAAAATGTAAGGCAGTGGAGAATCAGACTCTTAGTCATCAGAAATATGTTTAACAAATGCGTGGAAGTATCATCATATTGGCAGTCTATTTGATGCTTCTCACATGACTAAAAAATAAATATCCCATTTGCCCTTGAAAGAGCTGCCTCTTGTATTGGAAGAGGATCATGAGAACATAAGAATGGCCATACTGGGTCAGACCAATGGTCCATCTAGGGTGACCAGACAGCAAGTGTGAAAAATCGGGACAGGGCATGGGGGGTAATAGGAGCCTATATAAGAAAAAGACCCAAAAATCGGGGCTGTCCCTATAAAACTGGGACATCTGGTCACCCTAGGTCCATCTATCCTAGGATCTTGTCTTCCGACAGTGGGCCAGTGCCAGATGCTTCAGAATGAATGAACAGAACAGGGCAATTATCGAGTGATCCATCCCCTGTCGTCTAGTCCCAGCTTCTGGCAGTCAGAGGGTTAGGGACACCCAGAGCATGGGGTTGCATCCCTGACCATATTGGCTAATAGCCACTGATGGACCTATCTTCCATGAGGCTCTTAACTAGTAGACTGTGTTGTCTGACTGGACTGGATGCTCTCGGGTGATTTTTCTGAGATAACATCCTAACAATTTCTCTAGATACAGTATCACCTTTCTAAATGTCACATCCTCAAAAGCTAATTTCCCAATAATATCAACAAAAATAGATACACTTTTATTTACGAAGCACTGAGGAAAACTTTGTTTATCTTGTTGTAAAACACTGTAAGGGGTAAGCAGTAAATAGGAAAGAGAACATAAAACTGATGAGCGCTTACCCTCTATTCCCTACTGATGCTTCTACTTAGCCCTGCTTAGCATTTCAATCTATATAAAGTCAATGGGCCATATAACCTTCTTCTATATACACTAACCAATTAACATTATTCTTTAATAGGAAGAAGTTTAGTGGATTTTCTTCAGTTGGATTCAAAGTAACATTGTTACTCACTAAACCAAATGCTGATGAGTGCAATAAGGTGCAACCTTGTTTTATGAAGAGGACAACACATTATAAATGTATCTAACCTACTTATAAGTCACAGTAAAGACTCATTTGTTTTGAATAATAGAACTGCTTTCAATAGCAGTGTCTTAATACTAAGTAAATGATCAAGGTTTATATTAGAGCAGTTACAATATAATATTACAACCCTGCTTTGGCAACCATTAATTTATACACTAAAAATATAGTAAAGTTAAAGGGACTCTGTCAGATTAAAAACACAAATTACCTTGCTTATCTGCTTTTTGTATGGGCAATGAAATCAACTAGTCAATTTGGATGATTTAGTTGGGGATTGGTCCTGCTTTGAGCGGGGGGTTGGACTAGAGGACCTCCTGAGGTCCCTTCCAACCCTGATATTCTGATTCTATGATCTCACTTTTGTTTACAGCAGGTTTCTATTCAATTTCACTCGCAATTTTTCATGCACTAAAACAAAGCTGTAATATTTGGGTTGCAAGCCCTCAAGAGGAAATGAAGTTGTGTGTTTGTTCTAAGTGTTTACACTGGATTCTTTTAAGCAGAATTTTTTCTATTTATATTAAGTTTGGAAGAAGTCAAAACTGAGCAGCTTTTTCATTACTGCGTCTTTTTCACTGTTTGTTCTTCTCCTCCTCTATTTCAAGCAGACTTCTGGAAAAAGGGAAATTTTGTAACATGCTCTGAAGTCTAGGCTCAATCTTATCTTCTCTGCTTGCTCATTTCTCCACCAACACCTTATTTCTGGTTCTCAAAAGTTTCTTTCTGGGCATTGTTTCTGGGCATTCCAGAAAAGGCCAGATGTCTCAGTGGATAGCGAACAGTCTGTTACTGGTTAATCTGTAGCCTGTCACCTCTTAATTTGGTTTCTCCAGATCCTCCTACTCCAATTTATACAAGTGAGTTACTTAGCTGTACTAGTAAAAGGAGGCAGAAATGCTCAGGGCTCTGAGATTATCTCTCTTATATTAAGGGCTTGCTGGCTCAGAAAGCATGATAGTATTCAATATTCAGCAATAACCATAACAACAAACTACCATAGCGTGCAATTTAAGGAAACCAGGTGGGATATCTGGGCTAGTATAGGAAGATTTGGAGAAACCAAATTGGCAGATAAATAATTACATGTCACCTATGTCCCCTCTACAGCCCAGATAGGTGGCACGTCATAGCGGAATCCACTGAACTGACAAATGGTTTGAATTTCCTCGAAATGGCAACTTAGATTACATGGGTACCAACCGCAGCCTCACAGCAAGCAGACACATCCAGCATGTAATGCCACAAAATGTATTTATGGAGGCCTCAAAAGCAGCTCTACTTCAACCTAATGAAGACATGCCCTCTTCTGCCTTGGATGCCAACAATAATTTGCCTCATGGAGCCACTGTTCATCCCAAAATGAAGGTAATTTCCCTTAATTACATCTACCTTGCACACACGTTCTCTGACCAATTGGGAAATGATGCCCATAGAGACTGATGTTCTCGGACACAATGGCTGACTTTTTTCCTGAAGGTGCACATGCATATGGTAAACCTTAACAGCCTTCTCAGTGTCTGTCCAGAACTTGAATTAGGACATACAGAAGCTAAGACTGTTTCCTGATGGAAATAAATTCCCTTAAGTGACAAGCATCTCACTAAAACTCTAAGAGCAAAACTCCATCCTTGAGCAGTAGTGGTGAAGGTGAAGATTCTAAACTCTTCTGCCTGCGCAAGGTAGGATGGGCAGGGGATCTGAAGTAACTCACTCTGCAGTGCTCCCCACTGCTGCCTCTACAGGAGAAACATATGCTCCCTCTGCACCACCACTCATCCAGAATGGGCATGCTGCCACCCAGTGCTGATTGTGAATGGCAATATGCACAGAAGTATCGAGACCTAGCCACTTCCCAAGCTGGCTGACTACATCCCTTTGGGGCTATGGACTGCTACTGAGTAGATTTCATAAGGATCCCAGAACTCCATAGTTCCAGTTAGCACTAGGAATGTATCCCTCCAACCCTTCACATTTGCACTGGAGATAGGAGATGCAAAAGAGCCAAGGCTGGTTTCTGCCCTAAATAAGGTTCTCTATGTGATAACCCTCACAGTATCTTGCTCTCCCAGAAGAACATACTGTTTGGCAAGCTTGCTACCACAGGATGAGCTCCTACAGACCAGTGCCCAATTAATCCATCATGCTATCCAGAGCTATGGCTTGCAGTCTCAGAGATACCATATCAACATCTTTATCTGAATCATCTTGAAGGATGGAATCCCAGTTACCTAATTGCTTTATTTTTCAATGTTATCAAACCCCATGCTCTGTAACAGGTGACTAAGTGGAAAGTTTATGAGCATGAAAGAGAGTGAATATTACTTTACTCAAACAGGTTTCTTAATTTGCATCCTCACAGGGTTTTTTTCAGCTGCATCCTCTCAACACCAGTCCATAAAAGTGAGTGAGGCTACTGTGAAGGTTCAGCTGCCTAAGAAAGAAGGGTTTTTCTCAGAAGTACAGTAGGTGAAATGGCAGAACCACAATAAGGCCCCCGTGATTATCTCGGGACTCCAAGGTCTTCCAAAATGATCAGGAGTAACCATCAGTTAGAAGAGCAGTAAATACACAAGCTATGCTAGCAGTCTAAGGAGAAGAGAACATCGATCTCCAATGTGAGACGTTTCATGAACAATGCCTCTACCTTCGTGTTTAGCTTCATGGTCCTACAAAAATAAAGAAGAGGCAAATCTAAGTTCTGTTATAGGTACACTTCCTATTCCCCATGAAAAATGTACATGAAACTGCTGACTGGATCAACAGTTCAGAGATACAGTAATGTGTACTGCTGTAATTGCCATTCGATTCCTTCCTATCCATGAAATAATCCACTGCAGCTCCCATACCATTTTCCCCCTGGATGCTTAGGTACAACATGGCTAGTAGCACTGGCTACTTGGATGCACTCAAAGCACTAAGGTTGCCTTGAAATGGAGAAGAGGAAGTTATGAATGTAGCATTCATGAGAAGTGCTGGAGTGACAGCACTGTAGATGGATGCCCTCTACTTAGCCACAGAGCAAGCCTAGCAACAGAAGGGCAAGTTTCCCAACAGTCCCCCATAAATATTGTATCTCTCTTTTATTTTTAATTCTGTTCTAAAAGACAACCCCTAGGGATGAGAGGAACAGTCTAATCTCCCAGCAAATTAAACTCAGACTGCAAGAAGAGTGCCAATTACTCCCAATTGTTATAATACTCTTCTGTGATGCAGGTACTGGACTGAAACAATCAGATTATTCAACATAAGTGATCGAAAAATAAAAGGAAACTTTCAGTCCCACTGCCTATGCCATACATGACTGGTGGATAGACAGAAGACTCCAGCCTCAAATTCTGCCAATCTAAAGCTTTTTATGAACTACTGGTTTCACTTAATCAATTTTGTGGTAAAGGAAAAGAAAACTACAGCCTTTACCTGAGAATTCAGTGGACCTCCTAACTACTGGATGTCACTGTGATGTCACAGAATTGAACCAAATGAAACATACTGGAGACTAAGTGGGAGCGGTTTCTAAAATCATAAAATGCAGCTCTATACGTCACAAAGAACAAGAAACTACTTCTGAAAATCAGGGCCAACAGGGCCATGCCATGTTCGAAACAACATGAGACTCCAGAGAAGAATTAATAGTGGATATTTGTTTTTGAATTTGCTCTTTCAAATGGTGCTAAGGTGTCTTCACAACTGGGGGTGAATAATTATATGAAAGCTGTTTGTTTGTTTCTTATGTTTGGTTGGGTTTTTTTGAAAGGGGAAAGTGAAAATTTCTGAGTCAGGGTCTAATTGGAGTCAATGGGACTACTCCACGGCATCAAACACAAACTACTCTTTACTCCACCTTCAGGACCCTTCCTGGCCTAGCCCCTTCATACTATCATATCTTATACACTTTTGAGAGGATGCCGCCCCCCCTTCACTCTATCAATGATGCCAGCCTTCATCACCCACTTGCTGCATTTTCAAGCATGCATGCTTAGGAGGAGCACCCCATAAATATCCACAAAGCTTTGTCCTCCTTTAAATCCCTTCTTAAAACTCTTCTCTGCTGTGATACCTACCAAAAATTAAATGACGGTTAGGAAGCTGAAGGCCATGACTATCGCTATCCTGCTAACCAGGACTGGCTCGCTGTTTTCTCTTATTTCCCCATGGGTCTATCTGTATCCACCTTTTGTCTTTTATCTTATACTTTGATTGTAAGCTCTTTGGGGCAGAGATTGCCTTTTTCTTATGTGTTTGTATAGTACCCAGCCCTGACCAGGGAAGTGAATGATCCAACCAGTTGACCAAATTCGGTGACAAATCCTGGTCATGGGGCACCTGAGGCACATTGGGCATATGTTAAGAAGAAGATAATTCATAGCACAATGGGGGCCTGACCATGATTGGGATTGATGCTGAATATTTCAAAATTGGGCTGCAGACCCAAGACTGGGGCCTCAGGCCTCTCTCTTCAGTGGATGGGAACTGGAAATCCAACTTCAAACACCTCAAACTATGGAGAAGTTCAAATCATATCCCAATCTGGATCTGAAGTGTTTTCAGAACTCTGGACAAACACAGGGATTTCCCCTGCGCTAGTGTTTATATCATAGCTGTCTAAATGATGCTCTATTAATGAATAGGTCTGATTTGTCCTTATATTTGGGTTTATTAAAATTCATTTTTCACAAGGGCAAATTATAACCCTTCTCTGGTAGATGAAGTCACAAATTAATAATCATCCAGAAATGTATTCTAACAGGAAAGGTAATCCTTATATTCCCAGTCCTTATTTTTAAACGTTCTTGAAAATATAAGGAAAAGATTCAACATCAAGCAGGACTTCCGGTGGTGCTAGTTATGGAGATTATGACATGGGATCCTAGTTTTCTGTGATAAAAAACGCAAAATTATCCAAGAAAAAGTTTTTCCGTGATTAAAATGAAATGCTGAACTTTAGTTTCCCTAGCCACAATACATATAGGTATCAGTTGAACACAATGTTTTACAGTAGAACCCCGTTTATCCAAGCCTCCGTTATCTAATAATAAAAAATAATAAAATATATGGAGATATACCTATCTCATAGAACTGGAAGGGACCGCAAAAGGCATTGAGTCCAGCCCCCTGTCTTCACTAGCAGGACCAAATACTGATTTTTACCCTAGATCCCTAAATGGCCCCCTCAAGGATTGAACTCACAACCCTGGGTTTAGCAGACCAATGCTCAAACCACTGAGCTATCCCTCCCCCCTCTTGCTCTCTGTATTAAGCATACCACCAGATGCCTGGGGCTGACCACTTGAGACCCATACCCGCAGGTCTGACTGCCCAAGACCCTTCCTCCCCTCCACCCGCCCTCTCCCAGGGCTGACTGCCCAAGCTCTCCCCCCGCATCTTAAAATAAGGGATAGAAAGCTCTTTGTCAAATCTCCTGATTATCTCAATTTTTGATTATCCATCTGGCCTTGGTCCCAATTAGATCGGATAAACGGGGTTCCACTGTAAATTTAAAGCGCGTCCAAAAATCAACCACAAGAGGGAGAGGTTGTGCGCACTAAATATGTGACACTGGTACTTTCACTAAAATTCAGTTAATAGCTAATATATGTTTTTATTTTTTCACAAAATGTAAAAACTAAAGGTTCTTTGTAAAAATGCAAATTCCACGTTTTTATGTGGGAAATGGATTTCTAGGATCCCTGGTTATGACTCAGCACATGCAGAGCCTATTCCTAATTCTAAAACCTTAAATGACTCATTTTTTCAGCCATCTGGGCCTCTCCACTGTATCTCCCAAATATACACACAGACCCTTAGTTCCATGAAGACCTAAAGTACAGCACAGCACACCTGCTAAGAAAGTGCTTAACCACAACATCGGTCTCTTCCACCAAAGATGACTGGCAAGCTCCCTGTAGGAAGCCTTAAACAATAGTCCTCCTTCCCTAAGTTTACCTAAGTCTGAGTCTATTCCCAGATCTAAACACAATATTAGCTTGTACAGATTTTCAAAAGAAAAGTTCTCTTTGTGGGCGAATCAGCTATCCCCGTACCCATTATGGCCTGAAATGTTTACAAAAGCAAAAAGACAGTCCT
Source organism: Malaclemys terrapin pileata (assembly GCF_027887155.1). Classification (NCBI taxonomy): domain Eukaryota; kingdom Metazoa; phylum Chordata; order Testudines; family Emydidae; genus Malaclemys; species Malaclemys terrapin. Next base: position 127,363,743 of record NC_071508.1, on the reverse strand, counting down.
ATGACTAAGGAAGATCAGTGTTCAGTTCCCGATTCTGCCCCATGTAACCTTGGAAAAATCACTTAATCCACTTTGTACCTCAGTTCCCCATCTGTAAAATGGGGATAATAAGACTTCCTTTGTCAGCCTTGTCCATTTAGATTGTAAGCTTTTGGGGGGTAGGGACTGTCTCTCACTGTATATTAGTACAGCACCTAGGCTTTGAGTTTGGTTGGGGCCTCTATCTGCTACTATAATACACTCAAATATTATCACTCAATAGACATTTGAAACCACCTGACCTGGCTAACAACTGAGGAGCTGACGGTATTAAGGTGGCAAAATCTGGCAGACCTAACCGTGCTGTGGTTACAGTCTCCTCACTTATATTCAGGCCCAATAAAATTGATGTGATGATAAATAATAATTCATTCATATTTAGTGACTGTCGTTTATGTAGTATAGTGCCTTCCATGCAAAGATTCAAAGGCACTAAAATTAAATTGCAAACTATATAAAGAACGATCACTGCACCAAGCAACGAAATGCAGACATCTCTGCAGTGAAAAGTGGCAGTTTTTAAACAGGGCATAACAATGCAATGCAAAAATGCAAAATAGAAAATGAAAAGATATTGCACCCAACTGTAAACATGTGATAATAAATTAACCTTTCCACAAAAGAAAAGGGGATGCTCAATAAATGAAAAAACACCAAATTTAAAACTGATAAAAGGAAATGCTTTTTCCACAGCACATAATTAAACTGTGGAACTCTCTGACACAAGACACCAAGCCAAGAGCTCGGTAGGATTCAAACAAAAGGTTAGACATTTAAGCGGATAACAGGAATATGCAGAATTACATTAGATAGGATAGAAAAAGGCAATATAAATGCTCGGGCTTCTGGGCATGATCCAACCTCGAAGGTCTTGTCTAAACTAGGGTTTAAGGAGTGAAGTTAGAATGTGTTAGCTAACATGGGCTAATAACAAATTACAAAAGTTTGGTCTAGATGAGGCATGTTGCCTTCAACATGTGCTAAACTGGTCACATTAAAGCCTAGGCTTCCCCCTTAGTTAACATCAGACTTTAAAATCCTAGGACTAGTCTACACTACTGTACTACATCGGCACAGGTGCACTGATGCACCTGTGCCGCTATAGCATGTCTGGTGAACACGCACTATGCCGACAGGAGAGCACTCTCCCATCAGCATAATTACTCCACCTCCATGAGAGGCGGAAGCTATGTCGGTGGGAGAACGTATCCCACCGACTTAGCATTGGTGTGGACAGTGCTTAGGTCGATGTTCTTGCATTGCTTGGGGGGGGTGGCTTTTTCACAGCTCTGAGTGACATAAGTTACATTGACTTAAGCGTTAGTGTAGACAAATCCCTAGTTTAAACAAAATCTAGCAGATTCCCCCAAGGGCTGGTTATTCCACAACTGTACTGCAGGGTTACTTCCTCTAACGCTGCTGGAATTGGTCAGAGATAGGCTGCTGGACTAGACAGACCTAGAAATGTCTAGCTTGGCACCATGGGCAATCAGTGTAAAATAGGGTTACCATACGTCCTCTTTTTCCCGGACATGTCCGGCTTTTCAGCAATCAAACCCCCGTCCGGGGGGAATTGCTGAAAAGCCACACATGTCCGGGAAAATGGCCGGCACTTCCTCTCCCCCTGTGGATCTGCTCCACTCCTCCTCTCTCAGATTTACAGAGCCAAGCTGCCCGAGCAAGCGCTACTGGCTTCAGGCAGCACCCCCCCCCCCGCCTCCGGACCCCGAGCCCCCAGCCAGGCACTTCTCCTACCCGGCTCCAGCTGAGCTGCTCCCACGGTGCAAGGTCCCGAGGCAGGGGGGGTGCTGCCTGAAGCCGGTAACGCTGGCTCCTGCAGCTCTGCTCTGTAAGTCTGAGGGGGCGGAGCCGAGCAGCTCAGTTGGAGCCGGGGGAAGGGACGTGTCCAGCCAGCTCTGGGTCCTGAGGTAGGGGAGGGCTGCCAGAAGCCAGCAGCTCGGCTCTTACAGTCTGAGCTGGGAGGAGCAGCTCAGGTGGAGCCCAGGTAGGAGAAGTGCCTGAAGCCGGTAGCACTAGGGCAGCTTGGCTCTTAAACAGAGCCGAAGAGTCAGGGAGCAGCAAAGCTGGGAGTACCATGCGCCGCTGATTGCACAGGTGGGGGGCAGCGCTGGGGGAGCTGCTCCGGGGAGTCGCCAAAAAGCACTGACTGTGGTGGGGGAGGAGGGGAGGGCAGTGTGAGAAAGGCAGGAGTGTGCAGAGGGATCAGAGCTCTGGCTGCGATGGGCATCGGGCTGCCTTGCCTGCAAGTGGATCAGAGCTCCTGGGGCTGGGGTGTGCTGTATGGCACTCAGCTCCCCATTTGTGATGAGACACAGCAGTGTGGTGGATCACTGCGAAATACCTGCCCAATCAGAGCTGCGGGGGCAGGGCTTGCAGGGGCTGGCTCCGACAGCTCCCATTGGAGCTTTTCCCAGCCAATGGGAGCCTCTGAGATTGGCTTGTGGCGGGCCAAGCACGTGGAGACCCTGGCTGCCCCTGATCCTAGGAGCAAACACAATGCCAAAACGAAAATACAAAGTTCACTACATATAAAGAATTACGTTTTAGAATTAAAGAATTAAATAGCTCAAAATGTCCGGGATTTTACCGGGCAGGGAGGAGAACTGGGTGCTCCAAGGCATCTGGGGAGCTGGGAAACAGAACAGTGTGAGCTGCGTGTCCTGACCGCTCCCAAAAACTGAGGGCCGGGGCAGATCCTCCACTGAGCAGCTTCATTAAAGTCATGGGAGTCTATACTAGTGGAGTGCCTGACTTTAGAATTGGTGCAGCTGTTTCGTGTGGCTGGGAGGGAGGAGGGGGAATGTGGGGTGCTCAGGGGAGGGGGCGGAGACTTTGGGGAAGGGGTTGGAATGGGGACAGGGAAGGGGCGGAGTTGGGCGGGGCCGGGGGTGGGGAAAGGGGTGGGACCGGGGGAGGGGAAGGGGCGGAGTTGGGGCGGGGCCGGGGCCCCATGGGGTGTCCTCTTTTTTCAATGTTCAAATATGGTAACCCTATGTAAAACGAAGCAGCTAAGGGTCTGAATTGGTCTGGTCCACTGTGTCCAAAGTTTTCCATGAGAATTGCCTGTCACGAACATCCGATCAATTCATTTCTGTTACAAGTGAAGTTCGTGTGTGTTCCCAGGAACCACTGTGGGGTTTTTTCCTGTATAAACCTATTTCCTAAGATGCACCCTATTATTGAGCCCATCACGTATGGATCAATTTTCCCATTGAATCACAAGAAAATATGCAGTGCCACACTCACTGTTACTCAATAAAAACCAAGGGTTAAACTACATACAGAGTGCTGTCCACAGTATAAGAAATCACATACATTTTCACTTGCAAGCACATAACCCTCTTCTGTGAATAGGATTTATTTTTAAAAGGAAGAGAAAGTGCATGAGTCAAAAGGTTCATTTACAAGGCTGTCATGGAGACAGTGTTTTTAAATAACCACAACTACATCAAACGATAATCATCAAACCAAATATACTAAATGCCAAAATACTTTGAAACCTAAAAATAAGAACTAGGTCTAAATTACCCTAATTTCTATGGTTTTGCAACATTTCAGAAGGTAAGTCACGTTCTGAGTGTATATTCTTTGTTTTTCATTCTTGAAGAGCAGTGAAGTGGTTTGTGAATCACGCTTTTAAAAGACATTTGGCTGTAGCAAAATTGTAATAAAAAATGCATAATATGTACTTAAGGAGGAAAGTAACACCTCTGCCATAAATTGGTTCTTTGAAATATTTAAATTAAAAAGTCTAAAGCATACCATGCTTGAACAGAACAGAATTAAACGGCATGTAACTGAGATACGTAGGTTCTCTCACAGGGATAAATTTAAAATTGGGATTGCTCAAGGGAAAAAAAAACTTTCTTAAAGACAATATCAACATTGTTAGTGGGATTTTCTCCAATTCAGATTTTCTTTTGTTGTTGTCCGGGAAACCTGCATTTCCATAGTAATTCACAAGAATTATCATTAACAATGAAAAAAATTACTCATTTACATACAGTCTCCTTTGAGTAGTGGAGGAATTTTTCCATAACCTGCTTTAATGAACAGAACGTACATAACTATGGCTTGGAGTTTTGTTTTGTTTTGTCTAGTCTCTGAGGGCAAAATCCTGAAGTTCTTATATACTCAATTCTTACTCAGGCACAATTCCCAATCTAGTCAAATACCTTTTTGGCTGAGTAAAGTGAATAAGGAGGTAGAGACTCAGCCCCAAGTCTGCATCAAGTTATTACAAGATTTCTTCACAGATCACAAGCAAAACCCTACTTTTGATAATAGAAGAAGAAAGAGCAGAGATGCTGCCTTGTGCTATGCAGTTACTGGAATTCTACCAGAAGGGCAATATTCTGCAGAAATGGATGAAATACCAGCTGTGAGGTGCACTCCTAACAGGAGCCCAACATGCACTAGTCTAGCTTAGGAAGGAGCACTAGCTAGGCCTAACAACTACCATGCTCCTTAGTGCAAGGGGGAGATCTGGCCCTGCTGCTTGTATCTAAAAACGAGGTTTCTGATGTTCCCTGTTGATTATCAGTGTGGAACAGGGCAGGAATTAATCCTATGTTGACAAGTTTCAGAGTAACAGCCGTGTTAGTCTGTATCCGCAAAAAGAAGAACAGGAGTACTTGTGGCACCTTAGAGACTAACAAATTTATTAGAGCATAAGCTTTCGTGGACTACAGCCCACTTCTTCGGATGCATATAGAATGGAACATATAATGAGGAGATATATATACACACATACAGAGAGCATAAACATGTGGGAGTTGTCTTACCAACTCTGAGAGGCCAATTAATTAAGAGAAAGAAAAAAAAAAAAAAAAAAAAAAAACTTTTGAAGTGATAATCAAGCTAGCCGAGTACAGACAGTGTGATAAGAAGTGTGAGAGTACTTACAAGGGGAGATAGTCAACGTTTGTAATGGCTCAGCCATTCCCAGTCCTTATTCAAACCGGAGTTGATTGCCATGTACATTGGCCAAACCGGACAGTCTCTACGCAAAAGAATTAATGGACACAAATCTGACATCAGGAATCAAAATACTCAAAAACCAGTGGGAGAACACTTTAACCTGTCTGGTCATTCAGTGACAGACCTGCGGGTGGCTATATTACAACAGAAAAACTTCAAAAACAGACTCCAAAGAGAGACTACAGAGCTAGAATTGATATGCAAACTAGACACAATCAACTCCGGTTTGAATAAGGACTGGGAATGGCTGAGCCATTACAAACGTTGACTATCTCCCCTTGTAAGTACTCTCACACTTCTTATCACACTGTCTGTACTCGGCTAGCTTGATTATCACTTCAAAAGTTTTTTTTTTTTTTTCTCTTAATTAATTGGCCTCTCAGAGTTGGTAAGACAACTCCCACCTGTTTATGCTCTCTGTATGTGTGTATATATATCTCCTCATTATATGTTCCATTCTATATGCATCCGAAGAAGTGGGCTGTAGTCCACGAAAGCTTATGCTCTAATAAATTTGTTAGTCTCTAAGGTGCCACAAGTACTCCTGTTCTTCTTAATCCTATGTTGGTAATACCACACCATCAAGCACTGGATTTTTACGGTTACTGAAGTTATGTACCAGTTCTTCAAAGAAGGACACAATACTCTATTTAAAATATTTTCTAAATCCTCCATTTTTAACATATTTTTAGGGAAAAAATGCAAATAAAAAGACACAGAGTAAAAGGAACGTAACCGAATTCAAGATATTGCATGTTACTTCACTAGACTTTGGATCGGGCTCTAACCATATCTGGTTCATACATTAAAACAAATTTAATATACCCAAAATGTATTCCCATCCAAAAAGCTAAGCAAAAAACAATTCAGCAGGAATGTCAAAATAGTCAAAAGTAAATATATTTCCCCAACTACGCATGTGTGAGCATCTCTTTTATCCTAAAGAGTTTGTCTGTTCCATTCAGTGCTTTTATGTGGATCCCCTGCAAGTTTTGTTTTGAATTCCTTGGTATTAGTATCAGTTTAGCCTCTTGGAACCTGTGGTTATTAGTACATTCCCAAAGAAAGTCCTGATCAGAAATGAGAACCACCTCTATGGGCTATAAATACACCACAATTAGTTTTGAGAGTAAATTTATTACTAAATATACCAAGAACCCCCTACATATTGACTAACATTTCAAAGGCACATAAATAGAGAAATAATATATATCACTACATAAATATTTAATAACATTATATATATAAATTTGGTGAGCGTATATATATTCTGCATACCATATTTATACATCACAGACATACACAGGATTAATATCCTCCACTCTCCATTCTCTATATAATCAAAGGATAGTAAGAAAACTCTATCTGTCCTCTACCTCTTTCTTTGCTGAAAGTTACTCTGTGTATATGACTGCCTTGGAGCCTTTTATAAAGGGAGCAACATTTATTAACTATCCCATTAAATGCATGTATTATAGTTGCTGTTCATGACACTGTACTTCAGGGTCTGTCAGTATTTCCATTATAAACTCCTACTTACAAAGGTTTATAATTGGGATGTAAAATTTGCACCTTGGAATACAAGATTTCAACTCAGAGACAGTTCTGTTCTGGCAGAGGTTTATTTATTTGAACACTTTCGCCAATAGCCTGTTCCGCTCACCAAATTTAAACACAGGACCAATTTTCATACATGTAACATGTCAGCCAGCTTTTTTTTTATTACATATTACAGACGGCTTTTTTTTTTCTTCTAATTTTTAGTTATACTATAAGTAGGGCCCTACCAAATTCATGGTCCATTTTGGTCAATTTCACAGTCATAGGATTTTTAAAATAGTAAATTTCATTATTTCAGCTATTTAAATCAAACTTCACGGTTTTGTAATTGAAGCAGTCCTGACCCAAAAAGGAGTTGGGAGGGGTCGTAAGGTCATTGTAGTGGGGGTTGCAGTACTGCTAACATTTACTTCTGCGCTGCTGCTGACAGCGGCGCTACCTTCAGAGCTGGGCAGCTGGAGAGTGGTGGCTGCTGGCCGGGAGCCCAGCTCTGAAGGCAGCAGCACAGAAGTAAGGATGGCATGGTATGGTATTGCCAACCTTACTTCTGTGCTGCCTTCAAAGCTGGGTGCCCGGCCAACAGCCGCCGCTTTCTGGCTGCCCAACTCTGATGGCAGGGCAGAAGAAAGGGTGGCAATACCCTAAAATAACCTTGTGACCCCCCTGCAACTCCCTTTTGGATCAGGACCCCCAATTTGAGAAACGCTGGTTTCCCCCATAAAATCTGTATAGTATGAGGTAAAAGCACACAAAGGACCAGATTTCACAGGGGGAGACCAGATTTCACGGTCTGTGATGCATTTTCATGGCCATGAATTTGGTAGAGCCCTAACTATAAGGCTAGCATTTTCATTTGTGAACACCTAAAGTGAGGCACCTAAATCCACACTTAAATACCTAAATACATTTTTCCAGACAAGTGCTCAGCATCTCTGAAGACCACGAGCTAGATTCACAAACGTACTTAGATGCCTAAACCCCAGACTTAGGCATCTAAATCCCAGTTTTAGGCTCCACTTCAGTTCACAAAATTCCTGCCAAACCCTGTGGCTGCCTAAACTCAGCACCTACATTTTCAGGGTAAAAATTCCCTCTGGGTATGAGGTTCCCTTCAGCATACACACTGCAGCCTCACTCTAGACATCCGGACACCTGTCTCCTGACTAAGCCGCACAGTGACTCATGAACTAACTACAGGGAAGACAGACATTTCTGATGGGTGCAAGGAGTTGGGGAGGGGGGGAGGAACTGAACCTGGGTCTCTCACATACCAGGTGAGTTCATCACCACCTCCTGCTCCTGCCATTTTGTGTGAAGTGAGGCAAGTGCCTCACAAGAAATGCCTTAGGCGTCTAAGCCACCTGACTCCAGGACATGCACATAAATATTTGTTTTAAAAATGCAATACTTTCAGCCACACGGAGTAGGGTGTTAAGTTTCTCTCTCTCTCTCTCTTTAAATCACTCTCGCCAAAACTTCACGCATTTTCACAGGATCAAAGTTCAGAGACAATAAAAAATACAAGTCAGTCTTTCATAGCAATGGTTCAGTCTCTTGGTTTCGTTTAAATAAGAAGTCTACATTTCAGCTGTGGACCACTAACAGAGATAGCTGCCTCCCTGCACCTGGAGGTAGGCATCTATCTCCAAGAGAGGAGCAGGCTTAGCACTCATCCCTTTCATCGGTATCTCCCATTGGGTACCTGAGACAGCTCCCCACCAACCATGCCAGCTTTTTGTGACTCACATTCTAAGGTGCCTTTCTCCCACTTTGTCTGTCTTCTTCTGGGAGGAAGGTGCCATGTCTTCTTCTGGGAGGAAGAAGGACATTCTGGATATTGCTCCTAAGCAGTAATTATGGTTCTATAGTGAACCACCATATGCATCTATGCAAAGGAGTACAAAGACATAAGGCACCCTGCAACTGTGCAGGGCCACAACTCTCTCTTCTATGTATGGGGGGCCTGCAATGGGCAGGAAGGTGCCTTGGTTCTACCCCCGATAACATATCATCCAGCAGACAGGGGAAAGTAAGATGCATTGGAAATGAGGTGAAACAAGGACTGAGTTGTGACTCTGAGTCAGTCTGCTCCTGGAACAACTACACGCTACCACTTACCCAGGGCTTGTGGTAGTTCTGTGATCTATGCCTATGCGTGTAATGTTATGTACCATTTAAGCTGTGTTACCCAGAAATTCAGGCACTAAATCCAGATGTTGAATTAGTGCAAATCTCAGGGAGCTTAAATGAAGCACTTGTAAACTGCACTGTATACATTCAGGGGAATGCACATATTCCTATATCCAGACAAGATTTTACATTGCATCTGCCCCACTTTCACATTGCAACTAAAACCTCTGCAAAACGGGCTGTGATGTGGTTACAAAGGAAATAGTTCCTACCTGTCTTCCATTAGCACTAAGCGATGTAGAAGACAAGACAAGTTTTTAAACATGCTGAGAGGCCAGTATTGCATGCTGAACTTCTAGTGTGTTTGTGTAGCAGCAGCCTGCCCAGAGCCTGCATTCCTGAGCACTAGGTCCCTCAGGCCTTGGCTACACTTACCAGCTAGTTCGACGGCTGGAAATCGAAGTTCTGGGTTCGACTTATCGCGTCTAGTCTGGACGCGATAAGTCGAACCCGGAAGTGCTTGCCGTCGACTGCGGTACTCCAGCTCGGCGAGAGGAGTACCGCGGAGTCGACGGGGGAGCCTGCCTGCCGCGTGTGGACCAAGGTAAGTTCGAACTAAGGTACTTCGACTTCAGCTACGTTATTCACGTAGCTGAAGTTGCGTACCTTAGTTCGAATTAGGGGGGGTAGTGTAGACCAAGCCTCAGCAAACTACGTCCCTCCTCTAACCTGACTAAAAATGTCCTGAGTAGGAAATTTAGACAACTGCTAGCACAATGCCTCCTCTAAGCCCCGATCCTTTAATGGCATCTCCACGAGCCGGACATTGCTGCTATATGCCGCTCCAGAGGGCATGAGAGTTATCCTGCAGGGATCCCAGTGCAGGATCAGGACCCCAATGTCTAGCAGGCAAAAGTGCTTTCCAAATGTAGTAAGGTAAATTGTCTCCTTTTTCTCATACCAGAAAGATTGACCCTAGCTTTTTATTGGGGACGTTGAGCTGGGACTAGTGCTTTTGACTGGCATTCCCAAATAACAGGTTTCAAAGTAGCAGCCGTGTTAGTCTGTAGCCGCAAAAAGAACAGGAGTCCTTGTGGCACCTTAGAGACTAACAAATGTATTTCAGCATAAGCTTTCGTGGGCTACAGCCCACTTCTTCAGATGCATAGAGTGAAACATTCATGTTCTCTGTATGTATAAATATCTTCTGTCTGTGTGTTTCACTCTATGCGTCTGAAGAAGTGGGCTGTACCCCACAAAAGCTTATGCTGAAATAAATTCGTTAGTCTCTAAGGTGCCACAAGTACTCCTGTTCTTTTTATTCCCAAATAAAAGGCTTTAAATGCCTTGGAAGAAGGGATTTCACCAACAAAGCCAAAGACACTGTTTGTGTGAGAAACATTCTGGCGGCAGAACCCCACAGCTGTTTTTTGCTGGCGTTCTGAAAGCGGTTCCACTAAATATTGGTGAATGTTGTACAACTAATTTTACTGGTTTTTGCATCCTTGACTACATAAGAATGGTCATACTGGGTCAGACCAAAGGTCATCGAACCCAGTATCTTGTCTTCTGACAGTGGCCAATGCCAGGTATTTCAGAGGGAATGAACAGAACAAGTAATCATCAAGTGATTCCTCCCCTGTCACCCATTCCCAACTTCTGGCAAAACCGAGGCTAGGGACACTGTCCCTGCCCATCCCGGCTAATAGGCACTGAGGGAAATAACTCACTCAAGGAGCCCTCACCCTAATGGAACACTCAGAATTTGGATCTAACAATATATAAGATACACTGGAGTCACAAAGTTAGAATCAGTTGCATTCAGTCCCAGCTCTCATTACTGTTATTTACTGTTTGTGTTACAGTAGCACCCAGAGGACCTACTGGGCTAGGCACTGTACAAACACAGATAGTGAATAACCTCGCAGCCCAACGGGAAGTGGGCTAAAATGCCTTCCCAATCCTGAGCTAGAGAGGCCTTCACCATAACTGTTACAACCTTGGAGGCCTATCTAAATTACAACAACCCTCAGAGGCAGTACTAGCTTCCTCCTGCCTCCAGTAGGCCCCTACACTCGGGCTTGCAAGGGGGTCCTGAAGAGGCAATCTTAGGGCTGTCTTACACCAGGCAGAAGGAGATGGGGCTTTTAGGGCCCCTTTAGGTTGTACCAGAGATTTTACCTGGCATAACAGGACCAGGGCAGGGATGAGGATCTCACCCAGAGTATCCTGCAGTGTTGCCAACTTTTATGATCTTAATGCAAGTCTTGTGACATTTGGTGTCTCGTTAGAGCCCCAGCTGTAGGCATCAGGTTACCATCTAAGAATCTCAGCTTTCATTAAAAAGAAAAAGTAAACATCCGCCCTTCGTGGCTGCTGAGAAAAGCTTGACTCCCTAAACTTCACAACACCAGAAGGCAAAGAAAAAGAACCCCGAAATTTTAAATCTCATGATTTTTGAACTCTTGGAGTTGGCAATACTTCCTACCCTAATGCCCTTCTGCCTTACAATCTAGTTTTTGACAAGACACAACCCGTTTAAGAAGGGATAGAAATGACCAGGACTGGGAGAATACGACGGCAACAATGATTGAAAGATGCATTTACATGGTTAGTTATGTGTTCAGATCATTTTGAATCAATTATACTTTTAAGGAACAATTTTACAGTGAAGCTATATCACACCTTAACTGCAGGAGTTGTTGGTTCAAGGTGCCTCATTGCAGTTGACAAACTGGGACTAACATCATCAGAAACACATTTATGCTCTTTGCTGGAAGGATTATGGTTGCCACACATAATCCAACATCCTGTTCTAGAATGCACATAGAGATTTTTGTTCCAGCACAAAGCTATAGTTAATATGTTAGTTTAACATTAACCACATGCCTGACAATTGGAATCTTTCCATTGACTCAAGTGGGAACTGGATCAAGCTCCACATGTATGAGCAGAACTGATCTAGAAATGTCTTCTAAACTGAATCATAAGCAGTTTCCTGTAACTTTCAGGGAAAGATTCCAACTGAATTCTGCTGCCTGGCCCTTGTGCAGAGATCAATAGATAATCAGCCGATGGAATCTTCCCCAGCAAAAAATTTAGCCCAGAATCAACCTTAAATCTGAACTTCTTGCTTCTGCTGGCTTCTACAACAACCTTCTCATTACGTAAACTCTGGTCCCAATTCTGATCTCAACACTACTGATTCTAATGAAGTTTTATACCACTATGACTGGGATCACACACTGGCCCATAGTTCTTTTGGACATAAAAAAAATAGGCATGTTAAATTAGATGAGGAGGGGCAGAGAGAGGGGAAAGGAAGTCCAAAAAAGTAATGTCCCTAACTTAAAAATGTGTAAAATAAATATATTGCCTTGAAAAGCTATAGCTACAGATGTAGAGAGTGTTAATGGGCTGACTGTATTAATTTCCATACTACTGAAAGATGGTTTCACTGTGGAGTTTTCTATACAGCACAGGCAGGCTGGCCTACAGCTGTTTGTGCAGCACCCTCGAAAACGTGTTTTCCATGGAGTAAGCCACCTTGAACCACTTTATTTCTAAAACTCCAAAGGATTTGTTATATCAGGGTTTTCAAAACATTTTTTGCCAGAAGTGTTAATGGGTGTCATTAAAGCTGCCAAGTCGCACACTGCACAGAGACTCTCACTGGAGTTTATAGAATCTGACATAAGAATGTTAAAGAAAACAGAGCACATATATGGAGAGTGACAGCTGATTATTTATTTTTCCATATTTTTCAAAGTATCAATAAATCCATTTGAAATTTCATGGCTTGAGATGTTGTAAGAGCGGCAGAGACCATGAATTATAATTTAGCTTCATTCACTTACTACACACAAACACACACAAAGAAATTTACTCAGAATCTAGTCACAAAATGAACTTTCAATCATCAAAAGTACGTCAGTTTCCTGGAAGGCCCTAGAAAGGTGCTATCAAAAGGAAAATTACAAAGTGATAGCCAACTCATCAAACATCCACAACTATTTAAATCCCTTTTCTGGCTTGAATAGTTCAGCAGGACAGTTTAAAGAATGATGTGTTTGATCCACAGCCATTTCCTCTACACAGAATTGTAATCACCTGCAGTTTTTTGCTGAGGATTGCAAGTTCTGTCTCAAATGCATGAGCCTGTGCAATGCATTATGCCAAACTCATGGAGCACCCGGAACCATTATTATAAGCAGGGCTGGTAACGCCACCAATTAGCAAGGTTGCCCAGCACTTCCCATTATAAGATGCTTCTGACAGTTGCTTATAACTTTGACAAACTTTAACCATCTGGTGTTTGTTTCAGGCTGATTATTATAATTATTGTTATTTAATTTCAGCCAAAATGGCTTGGTTATTTTTGAGAACAAGGTTATGGAAAATTACATTGTTTTGCCCACGTTAACAAATTCTGGCACCCTTTTCTTTGACAAGCTCCAGCACCCCCACGTTTTGGAGTGGGAGCTTGAAATTTGGCAGGAGGGTGGCCTTTGTGTCAGCGAGGTGTCTTTTGCTGTCACTATGAAAATCTGCATAAATTGGGCAAGTTATAAGTCTTTGAAAAAGTGCAGTTTGCACATTCTTAGTAGGGCCTTCCTAGATTTTAGGAGCTAAATTCCCTGAATATTCATTCCATCTGCACTAAGCATGGTCCAGCCTGGGACTGAACTGGAATTTCCATGCAACTGCAGCTTGCTTTGTTGCAGGCAGTGTAATGTCAAGGTCCAGGCAGCTGAAATAAAAGCATTGAGAGTCTCTCCTGTGCCCTCAAGGAACCCACGCCCTAAGCCCAGGCCACACTGAGGAGGAAGCTGCCTGATTCAAATGCAGAGGGGACAAGAACCAGACCTGTGTGGAAGTCAGGGAATGGGGAAGTAGATTGGGACAAAAAGCCTGGTGATGGGCAGCAGTTGAGAATGTAGGCTGCCAGGATGTGGGGAGAGGGAAACTGGGACTGAGTGGGGAATGGGGGCGGGAGAGAGACAGCAACTGGCTGGGCACAGAGACTGGGAGGGAGAACCACTGCATGGTAGGAAGGAGTTGGGGGAGGGCAAACAGGTCTGATAAGGAGGCAGCATACCAGGGAAGAACTAGGATAGGCTGGGTCAAGATACTGGGACAAGGAATTGAGGGGGTGGGGAGCACTGAGATTAGACAAGGAGTCCTGAATGGCAGATGGGGACTGGAAGCCAGTGGGGATTGGGGATGTGGGTTGGGTTGGATGGGGTGCAGAGGTGACTGGAGGCAAGGGTGGGGGAGAGCGACAGATCAGATGAGAAGCTGGGATAGGGGAACTGGGACTGGCTGGACAAGGAGACTAGGACAGGGAAAAGCCTGAGCAGAGGAGATTGGGACTGGCTAGGTGAAGAGAACCGGACTGGGACAAGGAGCCAGAGTGAGAAAGAGACAAGACAGGGGCAAATTGGGGGGCACATGGTAGAAGGAGTTAGTCCGGCATGGGAGGCCTGGGCAAAAGAATCTGTGCCCAGGAAAGCCTATTCCTCTCCTGAGCCTAGAATGGAACCCAGGATTTTTCCTGAGTCTTACCATTCCTTTGCTGTTAGCAAACACCTGTGAAACCTACTGGCAAACTGTTTTATCCCTCTCTAGTTCTGGTCCACACAGAGGATGGCAACCTACTACTAAGTACTATCAGGTTTCAGAGATGTAGCCGTGTTAGTCTGTATCAGCAAAAACAATGAGGAGTCCTTGTGGGATCTTAGAGACTAACAAATGTATTTGGGCATAAGCTTTTGTGGGCTAAAACCCACTTCATCAGATGCATGGTGTTCTCCTTGCCACAAGGATGCCTCGTTGTTTTAATTACTATCAGTTACTCCATTCACTCCAATGGCAGATGTATGTGTGGTGGATCTAATGGTTCTAACCCTGCTGATGACCCAGGTGAGGTCAGTATGATGACACATGATGGAATTTTTTTTTTTTTTAAGATTTTAATGGAGATATCCCATGTCCTAGAACTGGAAGGGACCTTGAAAGGTCATCAAGTCCAGCCCCCTGCCTTCACTAGCAGGACCAAGTACTGATTTTGCCCCAGATCCCTAAGTGGCCCCCTCAAGGATTGAACTCACAACCTGGGGTTTAGCAGGCCACTGCTCAAACCACTGAGCTATCCCTCCCCCCAATTTCTTGTTTTTTCAATTTGCTTTTTAAAGAACCTAAGAAATTACATACACACAGAGAGAGACAGAGACAGAGACACACACAAAAAATACCCCTATATTAAAAGAACATTATTAAGGTCGCAAATCAAGCACTTCAAGTCAGGAAATGCCAGAATTAAGTTTGCCTGTGCAACCTTAACTTGACCCCCTTCTGTATCTGCGTTATGATACCATATTTAGTTCTACGACCACACACTATTTTTTCCACTTCGGTACTTTGGAAAATTTCACCCACAGAGACTTACCTCCAAATCATGGGTTCAAATACAGCCTGTGTCAATAGTGACAGAGTTATCATCTGAAAACTCTTCTGTCTTGGTTTTAATACCCATTACCACAGTATCAGAGAGCATTTAGTCAGACCATGTGAAATGAGGGTATCCAGTTCCTAGTGAATAAATCTCCACATCAATAAAACTATCACCTCTGCCCCCACTGTGATCCCACAAGAGTGGCCAAAGACTGAATGGGAGATTAAACTGTTTTCCCACTCAGTGCAGCTGATCCTCCCAAGTCAGAACTGAAGCACATTAGCAGGGCAGGGCAAGGGAAGTTTGTAATGTCCTAATCTATCCCTTCCCTGTTCTGTGAACAAAGGCCATCACTCTCCAGAGTCTGTCAATCTGGTGCCCTCCCTGAGCACTAAATTCAATATAAAAATAAATATATTTAAAAGAAAATCTGTATTAATTAGTGACATGCCAGGAGGAAAGGATTCTTCTGTTCCTTATTTTAAAAGTTTGCTGCATATTATCCCCCTAAACCTTGGCATTTAAATATAGTTGTTTTCTTTGTTTCCAATAACATCTCAGCCACAATTACTTAATAATTATAAATCGTGATGTCGTTTTTACGTAAATGCAGTTTTGTGTTCAAGCACAGGATGAATGTTTGTGTATGCAAATGAACAAAGGGTATGTTCAAAGGGGGACGCAGTTCAAATCATTCCAAACTTTAAAATGTTTTTACCCTGTTAATGGTTAAATATTACATCATTTTCTTTTTTCCTTAACAATTAATAATTTGTTTTAAATTCACTTGTTGCCAACAACTAATTTCTGTTTAGCGCAGCTTCATGGAAAATATGGTCATGTGTCACCGTATAGTTCCTGCTTGATGTTGCATATAATTCTTATAATATTCTGAATGGCATGTGCTAATTATTTAGCACAATAGCTCATCTTATGGAGCTGTAAGGCTGTAAAAGAAGGGTGGTAATTACTCAGAATGGGACTGTCTAGTTTTTTTGTTAAAAACGAAGTGTGGGAGGGAAAATTTTAAAAAATAAAATGAAATGAAAAAGGATTGAGCTGCAGCCTAGGAATGCTGAAAGGGTTAATATTCTGAAGGTTTTATTACTTGTAAGTATGGAATCTAAAGCTTCCGAGGCAGATGCTGCAGCTTAGTGACATGAGCAGCAGTTATTAAATATATGTTCAGATTCTATTTTTTCTATCACTTTCCACTCCAAGGGTAAAATCCTCGTCCCACTGACATTAACAGCTAAACTTTCATTGACTTCAGTGGGGTCAGGATTTCACCCCAAATGCCTTAACTATCTAACTCTGACCACGGTTACAGCGGAGGAGCTTGGTTACTTTGCTTTGCCCCATCTGCCCCGATCCTGCTGTTTTGTGCTGCTCTGCTTATCCCATACTTTCCAATGCAGTCATTTAACCAGATATGCAAAGCTTGTCCGAGGGGATGGCTATACTACCAGCTAGCAGTGTGAACACACATTGTCATGCCAGCTCTCATCTGAGCTAGGCAGTGGTGGCACAGGCTGGCCACCCTGAGTACAAACCCACCTTGACTCCTAGGGTACATACTCAAGGCAGCTACATTGTGCCACCGCTGCATATTCTACGGCAGCTATACTACTATTTTTAGCATGCTCGCTCAGATGAGAGCTAGCGCAAGTCCGTCTACCCGAGCTGGGAATCACAACCCCGGCTCACAGTGTTAACACACCCTTAGCTAAGCACCATCCCAAAGGGCATAAAACCCCACAAAATTGTTACAAGGGTCAGAGCAAGAGGGCAACATAAAAATATCCTATAAGAAAAATGCTAGATTCAGGAAGGACAGAAAAATGGTGAGTAGCATCTAATTTACATTAGAATGATTGTTTGGATTGTCACAGCTCAAGGGATGTACAACCTTCACAAAGTACGAAGGGGAAATTCAGGGGATTTTGCACAGGGGAAAAGGGGACCATCAAATAAAGATGGGAGGCAGACATCAGAGAACAGACTAGCAGACCAATACGTAGAACAAACAGAAAAAGATATTCAAACATTTTGCACTGAATGGATTTCTTAAGTAAAAATAACTCACATGGTGCCTGGAGGGTTGTATGGAGGCTGAGCCCCCTATTCACCACTGTCTTAAAACCGGATTGCATCCAATAGCCCAGGCACTTAATGCAGAAAAGAGAACATGTCTTTGCCAGATGTCTGGGGTATTTCCAAAAATCCATACCAAAAAAATAAAAAACAAAAAAGCAGTTTAAACTGTGCCACAAAAACGAGGAAACCCCAACAATGAAAACAGGCAAGAAAAGGGTTTCAGAGACTCCATCTAAACTTACTGCCGTCCTAGATGCAAGGTTCAAACAACTGGAATGCAACATAAATGGAAAACATAAAAAACTCACAATAGACTGACCCAATCCTTCAAGATACTGAATATGTCAACATCTCTTGGCTTCAACAAAAGTTGAGGTCACTTGCAACCTCACTAGATTGGACCTTTGGAGAAGGGTGAAATTCAGGACTGGAGGACAGAATGAATGATCAAGAAACAAACAGGGAAGCCATGATGAAAAGGGTACAGTCTATGGGCCTGATTCTGCCCAGATGTATTGCTGGGCACAGTGCTTGCTACAACAAATACACTTCAACAGGATTATTTGCAGTAGCAGGGATTACACCTGGAAGAACATGTTGGCAGGATCAAATACGCCAGAAGACATGGAAAACAGCACAGTGTAAGAAGATTTTCCAAAGACATAGATGGAAAAGATCCTCCAGCACATACACTGAAAGTTCATTAATAAAATTGGGAGAATGATAAAAAATCATATGAATATTCCTTTAAAGTTAGATATAAATAAACTACAGCCATATTCACAGCTCCTTTTGGACAACTACAGGACACATGCAACCAAGATGTACAACCCCAAATGTTCAGGAAAAGTGAATCTTCAACTTTCATGCTCCACTATTCACAGAGAGGCAATTTAAAATTTGCACTTCCCAAACACTTAGCCAGAAAGTTGATTGTCAAAGCTACACTCATCCAGTCAGGGAACACAAACAATGCCATGTAACTCGTGTCATCAATCACAACTAAGCCAAGTTCAAATTTTCAATATTAAATACTGAATTGCAAGTCGTAGAGTAAAGAACATTCAAGAAAAGCTCCATCTAATAATTTCCAATATTTTTTGAGAAAATTGTGATCTGCTTATGGACATTCGTGAAAAGAAAAATGAATAAATTATTCACTCACCTCTACTGATTGATTAAAAGGTGACATTTTAAATGGTTCAACAAATTTAGCTCAAACTGCTCTGAAAAGAATCACCTTTGAGGTAGACGTCATCGAGGAAAGTTTCAGCCCAATATGAAGCCTGTACAAATTTTGTCAATGACTGAAAACAAAGTTTACAATAGAATCTAGTCTCAACATTTACTTATAGTAGGCTTGCACCTACTTCAACTGATGTGAACAACAGAATTACCACTGACTTCAAACGGAACTGACTTGAACACTACAATTACATGTGATGTGCTATTTGTACTACATTTATTGCTATCTATAACTGATTATTCAAATTCTGTAACTATTATTTTTTTATAATTCTTTATGACACACTAAAAAAGTTGCTACATAATGTAAAGTTGATGAATATACAACTTTTGAACACTAACAAATATAATTATAAAGGGCCAGATCCGCAGCTGCTCTAAACTAAAGTACCCGAGGCTCTATCACATTTTCAAGCTTTTCACTGCAAACATGAAGACTAGAAACTTTTTTTTTCATCGAAGCTGCGATTCTCACTTGACTCCAGAATTGAGGCATTAAGAAATACACCAAATATTGTGGAACCCATGAAAAAATTGTCAGTGATACCAACTCTGCAGTCTAGTGCTCTACCCCCTGGACCACACTGCCTCTTACATATATATCAACCTGTTTTGCCAAGACCAGAAAACTGTTTCTGTTTCGCTGCTTTATAAGCCAACAATAAAAATAAGGGTTGCGTTGTGTATGTGTATGATTTTTTATTTTATTTTTTAAGGCATCTAAACTAGCAGGCTTAGTTCCAAGTAGCCTCAGTATTTACAAGAATGCCAAAGTAATGTCTACATTATTTTCAGATTAAGAAAAGAAGCCTGAGGAAAAAATATTGTTGGAATGTAACAAGTTTCCTAATCACAAAAATATTTATTTTTGTGTATTCATCACACATACTATTGCTTTTCATAATTAACAAATGAGATTAAATGTTAACTGGTTTAAATCTGTCAAAATATTTTAAATAAGGGGGAGCGCGCTTCTGTTTTGTTAAGTATCACTATTTACTTTATTAGGTAATAACAACCTTACCTTTTGTCTGCAATAGTTAATAGTAAATGGTTAGAGCTTGCCAAAGAGCAAATAAATCATTACACTAAATACAGGTTGTCAGGCTACTTTAGTACCTTGTACACTCCATTTTGCTTAGATAAATGGCTTAGAATGAGGCTTATTGTCTATGTTATTTTCTAGAAAGGTTCTGGCTTTTTTGTTGAGCATTGTTTCATATAAGATTAAAAAATAAATAAAATAAAGGTACTCAGATGTTACACCAATATTTAGATTTTACACTGTTACCCTTGCTTATTCGCAAGGACTTGATAAGTTTATAAATGTGATGCAAATTGGAGATACCCCAAATAAATAATTAGAGTGCATATGTTCCGTCAGGAGGATTGTCAGGTATTAGTAAACAAATAAATAAACAAAATGGTGTGAAACCAGAGCTGGTCGGATACTACAGATACAGTGATCAGAGACATTCTTTCAAATTCCGAAAGCAGTTTGCTTTGATCATGCTGGTCCCCTGTTATTATTCACTAATCACCAGATTTCCAAGAGAGTTCAACTCCTGTGGAGATGGCAAAATAAGTGGCTTGTGGCCACATTTTCAAATATTGCTCAGAACACTGGGTGCATGGAAAATCTGGTCCCATTGAGCCGCTGAGTGGGTGCCACCCAAGGTAAGCCCGCGACCCAACCCCAAGCCCCAGCCCTGAACCCCCGACACCAGAGCCCCCTCCTGCACCCCAAACTCCTCACCTCTGGCCCCACCCTAGAACCTGCACCCCCACCCCCATATTCCTCACCCCCTCCTGCACTCCAACCCCCTGGCTCAACCCACAGCCCCCTCCCACACTTCGAATCCCTCAGCCCCATTTCCCAGCCTGGTCCCCCTCCTGAACCCCAAAACCCTCATTCCCAGCCCCACCCCAGAGCCCGCACCCCCAGCCGGAGCCCTCACCCCCTCCCATATCCCAACTCCCTGGCCCAGCCCGGAGCCCACTCCCGCACCCTGAATCCCTTTCTGGCCCTACCCACCCGCACCCCCAGTTAGAGCCCTCACCCCCTCCTGCACCCCAACCCTCTGTCCCAGCCCAGTGAAAGTGAGTGAGGGTGGGGGAGAGCGAGCCAATGAGGGAGGGAGAATGTAGTGAGTGGAGGGCAGGGCCTCAAGGAAGGGGCGGGGCTAAGGCGTTTGGTTTTATGTGGTTAGAAAGTTGGCAATCCTACATGGTGACCATCACTACTGTGCAGAAGGCCAGCGCCAGACCTATACACCACTCAAATCCCACTTAGGCTTGTGAACATTTGCACTCACAGGCTTTTCATTCTCATAGATCTTTGGAGAATAGCTGCTCTTTGTCCTAATCCCCATATTTGCAACTGTGCAGAAAAAGGTATTTGCACACAAACAACAGTATATTCCATTCACTGCTCAACATTCCTTATTTTCCTGCTTTAAAAGCTTCAGCCACCCGATGAGGATCACGGACAAGAAACAATGCCACACGACTATGGTGAACAATCACTCACCACTAATAGCAAACGGCTGAAGAAAACAGCTCACAAACAAATCCACAGGCTGCAATTTGTTTGCCTAAACTATTTGTCAAACACTTGAGAGTAAGGAGTATGGCAGCAGAAAGCAGGATCAGGTCGAGAATGATTTGTGAACAAAAAAAAAAGGGCTCAATTAATTGGATCATTTATTCACACTGAATAAAATTGACTACTCCAAACTAAATGCTTTCCTCTTCTCTCCCATTTTAAGGACTGAAGTACACATTGTTGCACAAGTAACATGGCATTTTTTCTTCGTCAGGGTATATTTTCCCAAGTATTGTGGGAGTGTGGGATTTAGTTCAGCAGCTCCAGTTATGGAAGCTGCAAGGCTAAAACATCACTGGGGTGGTTCAGACAGTACTACCTAACTTGCATCTACAGGGGCACCCAGGTTATGTCCTGCTTCTATCCATCCCCAACCAAGACAAGCTGAAATGCTGGTGACATATTTATTACTTATGCTCTAGTGCCACATGGTGTGGGACACAAGCACCTCCGTGCTGACAGAGATTTCTGTGTGTTAAGCAGAGCAGTACAGGGCATGTCAGTATGAGAGGGCTGGAGGCTGAATCTTGTCTACACTGCAAGTGAAGGTGTGATTGCAGTACAGCGTAGGTATACCAATGCTAGCTTTAATCTAGCTGGAGCGGGTAACAATAGCAGCAGCAGCAGCAGACTCCAGTGTGGGTCAGCAAAGTATGTATGTACCCAGGGTCCCTGGTGGGCATGTACTGGGTGGCATGTCCTCATTACCACAGTTACCGATGCCAACTAGATTACAGCTAGCATGGGTTTGCCCACCTGTGCTGCAATCATACCTTCATTGGCAGTATATTAGTATCCTGTGGCACTGTATCCAAGGAGTCCACTTGAGTGGAAATGCAGGGGCCTCCAAATATACTTAAAGCAGCCATGAGCATCACTCCACAGAATCAAAATGTAAGGGGCAAACAGCTAACAACCAGCATAGTATTGGACACTGGCCCACAGAGAGATGAATATATGCTTTAGATGAAGCCAACCATTTTTCAACTGCCTTAATTTTCCCTTCCATTTAACCTAATTTCATGTTGTGAAAGGTGCTCAGGATTTACAAATTCCTGAAACAGTCTCTGTGTAGCTAGTTATCTGGTAAATTCCTCTTTAAGACAATTCAACCTGTTCATGTTTGGGTTTTTTTCCCTTCTCTCTCTCTTTCTTTTTAAAGACATCTTAATTAGTCTAATCCTGACTGGTCTCTTTCCAATGTTCCTGTTGGCACAGCAGGATTTCAATTAACATTCTGCTTTAGCACTGCAAATGCCCCTGTTCAGAATTTTTTTAAAAAAATATGCTATTTTGGATGCCATCTCTCGCCTCTTTTCTTCCTCAAAAATTGTTTAGCTTCTAAGAGGTTTCAGAAGCAGAGGTTGTTCTGCCAATTTGTGCTCTTTGGCATTTATCAAGAGACAGAGCATCATTATTTTTTTTCACTTGTTATATTCTTTGCCCACTCTGACCACATCACCCATCCCAGTTGAATCACTCTTGGTTTCATAGCAACAAGTTCAAGCTTCTTATCCTCCCCTTCAAAGGCCCTCAGGGTTCTGCCCTTCCTTGTGTGCTCTTGTCTCTGTGAATTTCCCCTTTCCACCTCTTCCGTTCCACCTACAATGCCCTGGCCGGCTGCTCATCAGCTTCTTCCACAAACATCTCCATCCTGCCCCATACATGAGGACCAATTGCTCTGAACTGAGCTGCAAAGCGATTACCCTCTCTTCTTTTAAATCTATCCATAAAATTCATCTCTGCTGCGATGCACATAAGAAATCAGCTAATTAACAGTGACTACATTGAGGGGCAGATGGAATAATTGACATTTATTTTATAATATTCCAAAACCTTTATCTTTTGCAAATATTTAAAACTAGACTGGATAGGCTGTCCTAAGAGGACATGTGGTCATGTGGATAAGGCACTGGAGTGGGTCTTAATGGAGTGGGTTTTAGTCCTGGCTCTGTCAGTGACCTTGGGAAAGTCACTTCACCTCTGTTTCCCTTCCACCCCCAGTCTGTCTTGTCTAGTTAGATAGTAAACTCTTCAGAGCAGGGCTGTCTGTTGCACTGTCTGTACAATCAATGCACAATGGTCCCCTGATTTTGGTTGGGGCATCTGGGCATCAAATAATTTTATAATTGACTCTATCCCTTCCCTATCATTGGTCTCAGATTTTAAGCTCTTTAAGGCAAGGACCATGTCTTCCTATGTTTGTACAGAGCCTTAGGGCAAACCTGCTTAGGGCACCTTGACACCTCTGTAATATAAATATTAAATAATAAGTAGCCAGAGCAATATTGTTCCACCCTCACTTAAACCCCAAAGTAGATCACGCATCCACCTGCGGAAAACAGCAAGCAGATTTCTGGCTTTACCTACAATTAACTGCCTAACCGTTAATCTTTCACTGCCGTCTGGCATTGCTTAGGCTGGCAGCCCCCTGTGGGCACCCAGAGACTACTCATTTTCACAAATATGACCATCTTTACTTTTAACTTGTCTCTCATTCCAATGCCATTCTCTGTTGCACCTTGTCTTAATCCCAGATTGGGAGCCCTCTAGGGCAGCAACAGCATTTGCTTTGTTCTGTTGTAATGGGGCCCTAATCCCTGACTAGAGCCCCTAGGTATAAATAATAATCATCATCTAATTGAGCATAGTACTGTTCCGATCACCGGCAGGTCCCTCACGACAAGGTAATCCTAGAAGTCAACAATACAGAAAACAAAGAGCTAAACGTACAGGTTAAACACATGAATACAAAAGGGACAGTGCATAACAAGGACGGGTTAAAGCAGGGACCAGAAGTCAGTTATCCTTGGGTTCTATACTTGACTCTGTCATTGACTCCCTGTATGGCTTTGTGCAGCACCTACAGCTCCCATTGATTTCATTTGGAATTGTGGCTGCTCGTCATGTCTGAAAAGCAGGCCTAACCTCTGTGCTTCAGCTAACCCATCAGTAAAATGGGCATAATTGTTGCCCTCTTCATAGGCATGTTGTAAAAGGCTGCCATAATTAACGTGTGTAAAGAGCATTGAGAACTCTGGTTGAAAGGCACTGCAGAAGAGGCAATCTATGATTATCGCTATAAGAGTTTAGAGGAGAGTTGCCACCAAGCAGAGCTGCCTCAAATTGAAAGCATGGGTCCAGATGTGAAACAGGAGGAAATAAATGAGACCTTTCAGGCATCCTCACAGTATGTAACTCAGCAAAAGGTGACTGGCAAAGCAAGGGTTGTGTGAATTCAATACTGTGTATACTCTGCAGGATTTTATATTGAATGGCCCGACTTCCAAGTTCCACTACAGGCTACCAGAATACATCTACAATTCTGCAAGGTAATTTTTCTTCTGCAAGGTAATGGGTTATGGCCCCATTAACTCTTCCACCCCACACACTTCCCAGAAATGGGACCAGATCACCTGCCCCAAGGCATGAGCTGACAGGCCTGGCTATTCACCTAATCTCACAGATCACCTAGGAGGCTGGGGTCATCCATGCAGAGACTCTGTGCCTTCAACAGCATCTCAGGAGCCCCAATGTCCCCCCACCCCTGCCTCAACTTCCTGAGAACATGGGGGTAGTTTAGATACATTGCAGAAGACTGTCCAGGCTGCGTCTGCCTCAGGACCCCCTACCACAAAGGGGACTCAGCAGGAATGGTAATATAGCCTGGACTGCAATACCTTTCCCATGTCATCTCCACAGGGTCAAAGCAGGGACAACATGCACCCCACCCATCCCTCACCCATCCAGTGTGGAGGCATCACTTCAGCCAATTCAATCCAAACTCCAGCTTCCCTCATAGATCCCAATGCTGCGGAGCACATTCCAAAGGGGCCAGGAGAAGGAAGGGTTGCTGTTGAAGAGATATGGAAACCAGCTTGTCCGTGTGGGGATGGGGGAGCTAGCTGCATGCAGAACTCCCTCTGTGCATGGACCAAGTGACCACAATCAGATGTAAGGAGCACAAAAGCTTACTCAGGTGTCAAAGTGACCAGCAATTTAGCATCACAGCCTGTTACTAGTGGGCTATTGAGTCTAACTACAATGGAAGTTATTTAAATTTACTCTTATTTAAGCTTTAAGAAACAATATGTGAACTGAGGTGTTTGCCCACTTTATATTATGAGCACGCAAACCCATACATGCTTTTAAAAAAAATAAATTAATGGTTCAAGCAGGTAGGGGAGGTACTTGTAGCTGGTAATGGTAAGGAAGAGATGTGTGTGGGATCTTCCTTTGAGTATAATTCTTCAGTACATTAAATGACACGAACAAAAGGGAAATTAAACATAATACTATGCCACGGTACTATGACATAAGTGTCAACTTAGAATTTCAAATACAATTATAAGAGTCTTCTAATAATTATATAGGGTGGCAAACAAGGCTCTAGGGCAAACATATGTGGCAAGAAATGACTAATGGCATTCTGCAGAAAGGCAGCCAAGGTTGACCCTCCTATGCATCATATTGTGATCGGATCAAAAGCAGTGGAAAGGTTAAGAGTAGTTAATGTTAAACACTGACCCATTCCTTCACAATCTTTTCCATATTCATAGCAAACTATCATCCATATTCATGCAACAAGATAAGTACCTTCAACATACAGAGGTTAAAAAAAATTGAGATTTTACTTCTTTATAACCTTATTTGGTGCAACGACACCAGCTCCCAGGGTATGGGGCAGGACATCAATTAGGGTCTCTGTAAGGCTGGGGAAGTAAGGTAAGCAGGAAACTTACAGCAGCTGCTGGATGGTATTTAGATATTATGTATGTGCATTCTGTGGCCCCAAAACTGCAGTCGGATCCACACAGGCAAGACCACGAGATTTCAGTGGGACTATTTCACTAGGAGGGTGGTGAAGCACTGGAATGGGTTACCTAGGGAGGTGATGGAATCTCCATCCTTAGAGGTTTAAGGCCCGGCTTGACAAAGCCCTGGCTGGGATGATTTAGTTGGGGTTGGTCCTGCTTTGAGCAGGTGGCTGGACTAGATGACCTCCTGAGGTCTCTTCCAACCCTAATCTTCTATGATTCTCTGCCCGGGTGCAAGAGTCTGCCAGCAATGATCCAATTGCAGGCCTATATGTATATGTAGTTGGGGTCTGAACCTGCATTCCTCATATGAAACTCACACGGACATCAAAGTGAGTTCTATGTGTGGAGTATCTGTGGAATCGGGGCCTAAAGTAACATAGGCCAAGATCCTACAGCAAGAACCACACAAGCAGAATCTACACTCATACCACAGTTCTCACAGCAGCACTGGGGCTATCAATTACATTTTGGCAGAAAGCCATCTACTAAAATCGTGACATATGGAATGTTGTTCCTCCTGCTCTTCCTGCACTCTGCTTTTTTTGAACCTTCTCTTTGGGTTTGGTGATTGACTTCAGCAGGAATGGAGGGCGCTCAGAACTTCAGAGAATCCAGCCCTGCTGTTGGTATCTTCCCGTTGGTCTTTTCTCTGTGTCTTTTGCCTCCAATATGTTTCTTGACTATTTACGAATTGTTTTAATTTTCATTTTATTTTGTTCTTTCAAAACATTTGTTCCTCATCAACTTCTCATTCTGCCCTCCCCCATCTATTTTTCGCTGTTTTATTTGGTATTAACTTATACTCAATTTTATTCCTCCGCTAGGGGACTTTTTTTTTTTTTTAACTTGAAACTGAAAATATGAGATGACTTTAGAAAGAGGCAGTGGACACCCTCTCACCCTTTCATGGCTGCATAAAGTGCCAAAATAATTGGCTTTCCCTGCAAACTGAGATTTTTTTTCCTGTTTACTAAAATAATATTGAAACAAAAAAGCATATGCTTCACTAAAATAATAGTCTTATATATGCCAGCCCACCCCTACCCCCTGCTTTTTTCCTTAACAATATCACCATCTTGCTTTCCATCCCTCCAAAAGTGTCACCTTCTCCAGTGCATTTCAATAGGAATTATGTCTCTATTTTTCACCCCACCCCACTCATCATTATTAGCATAACAGTTGCACAGAAGTAGGGGAGTCTAGATAGGCTTAATTAATAGCTTTCTATTATTATTAGTCACTGATTTATATCGCACTTTTGCAAGCATCAAAGCTCTTTACAGCATTATTAAATATGGACCCAATCCTTCAAGGGATTACTCACATGAGAAATCAATTTGACTCCACTGGGACTTACAGCTGGTAGGGCCAAGTTCTATATGAGCACAGGAGATCATTTCCACACTCCCCATGAAATGCAGCCTGGCGTGCAGTGGTACCTACAAGCAACACTCCAGAACAGTTTTGGAGACAGAGAGCCAGGAGTTTATCAGTTAAGGCAATAAGAGGATTTAGTCTCTTGCTCCCTCAGGGATTTCCACAAGCCCAATCACCTGCACACAGGTAGGCAGAACACTGTGAAACGTGGAGTTTAGTTTAACACTTCTCCCCCTGTGAAAAGTGCCAGCCGGGGGGCACTTTAATGGCCACAAGCAGCCAGATCTTCGGCTTTGTGCATCACCTGAAAGGCAGCGGGCCTGTAACTCCCCAGCCCCATGCAGGGACATTCAGTAGTGAAGCAGGGCCCCTGCGGACTGCCCCTGGGCCAGGCCAGCCCAACGCTGGCTGCGGCGAGTTGAGAGGCTGCCCGTGGCCACCTGAACCATCGCTGGGGGTTGCCAACACTCCGCTTGCCAACACTGGCACCTCGGCCAGCTCTTCCCTCCGCCTGGCAGCCAATGGACCCTGCGCCGCCCACGCGAGCGGCTGGCGGCGCCCTTCCAAACAGCTCCGGCAACCCGCGAGAGGCTGCGCCGCTGCCTGCCTCCCTGGGGCAGGACACGGGCCGCTCCGGCAGCGGGGTGGGAAGGCAGGAAGCCGAGGCGCGATCGGCTGGCTCGATAAGGAGCAGAGCCGGCGGGCGGGCAGCGAGCGCTCCCGCGATCGCAATCAGCCAGACCGCCTCCTCCCGCTGCGGCTGCAGGCCCCGGCCGGTCTGACGCTGCAGCCCGGGCGTGTGGGGCTCGGCACCTGGGCGGCAGCTGCCGCCGCTTGCTCCGTGCCGGAGATTTCGAGCTGAGATTAGGCGAGAGGCTGCAAAGCGAGCGAGGCCGGGCTGGGGTGCGCTCGCCGCCGCGGCGGCTGCGCTGCACGAGGGAGAGTTTGGAAACTGCTCGCTGCAACTTGGCTGCGGTCGAGAAGCCGCGGGCTCCAGTCCCGCTCGCTCTTCGGGCCGCTCGGGTCCCAACATCCCCCCCCCCTAGCATGCTGATCTATGGGGGCAGGCCTGGGGCTCCCCGCTCCCTACTCCACCCCACAGCGCGCTGATGGGGGGCTACAGGGCTCCCCACCCCACAGCGCGCTGATCTATAGGGAGGGGCACGGGGCTCCCCACCCCACATGACGCTGATCTATGGAGGTCAGGCCTGGGGCTCTCCACCCCACATCATGATGTTCTATAGGGGTGCAGGTCTGAGGCTCTCCACCCCAAAACAAAAGGCAGGGAAGAAGCTTCCCTATACACATCCCTCTGGCTGTAGCCGCTGATCAGTGGCCTAGTACCTGCCCATCCCCATGCCTTCTTGGTGCCCACAATGACTGGCAGGATTTGAACTCCCCCAGGGTGATTTGCTGCTGCAGACAAACTCCTGGAAATTGCAGAATCGGCCTCAGTGTTTTAAAAGCTCTTGCTCCTGCTAAAGTCAATGGGGGTTACTTGCAGTTGCTCATTTGGGGGTAGGGGAGCCTCTGATCCCTCCACCCCCCTTCCTTATCCTTTGAAAATGTTAAAATCAAACTGTTCCTAACAGTCCTGTTTGGTATGAAGAACTTTAAAAATCCCCCTCTGGAAGCAGCATCAAGAGCAGGCTCTACCCTGGGCTTGTGTCCCAGGCGAGGGCACGAACACCGAACCGGTGAGTTTTCTCCCCAGTGGACAAAAGGCCTGGTGAGACAGCCAGTGGAATCAATGCAAAGCTCCCACTTACTTCAGCGGCTGAGAGAACAGGCCCCAAAAGGCAAGCCTGATATGTGGAATCAGGTAATAATACAGATGATCATGCTGGTCCCTTCTGGCCTTAAAGTCTGAGTCTGTGGCCATATACCAAACCTGTACTATCCAGATTAAAACATTTCATTAAAACACCTCAGCCCTTGTTGGGAATATGTTACTAGACTGTAGGGTGCTCTTTAATTCCTGCTTTGTGTGGTTACAGTAATAATGTACTGTTTTAATCACAGGCACTGCACTCTGTACATCAGGGTAAGAAAACAGAATTTTCTCTTGAATATTAATATTTATATGAAGAGTATGTGAAACTTTTTTTGCTTTCACATACTCTTCATATAAATATTAATATGGCTACACTTTTACAACTCCTATTTCTAGCTAAGGTATTTAAATGCCCCTCTCCCTATTACTGTAGTATCTGAGCTGGATATGAGTCAACAGTGTGCCCTTATTGCCAAGAAGGCTAATGGCATTTTGGGCTGTATAAGTAGGGGCATTGCCAGCAAATCGAGGGACATGATCATTCCCCTCTATTCGACATTGGTGAGGCCTCATCTGGAGTACTGTGTCCAGTTTTGGACCCCACACTACAAGAAGGATGTGGAAAAATTGGAAAGAGTCCAGGGGAGGGCAACAAAAATGATTAGGGGGCTGGAGCACATGACTTATGAGGAGAGGCTGAGGGAACTGGGATTGTTTAATCTGCAGAAGAGAAGAATGAGGGGGGATTTGATAGCTGCTTTCAACCACCTGAAAGGGGGTTCCAAAGAGGATGGATCTAGACTGTTCTCAGTGGTACCTGATGACAGAACAAGGAGTAATGGTCTGAAGTTGCAGTTGGGGAGGTTTAGGTTGGATATTAGGAAAAACTTTTTCACTAGGAGGGTGGTGAAGCACTGGAATGGGTTACCTAGGGAGGTGGTGGAATCTCCTTCCTTAGAGGTTTTTAAGGTCAGGCTTGACGAAGCCCTGGCTGGGATGATTTAGTTGGGAATTGGTCCTGCTTTGAGTAGGGGGTTGGACTAGATGACCTCCTGAGGTCCCTTCCAACCCTGATATTCTATGATTCTATGATTCAGGGAGTTAAACCCAAGTTTCCTGAGTCCCAGGCTAATCACCTCACAATTCTTCATCCCCCATGCAATATTCATAGTTTTTTAAGGCCAGAAGCGGCCTTCATACCTTTAGCTCATCTGGTCTGACCTGTTTCTGCTCAATTTCAAACTAAGGACCTTTCCTGTGTGAGGCAAACCTGATAACCAGGTTATCAGCAATTGGTGTGATTATTAATAGGACAAAAAAAAAGAAGCATTCCTAAGCTCTGACATTCACATTGTATGTGACTTTCCATGTATGCTTTCTGTTCCAAAATATTTTTATTAATAAAATACAGAAAGATTAAGACATCACACTATATGCAGTACACTTTCTAAATTAAAATTTTACTTTTAAACTTTTGGAGGGTTGTGTAGAAAATATTCAGGAAGTTTTATAAATATGCAAGTTAACATTTCCTTCATATGAGAAATGGCTTCTGTCACTAACTGCTAAAAAAGATGATACAGACATTCTGTCCAGGACATTCTGATCCAATAAACATACAGAACAGAATAAAATCTCTGAAATTATCATTAGAGCTAGGAAATTATTACTATCATTTTATATTTTACAGGTTAGTTGCTTTTTGCACCAGGCAAAAATAAACATTGCCAAAAAAGTTGATCTCTAATTTGATATTATCCTAGTTTCTTTAATTTTCCAATTTTACTGTATGCTTACCATTTAACTTGAATGAAAGCAAGTGGGTAGGATGTTGTAGAATTAGCCTAAGATACTGCCACTAAAATAAATCCATTTAGAAAGACACACATGATATTTACAATCTAGTGACAGTTCTTTAGCAAACACACATTTGACGTGTTATTCAGCATTGTCTTTGGACGGCAGAAGTAAATTCAGACCAATGGTAAAGCTAGTGAGGATAGACCATGCAGCAAGGTAATTTAAAGTTCTGACTGTCCATCTTGGTGACCTAGTTTAAAATTTAGCATAGATCATTATAATTGAAACATGCTTAGTACGCTTAATCTGAACTTTACCCCCACAAAGGATCTGGCCCATTACCTTTTTATGATTCTTCGCATGAGCGAAGGCCTTTTCTCTGGAAAGATCAAATCCTGGAACAAGGAGGGTGTTACAAGTCAGGACTGATATACGTTGTTTGTGCAATTCAGACAAGCTTTCACAGCAGTTGCCCACACTCTGGAAATCTAATCGCCTCATTATATATCTGGATAACTTCCCACTAGTGCTAATAATAATCTGTAACAGGGAGCTTAGAGGGCCAGGCAGCCTAGTGGTTGGAACATTTGACTTCCAGACCCTTGCTTCCCTGGTCAAGGTGCCTCAGTCTTTAAGGAAGTGGGGTAGGCAGACCCGGGCCCTCCCACTCCACTAGGTCCCAGCACAGACTCTGCATGAGTCAACCCCTGACTAGGGGACCACCTAGCAGGGAATCTACATCCACTACTGTCCCTTCAGTTTAGGGAATGGCCCCTATAATCCAAGTCTCCATGGTGGCTTCGTCTCTACTAGTGCTTCCTCACGGACCTTGGACAGACCCGGGTTCCTCTGGGTGGGACAGCCATAAGTTTGGTAGGGCCGAAACCCCACAAGATCGCTGTGCTTTGGTCACCCAGTTGTCTCTTAGGTCAGGTCCTCCTAAATCTTTTCCACAGTATCCTTTGGCCAGGGAGATGGTATTTATTTCCTGGCGGCTGCCTCGGCTAGCAGGTTAGTGACTCTTCCCCTCAGGTAGGAAGACACCTAACTCCTACCTCTTCACCAGTCAGCCCCAAACTGAACCACCTTGTTCTTCCCCCTCCAGTCCTGGCATTGGTAGTAGGTACAAGGGGGAGGGGTTGCTGAGTCCAAAGGCTCTCTTTAATGCCTTCCATGCTGATGGGTGGTTTCTGTGCTTCATCACAGGCTTCCATGCCTATAAAGAGGACAGGAGATCCCTAAGTGTAGTTCTAGACACTGGAATCAATCTCTCCACCTTTTGTAATACAGTTCACCAGTTAAGTCGTTCACCAAATATTTTACTGTTTAGATATATTAAATGATGTATCTTTTTCTGCAGCATTCCATTGATTATCTCTGATCTACCAGAGAGTCCTATGCAGAAGTAAGCAAGCATATTTTGTGTTTTATTGGCAAGTGACTAGGAAAAAGACATTTCAGCAGCCCAAGATATATAGCGTGGAAAGCCTACATAAATTCACTGGATGTGCTAACAGTGCAACAATGGTTTATAGAATATGTGTGATTGCCCTGGATTATTAGTTCTCCAATGTATTTATCCCACTGTTTATCTCACAGCAACTGTTCATTTTTTGTATCAGTTTCTCAGCATATCTGTGGTGAATTCATAGTGGCTATGAATGATTCAAGGGAGCAGTTCCCTAAGCAATCACTGTAGTTTCTTTGATTATAAGAATTACATAGCCTTATACCCCAGAAAAACAAGCATTTGAGGTTCCATTGAGACCTGTAACACACAGGCTGGCCAGATCTCCCCCTTCCATGATAGGAGGCAACCAGAGCTAGCTTTAGGATTCTGAAGGGCTCCAGTGAAGCTATGGTTGGGTGATAAAGGGTAGGCTATTCTCTTACAGTCTTGGCCCTCAGAAATTTCATCTACCCTCTTCCTCCCTCAGCAAATCCCCATGTTTTGTTCTAGGTACCAGAATCAAACCCTATTATATATCCTTTCCCCTCTATTTCTTCTCTCTTCTCCCCCTGGTCAGAGGATAATCTTTCTCCTTCCCCCACCAACCTACATGGTCAGAGAAGAAGGCTTGGCTGCTGACCCTTTTCTCATAGTAGGCCACTAGAGAGTATATTAATGAATATAGACCCTGACCTTGCACAGGACAAGTATCTCAACTTCTACTGAGTTCACCAGGAGCTGAGGGTGCTCAGGAACCCAACAGCATCAGACAACACAGTCTTGTGAAGTGAGTAGAGCACTTTCAATATAGGGAGGGGTAGCTCAGTGGTTTGAGCATTGGCCTACTAAACCCAGGGTTGTGAGCTCAATCCTTGAGGGGGCCACTTAGGGATCTGGGGCAAAATCAGTACTTGGTTCTGCTAGTGAAGGCAGGGGGCTGGACTTGATGACCTGGCCCTTCCAGTTCTAGAAGATGAGATATCTCCATTAATTTTTATTATAACTATGAGTTCTGCGAGGCCCGACTGTTGGCACTAGAGGCAGTTCATGCTCTGATTTCCCTTCCCCTGTTTTACTCTGTAAGCTTGTGGGCCTGTGAATCACAAAGCCCATCTACCTAAATCTGCCGCATGTGTGTCTGCATCCTCTTTCCATGTGATCAATAGAATGTAATCAATATTTGAGGGTCAAACCCTTTTTGCCTATGGCTAGGCTGTTTTCAGCCTTGCATTTTAATAATGCTTACAAAAACTGTTCTCAACCATCTGTAAGGAGATAAGGAAAAAAGTCAGCTGATTAGTGTCTCTCTTTTAGGTCTTAGGGTAATGGCTGCTTTTACCTTTCTAGTTTGATTCAGCACATTTACAAAGCTTTAAATCTGTCAGTATAGCATTAACTTCTATCATATGCATATCAATAGGAATAATAACCACATCAGTGAGTTTGGGTGTTAAAACTGGGGATGTTTTCCTTAAGTGCTAGTACACATTTGGCTTGGGAGTAGCACAAATATTGCAAATGATTTTTCATTTAAGATTTATCTCCTAATTTAACAGCAGCATTTTGGGGGAAATCTGATTGTTAGTACCCAAAGGTGCCCTACTTTGTCATCAAGCTGATGTTTCCAAGGAACGCATTTGTAAAACACAATGTCTAACTTACGTAGCCTGCATTAAGAAGAATGTTGATTAAGTGGAATCAGCATGCAAGAAAATATTTAGCAGCTGTTCTCTTACTGCAAAATCATAAATATATGGAAAAATAATCACAGATATTTTATGCCAATTAGCAAATCATTTTTTTATTAACCCATGTTGAACATTACAGAATCATTTTAATATTATTAAATCTCAGATAAAATGAAGGAGGGAGGGGATAGTTAAGAGTGAGATATTTTCACTCAATATGTTAGAAAGATTCTGTTAACAGCCAAGCTGAATTGGTTCAGAGGGCTTCCTATTTTGTGTGATTTTAGCATTTTGCCTCTCTTTATTCTATACCATTACATTTTAAAAAGCTGCTCTCCTTCACTTTAAATGGCACAAAGGATGGGAATACTGCTGCATAACTACACATTATTTGCAACTTCTGCATTGCCAACATAAAACAGTTGCAAATCAAGGATATATTTTGAAATATCCTAAATCAATTTTTGCAAATCAGCAGTCTTGGTAACAGCTTTCAAAGAATAAAAGATACAGCCATGGGAATTCATATTTATGACTGAAGGTAAGTACAAATTAAATGTATCTGTTTCACTTATGTTACCACGTATTATCACTCAATGGTCCAAAATATTACCATTTTATCTGAATTAACTTTTTATTAGGAATTGGGTGTATAGCCATGCAAGTTTCAAGCATCTAGATTATAATGATCAGTAGGGGAAATACTCCCTGGTGATGATTAAAGAAATGCATGCTACCTTCTCAAAGGCTCAATTCAGTACTCTTATGGAAGCCATATACATGCCAAGAAAACTGTCCAGGAACACATGAAAGGAACTGATTGTTTTTGTGGACTGCTAAGTACAAGCCTTTGCTATATCCTCTGCTCGTATCTCAACATTTTTTGCCTTGCACACACCACCTACACACCTAACACTTCAATGACAATTCTTTGCCCCCCTCCCCACCCCCAAACACAATGGAAAGTTAATTGAATGTTTTATGCTTTGGTAATATCAAAGAAATGAAAAGAACGTAGGTTTCAACCATATTTCAATAATAAGTGCATTAATTTTTACCTTTTAACTGACACTTGTACTAATTTCCTTAAATGCTCTTTTTTACTCTTTTTTGATCTGTCTGGCTTTGTCGGGTCTGATGATGAGGGCTTACTTCAAATGCAAAAAGATTAGCTCTCTTTCCTTTAATAGCACAATTATAGCTTGTGTGATGTCTAAATCATGAAAGATATTGGGGACAGATTTTTAAAGTCGCCTCAATTTATTACAAAAATGGCAGTAATCATTTTAATATCAAAATTACTCTTATTTCCTAGTGGCATTTAGGAAGCACACACAGCAGCACACACACACACAAAAGATTAGTAGCCATTTATTTCTAGTTTGACTTAGGCAATTGTTTTAAATAATACAATGAAATCAAAAGTCTTTGTGTTATATTTTCACCTTGATCCTAGATTACATGTAAAACTGGTAGAATATTGAGGCATCAAGGGAAACGCCAAAATCTCACACAAGATCTAGCTCTACATTTCTAGATATGCCATCTACATGTTATTCTGGATTTAGTTCAACATGGGTCTTAGTACTAAACACCACAGAATGCAAGCACCTTCCTTAAATAATATTTCATATGTTTAACTCTGTCAATGATTAATCTGCTTTCTAAATTCTGTATTGAACATACTTTTATCATGACAGATCCAGATTCTGATACCCTTTCTCATATTGGTTAGCACTTTCCTCCCCAATTTATTATTACTATTTGCATTATAGGAGCACCCATGGTCCCCTGTCAAGATCAGGGTCTCATTGTGGTAGGCATTGTATAAACATAAGATACAGTCCCTGCCCTGAAGCATTTACAATCTAAATTGACTTTGATAGGACAATTTGTGGAATAAGGTACTACTAAACATGAGGCAGGATCAGGGGTCAAAGTTCAACACTTACAGGGGCCAGCTCCGGCCCCTGAAAGGGGCGTGGCTGGGGGGGTCAGCATCCCCCAGCCAGCACAGCTGCACTGCTTGGCCCGTGCCACCGGGGCTCCAGCGGTGATTTAAAGTGCCTGGGGTTCTGGCCACTGCTCTGGTAGCGGCAGCAGCGGCTAGCGCCCTGGGCCCTTTTAAATCGCGACCCCTGGGTAGCTGCTCCTTTTGCACACACACACCCACGCTGGCAGCCTGGGGGGGGAGGGGACAAAAGGGGCAACGACATTAAAGTGCTGCTGCGGCAGTGCTTTAACATCAGCTGGATACAGGCCAGTACTGGCGGCCACTTTTTACCGGTGCGCCGTACCGGCTTACTTTCACCCCTGGTCAGGATTATCAGTCTAGGTAATAGGTAACTTTTGTATCTATAGTTTAAATTTAAAAGAGCTACAACAGAGATGGAGATATGTACACAGTGATAATCCCCATGAAACATCTCAATGGGAGGACTGGACTGAACTATTCACATGGGGGGGGGTGGGGAAGTTGACCTGCTGCAATCATCTTCAGGTATCTTAGGGTGTTGTCAGAGTTTTAAACAATAGATACACAAAAGTTATTGTCTCCTCTGACAGTAAATATGTTAAATTCAGGAGTAAGATTACAGATTGATCTGGGAAGAGTCAGTACTGGCTGTGACACATTTTAGGTTCATAATAGATAAAGTGGAGCAGCCTGACCCATTGTCAGTCTATTTTAAGATGAACATTTGTTAAATTTTAATGAAAAAAAATGTAGCACTTAAACTTTGGCAGAAGGACAATTAGTTTCTTTCTGACTTGAATAAAACTGTATGGCACTGATTTTTGCTTTAATTACAGGCAGTAAATATTCTCCATAACAGTTTTGAAAAGCTATTGTGTTGTTGGTCAAAATGGATATTTCTCCTCCAGTATGGCTGTAGGAATCTTCACAGGCACTGCTATATTCCCATCCCTGTTCCATCGGGTCAAGGCAGACATAGATATGCTTTGGGATGGAGGATAGCAAATTACTCAGTTTCCCTTCCTGGAAGAGACCTGATGGCAGTAGATTCTTAATAAAAGTGGGCCCTGTTTAATAACAGTGACATGCCTGAGAGTAATGCATGGGCAGTGATTGCTGCATACTGCTGTGACTATTTGAATCTCATCTTATATTCCTAAAAGTATTAAATTCTGTATTTCTTACCATTAAAAAAAAAAAAGTGATGAATGGAGAAAAAAGTTCAGTCTTTATTGGTTTGACACAAAATAATAAAAAATTAACCAAGCATTTTCCTTTCCTTGTATGTTTCAATTTTAGGAATTCTTTATTATGGATGAAAAGTAAAACATTTTTATTAAACAGACTATGGTCATTATGAATGGCATTAGTGATCTCATCAAGTTGGGGGGGGGGGCGGCGCGGGGGAAATACACTGTTGTTACCGAATCTCTACAGGAGGGACTTTGATGGGGAGTCCGGAATATGGACAAGTCCAAACATTACAACTTCAGACCATTGTCTGTAACACAATCTCCACTCTCTCTAACATCACTTGCAAAATTAATTTGACTAGACATTGGTGTGCTAGATATAGTAAAATATATAGCCAAAAAGTTTCTCCTATCACAATAAACCCATGTCTAATCCTACCTGCTCCTCCAACTGCCCCCCCCCCATCTCTTCTCTCTCCTACATGTGTTTGGATTTATTGTCCTCCAGTTCAATGCTAGACCCTTTTCAGTCTGGTTTCCACTCTATACTCCATTGAAATTGCTCTCAGAGCTTTTAAGGAGCTTTTCCTACCCAAACCTGACTTTTCCCTCAGTCCCCTGGGCCTCTCAGCTGCTTTTGACACTGCCAACTGTTGTCCTCTTTGTGAAACCTTGTCCTCCCTCAGTTTTTGCAACTTCATCCTCTCTCTAATCACCCCTTTAGCTTCTCGTTCAGTGAATCTGTCTTGTCCCGCCCATCACCTACTTTTCAAGTGATCTCATTCAAAAATATGGATTTTGTTATTGTTACGGTTTGGGCTAAACCTCATTGAAACCAGCCACGCAAGGGAGACATAACTAACTCCCAGTTCAGACACTGGTAAGAAACAGTTAAGCTCCTTTATGAAACCAGATAACTGAAACAATAGCAGCCTCCACCCCCCAACCACAGCCACATAGTGCCACCCAAAACACAGGTACATGCAAGGCCAATGTGGGTGGAGGGGTTTCTCTGGGTATTGACTTGTGAAGAGTTGTGTGTTAGTGAAAGAGAGGCAGAAAGACCAGAGAAGCTGAGAGAGAAGGCACCAGACACAGCCTGAATAAGCACAGAGAGTGTGGCCCTGCGAAAAGCTTAAAGAGAGAGCTTGGGGGGCTGTGTAGTCTGAATGCAGCTTGGAGCTGTGAGCAAAGAAACTGTCTCCTGTTGTTTGATTCTTGCTGTGTTCAGAGAAAAAGGACTTTGCACATTCTTTGTAAATCAACAGGATTGCATCAAAGAAACACCTGACTCAGTCATCAATTTCTCCTCCCAGAGGAAACAACCTACAACACCCCGAACTAGACTAACTGCTCAGCTACAAAAGAGGTAACACTATTATCTGGATTCTGACGACTCACAAATCTACTGCTCTGCTCCAGATCCCTCCAGTTCTGTCCGAAGTAAAATCTCAACTTGTCTTCCTGACATTCTCTTCATGGATGTTCAGTCATCAGTTTAAGCTGAGCATGGCTAAAACTGAGCTCTTAATCTTTCTCCCCATATACTGCTCATTTTCTCAGTAATCATGAACAACACCATCATCCTCCAACTCACTAGGCAGCTTCATTTTACTATCAGCTACAATCTGTACCTTTGTGTTGTGTGACCCAAAGGCCTCTTGATGCCAACTGGCAGAGAGTACATGGGTACATAAAGATTACAGAAATCCCCTGGGTCTGGTAGCTACATATTACACTGCCAAAGAATGTCATGTGGGTTCTCTAACGAAAGTCTGTGTCACACTGGTCATCATAATAAATGTGAAATATATATATGGAAAATATGTGAAAAGTTTATATATATACTAATTTTATTTATATATATTTTTATTTATATATACACTAGTTTATTATTTACTAATATATATATATATTAGTAAATAATAAACTAATACATTACAAAATACGTTCTCTAGGTCTGTGAGTTAAGGCAGCTCCCCTAAAGGTGACCCACATACTTCTGGCAGGCAAGAGGAGAAAGATACTTATGTCACGCTGATTGGTCATGTGCAAATTAAATATTGTTTGTTTCACAATGGACACCCATTTACAATCTGAGCAAAATGCTAATCTATATATTGCAGAGGTTGCAGGAAAAAACAGCAGGAGTTTAGGAGTAAGACAATTAACATTTAATTAGTATAATAATTTTATAGTATAACTAGGGAGACCAAAAAAAGAATGAAGAGCAACTAGCAAAAGACAAAAACTAAGAACAATTTTTTTTAAGTACATCAGAAGTCTGCCAAACAATTGGGACCATTGGACAATCCAGGTGCTAAAGGAGCATGCAAGGAAAACAAGTCTGTTGCGGAGAAGCTAAATGAATTCTTTACAGAGGATGTGAGGGAGATTCCCACACTTGAGCTATTCATTTTAGGTGACAATTCTGAGGTACTGTCCCAGAGTCAAAGGAGGAGGTTTTGGAATAAATTAAAAAATTAAGCAGTAATAAGTCACTTGGACTAGACCGTGATCACCAAAAGTTCTGAAGGAACTCAAATATAAAATTACAGCACTATTAACTGTGGTATGTAACCTATCACTTAAATCAGCCTTTTTACTACCTGCCTGGAGGATAGCTAATGTAACACCAATTTTTAAAAAAGGCTCCAGGGATGACCCTGGCAATTACAGGCTGGTAAGCCTAACTTCAGAATCATGCAAATTGGTTGAAATAATAGAAAAGAACAGAATTATCAGACACACTGATAAACACAATATGTTGGGGAAGAGTCAACATGGCTTTTGTGAAGGGAAATTATGCATCACCAATCTATTAGAATTCTTTGAGGGTGTCGTCAAGCTCAAGGATAAGAGTGATCCAGTGGATAGCGTGTACTTGGACTTTCAGAAAGCTTTTGAAAAAACCACACACCAAAGGCTCTTAAACAAAGTAAGGAGTCATGGGATAAGAGGGAAGGTCTTTTCGTGGATTAGTAACTGGTTAAAAGATAGGAAACAAAAGGTAGGAATAAATGGTCAGTTTTCACAATGGAGAGAGGTAAATAGCAGGGTCTCCTGAGAATCTGTACTGGGACCAGAGATGTTCAACATATCGATAAATGATCTGGAAAACGGGGTGAAGGATGAGGTGGCAAAATTTGCAGATGATACAAAATGATTCAAGATAGTTAAGTCCAAAGCTGACTGCAAAGAGTTAAAATGAGATCTCACTAAACTGGGTGACTGGGCAACAAAATGGCAGATTAAATTTAACATTGATAAATCCAAAGTCATGCATATTGGAAAACAATCCGAACTATACATACAAAAAGATGGGGGGGGGGTCCTAAATTAGCTGTTACAACTCAAGAAAAAGATCCTGGGGTCATAGTGGATAGTTCTCAGAAAACATCTGCTCAATGTACAGTGGCAATCAAAAAAGTTAACAAAATGCTGGGCACTATTAAGAAAGGAATAGATAATAAAACTGAAAGGATAATAATGTCACCACATAAATCTATGGTACATCTACACCATGAATAGTGTATGCAGTTCTGGTCACCCCATCTCAAAAAGGGTATATTAGAATTGGAAAACATACAGAGATGGGCAACAAAGATGATTATGGGTATGGAACAGCTTCCATATAGGAGAGATTAAAAAGACGGGGACTGCTCAGATTACAAAATAAATGACTTAGGGGGGACATGACAGAAGTCTATAAAATCATGAATACCGTGGAGAAAGTGAATAATGAAGTGTTATTTATCCCTTCACATAACACAAGAATGATGGGTCACTCAATGAAATTAATTGGGAGCAGGTTTAAAACAAACATAAGGAAATATATCTTCACACAACGCACAGTCAACCTGTGGAACTCATTGCCAGAGGATGTTGTGAAGGCCAAAAGTATAACTGGGTTCAAAAAGAATTAGATACATTCATGGAAGGTAGTTCCATTAATGACTATTCACCAAGATGGTCAAGGATGCAACCCCCATGCTCTGGGTGTCCCTAAACGTCTGACTGCCAGAAGTTGGGATTTGACAACAAGGGATGGATCATTTAATAATTGCCCTGTTCTGTTCATTCCGTCTGAATCATCTGGCCCTGACCTTTTGCCTGACCCCATATGGCCATTCTGATGTTCTTAACTTCTGAAACTGATATCTCAGGTGCAGATGAACCCCCCCAGGTAGTCCTTCAATCTGTGAGAACAAGCCACCAGCAGGCTTGCTCTTATGAGAAAGGATTTCAGCCAGACTGGTTGAAAATGCTGTGGGGAGGGGAAACACAGAGTAAGCTATCTTGTAGGATGTAAGGGAATGCCTTGTAAGTTAAGTTTAGACTATAGAAAGT
Source organism: Malaclemys terrapin pileata (assembly GCF_027887155.1). NCBI lineage: Eukaryota > Metazoa > Chordata > Testudines > Emydidae > Malaclemys > Malaclemys terrapin. Next base: position 127,322,185 of record NC_071508.1, on the reverse strand, counting down.
GTGTTATGATTTTTTTGTTTCCAATATTTTCACTCTATCACTTGAAACTGTATTCTTTGATAATAAACTTATTCTTGTTTTCAATATATATATATATATATATATATATATATATATATATATATATATATATATAAAACTGCTGTGTGTTAAGTAAAGTGGTGGTCCTGAATTTAATCTCACAAGCTGGTGTGTACTGTTCCTCTGGAAACAGCAGATATGAGAGTTCTGTGACTGTTCATTGGAATAGGGGCTGAGTTCTCCAGACGGACACTCAGAGGACTCAGGAGCTGGTGTGTGCCTGTCGTTAACCTGTACAGAGAAAGCGAGGTCTGCAAGGCGGTGCTTATGTTACCAGTGGCTCATGGTTTAAGGGCACTGATCCATAGAAGGCACAGACAAGACTGCCTCACACTAAGAGCAAATGGTGGCAAGGTGCCTCACAACCCTAGGTACTGCTGGGTAGCGTCACATATATAGAATTGTTTCATTGAATCTGAGAGCATACAGGAGCCAGGGGTCAAAACTGGGGGGATTTAGGGTTCAATTCATTGCATGTTCACAGGAGCTTACTCCAGATGCTGCCATCGGTGTAGTAGCACGGTGCTCCACATTTTCCCATTCTGCCATCGGAGTGTTTTGTTCTGTATTTTAAAATGTCTCATTAGCTGTTTCTAGCCACACCCACTAGCTACTACAAACAGTTTTCTGGTGACAGAATGGCCTGACAATATTAACTTACACAGCTCAATTTCATAGTACTTAGCCCTTTCTGGACCTTTTTTTTAATACAAAGGATAGCATATGGCCCTTTGTTAATAATATGCCTTTTCTTTGATGTGATATGAATAAATAAATCCTCTAACACAATTACATTTATAAATAATACAAAAGTGATATGTGATCAAAAGTATTTATTATGCAGTAACTGCCAAGTTAGGAAAAATCCAAGTGTAGTGAGTCGGTGTGGCTCCCCTCCTGCCCAGAAGAGGGAGCCCACGTGCCGGCACCAGAGTGGGTGGGACCACCACCGCCTGTCCCCGCCCCCCGGAAGTCAAGGGGCGGGACAGGAAGTATAAAGGCCGGCCGCCAGAGCTCAGTTGGCGGCCAGCCACCACAGGGAGCAGACGTGCGGCCGGGAGCTCCCGGCCAGGAGACCGTCGAAGACCCTAGCTGGCCTGAGCTACCCCGGGCCCGCTACGAGGAGGAGCCGCCGGAGCCCGTTCACGCCCGCCACTGGGAGAACCCCTGGGAACCGAACCCCGCTAACCCTGAGGGTGAGACTGGACCCGAACCCCTCAGCCCCTGCTGCTATCCAGAGGAGCCGCCTGAGGACCATTGGCCGGACTTCCCGGCAGAGCTACCAGACTTGCCGCCGAGCCCGGGCAGAGAGGAGCCCATGCAGGTGGACTGGCCCGATCCCGGCGCAACGACCGAGGTAGGCTGTGAGGGGGATCACGGAAGTAGCCCGGGGGTAGCCGACCCCGGTCCGGCTGCAACTGAGTGTGAGCCTATGTCAGTGTGTTGCGGTCTGGATACCCCACTGACCAGCAGCGGCAGCAACCGCTGTTAGGGCCCCGGGCTGGAACGCAGTGGAGTGGGTGGGCCTGCGTTCCCCCCTGCCACCCTCCGTACGGGTGGCAGGCTTCCCCCTCACCCAACGCTCGGCTACAGAAGCCTGGGCCTTGAACTATTTGCCTGCTCAGCCCCTGCAACAAGGGCCTGAGCCTAACTGTGTTTGCCCCGCCCTGATCCAGGGCCTGGCCTCTGAACTATTTGCTCACTCAGCCCCTGCAACAAGGGCCTGAGCTAACTGTGTTTGCCCCGCCCTGATCCAGGGCCTGGGCTCTGAACTATTTGCTCGCTCAGCTCCCTGCAACAAGGGCCTGAGCTAACTGTGTTTGCCCCGCCCTGATCCAGGGCCTGGGCTCTGAACTATTTGCTCGCTCAGCTCCCTGCAACAAGGGCCTGAGCTTAACTGTGTTTGCCCCGCCCTGATCCAGGGCCTGGCCTCTGAACTATTTGCTCGCTCAGCCCCTGCAAACAAGGGCCTGAGCTTAACTGTGTTTGCCCCGCCCTGATCCAGGGCCTGGCCTCTGAACTATTTGCTCGCTCAGCCCCTGCAAACAAGGGCCTGAGCTTAACTGTGTTTGCCCCGCCCTGATCCAGGGCCTGGGCTTTGAACTATTTACCCGCTCAGCCCCTGCCATAAGGACCTGAGCCTAACTGTGTTTGCCCCGCCCTGATCCAGGGCCTGGGCTCTGAACTATTTGCCCGCTCAGCCCAGCAAGCAAGGGTCTGAGCTAACTGTGTTTGCCCCGCCCTGATCCAGGGCCTGGGCTCCTGAGCTTTAACTGTGGTTGCTCCGACTCTGCACCAAAGAGCCGGAGTTTCAGGACTAACTGACTGCTTATTCCCAGAGTAGTGAGTCGGTGTGGCTCCCCTCCTGCCCGGAAGGGTCGAGCCCCGGCTAGGACCTACTACATTTGGCGCCCAACGTGGGGCACGAGCCCCTGCCCCTGTGAGAAGGGGCTAGAGGGGGAGTGGCCGTTGCCCCCCCCCCATTCTAAGGAATGGATATGGAGCGGCTGTTTCAGCTGCTCGCGGAGAGCCAGGAGCGGCAGCAGACGGCCCAGCTGCAGCAGCAACAGCAACAGCAGGCCGCTCAGCTCGCACAGCAACAGCAGCGAGATGCCGCCCAACTCCAGTTGCAGCAGGAGCAGCACACAGCCCAGCTCGAGCAACAGCAACAGCTGGTGCGGCAGTTGGGAGTCCAGCTGCAGCAGCTGCTGGTCACGCTCCCTCGCCCCGCACCGGGGCCGGCAGGGGAGGCTGCGGAGATGCCGCGGTTAGCTGCCCCCCTTCGCTTGACTAAGATGAGCCCAGACGACGACCCGGAGGCATTCCTGGTCACGTTCGAGCGGGTAGCCCTCGTCGCCGGGTGGCCCAGGGACCAGTGGGCTACCCTCTTAGCCCCCTACCTGACGGGGGCGGCCCAGGTGGCCTATCGGGGATTGGCGGCTGAGGAAGCACGGGACTACGACCTGGTGAAGGCCGCGATATTGGACGCCCTCGACGTCAGTCCCGAGACTTTCCGACAAAGGTTTCGGGGCCAGACTTACCCCACCGGGGCCCGACCGCGGGTAGTGGCCCAAACCTTAAAAGAGGCTTGCCGACGGTGGCTACAGCCCGGCACCCGGACGGCGGAGGAGGTAACCGAGCAGGTGGTGTTGGAACAGTTCGTGCACACCCTACCCTCCCGAGGGCGCGCCTGGGTGCTTCGCCACCGGCCGACGACACTGGCCCAGGCAGTGTCACTAATGGAGGACTTCCTGGCCGCCGAAGATGCGGTAGGACCCACCTTCCGCCGCCCCGGGCCCGAACCAGCCCGTGGCGAAAAGAAAGGGGAACCCCTGAGCGGACCACGAGCCCCCGCACCGAGGCCCGAACCCCGCCGCGAGACCCGGACCCGGCACGCGGACCCGGCTCCTCGGACCGGACCAGTGGCCCCGGGCCAGGGGCCCCCAAGGGCTCGACGAAGCCCCCCCCGGAGCCCAAGCCGGGAAGGCCCCCGGAGCAGACGACCTGAACTTGGACCCTGCTTCAGTTGTGGGAAGATGGGACACCTCCGCCGAGACTGTCCGGAGATGGATTGCAGCTATGGGCAAGTGTGGGCGGGCCACACTCGAGCCAGGCCAGCCATGAACCCCAAGCTGACCGTCCCGGCAGCCGTCGGAGGACGGACTACGCGGGCCTTGATCGATTCGGGTTGTGGCCAGACGTTGGTCCGTAAGGACCTGGTACCGCCGGGTGATAACCGCCTCGGATGTATTCATCTACAATGCATCCATGGGGATGTCCGACCATACCCCAGCGCCCGGGTCCCCCTAACCATCGCGGGGATCACCCGACACCTGGTGGTTGGGGTAGCTCCCCATCTTGCATACCCTGTGATCCTCGGTCGGGACTGGCCGGCCTTTGAGGAAGTCCTACGGTCCACGCCGGCCCTGGAGGCTGATCGGTTGGGGTCCTCCTCCGAGACCCCCGAGCAGGGTCCAGCGACCGAGATAGACAACACGGACGCAGCGGGACCGCCGCCGGAGCCGGCCCCTCAGCCCCGCTTCGATACCGATTTCTGTCGGGACCAGCGAGAGGATCCCACCCTTAGCCGCTTCTACGAGCAGCTCGCGGCAGTAGACGGGAAGGTTGTGGACCCCCAGCGGGCCACCCTGTGGCCCCATTTTGAGCTACGCCGGGACCGGCTCTACCGCCTGGACCGTGACCCCCGCACCCAGGAACCACAAACCCAACTGTTAGTGCCCCTGTGTCACCGGCGGGCGGTAATGAAGTTGGCCCACGATGTGCCAGCCGCCGGGCACCTGGGGCGAGAGAAGACCCTCGCTCGAATCCTGGCGCGCTTCTTTTGGCCAGGAATCTCTCAGGAGGTGAAAGAATATTGCGCCTCCTGCCCAGAGTGTCAGAGGGTCGCCCCGCCCGGGATCCCCAAGGCACCCCTGGTCCCCATGCCAGTGATGGAGACGCCCTTTGAACGGGTCGCCATGGACCTCGTGGGCCCCCTCCCGAAAAGTGCCGCGGGGTTTCAATACATCCTGGTCTTGGTGGACTATGCCTCTCGGTTCCCCGAAGCCATCCCCCTGCGAAGTATTACCGCCCGGTCTATCGCGGGGGAATTGCTGAAAATCTTCGCCCGAGTAGGACTGCCTAGAGAGATACTGACCGACCAAGGAACGAACTTCACGTCCCAATTGTTGCGACAGGTCTGTGCCCTCTTAGGCATCAAACAACTCCGGACGTCCGTGTACCACCCGCAGACGGACGGGTTGGTGGAGCGGTTTAACCGCACTTTGAAAAGCATGTTGCGGAAATTCCCCGCAGAGGACCTCCGCCACTGGGACCAATTCCTTCCACCCTTGCTGCTAGCCATCCGAGAAGTCCCGCAGACCTCAACAAAATTTTCCCCTTTCGAGCTGCTGTACGGACGCAGACCGCGGGGCCTCTTAGACCTGATGAGAGAGACCTGGGAACAGTCAGCGTCCCCAGCCCAGGGCCTCCTGAAATATGTCATCCAGTTACAGGAGTACCTTGCCCAGGCCGGAGCCCTGGCCCGCGAAAATTTAAAGACGGCGCAGGAACGGCAGAAACGGACCTACGATCAGGGAGCCCAAGTCCGGGAGTTCCAACCAGGAGACCGTGTCCTACTCCTCCTCCCGTCTAGTGAGTCAAAATTGTTAGCCCGGTGGCAGGGACCTTACGAAGTCGTGCGTAAGGTCGGTCCCGTCACCTACGAGGTGCGGCAACCGGACAAGCGGAAGGAAACCCAGCGGTATCACGTCAACCTGCTGAAACGGTGGCAGGACCGGGAGGGCCTCTTAATCAACCCATGCCCGCCCGAGCCGGAATTGGGACCCCAGGTACCCTCGACGGATGACCCCCCGGCACCCCAATTAGGACAATCGCTCACGGAAGAGCAATGTAAACAGACTAACTGCCTGCTGCAAACCTTCAAGCGAACCTTCACGGCCGTACCGGGCCACACGTCCCTGGTCAAACACTCCATCCAGACCGAGCCGGGAAAGGTGGTTCGAGAGACGACCCGGCCCCTGCCCTATCGGATGCGGGGTGCGGTCGAGGAGGAAGTAAGAGCCATGCTGGCTCTGGGCGTCATCGAACCGTCCCAGAGCGAGTGGCGTAGTCCGGTGGTCCTGGTGCCCAAGCCGGACGGTACCCGCCGCTTCTGCATCGACTTTCGGAGGGTAAACGCCATCTCGCGCTTCGATGCCTACCCGATGCCCCGTGTAGACGAGTTACTGGGCCGCCTGGGGGAGGCCCAGTATATCACCACCTTAGATCTTAGCAAAGGCTACTGGCAGATCCCCCTCGAGGAGACCTCAAAAGAGAAGACCGCCTTTGCCACTCCAACGGGGCTGTACCAATTCACACGGATGCCATTCGGTCTCCATGGAGCCCCAGCCACCTTCCAGCGGCTGATGGACCAACTTCTGCAGCCCCATCAGGACTATGCGGCGGCGTACATAGACGACGTGGTCATCTATAGCCGCAGCTGGGAGGATCATCTGCCCCGGGTTGCGGCGGTCCTAAGGTCCCTACGACAGGCGGGCCTGACCGCCAACCCCAAAAAGTGCCGGATTGCCTGGCAAGAGACCAACTATCTCGGCTATACCGTCGGGGGCGGGCAGGTCAAGCCCCTCGTCGGGAAAGTCCAGGCCCTCCTGGACTGTCCCACCCCATCAACCAAACGGCACGTTCGGCAGTTCCTGGGCCTCGTTGGGTATTACAGACGGTTCATCCCCCAGTTCGCGACCATCGCAGCACCCTTAACTGGGCTTCTGACGAAGGACAGCCCCCGGCAGGTACGATGGTCCCCCGAATGTGAAGCGGCCTTCCGGACACTGCAGAAGTGCCTCTGCCAGGAGCCGGTTCTCTATAGCCCAGACTTTAAACGCCCATTCATCCTGCAGACCGACGCCTCCGGCGTAGGATTAGGGGCAGTCCTGTCCCAAGAAGTGGAGGGAAAGGACCACCCCGTAGTATATCTCAGCCGGAAGCTGTTCCCCCGGGAGAGGAATTACGCCGTGGTGGAAAAAGAGGCCCTCGCGGTGAAGTGGGCCTGCGATGCCCTGCGCTTCTACCTCCTCGGGGCCCCGTTCACCCTCGTCACAGACCACGCCCCCCTCCGGTGGCTAATGCGGATGAAAGATAATAATGCCCGCATTATGCGGTGGTATCTCGCCTTACAACCCTACGCATTTACGGTCCAGCATCGAGCAGGTAAGGACCATACGAATGCGGACTTCCTATCCCGCATGGGGGAGATGGCAGGACCTGGCCCCGACAGGCGGGAGCCAGTCTTAAGGGGGGGTGTGTGTAGTGAGTCGGTGTGGCTCCCCTCCTGCCCAGAAGAGGGAGCCCACGTGCCGGCACCAGAGTGGGTGGGACCACCACCGCCTGTCCCCGCCCCCCGGAAGTCAAGGGGCGGGACAGGAAGTATAAAGGCCGGCCGCCAGAGCTCAGTTGGCGGCCAGCCACCACAGGGAGCAGACGTGCGGCCGGGAGCTCCCGGCCAGGAGACCGTCGAAGACCCTAGCTGGCCTGAGCTACCCCGGGCCCGCTACGAGGAGGAGCCGCCGGAGCCCGTTCACGCCCGCCACTGGGAGAACCCCTGGGAACCGAACCCCGCTAACCCTGAGGGTGAGACTGGACCCGAACCCCTCAGCCCCTGCTGCTATCCAGAGGAGCCGCCTGAGGACCATTGGCCGGACTTCCCGGCAGAGCTACCAGACTTGCCGCCGAGCCCGGGCAGAGAGGAGCCCATGCAGGTGGACTGGCCCGATCCCGGCGCAACGACCGAGGTAGGCTGTGAGGGGGATCACGGAAGTAGCCCGGGGGTAGCCGACCCCGGTCCGGCTGCAACTGAGTGTGAGCCTATGTCAGTGTGTTGCGGTCTGGATACCCCACTGACCAGCAGCGGCAGCAACCGCTGTTAGGGCCCCGGGCTGGAACGCAGTGGAGTGGGTGGGCCTGCGTTCCCCCCTGCCACCCTCCGTACGGGTGGCAGGCTTCCCCCTCACCCAACGCTCGGCTACAGAAGCCTGGGCCTTGAACTATTTGCCTGCTCAGCCCCTGCAACAAGGGCCTGAGCCTAACTGTGTTTGCCCCGCCCTGATCCAGGGCCTGGCCTCTGAACTATTTGCTCACTCAGCCCCTGCAACAAGGGCCTGAGCTAACTGTGTTTGCCCCGCCCTGATCCAGGGCCTGGGCTCTGAACTATTTGCTCGCTCAGCTCCCTGCAACAAGGGCCTGAGCTAACTGTGTTTGCCCCGCCCTGATCCAGGGCCTGGGCTCTGAACTATTTGCTCGCTCAGCTCCCTGCAACAAGGGCCTGAGCTTAACTGTGTTTGCCCCGCCCTGATCCAGGGCCTGGCCTCTGAACTATTTGCTCGCTCAGCCCCTGCAAACAAGGGCCTGAGCTTAACTGTGTTTGCCCCGCCCTGATCCAGGGCCTGGCCTCTGAACTATTTGCTCGCTCAGCCCCTGCAACAAGGGCCTGAGCTTAACTGTGTTTGCCCCGCCCTGATCCAGGGCCTGGCCTCTGAACTATTTGCTCGCTCAGCCCCTGCAAACAAGGGCCTGAGCTTAACTGTGTTTGCCCCGCCCTGATCCAGGGCCTGGCCTCTGAACTATTTGCTCGCTCAGCCCCTGCAAACAAGGGCCTGAGCTTAACTGTGTTTGCCCCGCCCTGATCCAGGGCCTGGGCTCTGAACTATTTGCCCGCTCAGCCCAGCAAGCAAGGGTCTGAGCTAACTGTGTTTGCCCCGCCCTGATCCAGGGCCTGGGCTCCTGAGCTTTAACTGTGGTTGCTCCGACTCTGCACCAAAGAGCCGGAGTTTCAGGACTAACTGACTGCTTATTCCCAGAGTAGTGAGTCGGTGTGGCTCCCCTCCTGCCCGGAAGGGTCGAGCCCCGGCTAGGACCTACTACACCAAGCTATATAAAGATGTGATATCTATTTTTTTTAAAAGGTATTAACCATTTCAGTGGCCAAGTTAAACAAGATACATTTAGGGCTAAATTGGCCTCCTTCCTAAGCTTCATAAATTCACACGTGTGCTCCAGGGAGAGAGATAATGCAACCCTAATTGTGTCTTGTTGAACTTGGACACTTAGATGGCTAACCCTTTACTAACTTGGTCCTTTTTATATATTAATAACTGCTCCAAATGATGTCTTTTTCTATTAGAGTGTCATTCTGTCAGCAATTTGGGCCTGATGAAAAAGACCATGAGGCAGTGAGGCAAAGCAGACTTGGCAAGATAGAGAACATGTGACACTCAGCAACAGCCTTTGTTAATTTATTATAAATACCTTGGAGTTTGGGTTTTTTTTTTTAATTTCTTTTCAAGATAAATTCTAAAAAAATAACCCTTCCTCTCCCTCTCTCTCTCTCTCTCTCTCTCTCTCTCTCACACACACACACCCTACTCCAACAGAGACAATGCAATAATCTACTGTATAAAGTGGCATTGCTTCTCCAAAAAGAGATGTCATATTGTTCAGTCAGTGGAACAGTCTGAGTGGCTGAACATTCTTGGTAGCATCATAAAGATACAACGCTTAGCTCTTATTTCAGATTTATTTTTGACCCTTTTTATTCACTATTCTGAAAGCAGTTTACAAAGGTGGCTCAGTATTTGTTATCTCCATATCACAGATACTGGAAGTGCTGCAGTACCTGGGGTGGAGAGGAATCTGCCTAAGGTTATACATCAGGTTAGATGCAGAACTAGGAACAGAACCCTTCCATGGTCTATCCTCTAAACAGGTGTTTCTCGTCTTTTCCAAAGTGTGACCCTATGTTTCCGCAGAAATACGTTTTGAGACCCTCCTCTCATTTAGCCATAAAGAGGGTGGTTGCAACAAACCTTCCCACTGATCTGTTCATGACCCATTTGGACTCTCATTCATTCATTCAACCATGTAGACTCAAGTACTTATCACTTTGGTATATGATTGACTTTTCCTAACTTGGCTGCATTTTATCACCTTTTTGTTCAAACAATTTACTGTGTCAGCTAAAGCAGGTGGCCCCAACCCTGTCATATCAGTCGTGATGCTGACTTCAACTAGATTACACATGTGAGCAGAGCTGGTCATACTCTGCTAACAGACAAGCATAGCAGTTGCAATTTCATGATGAGCATTACTAATTGCAAAACCAAAACTTGATAGGCCTAATTTTTGCCTTCCAGCCTCAGTAGTGTCATCTATAAGTTATGACGACTGCCTGGCTCATTTGTAACCTAGGAACATAAATTGGTGAATAGTCATAATATTATTATTATTATTTAATAATTATAGTGCCCAAGTAGGATCAGGGCCCATTGTGCAAGGAGCTAGAGAAAAACAAATGAAGATACAGTCTCTGTCCCAACGATCCTGAACAATCTAAGAGTTTGACTCCATAAAGCAATTTCCCCCCATTATAATTATAATGCTCAACATTAATATAGCAGTTTTCCTTCAAGATTGTCAAAGTGCTTTACAAACATATGCAAGCTTCACAATACACCTGTCTTTCAAAACAAGTAAATATTATGCTCCCCATTTTATAGACAGGGAAACTGAGGCAGAGAGGAATTTAAGCCAATAGTTTCTAAATTTAGGTGCACAGCTTGAGACACCCTAGGACCTGATTTTCTGAAATTCTGAGCACCCTCACTCCCACAGACTTCAGATGGAGTTGTGGGTGCTCAGCATCTGGGAATCTGGTCCAAGTTTCTTCAAGCTTCCCAAGATTACTGGATACTTGAAAACGTTGACCTAAGAGACAAGCCTAAGATTGCACTGTCAGAGCCAGGATCAAGAACCAGGGCTCCTGCCCCATAAGCCTGTTCTTTAACTACAAAACCTTATTGCTTCATTACGTGAACATTATACCTAGGACCACTCAGCTTGAACCATTTGTTCATTATGTTGTTTTGGAAATTGCAGGTGCAAAGCATAGTAATACCAGGAAATACTAATCTCTACCACTTAGGGCATCTGTCCTCTGATGCTCAATGCAAGTTATGTGCAACCATGGGCAGAATTTGAAAGTAACCCAAGGTCAGAAGGGCTCACCAAAGCCCATCCACTCCACTTAAGTCCTGCTTTTGTCCTCTGCATGTGACAGGTATGGAGGATGCCATTAGGGTGGGTAAGAGGAGAGTGGCCCAAAACCCGCACAGATATAGAGGAGCAGCAGCCATTGGTATACAGCAGCTTCTCAGTGTGTGCAAGCTGGGGCTGCAGTGTAGCCCCTTTGGAGGCTACTATTGTAACCTATTCTATGCTGGGGCATTGGTCTCGTACTGATTTAAAGAGAAGAGTGCCACCTACTGAATCACCAATACCAATTACAGTACCAGTTCCTGCTGCCTGGGATAATGTATTCCAGTCGAAGGCACAGACACAGCCTGACATCTGAAATGAAGCAAACAAGTTGCTCTGGGTCTGAGCATGAAAGTAAAAAAAATTCATGATGTGAAAAATAGAAGTGTTAGATCATAGAGCAGATGTTGCTAAGTGTTGGTAAGCAGTACAATACATGCATGTGACTGCATTGTATACGTCAGCATCTGAGGCAAGAATATCCACTCCAGAGAGACAGAACTATAACATTCAGTGGTCTAGGAGAAAAGCAGGAGCTAGGAACTCCTGTCCCGGAGGACTAAGATGCCCCACAACCATTCATAGTGGGGTTGCTGAAGCTAGCTGGAGAAGAGGATACACATATTCTGTCTGACACTGTGAAAGAAACATGTAGAGATTAAGATACACTTTAAAAACAGCACTTTTCTTTCTGCTGTTTTCATCTTTGGCTCCATCAGTCTGTCTGCAGGGGAACGCACGACTATTCTGCAGCTGCTAGGCTTGCACTGCTGAAATACTACCGAGACTACTCCCAGTACATAATGTAGGTGCAGTGTTATTTATAGCCATAACCCAAATCATGCAAAAATGACTTTTTCCAAATAGAATCCAGTGCGTGGCATAGTGCCATATATGCATCCATGTCTAAAAATACATACACGACTTACCCTGAAAAAACCTAACTAGCTTAATTTTCACTGCAATGTCCTGCTCATGTCCTGAAATAATATGGAATTTAGACCATTAGCAATATGTGTACCTCAAACATTTTCAAAAAGCACTGTAAGAAAAATAAACCAGAGGCGAAATGGTTAAACATGTTATTATTCATGTTGCATTCATAGTAAATTGCGTAATAGTTTTCATGTCTTAATTACTTAAATTTTATATTGAGCTATAGTGATATTATCTCTCTTTTTGTCTCCACACAATTGTATTTTATAATAGCTTTTATTAGGGCTTACATGAATGGAATTTAAAATGAATGCATCATTTCTGTTACTTGTGCAGTTGAGAAAAGAGAGCACTTTTCTGATATTTGGCATGAAAAGTGCTTTCCTTTGTGTTTTATGACATATAGCAAATTGTATTAGTTAGGGACATATTTTGAACTAAGAGGAATAGAGAACAGTTCTGTGGCTTATAGTAACTCCCTCTTAATGTGAAAGAGGGTGTGAAGTTCATTGTATGGGGGGGGGGAGAAATCACCCAGGAAAGGCTTGATCCAACTCTGAATGAAATCAAAGACAAAACTTCCATTGATTCAATGGGAGAAAAATTGGGCGGTCAGAGAAGCATCTAGTTAAATAGACTGTACCTTAAAGCAGTCTGTCTGTCTACTCCTTGGCTTCACCTCCTTGCCCACCCCCTCTCATGCATCAATCTCTCTGCTCCACCAGCAATGTCAGCCTTGATACCCTCACAAATGTTGGAATTTTTTCCATGCCATTCCTTATGTTTGGGACACCTTCTTTGAGCCAACTTACTCACCTCATTCAAATCCCTATTAAAGACTCACATCTGCCACCCCACCTACACTCAATATGTAGAGCGGATGTAAAGAAAAATATCTGTTTGAAATCGTTAACAGAACCATTAAGACCTGCACATCCTTTAACAAATAACTGTCTAATCTTATTACTGTCATTCTTGCCCTTCCTCACAAGGTATTTCAAATAAAAAAAAATCAAAGGCATTTTAGGTATATTTCACATATGATATTAGAAATTTTTGACACAGTATATTTTGGACTTGGAGGGGTGAGATTGGGGCTATTAACTAGAGGAAGAAATGTAAAGAAACCCATTGGCATGTATGAGATGTTTTGGTTAATACTTTGATCAGAAACCAATAACAGACTCTAAATAAAATCAGGTCCAATCCTGCTGTCCTTACTTGGGCAAAACTCCTATGTATGGCAGTTAACTGGAGATTTTGCTCAGAAAGGACTGCAACATTGAGCCCATAGTACAGCAAGCAAAGGCCATGTCTCAAAGTATAGATGAACAAATGAACAAAGTTTATCTCCATAAGCATATACGTGGGTGATCCTACAACTCCACACCCAAACTTAGGGTCAGATTTTGCCCTAAGTTATCCCTATCTGTAATGGGAGGGCAGAATTTGTCCTTTAAGCCCTTTTCCAAAGCCCAGTGCTGTGAAATCTCAAGCTATTATTTCCTTACTTTACCTATCTCAGCCCTTTTAGCAAATCCTAGAACCTGCCTAGTGATTCCATTCAGTCCCTCCATCAGTTTTGCTAAGTGCAATGCCTTCTGTATTGATCTCCAGGAACAGTCATTCATTCTGAGCTTTTTTATTCCAAGGACTGGTTCTTTTTTTCCCTCTCTTTTTTATTAACATGTCCACACTGTTACTAAACATAAAGAGTTTCTCAAGGAACCAATTTTACCACATTTGTTTGGGTGTTATATGGATGTTCGGAATGGAAATCTAGAGTACAAAAATAGATTTTGTTGATTTATGAGACAGTCCTGTTTTCAATTCACCATCAGTATGTGCAGACACGATGCAGTCAAGAAATGAAGCATCTGGTTCCCCCACGTTTCATTTATGAACTTTAGCACCAGATGTAAATCATTCAGAAAATCCCAAAGTGTTGGAAGGGTCTCTTCCTTCATTTTAACAAACATATACTCCAAGTACTGTACCTAACACTTCACATCATTTGTTATAAACGATGGGATCTGAATTTTAACGACTTCCAGAAATAAATTTTCAAGGGGGAAATAAAACAGGTGATTGTGGCAATCCTCATTTCTAACCGTGAATTCTCTTTGAAACCAAAAGATGTCACTTTAAGTTATTATATCCAAAGTCTACATGTTATTCCCTGCATGTAGGATGCTTTGAGAGAGAACAAACCTATTAGCTTGTAACTACTCTTCCCCAAATCCTTTCCATTAATGTCACATCCATGTCAATAAACAGTGATTCAATATCAAATCTGAATAGCTGCCTTGGTCTCATCTGCCAGTCACCCTCCCTCTCCTCTTTCAAATCCCTGCTTGAATCACACTTGTTCACACAGCCCCCTCCTCCCATCATTCATAATCCCCGCACCCCCACTCCCCAGAACAGTTGTGTCTGTTTCACTGCATCTGGATGTTGAATGCAACAGGACAACTCACAGGTGAAAAGTTAAGCACCTGCATAAATGACTGTAGGATAAGGGTCTTAGACTGTAAGCGATTTGGGGCAGGGAAACCTGTCTCCTCCCATGTGTATAAAAATCCTTGCAGTGCTCCACACAGGATTTAAATCCAATGCTATTATTAACAACAAACAGTTTCTTCTGGCTCTTGCATGACACTATCCAGAAATATCAGACATGCATTTCATGTATTCAGGATGTTCATACTGTATTCAGAGTTGGGCAAATCCTGATTGCTAGGAAGGTGCTGAGCAGAGGCATGGGTGGAGGTGGCAGGAGGAATCCTCTATGAAGATTACTGCAATCCAATGGCCGGAATGGCCTCTGCTGGCCTTTACATGGGGGATGAGAAAAAATGGGAGTATCCAGATAGCAGTGAATCCTCTGTCACTGCTCTCAGCCTGCCCCTGGTTCATCAATGAACCCCTCATGCTGGCACATGGAGCACCTCCTACACCCAAAATCTGCCCTCTTTCTTCTTGCACAGTAGAACCCACTGGTACCATTGCCAGGGCCTTAGAGGCAGGGGCATAATTTGCCCCTGTGTACAGACATATGGTGTGGCACATATATACAATGTATATGGTACATATTAGTAATAATACACTGTGACAGACTATACCTTTGTGTTCACACCCTACACACTATTGTAATACACCTCTACCTCAATATAACACTGTCCTCGGGAGCCAAAAAATCTTATCGCATTCTAGGTGAAACTTGCTTTGATCCACTGGAGTGTGCAGCCTCCCCCCCCCCCCCCCCCCCGGAGCACTGCTTTATTGCGTTATATCCGAATTCGTGTTTTATCGGGTTGCGTTATATCGAGGTAGCGGTGTAGTATTTGTAGAAGGTTTGCCTTGTGAGGTGTCATTTAAAAACTCATAGCTTGCTGATCAATAATATCATGGCACAATGCATATAGCAACACTATATGTGATGTTATGACCATAAGCTGAAATAATGGCTGAAGTATGTTTCCCAGACAAGTCCGGAGAGTGGCTAAACCAGTTCCTCAGAGACAAAGGGCAAGCTGACATCTCAGCCAGGGGTCAATAAGGCTGATGGACCATTAACTGCTAAGTGGCCATTCTTTGGCAAGGAAGTGGACAGGGACAAAAATCTACATATTAGCAAAGAAACAGCATGGAGTTTCCTTTTTTCACATAGACTCTATCTCCTGCGTCTCAGCTGGAAATGTTTTTCAAGAGAGGGATTGAAAGGATAGAAAGGAGGGACAAACACTCCAAGGCATCCCTCTCTTTTTCCTTGCCCATCAGGGTCACCACAACTGAGATCATAGAATAATAGAATATCAGAGTTGGAAGGGACCTCAGGAGGTCCTCTAGTCCAACCCCCTGCTCAAAGCAGGACCAATCCCCAACTAAATCATCCCAGCCAGAGCTTTGTCAAGCCTGACCTTAAAAACCTCTAAGGAAGGAGATTCCACCCCCTCCCTAGATAACCCATTCCAGTGCTTCACCACCCTCCTAGTTAAAAAGTTTTTCCTAATATCCAACCTAAACCTCCCCCACTGCAACTTGAGACCATTACTCCTTGTTCTGTCATCTGCTACCACTGAGAACAGTCTAGATCAGGGGTCGGCAATGTACGGCATGCGTGCCAAACACGGCATGCGAGCCGATTTTGAGTGGCACGCTGCCTGCCCAGTGAGAGGAGGAGGAGGGGCGGAGGGGCCGGAAAGCACCACGCTGGGGGAAGAAGCGGGGGAGGAGGGAAGCTTGGCTGCTGCAGGACCAAGCTTCTGCCTCCTGCCTCCGCAGGGGAGAGCGGTGGGGGAGGGGTCACAGCCCCCCGCCCCACTCAGCCCCCCCCGCCCACTGCTCTCCCCTGCGGGGGCAGGAGGCAGAAGCTTGGTCCTGCAGCAGCCAAGCTTCCCCCGTCCCCCGCTTCTTCCCCCAGCATGGTGCATTCCGGCCCCTCCGCCCCTCCTCCTCCTCCCTCTCCCTGCCAGCGATGGCCCTTGCAAGGGGGAGGGGGAGGGGGAGCGGAGTGGAGCAGAGCTGAGCGGCAGCGTGCTCGCTGCTTCGTAGAGGAGGCAGCGAGAGGTAGGGACGGCCCTGGGGGAAGGGGCTGGAACAGGGCATATCCCTCCCAGCCCCCTGCCCCAAGCGGCTCATGGCAGGGGGCTGGGAGCACCCCCACAAGCCGAGCACCCCAGCCTTCTGCCCTGCACCCCCACACCTCCCCAGCCCTCTGCCCTGACCTCGAGTCGCCCCCAACACCCAGCCTTCTGCCCTGCACCTCCACACACACCCCAGACTTATAGAGAGAGACTGTCTAAAAAACGTTAACATGTATTACCGGCACACGAAACCTTAAATTAAAGTGAATAAATGAAGACTCGGCACACCACTTCTGAAAGGCTGCCTACCCCTGGTCTAGATCCATCCTCTTTGGAACCCCTTTTCAGGTAGTTGAAAGCAGCTATCAAATCCCACCTCATTCTTCTCTTCTGCAGACTAAATAATCCCAGTTCCCTCAGCTTCTCCTCATAAGTCATGTGCTCCAGCCCCCTAATCATTTTTGTTGCCCTCCCCTGGACTCTTTCCATTTTTTCCACATCCTTCTTGTAGTGTGGGGCCCAAAACTGGACACAGTACTCCAGATGAAGCCTCACCAATGCCAAATAGAGGGGAATGATCATGTCCCTCGATCTGCTGGCTATGCTCCTATATATACAGCCCAAAATGCCGTTAGCCTTCTTGGCAACAAGAGCACACTGTTGACTCATATCCAGCTTCTCGTCCATTGTAACCCCTAGGTCTTTTCTGCAGAACTGCTGCCTAGCCACTCAGTCCCTAGTTTGTAGCAGTGCATGGGATTCTTCCATCCTAAGTGCAGGACTCTGCACTTGTCCTTGTTGAAGTTCATCAGATTTCTTTTGGCCCAATCCTCTAATTTGTCTAGGTCCCTCTGTATCCCATCCCTACCCTTCAGTGTATCTATCACTCCTCCCAGTTAAGTGTCATCTGCAAACTTGCTGAGGGTGCAATCCACGCCATCCTCCAGATCATTCATGAAGATATTGAACAAAACCGGCCTCAGGACAAACTCTTGGGGCACTCTGCTTGATATCAGCTGCCAACTACACATGGAGTCATTGATCACTACCTGCTGAGCCCGATGATCTAGCCAGCTTTCTATCCATCTTATAGTCCATTCATCCAGCCCATGCTTCTTTAACTTGCTGGCAAGAATACTGTGGGAGATCGTATCAAAAGCTTTGCTAAAGTCAAGGAATAACATGTCCACTGCTTTCCCCTCATACACAGAGCCAGTTATCTCATCATAGAAGGCAATTAGGTTAGTCAGGCATGACTTGCCCTTGGTGAATCCATGCTGACTGTTCCTGATCACTTTCCTCTCCTTGAAGTGCTTCAAAATTGATTCCTTGAGGACTTGCTCCATGATTTTTCCAAGGACTGAGGTGAGGCTGACAGGCCTGTAGTTCCCCAGATCCTCCTCCTTCCCTTTTTTAAAGATGGGCACTAAATTAGCTTTTTCCAGTCATCTAGGACCTGCCCCGATCACCATGAGTTTTCAAAGATAATGGCCAATGGCTCTGCAATCACATCAGCCAACTCCTTTAGCACCCTCAGATGCACTGCATCCGGCCCCATGGACTTGTGCTCGTCCAGCTTTTCTAAATTGTCCTGAACCACTTCTTTCTCCACAGAGGGCTGGTCACCTCCTCCCCATATTGTGCTGCCCAGTGCAGTAGTCTGGGAGCTGACCTTGTTTGTGAAGACAGAGGCAAAAAAAAGCATTGAGTACATTAGCTTTTTCCACATCCTCTGTCACTAGGTTGCCTCTCCCATTCAGTAAGGGGCCCATACTTTCCCTGACCTTCTTCTTGTTGCTAACATACCTGTAGAAACCCTTCTTGTTACTCTGGGGGAGGAGTCCTTACCTGAGAGTTTGTACAGAGACAATAATATGTTGGACCATGTGGTGAGAAAGTTTGTTTTGCAACTAAGATAGTTTCTTAAGTAAATACTAGTAAATGTTTTATCTTTATGTTTCTTGTAAACATTTCTGAATTTTATGCCTCATTACTTATACTCACTTAAAATCTCTCTCTTTATAGCTAATACACTTGTTTTACTGTTTTATCTAATCCAGTGTGTTTAAATTGGAGTGGCAGGGTACTCTATTTAAAATAATAAACTGGCATATTAGTCCCTTAAAGGAATAACAGAGTTAATATATTTGCATTATTGAGGAGAAGGCTGGGCAGGACATACATTTCTAGGGGAAGATCCGGGACTGGGGATATGTTGGGGTCACCCTGAAATATAACCAGAACTGGTGAGAGCTAGGGTGCAGCTGGCAGTTTGCAGTTACACACAGACACTCAGGATGTGGCTTGCATGCTGGAAGGTTGTTTGTGAGTGTCTCAGGTGGGAGCTACTATTGCAAGGCATTGTAAAGCACCCCAGGTTGCAGGGCAGGGTTGACAGAGTCCCTCTCCCCTATTCTGGGGTGGTACAGTCCCATACACCTCCTTGTAAATTATCCCCAAGACATTTCCCTTATGAGCTTCAGCAACAATATCATCTGCCATTTCTATAGTGCTCATCACTACAGTATCTGAGCAACTATAGCCATTGATATGATGACATTCAACTCCAAGAGTTATATGAAATTAGGGAGAACCCTCTCAGCTGTGGACAGGCCATGGGTAGGCTGCATGGATTTGCCAGGCCATGGAGCAGCCACAAACAAGGATACATATAGCTCAATCCACAGGAGCATGCTGGGAACATAGCAAGTTGCTTTGGGCAGGCTGGGGCTGTAGCAGGGGCAGGTCCATTGGCTACAAATCCCATGGAAAGGTCACAGTTGCTACTATAGCCAATGGTTAGAGTATTAATTGTGGACAGATTGTTTGGATGCCCTAAACCCTTGGGAAGAGAAGTATTCTTTCCATTCTGTCTCAGCCTAAATCTGAAATGGGAAGGGATAGCTCAGTGGTTTGAGCATTGGCCTGCTAAACCTAGGGCTGTAAATTCAATCCTTGAGGGGGCCACTTAGGGATCTGGGGCAAAATCAGTACTTGGTCCTGCTAGTGAAGGCAGGGGGCTGGACTCAATGACCTTTCAAGATCCGTTATAGGAGATAGGATATCTTTATTTATTTATTAGCCTTGGATCCCTCCATAATCCCCAGTTATTCAACCTCTGCATCAGGGATAAGAATTTCTCCTTAAGCTACATAAAAGGATCTCTTCACCCACAATTAAAATGCAACATTCTCTGAGGTGAAACACCACACATGTTCAGCAATATGAACAGCAACACTGCACTGCAATTTAAGGCAATAAATGAAGAATACTGCATCTAATTGAAACATCATGGGAGATTTAGGCACAATATTAAGTACCCAAGTTGAAATTTGGCCTGAATACTGCCCTTAACATCTCTATTCTTAAGGAATGTGATATGAGACCTTTAATGATCAGCATCTCACTTTCATGCATTGTCCAAAAGACTCCATTTCTAGGAACACAAGGTCCCTTTAGCACCATTCAGGGACATTGGTTATGGGGGAAAAGAGCCACTTATAGAATCATCAGCACCACTTCCTGTGTCCTGAAGATGCTCTATCTTGCCCAGGGCCTGCTCCAGGGTTTTGGCCGCCCCAAGAAGCCAAACAAAAAAAACAAAACAAAAAAAGCCACGATCGCGATCTGCGGCGGCAATTCGGCGGGAGGTCTTTCGCTCCGAACAGGAGTGAGGGACCGTCCGCCGAATTGACGCTGAACAGCTGGACATGCCGCCCCTCTCCGAAGTGGCCGCCCCAAGCACCTGCTTGGTAAGCTGGTGCCTGGAGCCGGCCCTGATCTTGCCTTACAGACCAACTGATTCAGTGGCTCCCGGTTACAGCCACTTTTGCACAAATCCTTTACCACTGACCTCAGAGCTGAGCTCCAGCATCTGGTCTAGAATGTTGTAAGATTATTACAATTAGGTGGTGATCAAAGAATGGGAAAATTATTTCATGAAAAATTTCAGTGTCTCTGAGGGTTCAGAATGGGCCTCTTTTCCAGTGCCTCCAACATTTGCTGTGATATTTCTTACCAACATATTTACTGAAATTGATTTTAAAATCATATTTGACTTACTGAAAATCCCAGTTTTCTGCAAGGAAATTCAGCTTTTGGTAAACAACAAAATTCAAAAAACAATTTTTATTAAACATATAATAGAAAATTTCACAAAAGATGGAAAATGTCAATAGTGTTGACAATTTTTTCCTGAAGTTTTGGTTTTATTTAAGAAAAGGTCATTTTTAATGACAAAAACTTTGATAAGAAATTCTGATCTGCTTTCTTTATAATGTTTAATGGAAGGAACCCCCACATACTCCCAAATTCATACCCTGTATCAACAGAAGTGGACTGGCAAGGCTTCAGGAATTACTGCAGTATGTTATGTACCCAACTGCACCCCAGTATCATTTTCTTTGAAAGAAGCAGAATCCAAAATTCTCTCCCTCTCCCCTCTCCACACACATATTGTTGGAAATCTGGACGCGGGCATGTATTTAGGTAGATAATTAACACTATTCCATTCTCTCTGAAACCCTGTGTATCTCTGTATTATCTTGCAATATGAGGCCAGATTCCGAAAGCCATATTCATGTTAAGTAGTATGTTATTCCATGAGTAGTCCCCACTGATTTCAATGAGGCTACTTATGAAGTAAGATACTACTCATTGTCCGTGAGGGTTTCAAATCTGTCCCTTACATTGTAAACAGAGTGGCATATACTTATAACATTTAAATGATATGGCATTTATATTTTATCCTCTTAGAATTTGTTGTAAATGTCAACATAGTTCCAATATATGCATAACTATTGCACACCTTCAAAAGATATTTTACCTCACTTTGCATTACTTCTTTAGCTACATTGACAATCCATGAAAGGGGAAAGAAAAATATCAGAATCCAAATGAGCCTGATGGAGGGATTTGTTCAGACAAATGACTGATGTCATGCCCGCTATTCGAGAAGCACCATTAATTATTTTATTCCCCTTCCCACCATGTCAGAGGCTGCAGATTGATCCTTTCAAAGCTCCACAGGCAGAACTGACAGTCTCATCCCTGTCCCACAGTGCTTGGGTGGTCTCTCGCAAACTCACCAGGACAAGAATACCACCACCTTGATCCATAATGGGATCATCCATTTCAGTTGTCTGCTCAGGCTTCCCAGACTAATGATTTATTGCAGAGGTGAAACCAGTGAAATCCTCCCACCCACCCCCACCCCCTGCCACTGCAAACACAGACACACACACTTTTTTAAACTGGTCAAAATGTTCAGTAACTTCCCAGTGGGGAATGGGTTCCCTCCTCCCTCTTGTATATATTTATATGGTTTCCGTTATCATTTGATAAATGTGTTATGACACACTATTTACCTCAGCCTGCAGCTCTGGGGAGCTTTGAGTAGCTCCCTTTCCCACCTCTGCCACCCACTAGGAATTTCACAGATAAATCATAGTCCCAGATTAAGACAATGCAGTTTAGTGCTGAAAAGGGAGAAGAGATTCAGGATCAGGTTCACTGGAAGAGCCTCTGGCTTCAGTTCTCTCTCTGCTTCTGTTAGATGCGTAGGAGTTGCTTCTCAGTCTGTGGTAGAGTCTCTGTTTCAGTTGGCCATGTTTTGTCTCTCAGGGGCAGGGTGACGTTTTCTATCTGCTGCTATGATTCACCGTCGTTGGATCCTCCAGAGAAACACTCTTGATACAGTCCTGGTATAAGTGGGAGCAAGTGCAGGGAAATCAATAGCATTGTACCCATTTATACCACGGCTGAATTTAGCCTTTTGTGTCCGAGAGCAGGAAGTCTGCCTGCATGTACAATATAAAGGATCTAAGGCAAAATCTTTCTATTGAAAAGAAATAATAAAAAAAAAGAAAACTCAATAATCAAATAATTCTTTGTATATGCTTATTCAATAATCTATAACAATCAGGAAGTCTCATGTATTTTTCTGTGTGAACCATCTGCCCTCAAACTGGTGACGAAATAAACATCTCTGTGGCAACTACAACAGTTGCCTACATGAAAGCGTGGAAATAGGGAAATGTTTGATGCAATTTTAACCTTTTTTTAAATGAGATTTGGCAACAGAAAACCAGAGAGTCAGCACCATAATCCAGGTTTTCAAAAGTGATTAGAGTTTTGGGAGACTCAGTTTGTGGGGGGGCCCAACCTGAGACCTCTTAAAGAAGCCTGGGCATGCAGGCTTAGGCATTGCAATGCTGAGTGTCTAGAAAAATCTGAGGAACATCACTGCAATCCATAAAATCTGAGTGTGCATGCCCAGAGGAAGAAATTTAGGTTCCTACAGGGTTTGGTGAGAGTTTTGAGGATTGCAATGGAGCCAAAACTGGGACTTGGGCACCTAATCCCAGCCTGCAAGAGAGTAAAGTGCTCAGTGACCTTCTGTATCAGCAGTTCTAATCTCCAGCCTCTATTTGGAGATAGATTGGCCTGTTTCTAGGTTATTTTGACATTGTACAGTGGCAAAGAGTAAAACAACAGCTCTTTAAATAGCAGAGCTGGATTTGCAGATGCAGCAGCAGCAGTTAGCCAGCTGCTACGTGGCTAAAATAATGTCCATCCTTACCCCTCCAGTGCCTGTTTCTGTTTATCAGAATTAGGATGAAAGATAATTGTGCCTATGGGTATGTCTACACTGCAGTTAAAAACCCATGGCTGGCCAGTGCCAGCTGACTCAGGCTTGCAGGGCTCGGGTAAGGGGCGGATTAATTGAAGTGTAGATGTTTGGGCTGAGGCTGAAGCCCAGGCTCTAGGACCCTGCAAGATGGGAGGGTCCTAGACTTTGTACTCCAGCCTGAACCTGTTCATCTACACCAGGGGTCGGCAACGTTCGGCACGCGGCTCGCCAGGGTAAGCACCCTGGCGGACCGGGCCAGTTTTATTTATCTGCTGACGCGGCAGGTTCAGCCGATCGCGGCCCCCACTGGCTGCGGTTCGCCGTCCCAGGCCACTGGGGGCGGTGAGAAGCCATGACCAGCACATCGCTCGCCCGCGCCGCTTCTCAGCCGAACCTGCCGCATCAGCAGGTAAATAAAACTGGCCCGGCCCGCCAGAGTGCTTACCCTGGTAAGCTGCGTGCCGAATGTTGCCGACCCCTGGTCTACACCACAATTAAATAGCCCCTTAGCCCAAGCCCTGCAAGCCTGAGTCAGCTGACATGGGCCAGCCACGGGTATTTAATTGCAGTGTAGACACACCCTATATTTTTTAGCACCAACCCCCAAAAGAGTGGAAAGTAGGTTCTTCCCTACGAACATAGGTCTACAGTTTATAAAAAAAAAAAAAAAAAAACCACCACCACCAAAAAACCACTATATTCTCCTGCATTTTAACTCTAACAAAATAGTTTGGCAAATCTCTGTCAGAAACAAAATTTAGAAATATGAGCTAGATAATGAATGGGATGATACATCATGCCAGGTTATATTAATAGATGGTGTTATGCAACAAAAACAATATGCCAGTGTAAGTAGGTGTGATGTATTATAAAGATACTTCAAGCCTAAGCAACAGTAAAAGAAAAAAAAGCACTACCAAATCAATCATGGCTAAAAAGTAGTTAGTGGTACAAATATAATTAACTGAGGACTCATCATCTGACTCAGATAATAACTCATGTGGCAAGTCTGGCTATTTTGAATGACAAGTCATATTTCTATATTTCTGAGTCCAGATTGCTACAGTGTTTGTTTGCTTGCTGTTGTACCTTTCTGCCTCATCAATGCTATTTTAAAAGTATGTACACTCAGCTCATGGTAAAAAAAAAAAATCAAAATTCTGTTTGATTGCACTAAAAAGAGGAAGTTAAAACAGAGGTTGGAATCAACTGGAAACTTCACTTGATGTTCCATGATTTTGCTAAGGAAACTTGGTGAAGTATATTTACTGCCTTTGTAATAAGAAATCTCCACAACCTTGTCAGTGGGTCATCACCTGGAAGACCATTCACTTTGAAATCTCCAAGTTACGAGCTTTTAACAAGTGGAGAGTAGGGCTGGTGGAAAAAATGGAAAACATTCTGTGTGAAAATTTTTGCAACATTTTCCCCTGTTTATTTCCTCCCTCAACATTCTAAATGTTGATGAAAAATTTTGTCAAGGTTTTGCAATTTTTGTTTTTTAAAAAGTCAACTAGCTTTAGTGTACAGAATAACCAGCTACTGAGAGACCACGTTATAAAAAACTTGATTAGATTATTTAATCAAATCTAGATTTCTTACTAAATCTATCTAATCTAAGAAAAAAGGATAATGGAACACATGACGGATAATTCGACTCTAAAGATTTTGAACTATTTAAAAAATATTTGTAACAAATATTAACAGGATCATATTAACCTGATTAAAAACGATGTCCTGTCACTAGGTCACACATGTGAGCTGGGTCATTTTGTGTGCTTGCCTCTCCCTATATAGTCAGGTAAGCGGTTTAGCAATCACACTCCCTATGCCAATGACTCAGTGAATTGCTTTTCCTGTTTTATTCTATGAAACACACAATTTGATGTGACTAACACAGCTCATTTTGATGAGTCACAGAGCCAGGAAATGTACAGAAGATGCGGTTTTCTGAAAAGTGCAGTCTAAATATCTGCTGAAAAAACAAAGTTTGAAAAAATGCTTGAACTTTTAAACAAAAAACAAAACAAGTCCTATGTAGTAGCAAACAAAGTTTCAGATAGTAAAATGTTAGTGTCCAAATTTTTTTGTTGCTGTTGCAAGTAGTGTAGCTAGTTGGGTTGAGGGGAAAACCCTTATCCCCTATAGCTGTTACAGGTGCCCTCAGTTCAGTCAGACCATTTGGGCTGACATTTTCAAAGCTGCCTAGGGGATTTAAACACCCACATTTTAACACAAATTGGATGTCCAAATCCCATAGGTGGCTTTGAAAAATCTCAGCCTTATGGTATTTTTTCCATAAAGGGCCAGATTAATTAAATTGGTTCTGGGAAGTTAAAATTACTCCCATTCCTTTTCATCTCCCGTCCCCTCACTCATGGACCCTACAAAGGAGGAATTGCTTTTGTTTGCATCACAGAGATCATAAGAGCTGGGATTGAGATAATGCACAGAATCAGAGCATCCCCAGCCAGCCTGCCCATGGCCCTATAACTTCCTTGGTCCAAAGCAGCACAGCCTTTTCCGCTACTGGTGGACTTTCTACCTAGGTGGCCCTCTCCCAGGATTGAACTGGTTGAATTTAGGCAAATAACTGTATGTAGTTTATTCTTTTTGCTGAAATTGTAGCTATATATGTGTTGTCATTTCTTACATCTATTAAAGTAACAAATTGCGAGCCTATTGCACTAGGTACAATCTATACCAGTTGTTCTCAAACTGTGCATCAGGACCCCAAAGTGGGTCATGACCCCCTTTGAATGGGGTCACCAGGGCTGGCTTAGACTTGCTGATGTCCGGAGCTGAAGCCCGAATCTACTGCTTAGGACTGAAGCCAAAACCTGAGGGTTCCAGCCATGGGTGGCAGGGCTCAGGTGGCGGTCCCCCTACCTGGGGTTGAAGTCCTTGAGCTTCAGCTTTGCCCCCCCCGCCCAGAGTGGTGGGGCTTGGGCTTTGGCCCCCCTACCCGGGAGAGCGGGGCTTGGGCGGGCTCAGGCTTCGGTCCTCCCTCCTGGGGTTGCGAAGTAATTTTAGTTGTCAGAAGGGGGTCGCAGTGCAATGAAGTTTGAGAACCCCTGATCTATTCGCATAATGAGACAGTCTCTGCTCAAAAGAGTTTATAATCCAAAGAGAAAAGACAAAGGGTGACAAAAAGAAGTGTTATGCGACCTGTAAAGATGGGGAACTAAGACTTAGAAAGCTTGAGTAAATTTTCCAAGGTCTGTAGCAGAACTGGAAATTGAACCGAAAACTTCTAAGTCCCACTCTAGTGCTATAAACACAAGATCATTCTTCCTCTCTGACCTACCTTGCTCATACAAATAGTTATTGATGCTGTGTCCTGAAGTGTTTCTATACAATAGAATCAAACCCCATCTAGACACCAGATGACAATAGTTAGAATATTTCACACAGCAGTATGTCTTCTTGAAGAATTCTTTAATTTTAATTTTGCTAATCTGTTATAGCCAGGGAAAAAGGCTGCCGGAGTATTCATTCTCTCTCCCTCCACAAGTTACCCTCTCCCCCCAGCCCCTTAGGGCAGTCGCTGGAGGCCAATGAAAAACTCCTTTGAGAGGCTGGTGGTTAGAACAGAGAAGAGTCCTACAGGGGCATTATCTTCTTATTCTACCCTTAGTGGGAAGAAAAGGAGGGTCTAATAAAAAGCTTTCTTTATTCCCCATAACCACCACCTTGAAGAACAACATAAGATAGTTTTTCATTCTCCCTCTCAAAAGAGCTGCTGCCCTTATCCCCACAAGCAAAAGGTCCTCTTTCTGTCTCTTGAATAGGCCAAAAGGGGAGCAGAGAAAGCTGCCCAGCAGCAGGTCTGGCAAAGGATTCAGATATCATGGGGCGGACACTAGAGGGGGACCCAGCTCTGAGGCAGTGCTTTGGATGGTTACTCTCTATAGTGCCTTTACTACTCCAGCTGCAGCAGACCAGCTGTGACTGAGGGGGGACAGGCTGTAGAAAGCTCTGTCATCATTGTAGCCCTCTAGCTTTATGAAGTCAGTGGCACAGTTGTGTCAAGCAAACCTCACAATAGTCAATGCATTATATGTATGGGTTTTTTACTAAAAATAAGTTACTTATTTGAAAATAATGAAAAGCATGATTTTTAAATGAAATGGCAGCCAACAAAGTGTACGAGGCAAAACTTTCTAATAAATGAGATTTACTGTGAAAAAACATCCAATAATTGCATTTTCAGGGGAAAGGTCATTATTACTTAGAAAGAGGTTAATAGAACAATATTCATAGAATCATAGAATCATAGAATATCAGAGTTGGAAGGGACCTCAAGAGGTCATCTAGTCCAACCCCCTGCTCAAAGCAGGACCAATTCCCAGCTAAATCATCCCAGCCAGGGCTTTGTCAAGCCGGGCCTTAAAAACCTCCAAGGAAGGAGACTCCACCACCTCCCTAGGTAACGCATTCCAGTGTTTCACCACCCTCCTAGTGAAATAGTTTTTCCTGATATCCAACCTGGACCTCCCCTACTGCAACTTGAGACCATTGCTCCTTGTTCTGTCATCTGCCACCACTGAGAACAGCCGAGCTCCATCCTCTTTGGAACCCCCCTTCAGGTAGTTGAAGGCTGCTATCAAATCCCCCCTCATTCTTCTCTTCTGGAGACTAAACAATCCCAGTTCTCTCAGCCTCTCCTCATAAGTCATGTGCTCCAGACCCCTAATCATTTTTGTTGCCCTCCGCTGGACTCTTTCCAATTTTTCCACATCCTTCTTGTAGTGTGGGGACCAAAACTGGACACAGTATTCCAGATGAGGCCTCACCAATGTCGAATAAAGGGGAACGATCACGTTCCTCGATCTGCTGGCAATGCCCCTACTTATACAGCCCAAAATGCCGTTAGCCTTCTTGGCAACAAGAGCACACTGTTGACTCATATCCAGCTTCTCGTCCACTGTGACCCCTAGGTCCTTTTCAGCAGAACTGCTACCTAGCCATTCGGTCCCTAGTCTGTAGCAGTGCATGGGATTCTTCCGTCCTAAGTGCAGGACTCTGCACTTGTCCTTGTTGAACCTCATCAGGTTTTTTTCTGCCCAATCCTCTAATTTGTCTAGGTCCCTCTGTATCCGATCCCTACCCTCTAGTGTATCTACCACGCCTCCTAGTTTAGTGTCATCTGCAAACTTGCTGAGAGTGCAGTCCACACCATCCTCCAGATCATTAATAAAGATATTAAACAAAACCGGCCCCAGGACCGACCCTTGGGGCACTCCACTTGAAACCGGCTGCCAACTAGACATGGAGCCATTGATCACTACCCGTTGAGCCCGACGATCTAGCCAGCTTTCTATCCACCTTACAGTCCATTCATCCAGCCCATACTTCTTTAACTTGGTGGCAAGAATACTGTGGGAGACAGTATCAAAAGCTTTGCTAAAGTCAAGAAATAACACATCCACTGCTTTCCCCTCATCCACAAAGCCAGTTATCTCATCATAGAAGGCAATTAGGTTAGTCAGGCACGACTTCCCCTTCGTGAATCCATGCTGACTGTTCCTGATCACTTTCCTCTCCTCTAAATGTTTCATAATTGATTCCTTGAGGACCTGCTCCATGATTTTTCCAGGGACTGAGGTGAGGCTGACTGGCCTGTAGTTCCCCAGATCCTCCTTCTTCCCTTTTTTAAAGATGGGCACTACATTAGCCTTTTTCCAGTCATCTGGGACCTCCCCCAATCGCCATGAGTTTTCAAAAATAATGGCTAATGGCTCTGCAATCTCACCCGCCAACTCCTTTAGCACCCTCGGATGCAGCGCATCCGGCCCCATGGACTTGTGCACGTCCAGTTTTTCTAAATAGTCCCGAACCACTTCTTTCTCCACAGAGGGTTGGCCACCTTCTCCCCATGCTGTACTGCCCAGTGCAGCAATCTGGGAGCTGACCTTGTGCGTGAAGACAGAGGCAAAAAAATCATTGAGTACATTAGCTTTTTCCACATCCTCGGTCACTAGGTTGCCTCCCTCATTCAGTAAGGGGCCCACACTTTCCTTGATTTTCTTCTTGTTGCTAACATACCTGAAGAAACCCTTCTTGTTACTCTTAACATCTCTTGCTAACTGCAACTCCAAGTGTGATTTGGCCTTCCTGATTTCACTCCTGCACGCCTGAGCAATATTTTTATACTCCTCCCTGGTCATTTGTCCAATCTTCCACTCCTTATAAGCCTCTTTTTTGCGTTTAAGATCAGCAAGGATTACACTGTTTAGCCAAGCTGGTCGCCTGCCATATTTACTATTCTTTCTACACATCGGGATGGTCTGTTCCTGCAACCTCAATAAGGATTCTTTAAAATACAGCCAGCTCTCCTGGACCCCTTTGCCCTTCATGTTATTCTCCCAGGGGATCCTGCCCATCTGTTCCCTGAGGGAGTCAAAGTCTGCTTTTCTGAAGTCCAGGGTCCGTATTCTGCTGCTCTCCTTTCTTCCTTGTGTCAGGATCCTGAACTCGACCATCTCATGGTCACTGCCTCCCAGGTTCCCATCCACTTTTGCTTCCCCTACTAGTTCTTCCCTGTTTGTGAGCAGCAGGTCAAGAAAAGCTTTGCCCCTAGTTGGTTCCTCCAGCACTTGCACCAGGAAATTGTCCCCTACACTATCCAAAAATTTCCTGGATTGTCTGTGCACCGCTGTATTGCTTTCCCAGCAGATATCAGGGTGATTAAAGTCTCCCATGAGAACCAGGGCCTGTGATCTAGCAACTTCTGCTAGTTGCCAGAAGAAAGCCTCGTCCACCTCGTCCCCCTGGTCTGGTGGTCTATAGCAGACTCCAACCACGACATCACCCTTGTTGCTCACACTTCTCAACTTTATCCAGAGACTCTCAGGTTTTTCTGCAGTATCATACCGGAGCTCTGAGCAGTCATACTCCTCTCTTACATACAACGCAACTCCCCCACCTTTTCTGCCCTGCCTGTCCTTCCTGAACAGTTTATATCCATCCATGACAGTACTCCAGTCATGTGAGTTATCCCACCAAGTCTCTGTTATTCCAATCACATCATAGTTCCCTGACTGTGCCAGGACTTCCAGTTCTCCCTGCTTGTTTCCCAGGCTTCTTGCATTTGTGTATAGGCACTTAAGATAACTCAAGATCGTCCCTCTTTCTCAGCATGAGACAGGAGTCCTCCCCTGTTGCGCTCTCCTGCTTGTGCTTCCTCCCAGGATCCCATTTCCCCACTTACCTCAGGGCTTTGGTCTCCTTCCCCCGGTGAACCTAGTTTAAAGCCCTCCTCACTAGGTTAGCCAGCCTGCTGGCGAAGATGCTCTTCCCTCTCTTCGTTAGGTGGAGCCCGTCTCTGCCTAGCACTCCTTCTTCTTGGAACACCATCCCATGGTCGAAGAATCCAAAGCCTTCTCTCCGACACCACCTGCGTAGCCATTCGTTGACTTCCACGATTCAACGGTCTCTACCCCGGCCTTTTCCTTGCACAGGGAGGATGGACGAGAACACCACTTGCGCCTCAAACTCCTTTATCCTTCTTCCCAGAGCCACGTAGTCTGCAGTGATCCGCTCAAGGTCATTCTTGGCAGTATCATTGGTGCCCACGTGGAGAAGCAGGAAGGGGTGGCGATCCGAGGGCTTGATGAGTCTCGGCAGTCTCTCCGTCACATCGTGTATCCTAGCTCCTGGCAAGCAGCAGACCTCTCGGTTTTCCCGGTCAGGGCGGCAGATAGATGACTCAGTCCCCCTGAGGAGGGAGTCCCCGACCACCACCACCCTCCTCCTCCTCTTGGGAGTGGTGGTCGTGGAACCCCCATCCCTAGGACAGTGCATCTTTTGCCTTCCAATCGGTGGAGTCTCCTTCTGCTCCCTTCCCTCAGATGGGCCATCTAGTCCACTCTCCGCATTAGCACCTGTAGAGAGAACATGGAAACGATTCCTCACCTGTATCTCCATTGCTGGTGCATGGACGCTCCTCTTTCTTCTTCTGGAGGTCACATGCTGCCAAACCTCCTCACAATCCTTCTGTCCCTGCTGCGCCTGCTCTGAATCTTCAGAACATTGTGGCCATAGAAGCATCTCCTGACGTCTGTCCAGGAAATCTTCATTTTCCCTTATGCAACGCAGAGTTGATACTTGTTTCTCCAGCCCTCGAACCTTCTCCTCCAATATGGAGACCAGCTTGCACTTTGTGCAGACAAAGTCGCTTCTGTCCTGCGGAAGAAAGACAAACATGGCACAACCTGTGCAGGTTACAACAGCTGATCGCTCACCTTCCATATCACCGTCCTCTTAGGAGCTTCCTCAACTGTTGCAGGAACTACTCGGAGAAACCTGCAGATGAAAGCCTCAGTGCGCTCTCCCTAGGCGAACTCCCAGGCAAACTCCCGCTGTTAGCCTCTGCTGTTCGCCGCTCAGCTGGTTCCCTGCTGACTGCCCTTATATACCAGTCAGGCCCACTCAAGGCCCAGCTGGAACAAAGCACTCCCAATTCACACTTTTCAAACAAACAAGCAAGCAATCAAGCACACGGTCAAACTGACCAACTGTCCCAGCAGCAGACACTCAGATACTCACCAACACAGCCCCCCTAATGCAGCACTTAGCGTACCTCCTCTCGGACAGCTCCCAGGCAAACTCCCGCTGTTAGCCTCTGCTGTTCGCCGCTCAGCTGGTTCGCTGCTGACTGCCCTTATATACCAGTCAGGCCCACTCAAGGCCCAGCTGGAACAAAGCACTCCCAATTCACACTTTTCAAACAAACAAGCAAGCAATCAAGCACACGGTCAAACTGACCAACTGTCCCAGCAGCAGACACTCAGATACTCACCAACACAGCCCCCCTAATGCAGCACTTAGCGTACCTCCTCTCGGACAGCTCCCAGGCAAACTCCCGCTGTTAGCCTCTGCTGTTCGCCGCTCAGCTGGTTCGCTGCTGACTGCCCTTATATACCAGTCAGGCCCACTCAAGGCCCAGCTGGAACAAAGCACTCCCTATTCACACTTTTCAAACAAACAAGCAAGCAATCAAGCACACGGTCAAACTGACCAACTGTCCCAGCAGCAGACACTCAGATACTCACCAACACAGCCCCCCTAATGCAGCACTTAGCGTACCTCCTCTCGGACAGCTCCCAGGCAAACTCCCGCTGTTAGCCTCTGCTGTTCGCCGCTCAGCTGGTTCCCTGCTGACTGCCCTTATATACCAGTCAGGCCCACTCAAGGCCCAGCTGGAACAAAGCACTCCCAATTCACACTTTTCAAACAAACAAGCAAGCAATCAAGCACACGGTCAAACTGACCAACTGTCCCAGCAGCAGACACTCAGATACTCACCAACACAGCCCCCCTAATGCAGCACTTAGCGTACCTCCTCTCGGACAGCTCCCAGGCAAACTCCCGCTGTTAGCCTCTGCTGTTCGCCGCTCAGCTGGTTCGCTGCTGACTGCCCTTATATACCAGTCAGGCCCACTCAAGGCCCAGCTGGAACAAAGCACTCCCAATTCACACTTTTCAAACAAACAAGCAAGCAATCAAGCACACGGTCAAACTGACCAACTGTCCCAGCAGCAGACACTCAGATACTCACCAACACAGCCCCCCTAATGCAGCACTTAGCGTACCTCCTCTCGGACAGCTCCCAGGCAAACTCCCGCTGTTAGCCTCTGCTGTTCGCCGCTCAGCTGGTTCGCTGCTGACTGCCCTTATATACCAGTCAGGCCCACTCAAGGCCCAGCTGGAACAAAGCACTCCCAATTCACACTTTTCAAACAAACAAGCAAGCAATCAAGCACACGGTCAAACTGACCAACTGTCCCAGCAGCAGACACTCAGATACTCACCAACACAGCCCCCCTAATGCAGCACTTAGCGTACCTCCTCTCGGACAGCTCCCAGGCAAACTCCCGCTGTTAGCCTCTGCTGTTCGCCGCTCAGCTTTAATAGCTTTCTACAGGGCAAAAGAGATAGATGCAGTATTAATATGAATAAAAAATAAGAATGAGGATGGTCCCTGTTACCAAAGTTAGGCTAAAATTCAAAAGGTCACATTCATCCCTCGTGTGCCCAAAAATAAAGCATTAAACAGTATAAAATGTTATCCAGTCTTTTCACTGAACGAATTTCACTGAAAATAGCAGGAATAAAGTGATCAAAAATTTTAGCCTGAAGCCAACAATTAGAAGCAATGCTCAAGCTGTATGTTTCTGGGAAGCTTGTAAAGGAAGATTGCTGCAAATAAAACTCAACATGACTCCATTACTGAACTTCCACCAAAGGAACTTCAGTAGTTATATCTGGCCAATACATTAGATTAGACTAATTTTCTTAAGCAGTGGAAAACCACCCTAGATAAAAATAATGGGCAATATACATTAATAATAATTATACATTACATATCTTAGTGCTTTTCATCAAGAAGTCTGCAAGTGCTTACGAACAGTTTGATTAAGCCTCACAACACTCTGGAAAATAGGTGAGTATTCCCTCTCTCCCATCCACAGATGGGTAAAACAAGGCACAGAGAATTGAAATAACTTGTCTCAAGTCACATAATGACTACAGCTGTTTGAAAAAATATTGGGGGTGAGAGGAAAGTGTGAAAAAATTAGATAGACTATTTTTTTTATTTTTGTTTTTAAAAATCCTTTACATTTTTGATTGTTTTTGACAAAAAAAAAATCCTAAAAAAAATCTCTAAAATGAAATACATTTTCATTTTGGAGTTCTCTCATTTTCCTTTTTGTTTTTTCAATGAACACTTTAATCCTTCAGAAGAAAACAGATATTATCAACTGTTACTATGTAAAAGGCATAAGCTTTCGTGGACTACAGCCCACACAAGTACTCCTGTTTTTCTTTTTGCGGATACAGACTAACACGGCTGCTACTCTGAAATATGTAAAAGGCATATTTCATCAAAAAACTTTTGAATAAAAAATTTCCACCATCTCTAATAAAGACTCACTGGAGGCACTGGATACAAAACCCAGGAGCCCTGTCTCTTAGTCCCCTGTTCTGACCATTAACAATGCTGTCTGCCCTAAGATATCATTAAGAAAAGGAAGGGGGTGGGGGGAAGATGATGACTCTAAAGGTGAATACAAAGATGCTTATAAACTAGTGGCTTGTACACGCGTAAACTATTTTACTCTACCTTATGCCCTAGACAAGAGAATATGCTTGAGGAGTCACATTCAAGCTAGGAAACACACACACACACACACACACACCATCTTTGCAGAAAACTGTACATGTTGTAAGTCAAAAGTCAGAATTCTTCATTGGGAGGAAGAAGGGAGGAATCTTTCTCTTGAATGTTTTAGCTGAAAGAGAGAGCAGCCAATCCCACTTCTCTGAGGAACGGAGCTTCATAGCAGATGTTTGTACAGTATTTGGAATGCAGTTTTGTCATGGAATTCAATAAAGGAAATTTCAAGGGGCTACTGCATGTATTTATAATGGTGTGAAATTTATTTTACCATTAAACAACATAGTCCACTAATGGTCAGTCACCCAAGTAAGAGGTTACCCAATTACTGTGCTGTTGGTGATAATTGTACCAATCAGTCCTTACTCTTGCACTATAGTATTTCAAAGGCTTTCCTTTATAGTGCTTGCAGTGGTCCACATCTGGGAGGACAAAGATGTTGCCTATCCTTTGTCTCAATGAAGTCACATTGTGTTCATTGCTTTGCTCTACAGGAAAAGACTTTTGGAAGAAATCCTTAGCACAGATCAATCCATGTCATCTTGATGCAGTGCAAAGGGCTTAGGCTGGGCGGGTGCCAGGGTTGAAGGGAAAAGAATGCCAGTTAACTCCACATAAGGGTTTAATTTTCCCATCAGTAAAGCACAACAGAGTCAAAGCAGGCTGGCAAAACAGGGCTTTCCATCATCACATGATTCAGAAGGAATGAACAGAACAGGGCAATTATCAAGTGATCCATTCCTTGTCATCCAGTCCCAGCTTCCGGCAGTCAGAGATTTAGGGACACACAGAGCATGGGGTTGCATCCCTGACCAACTTGGTGAATAGCCATTGTTGGACCCATCATCCATGAACGTATCTAATTCTTTTTGAAATCAGTTTCACAACATCCCCGGCAATGAGTTCCACACGTTGACTGTATGTTGTGGGAAGAAGTACTTCCTTATGTTTGTTTTAAACCTGCTGCCTGTTAATTTCATTGGGTGACCCCTGGTGTTATGCGAAGGGGTAAATAACACTTCCCTAGCCACTTTCTCCAAACCATTCATGATTTTATAAACCTCTATCATATCCCCCCCTTACTCATCTCTTTTCTAAGCTGAACAGTCCCAGTGTTTTTAATCTCTCCTTATATGGAAGCTGTTCCAAACCTTTAATCAGTGTTTAATACATGCCAGGGCTTGCCAGGGTTGAGACCTGGCACCTCTAAGCTTGGACTTGCTGCATCAATTGTGAATGTAAAAAAAATTGCTTGATCCCTCACACTTCTTTCACTACAAATTAAACACTGCCCTTAATTATTTTTGTTGCCTTTCTCTGTACCTTTTTCAATTCTAATGTGTCTTTTTTCAGACCGGGCAACCAACACAGCACACCGTATTCAAGGGGTGAGTGTACCATGAATTTACATAGTGGCATTATGATAGTTTCTGTGTTATCTGTCCCTTTCCTAATGAATCCTAGCATTCTGTTAGCTTTTTTGGCTGCTGCTGCTGCACATTGAGTGGATGTTTTCAGAGAACTATCCATGATGACACCAAGATCTCTTTCTTAAGTGGTAACAGCTAATTTAGACACCATCATTCTGTATGTAAAGTTAGGATTAGGTTTACCAATGTGCATTACTTTTCATTTATCAATTTTCAATTTCATCTGCCATTTTGTTGCTCAGTCACCCAGCTTCGTGAGAGCCCTTTGTAACTCTTCACAGTCATCTTTGGACATTGTTTTCTTAGAGTTAATAAAGGTACCTAACAACTACATCACTTACAAAACCCAAGCACTGAAAAGCAAGAAAATGAGTAGTTAGGGTATCAGAAATCTTACACAGCCCACATAATAAACACTCCAACTCTGATTCTCAGCAACAACCAACAGTAGATTTAAGGACAGAGGGATGCAAAGGACAGGATTCTCTTCCCAGCTCTGCTACAAGGTTTCTACATCACATTTGGCAGATCACTTGAGCTCAGATTCTCAATGGGAGTTAAATGAGTTGAAATCAGTGGGACTTATGCACCAAAATATCTTTGGGGATCTGGGTCTTAGCCTCTGTTCCTTGGTACCCCATCTGGAAAATGGAGCCAGGAATGTGGAAAGATAAAATCATTTCCCCAGATGCTGTAATTTCCTCCCACTTTTGAAAAGCAGCCTGGTGCAGTTCAAAGTTGGAAGACAAAAATATTTTGGGCCTGTGTACAAGGTGGGGTAATGTGCACTATGGGGTTGTGATTTTTAAAGAGCACTGACGTGTTGCACATTAATTGGTCCGTGTAGGCCCTGCTGGTGCACACTAAAAGTTCCCTAGTGCTCTCTGAAATAGTACTATGTCAATTAATGAGCCACATGTTAGTGCACTTTAGGAGTCACACCTCATAATGCACATTGCCACACGATGTAGACAAGCCCTTTTGTCTCCCTGATATTTTCCCTCTCGAATTCACTGACAAAGAATTCAGTCTAGTTTTCAAATAATGGCATTTCTTAAACATTTTACTATTCCTGCCCTGAAAAACTGCCTCTTGCACAGTCTGTACCAAAATCTGCTTATGTTTCAGATTCTGTGGTATTATGTGATTTCCTTGGGCAGAGAGAAGGACACAAAGGAACAATAGACATTGCATATTTTGCAAAAAGAAGCTATTTTAAGTATTTTAATCTGAAAAAGTACTGACACAATTTAATCACAGTTTTCAGAAAGCGTTATCATTGTCAATAAGTCTTAACTCTAAAAATGTGATGCCATGAGGGTTTTTAGTTTTCTTTTTTGAACTTCAAAGGTGGGGGAGGGGGTCAAATTATAATGAGGCTGTGGCTGTATGCTTAATTTTGAACAAGTTGTCACCTCTTCAAATAAAATACACACAGGTATAGAGCTATGACCAGAACCCTGGGTCTACAGTTCCTACATTTAAAAAAAGATTGTGAGGTGTTCAGATGCTATAGCATTGAGGGCCATATAATTGTCATAGATAGATCCCAAACACAAGCTTCTACTACCAGGGCCAGCTCTGGCTTTTTTGCCACCCCAGGCAAAAAAGCCTCCCACCGCCCCCCACCCCCCGGTGGGGAGCGCGGCAGGGGAGGGCCCGAGCCCGGCCACAGCCACGCTCTCCTTGACTGGCCGGAGCGCCGTGGAGAGGGCAGTGAGCCCGGCCGGGGCCCCGCTCTCCCCGACCGGCCGGAGCGCCAGGAGGAGGGCGGAGAGCCCTGCCACGGCCCCGCACTCCCCAGGTGAGTGCCGCCCCCTCCAGGTGCTGCCCCAAGCACATGGTTGGAGGGCTGGTGCCTGGAGCCGGCCCTGTCTACCACTCAAGCTGAAAGATCTCTGTAAGTAGCTGTCTATGGAATAAGCCTTAAGTTCTTTTGAACATGTAACCATCCAGTAAAGGGCACATGTGCAAACATACACACACAGAGTGTCCAATCCTGCTCTTGCAAAGATTTAATGGCAAAAAAATTCAATTAATATCAATGAGAGCAGGACTGAGCTAAGAATTCCCATGAGAAATAGCCAGATTATGAGAATTCAGTGTGATTTAATTGTGAAAAGTTTGAAGGGGTAGTAACAAGCCACTTTTGATCTAGAGGGAAACAAAGAAAGATTAGGCAAAACTCATCATTGCAAGTCAGGGTATTTTTTTAATGGCTGGACTCAAGAATAAAGCTGGGCAAAATGTTTCAGACAAAAACTTTTTTTCAATAAACGAAGCAGATTTGGGCAGACCGAAACGTTTTGCAAATTTGTGCTGAATTCGCCTAGTCAGTCCAGTCTAACTAATTTTTTTCAATTTGAAACAACTTTTTAGTTTCAATTTTATTTTAAAAATAGGTTAAAAAAGTCAAACTAAACAATTTTATTTTTATTTTTACAGTATGCAAAAAAAAAAAAAAAAAGAATGCTTTTTGTTTCTGGTCAAGCCAAAACTAACTTTATTCCCTCTTGGGTTTTTCTGTTTGGTTTGGTTTGTTTTTTGTTTGGCCAGCAAAAAAAAAAAAAAAGAAAAAAAGAAAAGAAAAGTTTACTCAAGGACCATTTGGATAATGAGTAATTTTCTTATACCTGCACAGTAAACTGGCAATTTTCAGGCCAAATTTTGAGGCCTAATTCAGTCCCTGGTCTTCTCTTTGGGTAGACCAGCTAAACACTTCCCCTTGCTTAGGGCTTGTAATATCTCCACACTCAAGCCCTTAGGAAGCAACAGATCACAGCTATAACACAAATGTATTCCCTGTATTGCTGTTTCTCTGATTATTTATAACCACTGTCCTTTGCAGGTAGAATAGCTTGCTTTGCTCCCCCCCCCCTTTTTTTATAAGTGAATGCCATGATCATGGCAGACTGGAAACCCTAGGTGTGGGGGTCAGCATTGCTGATGTAGCAGCTATCATGGCTGCCTTCCAAGCACTTGATCTGGGTTCAGTTCTCAGCCAGCACAGTGTCTTGTTAGCTGGAAACATTACGGATGGAATTTTCAGAAGTTCTCACCAGCGATCTAACTCCACTCACAATGAAATCCAGGAGTAGAGTTAGGCCAATGCTGACAGCAAGTTTAGAAAATCCTATCCTAGGAAACAAGTCCTCTGTTTATCCATTGCATGGATGCATTGGCAGGATAATCTTCCTCACCTTGCAAGCCAATATACTTTTACCCTGACTGAAAAGATAACCTTGAAAGATAGTTCCATGTCCATGTCTTTGATCCAAGGCTGCCAATTGTGATGCAGACACTTGTCCGCTAGGAATCAGACTGAAAATGCCAACTTATTTCTCTTAGGCCACTAAATAGAAATCAAACGTTAACAACTTTGAGTCATTTTTGACATAGGTTGGTTTCAGACTGAGGCTCTATATTCTCTATACAGCAGTACAAATCCCTTGAGATATCCAGCCCTCCCGCTCTCCGGCTTCCCTCGAAATATTATATTCCATACTACATGTCTCAGTTTATGGTTTAAGGGTGTTTAAAGATGAGCCCAAACCAAAATTCTGGATCTGAATGTCCCTGAATTTTGGGAAAGTTTGAATGTGGATCCAAACTTTGTGGGGCATTCTTATCTTCATGGGTCTAAAGCAAAACTCCGTATACCAAAACCCCCACACTCTGGAAAGGTTTCACACCCAGATTTGAAGTTGTGGTCAAGGGTCATCTTTAATTTACATCAGGGTCTGTAAATAAAGAATTGGGAACACTATATGTGCTTTTTTAGTTAGGCTTTTAATACAGTTGTGATTTTATATTTGTTTTTCTTACTTTGAGGTCTTTCCAATTCATTGCAATCTTGAGTGTGAATATTCTCTCATAATTTTTTAATCCATTTAGTTTACACAACCAGAAATGAAACTGTATGTGATCTAGTATGTGTGAAGAAATGTTTATGAAATAATCCTTAAGGCTATCTAGCATGAATCTGTTGCCAGACAGACAGGCAAGCAAATTCTTTGTTTTCCATATGACCTATAAAACTATTCCATCTTATGTGCTTTTCTGAACTTTACTTTCACATAATCTACTTTCAATAAATTGTTTTGGCCCTTTGGCCAGTCGCTGGTGTGTCCTGTATTTCTGTCTGTCTTCTACATCGTGTGTAGGGCTAGACACACATTTTTTTGATGAACAGCTTTTTCGCCTTAGAATGCATTTTTTTGGTGCTACAAAATAAACAACAAATTCTGGTCAAATTGACAAATAGTTTCTGCCAAGAAAAAAATAGAAAACCAATTCAAATATTTCAAAATATTTTATATTGACATTTCATTTTGAAATGGCTTTTCAAATTCAAATTTGACCAATTAAAAAAAATACAAAAAAGGGTGACAAACATCTGAGAATGGCCAAATCAAAATGAAAACCTCAAAAATAACAAAAAATAGTTTTGAGACAACCAAAACACTTCAGTCAAGTAGAAATGAAATTTTAAAAAGTTTCAAATCGACCAGAAATTTTTTTTTGACTCAAATTAGAATTTTTTCAAGTCTTTTAATTCAATGAAAAAAATTTTTTAATGGTTTCACTTTGAATCAACCTGGATTTTTTCCTGAATTTTTTTTTTTTTTGTGGATCATTATTTGCTCAGCTGAAAAGTGTAAGCTTTTCAGGGTAGGGGTTGTCTTCTATTTATGTCTTGTACAGGACCAAGTACATGGTCAGTGCTTAATAAACAATAATAATTAAGGCATATGTACACAGGGAAAAGTGGTCAGCTAGGTACAGTGATGGACAAGGCATGCAACTTGCAAAATAATCTCTAGGAGTGATGGCTCACGGGGCTTGGTTACAGAATACAGATCCTTTTACCTCTAGATTGCCAGTTTAAATCCAGTCCTACAAGGTAGATATTACAATAACAGCAGTTTAGTGGCTTATGAGAAAGGAGTTTTTGATCCCAGTCCAGTTTGCAAGGGGTGTTCCCATCACACAAACAACCACCATGTCTGAAACTAACTGACATGCCTGTTTGCAGTTTCACTAGATTGACTGGGGATGGGAACTGATTAACCCTTTCACCCTTAACTGTGTTTCTTCCAGGTTAGAGATGAGGAACACTGTGAGGGAAGTGTGTGCTGCTACCCATGCTATTTGTATTTTTGGACACTGGATTTATCATCCCATGGGTGACAAAATTCAATCCCCTTCATTGGAGATAAATTCCCTTCAATAGTTAAAGAAAAAATATTTCGCCATTATGATCAGATTGCATCCAACATAAAGTAGGTGTGTAATCAGAGTATTAAATGTGAAGGGGTGGACAAGTATAGTAAAAACAACAGAAGTTGTCAATGAAATATCTTCAGACAATGAAATATTTGGAAAGATTATAAAGAGTTATGTAACTTCTAATATATCAGCATGTCAAAAAGATTGGAAATGTTTCTTACACCAGTATGAAAATAAAGAGATTTCACCTAGGTTTTATCCTGACAAAGATTTTTTTTTAAATATAAAAATATATTGAAGTATTTAAATGGCATGTCAAATGTAAACCTACCCATGCACTAACACTTCAAAAATATAATCAGACATCATTTTTACCTGATAGAATTTTTCATGTTATAATATTAATGGTGAGGCTCAGATGCAGAAATACCAGTGGATTTGTAATTTTTACTTCTTTTCTCTTTAATTTCCAAAACGTCATTCTGCCCCCAGCTGGTTAAAACATCACTGACATAGGAGGCTGAAAGGGAGAGAATACTGAACCTATGAACTCTGCTGATCCTCAGATGATGCTTACAATTTGCATGCAAAGTATCAGCAGCTTTACTGTGCAGCATAGGTGCTAACACGATTCTCAGTTCTTATGCAAGTATATCCTGCACTTGCTTCATTATAGTACTAACAGCAAAAGATTGAAATAGTTTTCAGAAAACAGAGCTCATTGACTATTGCCACAGTACGTTACAAATAATGAGCTACAGATAATCGGTCATACGGTAATTTCTTGGCCTGTATCAGATAAACTGAAAAATGGAAAATTAATAATGATTCTTATTGCTGTGAGACTCCAGAAAGTTGTATGCATCCGCTGGGGTGAATTTCTTCATGCTTGCTAATCTACCTGTCTATTTATCTTTGTCTTTAGAGTTTTAGTCTATATTCCTGAAAATGGCACATACATATATAATGATTTACATGACTTTTACTTTCTTTTTCAGGTATAATTCCACCACATTCTGTGTCTCTTAGGGAGAAAGAAAAGCAAAGCAAGAGAGAATGTAAGGAGGTAGAAAAGGAGAGAGAGAAAATGTTATTCATCTTCAGAGCCAAAAACTCTCATTCACCCCTCAACTTCCCTCTACCATCTCCTATCATAGATCAGGGCATCTCTTCTGATACAGCTAAAGAATAGATTACAGACATCTTCAAATTCACTTAACTTACTTTCTATTCCATATTTACTTTCTATTTTTCATATGCAGCTGCCTG
The DNA here is from genome assembly GCF_027887155.1 of Malaclemys terrapin pileata. Lineage (NCBI taxonomy): Eukaryota > Metazoa > Chordata > Testudines > Emydidae > Malaclemys > Malaclemys terrapin. The sequence goes on along the minus strand of NC_071508.1, from coordinate 127,280,233 downwards.
TGTCACTTCATCAATCCACTCCCTGTTTGACGGCCCTGATGCATCCTTCCAGGTTCTCAATGTTCGTTTTTGACATCACCAGACTAAAGGGGACAACATCAAGTAGCCTAGGCCCAAAATTTAGGCTTTGTGCATGAAAGTAAAGGTTTTAAAGAAAATCTAATACAAATGGAAATGTTCATGTTTTGTTTTATTTAACCTAAACATTCTGTTAACACTTAACAAAATAAACAGAAAAAAGAAGGGATTTTAAACAGAACAGTGAAGTTGACTAACAGACCAGTCTAGTTTCCCTGTCCGAGCTGAAATTCAAAGCACAAAGAAAGCACTCCCTCCCCACAGCCTCTAGTAATGATGTTATATGACACAGAATCTACCAAACACAGCTATCCAGAGTTTTCTGATAGTACCACATTCTCATCTGGATCTGCAGTCCTGGGTATGGGTCATCTCAAGAACTGTTAGTCTCACATGATCTGTGCTGGAACTGAGGGAGCAAGACTGGGAGTGTTGCAATCCCACAAAGCATTATGGGAGCATAAATTTAATTGTGAATTTACACTGTCAAAAGATAAAGCTTCAGGACCTAGCAGAGGAGTTGCTAGGACATGATGAGGATCATTCAGTTACCCTCAGAAGAAAATCAGGAGAGTGGATTTGGGAGGGATCGGGCCTACCAAGAGCACACTAAAGTTGCCAAACGATGCAGTAGATGCACCAAGTTACCTCCAAGAGCAAGCAAGCTCAGCAAGCCCACTGAAGATGATAGAGAAGAAGATGGACAGAACTAGCTGTCCCTGAAGACTCTACTCCCTGAAGCAGAGAGGGGCAGGTCTACCAGGCCTAGGGTTACCATTCGTCCGGATTTACCCGGACATGTCCTCCTTTTTGTGCTAAAAATAGCGTCCGGGGGGAATTTGTAAAGCACTCACAATGTCCGGGATTTCCCCCCCGCAGAGCAGAGCGAGCGGCTGGGAGGGCTGCAGGGAAGTCCCGGGCTGGACTCAGGAGCAGCTGTAGAGGAGCCGGATCCGCCCTGCATTCTGAGCCGGCAGCTCCCTTGCAGCCCGGTCCAGCAGCACTGTGCAGGGCCAGACCGGGTTTTGTTGTGCAGGGCCAGGGACCGGGTTTTGTTGTGCTGGGGAGCTCAGCCACGTGTCCGGCTCGGCTGCACAGAGCCCAACACTCTGTTCTGAGCAGCAGGGTAAGGGGGACCGGGGGCAGGAAGGTTCTGGAGGTGGCAGTCAAGAAACGGGGGGGGCTTTTTGGGGGGAGTGGAGAAAGTTTTGGGCAGTCAGGGTACAGGTAGGGGGTAGGGTCCTGGGGGGTAGTTGGGGGGGGTCTTAGGAGGGGGCAGTTAGGGGACAAGGAACAGGGAGTCTTAGGTAGGGGGTGGGGTTCTGGAGGGCAGTTAGGAGCAGGGGTCCCAGGAGGGGGCAGTCAGGGGACAAGGAGCAGGGGGGGAGTGTTTGGGAGTTCTGGGGGGGGCTGTCAGGTGGCAGGGGTGGGGAGATGGATCGGAGCAGTCAGGGGACAGGGAGCAGAGGGGTTTAGATGGGTTGGGAGTTCTGGGGGGGGGCTGTCAGGGGGTGGGGAGTGGTTGGATGGGGCGTGGGAGTCCCAGGGGTCTGTCTGGGGGTGGGGGTGTGGATAAGGGTTGGGGCAGTCAGGGGACAAGAGGCAGGGAGGCTTAGATAGGGAGTGGAGTCCTGGGGGGCAGTTAGGGGCAGGGGTCCCAGGAGGGGGCAGTCAGGGGACAAGGAACGGGGGGAGGGTTGGGGGTTCTGGGGGGGTGGGAAGTGGGAGGGGCAGGGGCGGGGCTAGGGCGGGGCTCCTCCCGTCCTCTTTTTTTCTTGCTGAAATATGGTAACCCTAACCAGGCCACACCATGAGATGCCTGTTTGGAACGTGAGTCCACCAGATCACAGAAGGCTACTCCCCAATGAAACAATAGCAGGTGGAAGGTACTAGTGCTGTTTCAGAGAAGGTGATTTGGAAGTCTGAAGGGGTGGGAGGAAGGCATCCTCGGATGTTCAGCTAATTCTATTAAGAACCCTAATCTCTGTGGGAGTTACCTAAACCATACAGACATCTGACCCTTTTCAAATTTGCCTTTCATTAGTTTTAAAGCTTTAACTTCACTTAGCCACTCACCTTGCAACTCTGGTTTGAATTTTCCATTTTCTATAACCACACCCTGGTGTGTGTACATTATTTCTTATATATTACAGCAGCTGGGGTTCCTTTGTTTTCCTCCTTCTTTTACTTGTCCCACGGCAGTGGCTATAACATATTCCTAATCAGATGAGTGCTGGATATGGTAGCCCCTTTCCATTGTCCTTTTTAAAATGTCTCTTCATTGTGCCTCTGATCAGAGATGATCCGAAGAGGAGCCTGGGGAAGGGCTGAGCACATGCCAAAGACATTGAGAACAATTCTCTTTTGACAAGCAGCCAATCTGTGAACTACTGTGTCGGCAAAGAAGAAAAAAAATGTACAACCAGATACTTCCAATCTGACATTAGAGAGTGAACTTACAACAGGATCCAATAAAAATAAATGTGTTCTCCATTACATACTAGCTATCGTGCTGTGACTAATTTCCATAGGGCCAAATTCTCTGCTGGTGAGAGTTCAATGGAACTGTGCCCATATACACGAGCAGAGAATTTGGGCCACAATGTGTTCCAAAATTACAGTACCTAGTACTTGCCGAGATCACAAACTCACGGAAGCCACTAAATTGCTAAAAAGAAGAAGTGAGAATGGCGTAAAGAGTAAATTGACACATTTCCAGTTCTGATTTATTTTTTCTGTGTAACCTTTTCATTTAAAGAACTGCAAAAAATTATGATCCTAAAAGCTTTGATTCTATATTTGACTTTTGCAGGTTTCCTTGACCCCAGCAGAATTCTTTTCAAAATCCTGTCATGATTTGTGGTCAAATCTAAATCCAAATCAAGTCCGCATGAGGCGAGTGGAAAAACCCTGTCTCCATCTTGTTGTCTTGAATGTCCTATGGTTGCATAATAACAAAATGCCTTTGTTCTCATGACTAAAGTATGCATCAAGAATCAAAGAAGCAAGAAAAAAAGGAATGTTCCAAGCTATTACTGTAACAATCCAATTACAATGCCTATCAAACTTAACTTCACAGGTTATAGCTCCTAATTGCCTGACAAAAATTGACACTTCAGTCGCAACAGCATAATATAATCAGAGTCCAAATTAAATTTGATCGTGGGCAGAAAACGATGCTATCATTCGGCGGCATGGAAACAGGAGATCAACTAGCATGATATCAAGGATCAGAAATGAAAATTATTCATTAATGGCAATGGTTTCCTGATAATGGAAATGACACAGTTCAGACGGCTTCGTAAAAACACTATTAATTAAAAAGATGATAGACCTAACAAGGCATAGAAACCAGTGGAACCTTTTTGCTGTGCTTGTTAAGGTGAAGGATGACAATGTTTAAGAACAGAAGTTTATGCACTTTTGTGAAAAGTATTCCGCTGATTCTGTAGCAAGTTTACTGGTTCTTGCTTAGTGAAGCATCTTTCTCTAGGGTACTATGTTACAGGGACATAAAAAGTGGCTAAGGCCATAATATGGCATTGTAATAAGCATGACTAGTAGTGGCTATAAAATAGAAGGGTCCAATTCATAAAAAAATGCACATGGGATTTTTGCATACTCCCAAGAAAAAAGTGCAGAGAAAACTGTTTTATTTTCCTGTGCAAGCAGCTGTGTCCTACAGAGGCACAGTAGCAACCCAGTGACCCTCCTTCAAACATTAAAGCTTTTCTTGTTCATCAGAAAGAAAGGCAAATGTCCAAAACACTGTTCTAACATCTACAGTGTGGCATAGTGTAGCCTATGAGATCCTGTGGATAGGAGAGACACTTATAAGTGCTACTATAACACTACTATGTTAGAATCATAGAATATTAGGTTTGAAAGAGACCTCAGGAGGTCATCTAGTCCAATCCCCTGCTCAAAGCAGGATCAACACCGTTCAGTTCTGTATGCAGTACAACAATAGCTATGCCCCCTGAGATACTGGTCATTGACACCAATGAGCATTTCACCACTGACTTCACTGGAAGTAGAATTAAATACAAGTTGCCAAGTCTAGCAAGATGGTGGGCTTGCTTGGCTGCCATTGAAGTCACAGGCAGATTAAGGTGCTCTTCCAGGAAGCATTTGCCATCCCATAGAACAGTGAACATCAGCATTTATTTTCTAAACTAATTTTCTGCAGTATGTTTCTTTGCTTTAGTCAATTTAAAAGGAAAGACAAAAACATGAGAACAAAAGTCTGCATTGTATTGTTCAGGACTGTGTGTCCTCTGTGCTGTGATTCTGTTACCATTGAGAGAATCACGGGGTGCAAGACTATAAGATCCTGAGTTCCTCCTGCCAGGCCAAGCATTCCCCCCAGGAACAGGAAAAGGAGATTATTGTTCCAATTTAAGATTCACAAAACCAGTTACTTCAATGGATTTAAGATAAATATCTCTACAGTTGTATATGTATGCCCCCATGTGCCTCATCACCACTGAAATACAGATCATACATTTTAAAATACCTTGAATCCCAAATTGGAATAATAATCTCCTTTTCCCCTGAAAACATTTCTTAATATACTTCTAGTATATTACAAAGAAAAAAGAAAAACCCAACACTAAAATAGCAGAGCTAGATTTAAAGAGTATGAAGTAAACAACGTTCTCTATTGCAAGAATTTCTATAAATCTCATGATGGAAGATTTCAAAAGGTTCAGGATTGAATGCTTTATCTAAACTTAGTTTAGCCTGAAGGCCTTCTGTCTCCATACAATCCTACCCCTTCCAATGGGCTCTTTGACAGACCTCCCCCGGGGGACAACCCACATAGTCAGTATTGTCTTCTTATGGGTGTCAAGGGATGAAAAAAGATTAGTGGCTTGCTAACCTCCTCCACTATCTACCCTCTTTCTGGTGTCTTTGGAAACTGCATCATGCAGCAGGGACACTGCACAGATCCGGAACAACCTTCAGTGGCCCTCACCTCCTTCTTCCCTAGTAGCAGGGAGAGGAAAGCAGCAAAGTGCTGCTACCACTTGTTCACAGGAATCTGGTTTGGAGACACACCTGCACAAGCATCTGCAAGTGGTTGCTAGGGAAAACCCAAGGTTTAGACCCCTAGAAAGTGCACTCAGAATGAAAGCAGAAATATAGTAACTCCCTCAAAGAAAGGACATGAAATATAGACACTTTTTCCCCAGAGAAGATTAGTCAAAATGGTTTCCTTTGTCCCTGGTGTGTCCATGAAGTAGGCTTAACCAAGGAAACCCATGTGCCTTATCCCCACCCAAAACCCACTAAATACCCAGCTTTGACAAAAGTTTCACTGATATGAAAATATTCATACAAAACTTTTTGCGAAAGCACCAAGAACTTGCAAATAGGCAAATAATGGATGTTTTTTATTTGGCATCAAATATTTCGCATAGCTCCAGTATGCAGACAGTACTTGGAGCGTACCTGGATCTCTGACTTTCCTTTTTTAAAAATCAGTCAGTAATATCTCAATTATATGGCCTTGAGCCAGGGCGGCAGTTACTGGTGGAACCGCTAGTGGTAAGGTCCCTGGGACACAACTCTCCTCATCTCAACTTGTCCTCTGCCAGTAGTCACTCTGTTGCAGTGGTGGTCTCTCTTCCAGTAGGTAGTGACTTGGCCCTCTGACCAGGTCACCACAGAAGTCCACCTCTTTCCAGAGTTACAGAGTCCAACAAATTACAGAAGTCTGACATCCCCCCAAAAGGAGTTTCTGGCCCAACTCTGCGCTTCCGAAAGCATCACACCCTTACTTCAAGGCTTTCAATATCTTTATCCCCCAATCTCAAGGGGGGGAGGAGTTATGCCACCTTTGTAGCTGGATGGTAGGAGAGCCTTGGCTCTCCTCCATTGGGCTCTAACCCAGGCCCTGTGAGTGGCAGCAATATCAAGCACTTAGCAGTGTTCCAATGCTGCCTCCCTGGGCCACTCCTACCACTTACTTTCTCAGTTGAGGACATTGTCAAAGTCTCTCAAACAATCCAAGAAAAGATAGAGTGAAGGGTTCCTTAGGCCTTATGGAAAAGCTAGTACTATCTCCTCTGGCCTGGGGTAGCTGCCATTTGTGGATCTCCCTTCCCTGCAGCAAGGATTCCTGCTGTACCCTTCCTCAGGATTAGGTCTGTCCCCCTATCCTAATTGCTGTCTGTTTTTCTTTAATCTCCTTTTTTTCTCCTAATTTCTTTAAGAGAGTAAAATATTAAAAGCAGCTACCCAATACTGGCAGCAATGGATTCATAAGACAGTAATTAAGCTACCACATGATCATACGTAGGCACTAATATACTGACCCCTGCTGAAAGGACTTTTACAGAAGACTAGAATAGAAAAAAAAAGTGTCATGTAAGATTTCCCCCACACACACCATTTCATAAGGAAAAACTACATTTTCATCTCCAACCTCTCTGATCACCCCATGGTAAATTTAAACTGAGGTAGATGTGATTATTTTAAGAACATAGGGTCAGATTCAAACCTGACTGACACCAGAATTACTCTAATGGATTTGCTCTAGATTTATGCTGGTGTCAATGAGGTAAAAAATTGGCTATTGTGGTTAAAATATAAAAACTATAGTTCTAATGCTGCAAAGGGATCCACCCTCACGGACTCATGCCCACATGGAATTCCATTACCTTCAATGAGACTTCACGTGGGCATAGCAGTTGGGGCAGGAGGACCTTTGCAGGAGCTAATGTACACTAGCTACCATTTGTATGGTTTTAATGTGGGTTTCAGTATTTGATGTATACAGCCTATGATTCCTCAGTTTTCCAGCAGTGTGCACTGGACCAGGAAATACAGGGCATTAGGAGGAAAATAAATAATGGAATTCAGCTTAACAGGGTTGCTGGCCCATTTTCAGATCCCCCATTCTAAAACTTGCAAGAATCACCATTAGGCATTTTGCCAAGATCATTCCCTTGGTGAATGCAGGCTTATGCACCACTCAAGAGGAGTCCGTTAATGACTACAACGATCCACAGCTGTTTACAGTTTTATACTCAGTGGTGGACCAGGCAATAAGCTTGATCCGACAATGAGGCTGTTGGGCTCTCACGGCAAGAGGAGACATCATATCAGCTATTTATTTGTTCATATTGTGAGTGACTAGCCGCATAGCTTGGAAGGGCTGTAGGAAGCAGGCAGAGGAACAGGTGTGAGCAGTTGTGGAGCTGTGCATGGGCTTGAAAACGATGGAACAAATGCACAAAGATACATTTAGAGACAGACTTAAATACAGTAGAACCTCAGAGTTAGGAACACCTTGGGAATGGAGGTTGTTTGTAACTCTGAAACGTTCGTAACTGCGAACAAAACGTTATAGTTGTTCTTTCAAAGTTTACAACTGAACATTGACTAAAACAGCTTTGAAACTTTACTATGCAGAAGAAAAATGCTGCTTTTAACCATCTTAATTTAAATGAAACAAGCACAGGAACAGTTTCCTTACTTTGTCAAATCTTTTTTTTTAAACTTTCCCTTAATATTTTTTAGTAGTTTACGTTTAACACAGTACTGTATTGTACTTCTGGTTCCAAATGAGGTGTGTGATTGACTGGTCAGCTTGTAACTCTGGTGTTCATAACTCTGAGGTTCTACTGTAGTCCAAAAATGTAATGAAATAAATAGGAAATTTAGAAGACCATTTAAAGTTGCCCCAGAAAAGTATATGGAGATATTCTTGGCCACATATGTAAAGAGACTAAAAAGTATAGAAAGGATTCATCAGCTAGATACACATTTAGTGTAGTCTTCTATGAATTAATATAATCCACTTCAGACTCAGTGCTTTTTCTGTGAATGAAATAAACTAGTACAGCTACTTTCCATAGTACAGGCTGGTCTCCAGAAAAAATGACATTTGAAGTATAGACCAATTACAAAACAACTGTTAATGGACCGGTAGGAGGTTATGCATAAGGGACATGCATAGTAAGTTTTTTATTAATTATTATTATTGGACAGTATACACAATTTTTACATATGTGGTTATTTGGTAGTGTTTGGGGTGAAAAATAATGTAAGAATATACCATGGTGGCAGGTGTCTTAAAAATACCTCAGATAGACAAGGCAAAAATTATGGAGTCATTTGGGCATACTAGCATTTGATAGCATGGGATACAAAAAAAAAAAAAAAAAAGATAGAGATTGAGGCCAGTTTATGCCAGCAAGGTTTAGGCTACAAGTTTAGACCATGTCAAGGACTAACATGATAATCCAGTTCAAAAAAGAATTAAGCACTCCTGAAAAAACACTCCTATATATCAAAAGCATTTGGCACATATTAATTCCCAGGCGGCTTTGGAAAGAGACTAACCACACAGCAGCAATTGATGAAATCAAAAAAATTAGCCAAAGAGTAGGTTTTAGATTTTAAAGTATGACCTAGCAACATGCATTGGTCCAGGTTTGTTTTACTCAGGATTCCATTTATCATTAGGGCCAGCAATTTTCAATCCTATCAGTTCACCTGGTTCCCAGAAGTTCTGCATCTGAGGCAAGGGCTTATTACAACCTTATAGGAACCATTAAGGACATGTCTGTGGCCAGCTGATCAAGTAATTTATTGATTAGCCATGTAGCAGTAAGTCAAAATAAAAAAATTCTAAGGGAAAAGATGACACTCTGTATTTTGACAAGAAGGATATGGGCACAAAAGGGACTGGAGTATTTATTTTTAATTCTACAAGGAAGATTTTCCACAGTGGGAAATACTTAATTGATTAACTACAAAGGGGAGCATGTCCTAAGCCCAACTAACTTTGTTGGAGTTATGAGATCATTCACACCAGATGAAGATCTACCCCAAAATATTTTGTTAATGTAATGGCAAGTTTAAGCAATTAAAAGACGAAAAAATGTCAGGAAATGCAAAAATTAAATTTCTTTAGGGACATCAACTTGGCCATGTTGCCTACATGTAGTATTTTACAGGATACATTTAAACAAAATATAGGCATAGAAAATAATAGATATGTACAATATGTGGCTGTAGGAAAATGATCTTTCATTTCTTGATTCCTCAATATTAGGTGGGGAAAGCACCTATAATATGAAACAGGGAGCAGAACGGTGAGTAAAACGGAACCATACAAGAATAGTGAGGCGTTGAAGATTCTATTGACTATTCTATTGACCCACTATCTGCCTGAGTGCACTCATGTCCTTGAGAACCCAAGACAAAGCAAATTTCCAGAGTAGGAGCCCAGGCCACATTCAGCTTTGAAAATTCCCCTTTTTATGTCAGCACCCAAAATTGGATACCCAAAACGTACGTTGCATGACTTTGAATTACCTTCTGAAAATTCCCCTGTTCATCTCTATGCCATGTATACTTAGAAGGACCTTCAATAAATAGGATAAAGGTGATTCTGAAATCATCCACATCTTCCTAATATAAGTTCTTGTCAAAGAGTGCAGCTGGATTTTGAAGGAAAGCCTTTGTATTTTACCTTCATATATTTTTCTTGGAGAGACTGCCATCTAAATATTGACAGCCACTCAGAATGACAATAGTACACTGTGCTATAAAATACTATTTCAACTTGAACTATTATCCTAACTGCTTGTTATTTAGGAGTTATAGGGCTTTTTAAAAAAATGGAAATACAACCCCACAGTACCTAAAATGTATCATGTTTCAGGGCACCAGGACTTGTGGAAAATAAGTCTTAGATGCCTATACAGCTCTTTTAAAGGTTTTTTAAAATCTTACATAGTTTCTTAAGACTTGGAAAACTCCTTCAATATCATGTTAGTCAGATCAAAGTAAATATATAATTAGTATGAGCAGGTTAACTTTGTATAATATTAACAATCCGATTTCTGAGAGAAAAAATAAATTACGAAAGTAAAAAAATTAGAATATGATTAGAGGCAATGCTGTAGCAACAAGCCAAGCCAGGGGTTTGGAAGAGGATTTCTTTAAAAATAGGAATGAGGTTTGTTGCTTTCCCTCTCACCCCATTTTATAGCCCCTTGCTTCAGCAACAACTCTGCTTCTGGATTTTATTCTCTATTGATACCTAAGGGATTAAACCAGTGAAGAATCTCTATTTCATATATATATTTCTTTAGACACTCAAGATGCCAGTTTATACTCACAGACAAAACTAAAACTGCAGTCTTAGCAATCTTCTGTAGACTCTTCTCTTATCAGATTTTGTTACAGCAAAGTGCTAGCCAAGAAAAGACTTACACACTTCTACTCCTATTCATTCTTACCTGCAACTATCAAGGTGGAAGTAGCTACAGTAACAAGTGCATGGCACTGTATCAGGATATAGGATGTCATGTGATCTAACAAAACCTGATGTAACAAGGCGGATGTGCCATGATTCATCAGTCAGGCAGGGAAATGCTACTTCTCTTTTTTTATTTTACTTTAAAAAAATAAATGGGTAATTCCCCACAATTCAGCTATTAGGCTTCAATCCACAGGAGTCTGCTGCTATCTGCAGGTAAAATATTCTACTACTGAGCAAAAAAAAAAATTAGAAAACAAAGCCAAGCAATTAGCTTTCAGTCTTAATTTTGCTTTCTGCAGGATGAATTGAGATGGCGATTCCTCAGATGGGGTGCAAAATACCTTACCTTCATGCTATTGCTACAAATAATAGTAATTCCACACTCACAGTGCAATTCATTGCTGCACTGGTTCCAGGGCCAGCCAGGAACAGAGGGCAGGTTCAGTCCCAGCCCAGGCCAGGGCAGTCCTGATGCAATTAACTCTAAATCCCATTGCAAAAGTATAGAATCAGTGGGCATAAGAGCACTCTGGCCACTCCCTCTCCCATTTTACCCTCAACATGCTTCTCACCAGCCCGGGAATGCCTCCTGAAACTGGGATCTCCTGCTGACGGAGTGGGACACAGAGCTGGTTCAGTGGATGCCAGGAGTATTTCTCAGGGGAGTGGATGCTGTGTCCACACAGCAAATGTAAAAGGGCCACAGGCCAACTGTGATTTGGGCCTTTAGAGTCTCTGCTGTGAAGGTTTCTGCCATCACAGTAACCCAAGTATCATTCAAGGCATCTTTCAAAACTCTACAAACTTTACTCAGTCGACCGCTGGTAGATTTTTCCCCTTGCCTTGTTCTCCCCACCTTCTACCATGAGAATGAAACTAACTGAAAGTCTTTCAAGTCTGATAAAGGTTGAGTTGTTAGTTAATCATTCCGAATTTGGAAAATCTGAAGGGGGCAAGGAGTTCTCGAGAGGCCTTGTAGCTCACCTGGTGTGACTCACTCTTGGATTTCCCAAAGCTAAATCTACTGCAGAGCAGTGAACCACATGAAAACTGCACATGGAAGGGCAAAAACTCCTGTATCCACTTGACCCTCCCATGAGCTCGGAGTTTAAATTCCCTAGCAAAATGGGGGAAAGTATGCCAGTAAAGTAATAATATTCTTAGCACTTGAGGAAAAGGACTGTTACAGGCTCTCAGAGAAACACGCGTGTGCTAAAAGGGCATGGTATTCCAAATGAACCCAGCTGAATGGTTAATCAGGGGTTCATACAGCTCTATCCTCACTTCTCTGAGAGGGGAAGAGGAAATGGAGGCTGAGGAATTAAAAACCTTGGGTGACCTGTAGAGGTTTAGGCTGTGTTATTTGTGCAAGCTCTGAATGGACATAATATCAGGGTATATGAGAGACCCACCTGTAACCAAAACCCACAATTCATAGTTATATAATTTCACTGACTGTCAAAGGATATACTGTGCTTTACTTGTTACTAAACGATTCCTAGGAAGAATTCATTTAATTCCCCAAGAATACTGCAATGGCATGCACTGTCTCTTCTCCATTTTGGGTAGAAATGAATATTTTACGATTGTTCTGAGTGAAATGAGGCTGTTTTGACTATTGTTCTGTCTCAAAGGAGATGGATTTGAGTGATTAAACATGCTTAATCATGCAGGCTCATATCTGAGGAGCCATTACAAGAGATATGGGCAACAGGAAATGACATCTCCTACAGCATCGTATCAATGCTTAGATGTTCATTTTACGGTTTTGCAGTGCTATGTTGTAGCCCAGCACTGCCCTACCTTGCTAGCAAATACACATCTCTGATCAAAACGTTAAAAAATCATCAACGTCCAAACCAAATGTTGGGGAGTGGGGGAAAGTTTAAGTACAGCCTCACTTACACAATTAAAACAAAGCCGGCTGTTTTGTTTAGAAAGAAAGGTTTGAATGTGAGCTGATTTGTACACAGATGAAGAATTACAAAATTGCTAGCACCAGAGAACTAGATTTTAACCCTTAAAATGTAGTTAAAACCTGGGGATTAGCGAATTACCAGGAGTTTAATGAGGCCACTGAGGGCACATCTACATTGCAATTAAACAGCTGGGTCTGGCCCATGTCAGCTGACTCAAGCTTCTGGGGCTCAGGCTTTGGGGCTGTTTAATTGTGGTGTAGACATTCAGGCTCAGGTTGGAGCAAGGGCTCTGGGACCTCAATTTTTAGCCCCGCAGTCTGAGCCTCGCGAGCCAAAGTCAGCTGACCCAGGCCAGCCATGGCCCTGCTATGGGTCTTTTATTCCAGCATAGACATACCATAAGGGAAGACTGTGCTGCAGGGCACCAAGTCTATGACTGCTCTAAGGATCTGGGTTGTGGCTCTGACCTGTAGCGAACCCTCCTCTGCCCCAATTTGATGTCTAAACTAGGCTTTTTCCTCCACCAAAATAATGTCCCATTGCTACTGCCATCAGTAATTTAATCAGTGTGAGCCCTAGCATAGACCAGGCTCCAGGAAGCTGCCAGAGTTTTAAGGGCTGTGTTGACTAATCATGCTCAGAGTAGATCTACCCAAGGCAGTGCTTAAAACATCAGTGGCCACTAGCACTTTGTCTATACTTGGAAACCCACAGTTCTTATCAGCAGTGGAGCTGAAGCAATGGGAGCAAAAGTGAGAAAATTCCGGGGATAAACCTGGCCTTTGTGTAAGAGTTGCCTCCCTCTGCCACCAGGTCCTATTGTCTCAACCTCTTAAGCAGCAGGAGAAGCCATGGGCTGAGCACTTCCTGGCATGGAGTCCTATTGAGCAGGCTGACCACTAAGAACAGAGGAGTGCAGACACAAAGGCTGGCTGCCCAGTCTAAGGGTAAGGGAGTATCCTCAAATGACCAAAGCTGAAGCTAGGACAGGGCTAGGAAAGTAGGGGAAGGCTCATCTTGGAGAGCAAAAGAGTGGGGCTAGAATGGTACATGAGCCACATATTGCAAGCCTCAGGATGTCCAGAAAAAGTATACGCATGCTCAGTTTCTCACAAGAACACCATGAGGGTGATAAGAGTTAAAGCCAGGATTATTATCTACATCGTTCTTATTCCTGTTGATTGACAGCAACAGTAAAAAAAAAAAAAAAAGCATCAGACAATCACTCTTTTAGTCCAAAAGATTCACTCCTTCTGAGGATGCGGTTTGGATCCCGATGCTATGGGATGGTTTAGTGCTGTGCCCTTGGTGTCTACCCATCAGCCAGATCTCAATCATGAATAAAACTCCAACCAAGCTAGGGAAATAGTTCTAAGAGCACATGCAATGCCCGATGTGGGGGAAAACACCATCTCGTCCTTTAACCACAGGAAAGCCTGCATTTCGTTGGGTCTCGGCCCATTTGAGAGTTAGTGCATGAAATAAATGGCTGTACAAAATATAGGGTTAGCAGAGCCAATTAATACTGTCTTCTGGAAATGAGTTTGGAGGTTATTTCAATTAAACCAACTATACTAAAGAAACTGCTGTACACTGTATTTTAGTATTTCTAAGAGGTTGTCCTTTTAGCCTTCCTTGGAGGGTAGTTAAAATTCAACGTAGCATTTACCTCCCATCTCAATTACTCCCTAATATCCATGTTGCTCTTTTCCAGCCCAACTAAATGCAGCTGCTAAAATTACTTCCTTTAAGGCCTGGCTTGACAAAGCCCTGGCTGGAATGATTTAATTGGGGTTGGTCCTGCTTTGAGCAGGGAGTTGGACTAGATGACCTCCTGAGGTCTCTTCCATGATTCTATGGGGCCTGCTGCATCTGGTTCCCTCTCTTGCATGGTGTCTAGTGTTTCTCCCCTTTTCCAGGCCTAAGTCTCCTTTGCCAGGCATCTTAAGCAGCCATCTGTACCTATGCAGGATGAATATAAAACACTAGAATGGTTATATCTTACACTCACTTTTCAGGGGTGTGAATGAGTACACAAGGAGCAAAGAAGTGGAACATAATTCCCTTGGAATTCAAATCCCTTTTCTCTTGCAGCCTACGTCTGCTCTACATAGAATCAAAGGTTCCAAGGCCAGAAGGGCCGTTGCGATCATCTAGTCTGACCTTCATAGAACTTCCTCCAAAAAATTCCTAGAGCAGATCTTTTAGAAAAAAAGACAGGTAATCTTGATTTAAAAATTGTCAGTGAGGGAGAATCCACCTTGACCCCAGATAAATTGTCCCAGTGGTTAATTACACATAGAAGAGTTATTCTTTATTTTACTATAAAAGGCAAGGCAAAGCAAGAAAACCCTGTGTATTGCCCTGTCACACTGTGACTTGCTATGCACCACATGCACTGCCTGTGCTTGTTGTTTTGTTTGTCTTCTTAGATGACAGTCCCATTGTAGGTAAAGCTAAGGTGTCCTTTTTATTCTACAGCACTGAGGACATTGTCAGCACTCCACATACACAATAGTAAATAAATAATAATAATAAAGGAAAAGGAAATAAGAGTATGGCATGATCTAATCCCTCTCATTCATGTTTCCTATATGAATCATGTTTGCTAACCTGTTTTGCCAGAATTACTAAATTTTAAAACAGAACACACATGAGTTGCAGAGAAACTGCAACAAAAACTATGAGTTAAATATCTCTCTTATTGTAATAGAAATTGCTCACACTTAAACTTTGCAGCTGACTTATATAACTGAGTACCATTACATTCTGTGGTATATCTTATTTATTCCAATTATCGCCTCAAAGCTAAAACAGTCCATGAGAAAGTGAGCTGGATTCTGGTCCTTTGTGTGAGTAAAGAGAATTCTTTACTAAGTTCCAATCAGTTAGATCCGTACCGCCCTACAGAAGGCCATGGGATACACAAAAAATAACAGAGGGGAAAATTTGGCCTGCAGAGTCTTTATTATTGGGATGAAGTGTGAGAAGGAAATAATCCATCTTGACTCTGAGAGCTTAGGTTGAGTCTGCAGGGCTGGCACTTAGAAAATACATCATTTTGTTTGCAAACTGAGCACATTTGATCTGGAATCAATGAGACCCAATGAAGATAGACATAAATGATGTTATTTGTATACAGTTCAGTTTTCAGAGTAGCAACAGATTTTAAGGGTGATCATGGTACACAAGTCTCAAATGTCTTCCCTTTTGAGAGGCATTACTTGTTACAATACCAAAGTTACCGATGTTTCACACAAATCAGCTGCCCCTTCACTTTTATTATTGAAAATTATTTGCATCAGAAATAAATCATCATCAAACTGAGGATCTAGAAAGAGATATTTGGATCAATGGAGTGAATCCCACAGCAATCTTAATTTCCTGGAAGAATAATTTTTAATGCTCATTATTTTGAGTCTTTGTCCGACATTGCATCCTCCAGCTGGGCCTTGGTAGGTAGAAAGGTATGTTCTTGAGTATTGCTAGGAGACTGTGACCTACGTTATCACAGTGGTAATGAGTGGAAGGAAAATGCATATTTATTCACTGAGCAAACATGAAATATCCCATTTATATCACATTACCCAATATTTTCTATTGCGCACAGTATTTGAAACATATGTTTGATTGTCAGGGTTTCTGTCAGAAGGCTGTGCAGGTTAGAAGTGGAATCTGACTGACAATTCCACCACAGATGCGTTAATTAATGTGGTGGCAGTTTGAAATGCTGGCAGGCGGCCAATTAGAGTTATGTCTGTTTGCTTTTGGTACAGGTGTGAAATGACTGACAATTGATTTCAGATAGTGGGGTACTACTTTCACCCTCCATGGACCTTAAGTGATGGGAGGAACTAAAATAAAATGCTTCATTATGAAATAAAAAGTATGTAAAATTAGGGTCAGCCTGGAAATTGCTGGGGACATCTAACATTTGGGGAGATCTTAGCACTTCAGCTGGAAGGATGACTAATTATGGAGGTTCCTGAGAAAGAAAGTGAGCATAAGTATGCACTACCATAGGTGTTTCCCATAGAGTAGGCTGCAGGTGTGGTTTCACTAATGGCACTTGGCAAGGAGCTGGTGGAAGGATTTAATGGCTTAAAACTGGCCCTCGGCATGGTGAAGGGAGAAAAGAGCAGTGAGCTGGCACCCAAATAAAACGTTTCAGAAATAGCCAGATTACCAGACTAGTCACAATGTTTTCAAGTATCACTCAGAAACATTTAGCTCAGGGTATTTGGGTCATCCATCCTGCCCTTCCACTTCTCTTTAGTATCCTTCTCCCCTCACAGCTTCTGGGATCACCCAACATACTTCTGTCATCTGGTGAGTGGTTGCATGAAAACACTCCTTGCGTTCATATCCAGACCAGGGAACCTGCTCTCCTCTTCTATGGCTCTACAGAGAATGCCAGTTTGCTCCTCCCTTCAGTTAATATCTTTGAGGAGCTAACTGGTGGGTTTGCTCCCTCTCCAAACCCAGTTCAAATCATTTGGGAATACTGAGACCCCCTGAATGAAGCCTCTGGACCCCTCAAAAGATCCCAGAGCCTGGAGGAAGTGGAGGGATGCAAGAAGAGTCCCAAGGAAGTGGTAACTGTAGAAATAGTATAATATTCAGATTCAGGGTCTGATTATCACCTGAATCTAAATGTCATCCAGCCCAAGTATTACACGCTTACATACATAGCAAAAATAAAAACAAAAACTCTCCCATTCAACCCAAGCATTTTTCTTAAACTCCCTAATTTTCTTTATAGTAGACATGATGGGAGAGAGGATAAGAGAGCCCACATTATGATATATGAGGGTCACTCAGTTACAAAGATTTTAATTATTTGCAGGAAGCATATGAACATTCCAATTATCCCAAAAACTAAGAGAGAGATGAATACAATATAAATATTGAATATGTCAGGGGGACATGAAATAAACTCTTTGTTTTCAAACAACCAGTACCAGAAATAGCTAGAAATAGCTGTGCACATTTTGACCTTCGGACAGAAAACAACAATAATAATCTGCACATCTATGGCACCACCCACCCCAGGGTCTCAAAGTCCTTAATAAACATGAAGAAATTTAGTCTCCCAAAACGTGTGAGGTAGATCTATTTCTCTATCCCTATTTATAGGCTGTGAAACTAAGACACAGATATCGACACGTCCACTTGTCTATGGGAGAGCCATGAATAGAATGCAGGGCCTATACTTACAAAAGTAGATAGTGATTTCAGGTGCTCAACGTGAGACTTAAAGGGGCCTGATTTTCAGAGGAGGTGGGTGCTTGTCATTTTCTGAAAATAAGGGTCCTTTAAGGGGTCTCAATTTGGGTACCCAGAAACAGAAGTGCCCAAAGTCACTAGTTGCTTTTGAATATCTTGGCTCTTGTGATGCCTAGCTTCACAGGAACATCCTTCTTCCCTTCACCGTGCAAAACACACCCTTCAGAGCCTGATGCTTCACAGCCTTGAACTTTCTATAATCATTTTATAGCTGTGCAAGTATCACTCCAGTGGTAGCACTGTACAGCCACTTTGAGCAACTGTAAATTACTCTCAGGTGCAAGGCAGTGGAGAATTCGAGCTCTTTGTCTTGATTTTCTGAAACTTCTCTTCATTTACCTTGCCAGTCTACTTCTACCTAAAACCTTATGAGAACAAGTGTGGCTGCTGAAGATGTGAGCTTTGTGATGTGTAGATGATATTGTGCCTTAAACAAAGGTAACACTAATGAATTCACATTCAACCTTTTCAGCCCGGTGATAGAAAAAGATTTTCAGTCACTTTAGCCTGAGCTACATTTGCTCTCAGGGTCACCAAAAGAAAAGGACAACACATTCATCTTTATCCTCCTTGAGTCATAGGACCACTCAGATAATCTATAGCGAGTTACAAAGTGAAATTAAATACCTTAAAATGCCATCTATCTGATCCCCAATTAAAACATAATCTTTTTTAAAGCTGTCAATAGCCGCTGACCAGAATCAATAGAGGGGAAGATCATGATTGACACTTCCCCGTGATCCTCAGTCAGACAGAAAATAAATTGCTGTTGTCAGGTCAGTAGGAATAAGGAAACACTGGACCTTGGGCTTAACCTCGTGGCAGGCAAGCAGAATTTGAGATAGTTTGTGATTATTCTGTTTTTTAACTGATTGGGTAGTGGGGGGGGGGGAATAGAAATGATACATCTGAAGGTTTTTAAAAAATAATTCTTAAGTTCTAAAATCATGGATCTTTAGAAAAGTATTTGCAAAAGTAGTTTTTCTTTGATCTTCCTATATACTGAAGTTATTGAGTCAAATACAACCAGTCTCCTAAGAGTACAAGATTTAGTTCCTTTTCATTTGCATTTAAGAAATATAAGCTTACACTTGTTTAAGTATATCCTGGATATTCCTCGCTTTCACTACAGGAGTTTTAACTATCTAAATCTAGTGTTTGACATCCATGACATGTAAGTGAGCCTTACTACCGTATGTAAGCTTAGGGTAATAGGACTAAACTTCTCCTATGCCTCCTGACCTACATTTTGATCTCTTTTATTTCTAGGCCAGCTTGGAAAGTTCAGGATGAAACAGTTTTCTGGTGTGCAGAGGGCATAATAGCCTTTTCTCTTACAAGCTGTTCTTTTTTTCCAACTTTCCACAGTAAAGATTGCTGCACTAATGCTCCAACCTGCCTCTGAAGTCAGAGAAGTCAGCACAATACATTTGTTGTACTGACATAAAACCACCCTAGCTCTAGGTCAAAAGGGAATTTCTTCCATTACAGACCATGGTCAGGGGTGAGATTGTTCCCAGACCTCTAGATCTACATAACGGTTCCCCTCCATGTGTGGAATTTCCCCTCCCTGCTTCCTTCAAACATCATGGAGTGTGCTCTGAAGGCCCAGGGTCCAGTGGTTAGGACACTAGATTAGGACTTGGAAAACCTGTATTCAAGATCCTGCTCTGCTACAGACTTCCTGTGTAACATCGGGCAAGTCACATAGCCTCTCTATGCCTGAGTTTCTCATCTGTTAAATGGGAATAATGGTTCTTACATACCTCACCTGAGTGTTGTGAGGACAAACACATTAAGATGGTGAGGTGTTCAGATACTGTGATAATGTGGGCCAGGTAAGTATTTAAGATAGATAGGGCCTGCAAGGTGGTGGGATGAAAGGGAGGAACTGGCTGTGTCAGAGGGAGGACTGGGTGAGCCAAGTACAGGAGGTGAGTTAGGGAAGGGCTGGGAGAACA
This sequence comes from Malaclemys terrapin pileata, assembly GCF_027887155.1. Taxonomy (NCBI): domain Eukaryota; kingdom Metazoa; phylum Chordata; order Testudines; family Emydidae; genus Malaclemys; species Malaclemys terrapin. The sequence continues at coordinate 127,260,707 of NC_071508.1, read as the reverse complement.
CGTAATTCTCCCCTCTACAGATTCCCAGGAGGAGATAACATCTGGCACAACTATGGCCAGAGGGAGTCCCTGGCTGTGCAGCTCCATTGGAATCATGCTGCCAGGTATGGTGAGGTTTACCAGGGGAACCAGAGCAATTGCAAAGGCTCCTAGGAATCCTCAGGGTACCTTTTCCACAGAGAAACAAACTTTGCCTTCCCTGCACTGGGAGGATGTGAAGGAAACCCCTCCTGACTACCAATAAAATGTGTGAGAGAGAAGTGAATAAAATATATGCAACAAAAATGCAAAATCCATTTTTGACATAGCTTTCCCACAATAAAGTCAAGGCAATGCGGACTAGAAGGAAGAAAAAGAAAGATAAAAATATTATTATTTATATGTCTGCAGTGTAGTGGTAGTTTTTGATAGTTGTTTTGGATTTCTTGCATGATTTCTAGGTAACTTTCCACTCAACTCTAGTTTTCGTTCTGTGCCTGCACAGGTGTTAACAGGCCACTCTACCTTTCAGTATGTGCTAACTACTTATACTAAACACTCTGTTCCACATCACATTTTGCTGTGATGCTGGACCTTTCCCAGACCTGAAGAATAGCTCTGTGTGGCTCAAAAAGTTTGTGTCTCTCACCAACAGCAGTTGGTCCAATAACAGATATTACCCCACCCACCTTGTCTCTTTAATTTTTATGCTCCTTTTATAATTCTGGCCACTGCTCAGGTAACCACAGTGGAAGTTTATTATATAAGAACCTAGATAAATTAGTTACACAATGAAGGTTTATTTATATTTTATTATGAACCTAAAAGTGGCCTATTTTCATGATACAATTTGTTACAATTTGCAAAGGATTGAAGCAAAAAAGGGTCCCTTTGCAAGTAAAATGGACCATTTTGGAGTGGAGAAGGTTTTGTCCAGATAATCTGTGAAAATGCTACATTATGATTGGTTTTTCAAACAAAAATAGCCACTTTTCCCCCAACATTGCAGAAATTGAGACATGCAAAAATCTCTTGCAGCAAACTGGTGAAAATGCCACTGTGAAATTTCTGTATGGGTCTAGACTTAGATTCATGAGTATTATGCCTCACTACATTGTGATATTATTTCTAAAGAGGAAACCACCTGGCATAAGCATTCAGGAAGGAAAAATTGGTAGCACAAGGCTAGCCAATGAGCTACTCTGCTGGGTCATTACAGGGCCAGACACAAGCTTTTCTGTAAAATGTCTACACTGCCTCAGCACTTTGCAGAGCTTCTCTCTATTCATCCCCTGAGCAAAGAATACGGCTGAAACTTCACATCACCTAAGCTAAGCAACACTATTTATAAATCACATGCAAACAATGTAGTTAACCTGAAGTTAAGATTGCTAACACTCATCTAGCAGAACATGTAACATTACCACTGCTGCCAGCCCCCATCTAAAATCTGAAAAGGGAAAAAGGAAAAATCCTTAACCATTTATTGCTAACAAACTTAAATTTAATTCTTTTCTGAATTTCCTGCTGCTCTGTTTGCCAAGCATTTTATGCAAAGCAAGCCACCATCTCCTGAGTATAAGGCCCTTTGGAACAGCTTCCAAAATCCTCAGTCTACATCAGGAAACTGCATAGGGCAGACAAAACAATCCGGCCAATCCGTGAAATCAAAATGAACCTATGCAAGGTTCGATGAGAACGGACATTAGATACTGAGCTTTACGGACTTTACCAAGCAGAGCTTTTTCTATTTCAGTGGTAAAGAGAAAAACAGTGATAAGCAAAGCAATAAAAGACAAAGATGAATTAAAAAGATTCTTATAATTACATTAGCAGGACATTCACCTTGACACTGACATTGTCAAACACAACTCTGAATCCTCTAGGATACCTCATTACACATAATTGGGAGCTGCTTATCCCAGAAAGAAAACAAGAACTTCCACCAAAATTTAGGATCCTAAATCAATAATTAGTTTCTTTAATAGAAGTGGCCTGATTTTCGGAGGTGTTAAGCAACCACAATTCCCCTAGAAGGCAATGGGATTTGGGTGCCTAAAAAGAGTTTCAGGAATCTGACTTTAGTCATACAGGTTTCAAACCATTTGTGTTTGTGTGAAGGCACTTATTGCACAGGTTTGGAACAGAGGCAACCTAATGACGGTTTGCTTCAAGCAGGCATTTTAACAGATTATCAATTACAAAAATTAAAGATCATAAGAAAGGCCATACTGAGTCAGATCAGTGGTCCATCTAGCCTAGTATCCTGTCTTCCAACAGTGGCCAATGCCAGGTGCTTCAGTGGGAATGAACAGAACATGCAGTCATCAAGTGATCCATCCCCTGTTGTCCACTCCGAGCTTCTGGGAGTCAGAGGCTAGGGATACCCAAAGCATGTGGTTGCATCCATGACCATCTTGTTTAATAACCATTGATGGACCTATCCTCCATGAACGTATCTAATTATTTTTTGAACTGTATTATAGTTTGGGTCTTCACAACATCCACTGGCAACAAATTCCACAGGTTGACTGTATTGTATGAAGTAATACTTCCTTTGGGTTGCTTTAAACCTGCTGCCTATTAATTTCATTGTGTGACCTCCAGTTCCTGTATTAAGTAAAGGGGCAAATAACACTTTCTTATTCACTTTCTCCACACCCTTCATGATTTTATGAATCTCATATCCTTCCTTAGATGTCTCTTTTCTAAACTGAACAGACCTAGTCTTTTTAATCTCTCCTCATACGGAAGCTGTTCCTTACCCTTAATCATTTTTGTTGCTCTTCTCTGTACCTTTTCCAATTCTAATATATCTTTTTTGAGATGGGATGACCAGAACTGCATGCAGTATTCAAGGTGTGGGCATAACATGGATTTATATGGTGGCATTATGATATTTACTGTCATATTATCTACCCCATTCCTAAAGGTTGCTAACATTCTGTTAGCTTTTTAGACTGCTGCTGCACATTTAGCAGATGTTTTCAGAGAACTATCCACAATGATTCCAAGATCTCTTTCTTGAGTGGTAACAGCTAATTTAGATCCCATCCTTTTGAATGTATAGTTGGAATTATGTTTTCCAGTGTACATTATTTTGCATTTATCAACATTGAATTTCATCTGCCATTTTGTTGCCCAGGCATCCAGTTTTGTGAGATCCCTTTATAACTCTTCACAGTCTGCTTTGGACTTAACTATCTTGAGTAATTTTTATCATCTGCAAATTTTGCCACCTCGCCCTTCACCCCCTTTCTCCAGATCATTTCTGAATATGTTGAACAGCACTGGTCCCAGTACAGATCCCTGGGGGACACCATTATTTAACTCTCTCCATTCTGAAAACTGACCATATTTTCCTTCCCTTTGTTTCCTGTCTTTTAACCAATTACTGATCCATGAGAGAACCTTCTCTCTTATCCCATGACTGCTTATTTTGCTTAAGAGCCTTTGTTCACTGACCTTCTCAAAGGCTTTCTGAAAGTTCAAATACACTATATCCACTGGATCACCCTTGTCCACATGTTGGTTGACCACCCTTAAGAATTCTAATAGATTGGTGAGGTATGATTTCCCTTTACAAAGCTTTGTTGACTCTTGCCCAACACATCGTGCTCATCTATGTGTCTGATAATTCTGTTCTTTGCTATAGTTTCCACCAATTTGCCCGGTTCTGAACTACTAACTGTGGTATGTACAAGATGAGTGGAGGATAGCTAATGTGAGACGAATTTTTTTAAAAGGCTCCAAAGTTGATACTATCGATTGGCCTGTAATCCATATTTAGTAGTTCATATTTGAGATCCTTCTGAACTCTTGGGTGAACACCATCTGGTCCTGGTGACTTCTTACTGTTTAGTTTATCAGTTTGTTCCAAACCCTCCTCTATTAAATCTGAATCTGGGATAGTTCCTCAGATTTGTCACCTACAAAGAATAACTCAAGTGTGGGAATCTCCCTCACATCCTCTACAGTGAAAACTAATGCAAAGAATTCATTTAGCTTATCCGCAGTGACCTTATCTTCCTTGAGTGCTCCTTTAGCCCCTGAACTGACCAATGGCTCCACTGATTGTTTGGATTCCAGCTTCTGCTGTACTTAAAATAATTTTACAGTGAGTGAGAGTCTTTGGTTAGGTGCTCTTCAAATTCCTTTTTGGCCTGCCTAATTATACTTTATACCTGGTTTGCCAGAGTTTTATGCTCCTTTGAAAGAAAACATAAACCAGCTGTAAAGAACTGAAATCTGTTTTTCCCCTTAATCATTTAATTCCATACACCTATATTGAGACTTCACATTGTACCTTAGTGGGGCATTGTCAAGGCACAACACTAGAATGCTGGTATTGTGCTATGTCAAGAGTGAAGTAAGTTCATTCCACCTCTGCTATTTTGTGTTTTAAAGCAGTCCTTACTCTAGGCAGCGTCTTTGTTATTATTACTTCTTGAATGATAAGAGCTGGCATTGACCTTCAAAAAAGATTTAAATGGCTTTATCTGAAAAATAGTCTGTGAACATCTATAAACTAATGTGCTGCCTTTACAACTCCTTTCTGAGGTGTGAATGCAGCACATCAAAGTCAGCAAGGAACTTACAATACTGGATTTCAAAGTAAAAATCTAATGCAAATCTAAGTATTTGCTTATAGACTCTTTGACGTCTCAACAGATTAAGTTTAGAAGTATTTTCATAGATACTATCTACATAATCTAATAGAGATGATTTCAGGAACTGAGTCAATGTTTCCAGTAGATGTTTAGACTAGCAAACCCCATTTTCAATAACATTAATAAGGAACACATTTTTGTTTAATTTTTTTTTTAAGTTTCTAGCACAACACTGAGGTAATAAATGAAATTTGGAGTCTGTGGATTCATTTTTATCTCAGCACAAAAAAAGTGGCAGATGCACAAGATAAAGGAGTTCCATCTCTGTTAAGCTTATGTAACATAATTGACTTTGTTAAAGGACATTTAGGTGTTGTTTGATTTACATCTAGTGTCGGCTTAATGCATCAACCTCATAAGGTTCCACTTGTTTAAATATTTCATTTTAAAAGGTGCAGTAAGCTCATAACTTTATCAGCATCCACCCTTCCCTGACTGAAATGGATTCTCCAGCTTAATCCATTCCACCCATGACTAGAAGTAAATGAAGTTTTCACCCCTTTCCTTGACAAGGAAACTGAGGCTGTCATATTACTTATTACCATCAAAGTTATACATGGTGCTGGTAAAATTCTCACTGCATTTATAGTGCATCTTTTATTTTAATCTTGTGAAATAAGACTTATAAATGTAGCTATGAAGGAAGCCAATGGTGCTTATTTAAACTATTCTTTGCTGCAATTTGACATCAGCATTTTGCATTTACAGGGGAAAATGTGTTTTGTTCTTTTTCCAGGTCTAGTTTGCATTATGTTTATTTGTTAATAAGTTATCAGAACAATCTTTTTAAAATCAGACACACTTACAGAGGATGCAGTGTGTGTTTGTTGGCCTTGCCTACACTGGAAAAGTTTTTTCAGTAGAATTATACCATCAAAACCTCTTAGCGAAGACAGTTATATTGTCAAAAAGTGCTTTCAGCAGTATAGCTTATACCAGTACACCAAGTGAAATAAGGACATTTTTGCCAGTATAATTGCATCTACTCTACAGCTTTTGCTGGCATAGCAATGTTGTTAAAAAGCATGAACCCTAACCAACATAGCTATGATACCAAAAGTTTCTAGTGTAGACCTGCCCATACTTTCATGTTTTCCTTTCAAACATTAAGGTGAGCTACTCCTTTTGTCTCCATGCCATCATTCAAGACTGTTTATGAATATAAATAAATCATATGAATACTTGGCACTTACGTAGCACTTTGCAACCTTGGATCTCACAGCACTGTAACAAAGGTGAGTTTTTCCACACAAGGGGAAATTGAGGGGCAGAGATGTTAATTGGTTTGCCCCAACTATTGCAATGAATCAAGAGAACAGAACGGAGCACTCTCAGTCCCTGAATTTTGAGTGGGTAGCATTTTACACCCAGTTTGCACTGATGTAAATAACTACCCAAGGTACAGGACAGTGGAGACCAGGCCCCCAATTTCCTATAGAGAAGGCAGCAGACTAAGCAAGGCACTAGAAGAAAGGAACTGGCCCTAACAGGCACAGCACGGATGCTGTCTCTCCTTCTGTGGCCTCAACCAAATCCCTGAACTCCCTGCCTCCCTTTCCTCATCTGTGAAATGGAGCTAACTCCTTTCTACCTTACAGTGATATTGTGAGATTAGTTAATGCCTCTATGGAAATGTAAAGCATTACATAAGTGCTAAGTATGATTAGAGATGGCCTGAACATGAACATGCCATCTAAACTCATGCTTTTTTCATGGCAGTTCACAATTCGGACCTCTCTCAAAATCAGAACACAGAATACAAACACAGCAGATCTGTAGAAATTCAGATCTGGATTAGAATCCAGTTCTGCATTCCATGTCTTGGTAAAACTTACCAGTATTATATATCAGAGACCCTTCTCCCAGTCTTAGAAAATAGACCATGGCTAATAAATGGATCAAACTGCCTTCCCTTCCTAAATCAAATAACTCTTAGCAAAAATTATCTTCAGTTCAGAAAAGTAAATATATTTTGTTTATTGCACCATCTAAAGCTTTGCATACAGTTATGGAAACAAAATTGTGACTTTTGCTTGGTACTTCTTCATAGATTATAAATAGGGCCGTACCAAATTCACGGCCATGAAAAACGCATCACAGCATGAAATCTGGTCTTTTGTGTGCTTTTACCCTATACTATACAGATTTCATGGGGGAGACCAGCGTTTCTCAAATTGGGGGTCCTGACCCAAAAGGAAGTTGCAGGGGGGTTGCAAGGTTTTTAGTGGGGCTGCAGTATTGCCAACCTTATTTCTGCGCTGTCTTCAGAGCTGGGTGGCCAGAGAGCGGCGGCTGTTGGCCGGGCACTCAGCTCTGAAGGTGATGCCTCGCCAGCAGCAGCAGCACAGAAGTAAGGGTGTTGATACGGTTTGAGCATTGGCCTGCTAAACCCAGGGTTGTGTGTTCAATCCTTGAGGGGGCCATTTAGGGATCTGGGGCAAAAATCTGTCTGACTTGGTACTTGTTCCTTCTGTGAAGGCAGGGGACTGGACTCGACTCAATGACCTTTCAAGGTCCCTTCCAGCTCTATGAGAGAGGCATATCTCCATATAATAATAAAAAAAGTAAACATTTATCAAAGCACTGAACAGTCACATGGTACCATACCAGGCCATCCTTACTGCTGCTGGTGGCGACTCTGCCTTCAGAGCTGGGTTCCTGGCCAGCAGCTGCCTGGCTCTGAAGGCAGTACCACCACCAGTGCAGCAGTAAGGGTAGCAGTACTGCAATCCCCTACAATAACCTTGTGACACCCCCACCCACCTCAACTCCTTTTTGGGTCAGGACCCCTACAATTACAACACCATGAAATTTCAGATTTAAATAGCTGAAATCATGAAATTTATCATTTTTAAAACCCTATGACTGTGAAGTTGACCAAAACGGACTGTGAATTTGGTAGGGCCCTAATTATAAAACCAGGAGAGACCACTATGGTCATCTAGTCTGACCTCCTGCACAACACAGGCCACAGGATTTCCCTGAATGAATTCCTGTTTGCACTAAAGGATATCTAGTTTTAGAAAAACACCCAATCTTGATTTAAAAATATAGAATCCACCATAAATTGTTCCAGTGGTTAACTACTTGGAGGGCAGGCAGTATGGCCTTAAAGATCTGAGCAATACACTGGGACTTAAGAAACCTGGGTTCTAGTCTTGGCTCTACCACTGGCCTGCTGAGTGACCTTAGGCAAATCACTTTACTTCTCCGTGCCTTAGTTTCTCCATCAGTAAAATGGGGATAGTGATACCAAGCTCCTTTGGAAAGCACTTTGAGATCTGCTGTGTAAGAGGTAGGCATTATTATTATTTAATTTTAAGAGCTTCTGGTGGTGCAATGGATTTGTTCTCCTAACAGCAGTGATTCCCAATCATTTAGGGATTATTGTTCTAGCTCACCAGTGCTAACAAATTGTACTAATTGCATCATCCTGTGCCCCGTAGCTTCCAGTTTGATTGCACATGCTGAGGTTTAGAGCAATCCAGATTTCCCTGTGGGCCTGGTTTGACAAAGCCCTGACTGGGATGATTTAGTTGGTGTTGGTCCTGCTTTGATCAGGGGGTTGGACTAGATGACTTCCTGAGGTCTCTTCCAACCCTAATCTTCTATGATTCTATGAAAATAGCAACACTACACCAGTGTCCAGAAAAGAGACTTGCACTTAAGTAGGGAAGAGAATTTAAACCCCTTAGCAGTGATTTCTTCCATTGTCCTACAGTGCTTATTTTTCTTTATTAAACTGATCTTCCTGGAGAAAACCTGTGTGCACTAGTTTTACTTTTGAGGTATGATGAAAGTGAGCACCAGCCCTGTAATCATTAAATGCATTTTGGCTAGAGTTTTGCCTTCTTTGAAAGTCATCCCTTTTCTGTTGCCTCAGAGGGTCAAATATTACCTCTAGGTAGTAGGGAAGGCTTACCATCCCTTTAAAATCTCACACCTGCTTTGTCCCATTAATCACCCTCATGCCTGCAGTGTCTTTCCTCCAGGATCATGTGGCTTTGTCTAGACTAGGATTTAAGGGTGAATTTTAACATGGTGGTGGCAGACCCGCTGACAGCAATTCTGGGCCCCAGAGCTGAACAGTCAATGGGCCTCTTAGAAAGGGATGGCTGAGGTTTGATTTGTGCAGGGCGGGCTGGAGCTGGGCCCCACGCTGCTGCTGGCCCGGCGTCGCTACATGGGCGTGGAGCTGGACCACGTGCAGCAGCTAGTGCACGCACACACAAGCTGCGCCCACGTGGACGTGGTCCACCTGACACTTGGGCAGTGCTGCGCCTGCGCTGGCTGGTGCCCAACAAGCTGCTTCCGGCTGCGCTGCTGGCGTTTAGCGAGCTGCTGGCTGAGCTGCTGGACGCGCTCTTCCGGCACAGCCAGGGCTTCCACATGCCCACCCGGCTGCCTTCGCCGCCGCTGGTACGACCCTACATGTGCCTAGGAGTCCTGCGGCCCACCCAGCCGATTTAAAAGGGTCCAGGGTTCCCGTCCGCCACCACCGCAGCAATGGCCAGGGGCCCCTGGGCCCTTTTAAATCACCTGGACCCCTGAGCAATTGCCCCCTTTGCCTCCACCCCCTTCCCCCATCAATGGGACTCATGGCGGTCCAGTTGGCCACCCGAATGTCAGATCTGTCCTGTGGGATGATTCCGTCCAACCCTTGAACAATTTTCAACTGTGCTGCACCATAGGCACCAGAGACTAGAGGGCCAATGGACCATTACCCCAGCCTCACAACTTTTTAAAATGTGAAGTCCTTCATCCTGGCTGCGAGGGAGCACACAGCAAGACTGCCTGCCCTCATGTCACCATCATGCCACATACAGCATGCTAGCGTTCTGCTTTGCATCCTGGATTCCTGCCATATGCAGTGTGCTGGTTAGGGTTACCAACTTTCTAATTGCACAAAACTGAACACTCTTGCCCTGTCCCTTCCCTGCCCCTTCTCGAGGCTCCCCCCATGCTCACTCCATCCCCCTACCTCTGTCACTCGCTCTCCCCCACTCTCATTCACTCGCTCATTTTCACCGGGCTGGGGCAGGTGGCTGGGGTGTTGGAGGGGGTGAGGGTGTCAGCAGGGAGTATGGGCTCTGGGGTGTGGCCAGGGATGAAGGGTTTGGGATGCAGGAGAAGGCTTTGGGCTGGGGCCGAGGGGTTTTGAGTGTGGCAGGGGGCTCTGAGCTGAGGCAGGAGGTTGGGGTGTGGGAGGGATGGCTCAGTGGTTTAAGCATTGGTCTGCTAGACCCAATGTTGTGAGTTTAATCCTTGAGGGGGCCACTTAGGGATCTGGGGCAAAATCAGTACATGGTCCTGCTAGTGAAGGCAGGGGGCTGGACTTGATGACCTTTCAAGGTCCCTTCCAGTTCTAGGAGATAGGATATCTTTATTTATTTAGGGAGTACAGGCTCTGGGCTGGGGTTGTGGGCTCCAGGGTGGAGCCAGAAATGAGGAGTTCAGGGTGAAAGGAGGCTGATCTGGGCAGGGGGTTGGGGGGCAGGCTGTGGGGTGGGGCCAGGAATGAGAGGTTTGGAGTGCAGGGGGGGTTCTAAGCTGAGGAAGGGGTTGGGGCACAGTAGAGGGTTCAGGCTGCAGGCTCTGGGAGGGAGTTTGGGTGTGGGAGGAGGCTCAAGGCTGTAGGGTTCCCAGCCAATGGGAGCTGCGGAGCTGGCACTCAGGGCTGGGGCAGCGTGCAGAGCCCCATTGGCAGTCCCTCCACCTAGGTCCCAAGAGACATGTAGCCATTTCCGGGGAGCCGTGCGGTGCCAGGTAGGGAGCCTGCCAGCCCTGCACCAACTGGACTTTTAATGGCCAGATCAGCGTTGCTGGGAGAGGGGTGTGCATACCATTTGAAAAATTTCAAGGGGGAGGGGGTATGCCCCAGCCTTGGGAATGTGAGCTATTCTCTGATTTCTTACTTCTTAACTCCATTAATGCCTCAATAGTCTGGTTCTAGAATCTGGAATTCTATTTCTGTGTATTGCCCGCAGAGATGCCCCAAAACTCGCTTCCAGCCCCCAGCACTGAGAAGGCTGGAACAACCCTCTAATTCACACATTCAAAACGTCTATGTAGATGAGGCGGCGTATATTTTAACACATGCTAAGCTGGTCATGTTGAAGCATAGGGTATATCTACACTGCAGTCATGAGGTGTGATTACAGCTCTTGTAGACATGCCTCAGCCAGCTTTAATCTAGCTAGCTCAAGTCCTGGAGCAGTGAAGCTGAGGCAGCATGGGCTTCAGCACAGGCTACCTATGCTAGTAATTACCCAGAGTTCCAGGTGGGCTTGTTCAGTCTCCACTGAATCCCGGGTTGCCGCACCTTTGCTGCTCTGGTACCTGGGTAGCTTAGGTATGTCTACATGAGTGGCAATCCAGAGTTTAATTTGTGCCAGGACTTAGCCCTGGCACCTCTAGGCTTGGCATTCATAGCCCCGGCACTTCTAGGCTTGCTGTATCAGTTCTAAGTGTAAAAAAATTGCTTGATTCCCAGCACCTCTTTCACTACAGATTAAGCACCGCTGCAATCACACTCCAGGACTGCAGTGTAGACATACCCGATTCTTCAACATGGCTAGCTTAGCATTTGTTCCATTATACACTATCCTGTTTCCACTGTGGTTGATATCCTGCCCCCATTAAAGACAATGAAAGTTTTGCTAGTACTTTTAAAATGTGTTCGTTTGTTAGAACATGTTAGCTAACACATTCTACCCACACACCTTTAAACTCTAGTCTAGACGAAGCCAGTGGGTCAACACTGCAATGCACTTAGGTTCCTGGGACCAGAATCTCCAACATTATTTACAAACTGATTATTCAGAAGAACATGAAAAGCTGTGGCACTGGCTGTGAGATGACTACAGGGGATCCTTTCCCTATTTCTGTATGTTTTGAATTGGGATAATGGAGAATCAGCTCCCTGTGACCTTGACCTCTTAAGAGAGGCAGAATTTTGGAAGAAAATACATTGTTTTAAACTATCCATGTGATTAATAAGCTTTATATAAATGATTAATAAGCCATCAAAGGCTTTAATATCATTTTAACATGTGTTTTGTTTACTCTCTATTTGCCATCTAAAAATGTTTATGCAACATTATGAGGCAATGCATATTTATCAAAGACTGCAGGTTAATGGAGGATGATCAGGAAACCAGAGGAAAAAGCCTGACTGGCCTATTAAGTAGAATTAAAAGAATTTTGGAGAGTAGTTGCCATGCACACTGTCTCCAGTCTGCCAAATTCTAAAATACCATCTTATATCTATGCAGCACCTTCAATCCCAAAGGATCTCAAATAATTTACAAACTATGTGGAAATTTTTTCACATACTGTACCACCAAAATGCAGCCACTTCTAGAATAGAACACAGCAGCATTTTGGCAGCACACAACGACCCTGCACAACAGTTTAGGCTGCAAAGTGAACAGGAACACCATATCAAATTGAAAGTACAGAGAGACTTTTAAGAAGCAGAGCATCATTACCCAATTGGAATTTAACCCAGACACTGGGTTTAATATCACTACTTTGCAACAACAACAACAAAAGGTAAGAATACTATGATCTCTTTAATAAACCACAAGTGGGCAGGACTAAACTTTAGGGGACTTAATGAAAGATTTCAAATGTGGACTCAAATACTTCTGCTCTATTGATTTTCACATCTTCCTCCCTCCCTTGAACTCCAGGATTTTGTATTCTATTCAGTCCCCATTCCCCAAACTCCACCTTTTTTTCTCACCAGTTTCCATTTCTTATTTATTCTAACACTTCTTTTTTTGAGGAGGAGGTGGCACTTGAGATGCAACATTTAGGTCCAGATTTGAGCTCCACCAAAATTCAGTGGGTTTCAGTTCCAGAGTTTGGGTTCAGATCTACTTTCTGGTTTGGATTCTATAGTTCCTCCAAAACACCTTCCCTTCTCCTCCCCGCCACAGGTTTGATAGTGCACAAATCAAGGCTTTTAGTTTGGAAAATAATAGAATTAAGTCATCTTTGAAATTCTCAAGCAGCATAAGAGTCAGTAGACCTGAGGAAAAATCCTCAGCTGGTATAAACTGTCATAGCTCCATTGACATCATCAGTTGAAGATCTGCCTTGTAGGTTCTATTTACAGCTCTGCCACTCATTCACTGTGTGAAGTTGGGCAAGTCACCTATCTGTCAAACACAATTAATGATATCTTCTTTGTACAAAAAAAAAAGTGTGCTTGGTGATCCTCAGATAAATATGCCTTTAAGTATATATTATGTAGTTTGGATCCAGAATAAATGTTCAGATTTATCTCTACCTAAATGTGATCAGTGAATACTGAGCCTTAAAAAAATAAATGTATTGCCTCATATTGGTATTTCAGGAGCTTCCACTGTTATTTTAGGAATATGCTGTCTTATTAATAAGTAAACACCGAATGTTCACGGAGCCACTGGCATGAAACAACACTTCATTCTCTATGTATGTAGAAAAATGTTACTCACTCTCTTCCCCTTGTCCTATCTGTCAAAGACGTTGCTAGAGCAGATACAGATTGTCCTCATTCCATTTTCTATATTCCTCCTAAAAAGAACTCCAAATGGATATTATTAAAATTATTATATAATGCCACTCCGAAAGAACACATCTCTCTCTAGTTTCCATTTTATAGCTTTTATTTTCAAACACACAGTATAAGCAAGTGCTATACTAAAAATATGAGATTATCATGTGCACAGTTATTCTTGGCAGGCGCTGTGGAATGTTTGGTTGAACACAGTCATCTGATTTAAACCTAGAATTCAGACACAGCATACATTGTTGGGATGGAATTCTCAGAAAATAAAGCCACGCTGAGGTTGGAATCTTCCATTGATGGTGGTAGTTTGCCTAGATTGGATAACTGGACCTAAGGAGCTGATCCTGCAAATGCTTACTGTTATGCTGAGAGGTACAGGTGACTGTATAGGTCTTAAAGAGGTTTCTGACCAGGTGTGAAGGAATGCTTCAATTAACATAACTGTCAGGATAAATTAATCACAAGTCCTCCATCTAAGACAAAAGGGGTTGGGAAACCACCCAAGAGTTTTTGATTGAGTGGGCAGAAGAGTTTTGCTGAGTACTGTTGGGGTGTGTGTGGAGTAGGAGTCAATCTGACCCTGGAGAAGCCTAGAGGAAGTTCTCGGTTTGGTGTTGGCTACAGAGGCATGGGGCTATAAGCAAAGAAGAGAACCCCTGGTTCCTCCTGTGTTCGGCAAAGGAGGACTTTGTACATTTCTTGTAAATAAACAAGTTTGCATCAAAGAAACTACCAGGCTCCATCAATTTCTTCTCCCAACTGGAACCTCCCTAGAGCCCCAAAATTTTACTAGCTGCTCAGGTCTAGAAGGGATGTGGGTAGTTCCTCTGAAGTCAATGATTACAGCACTTAATAGGTCTTCACTGAAGACTGTAACACAGTCCACTCTTAAAAAACAAAAGATATTTCAAAAAGGTTCCAGATTCCCAAGAAAGGTGGCCATATTTCTATAAATTAATTCTGCTGCTGGTATAAATGAAATGCTACTTTCCATAATACTGCAACTCATAATGCTAGTTGGGGATGGGTTCCTCTTTCCTCTTCAGGAAAACCCTGGCTGGTAAGCTCTCTTGGTGAATTACAGAGCACAAGGTCCACCAAGATACCTTTTTGTTGTTTGTCTTCTTCTTAAACTCCAGGTACAATACAACCAAATAGAAGCAGTTTTGAAGAGTACCTTCCTGCTCCCTGCCTTTTATACTGCAAACCTTCCTTCCTGGGTTCTCCAGCTGGTGAGCTAATTACCTCATTTACTCATCAGGTTATCACGAGCTATCAGTACTCCCTTCTACCTTAAACACACCCAGTGTCTTCGGTGTTCTATGTGACCTGGGTGATGGCTTCCATAGAGCCCAGCTGGAAGTTAATAGCTCCCTGTCACATACCTCTCCTCTTTAAGTGTCCCAGCTCAGCTAAGGGCCCCTCTTTTCCACTAGGGCTGTTTTCTTCCTGACTGGACTCTACCTTCCTTATGAAGACAGCAATTCTTAACCCTGAAATTCCCTTTGTCTGCCCTTCTGTGGGCTACCTGTGAGGGTTTCTCATCCACAGAATGATCACTTTAGATAGAGGTTTACTCCACAACTTGGTTTGTCTCTGGCTCGGAATCTACCTCCACTCTTTGCAGAGGATGCTGGGGTATGCTCCCCAACTAACCCTTCACACTTTGAGGTCTCTGATCCTCCTTAGGAGTTAGGCATCTGGGGTCACTACCTCCTCTGGGCCCCCTAACTGGGATACGGTGGGTTCACCTCCCATCTTTCTTCAGGTTGTCCTTGTATGGGTGTCCCCTGCTCCTTCACCCACTTTTCTAGCGTCTCCTCTGCTGTGGTATTCACCACTTGGATCTCATGTTCTTGGTATTCATCTAGGGTTTTCACTTTCCTGCTTCTCCTTTGCCCTTGTCTTTCCTACCTGGACCCCACTTTCTTGGCTTGTTGTTTTCCATTTAGGGTTTTCTCATCTCTCACCTCATGGGCTCTGGGTCCTATGCTTAAGCCCAGCTCCTCTTTTCCTTTACTCCCCATTGAGGTTCCTTTCCCCAGGCTGCCATTCTTCTTAAAGGAAATGAGTTCCAATGCTTTCCTTCTTGGGTTCTGTTGAACTAATTACCTCATTAATTCATCAGCCTACCAGCAGTTGTAAGTGTTCCCTTCTACCTTAACCACACCCAGTACCATGGGTGTTCTAAGTGACCAGGATGTTGACTTCCATAAAGTCCAATTTGAAGCTGTTAACAGCATCCTGTCATATCAATGTAGACTAAATTTAGGCTTTTTGATTACTACTGTTTTTGAAAAATCAACCACTTTTAGTTTTTAAGCTATCTCTTAGAAAGAGCTTTCCTATGGTTTATTTATGCTTGTCTAGTTGCTGAGGTGGCCTGGTCTAAGAGCTCTAGAAGTCCAAAGTAGATCAGGCCTCAAGATTGCATTGAATTTATGTAATACCTCAGCCCTGAACTTGGGTACAAAAAGACCCACCCAGAACACATGCATCAAATTAACAAAGAATGGAACATTGTATTAGCTCTGTTCAATTCTGCAGCTTAGAAAATGTTATATATGTGGCTTGACTGGGAGGATCAAATTATAGCATTGGCTCCAAGCTCACTCTTTATGGAAAGTATAACCGTTCTATTCATGTAAGCAGTGTAGTTGTAATTGTGTCAGTAGCAGGACATTAGAGAGACAAGGTGGGTGACGTAAGATCTTTTATTGGACCAACGTCTGCTGGTGAGAGGGACAAGTTCTATTCATGCGCATGGGCATAAGATTACTGGGAACACAAATGCATGGGAGACTTGAAGGTAGTGTTTGTCTACACCCAATTTACCAGCAGGGCAAATGGTTCCCTGAAGTTGTGCTACTAGAAACACACAGTCCCTCTCATATTTTATCAAGCTCGCTGCTTGCAGTGTTCTGAGTACCCTAAGATTTTGTGCTCGCATGTGACATATTCGGTAATCTGCTTTGAGAATAAAGGAACCCATATACAGTATATCAAAAGAAGCCCTGACACACTGAATATACCCTTTACCCTTTAATAACACAAGTAGGAAGCAAGCATTTTGTAGATTATAAAGAGAGTATGTTGTGGAAGTTAGGGGATAATTATAGTCATTATAATGGACTTTAATGTAGTTGAAATGCCTGATGAGAGTCACTTCAGCTTCAATTCCTTTCCTTATACTTTGGAAATGAAGGTTGAACACACAAACATAAGATACTGATGTTAATTGGTGTTAGTCTCAATTTACATCAGAATAACTGAGTGCAGAATCTGGTCCCACTGGCTGGGAAACAAGTCCAGGAAATGCAAGAAAAGACGGTAATGTGGTGGTGCAACATACTACCATAGAATTCTACTGAAAAAAATTGTATAACCAGAGTTGAAGCAGCTAAAGAAGCCGTGCAATTTGAGCAGAGAAACAACAAAAATATACTTTTTTATTGGGTCTGACTTACCTTAAGTTTTAAATCAAACTAAAGCAATCACATTTTTAAAGTCTGATCAGCTGAGAAATAAGGATATTAAATATGATTAAATGTGATTGCATTTGAGTGTAAGGACTGTTCTTCCATTACTGCTTTGATTAAAAAAAGCAATCTGAGCTGTGAGGTAGAAAAGTTAAATGCACCAGGAAAGAAAAGAGCCTGAAATTTGCTTCTTTTCTTTTTATATATATATATATATATATATATATATAATTTCTTCTTTGAGAAAATAGTATTATTTCAAGTGTGCACTTTGCAAAAGTGAGAGCACATTTATGAAGTTTCTGTAACTTAATATTCCTTCATGGTTTTTAATTACTGGAAATGAGAAGAGAAAAAAAAGGAAGAATAAAAAGTTGTTCTTATGGGACATATGGGAACAAGAGAGAGATTTTCAAATGAAACATGGACTGGTAACTTTGGTTCTGATGCTGGAATTTAATTGGTGCAATATTGAAGTTTAAAGAGTAATAAAGTTTTTTGTCCTCAGGTTATGAGGGGAAAATTACCCATAACATTTTTTTGGATTATAATATCTTAGCTGCTCTGCCAGTCTACCTTTTTCTGGTATTATCATCATTACCGCTCTGATCATTTTCTGTGTTTCATAGCTTCACCTCCAAGCGTTTTGAAAGATGCTGAGAACCTCAGTGAACTTTTCAATGGGAGGTGGAGATCTGCCACTGATCAAAATGGATTTGGACTTGAGAGAACTGCAGTGATAAAGTCTATGGAGCCATTTTCAGAAAGGCAAAAAGTGTTTCTCCTTAGAGATGAGATAAATGGCAAAAAAAAAAAAAAAAAAAAAAAGCACAGATCACTCGCTCTCACCTCCTAATTGAAAAGTTGGCTGCTGATCAAGAGCTGGCAGAGTGACCAGCTTAAGCCATCAGGATGCCAATATATGCTTCGACCTTATTTCTCCACCCCAAAAAAGATCAATCACAAATTAATGTTATATTAGCAAAAGCAAGGACTTTTATAAGGGGGGAAAAATCCATAAAAATAGCATCTGACAAAATGGTAAAAAAACAGACTGAAGAGAAAATTAAGCCAGACTGGTAGTGAACAGACTGCTTGCTCATTCCTACAGACATAATCTAGAATCTAAATCCTATCTAAAAGTGATAACCATGAAACATTTTGATATTAAAGGATAGGATAGTGCATGTTAGCTTGTTTCCTTAAGGGAGCAGATAATCGGTTTTTTGGTTAATCTATATACTATAGTTAGCCCCTAAGAATTATCTGTACAGTAGTAATGATCTATTGTCGTTGCTCTAAAATGTTAAATACAGGAAAATGTCTAAAGGATATTATGGTTGTGACACAAATAGCACATTAAGGTTGCCAGTAAAGAAAGAGGGTCAGCATTTTTTAACTGACTTCAATAAATAAAGAGTTTAGAGTTAATCTCTGCCTTTCCTGCTCTTGTCCTCCTCTCATTTTAAAAATATTAAACACAAACCATTGAACACACTAATGCAACAACGTGATCTGACTCCTGGACGTGGACCGCAGGTGGGTGCACATGCATGAGTGGGTACGGTCTGTGTATCGAGCCTTTCCACTGCACTGGACACCCAGGATCCACACCTTGCAGACTCAGGAGATATGCACAAAGGAGTTATTTTGTTGTGGTCAGCACCTTGGGCTAAATTCAGGCCTGGTATAAGCCATTGGAGTCCAAAGGTTGCCAGCAGCTCTGAATGGGCTTGTCTTATGCATTAAGGGAGAAACTCTCCCCCTCCACCATTGTAGACAATGGGCAGGGCCGGATTTAGGCTGATTCCTGGGTATCGGGCCCCGTGCCTGCACCTAAGAGGGCCCCGTGCCGTAGGCGCCTTTTTAATTTTTTTTACTCACCCGGTGGCGGTCTGCTCCGGGTCTTCAGCGGCACTTCGGCTTCGGCGGCGGGTCTTCGTTGGCATTTCAGCGGCGGGGGGGGGGGTGGTCCTTCAGTGCCGCAGAAGACCCGGAGCAGACCCCCTGACGCCAAAGTGCTGCCGAAGACCCGGACCGCCACCGGGTATTCAAATCGGGCCCCGCAGGTCCTAAAGCCGGCCCTGTCAGTGGGAGTTCTGCCATTGATTTCAGTGAGGGCGGGGTTTCACCTAGAATATGTTCATATTTTCTGAACAGTCAGATTGTTAGAAGAAGAGGGAAAGGGGTGTATTCTCCCTAATGGTTGCCAGTTTCATTTTACTCAGATAAGAAATAGATAAAGCTTAGAGACTAATTTGATGAAGATGATTATTTATTATTTGAATTACTGCAGAGCCTAGTAGCCCCAAATCAGATCAGGGTCTCATTGTGCTAGGCATTGTATGTAATCATATTCGCTAAGTAGACAAGACAGGTGAAACAGGTAGGAGAATTACTATCCCATTTTACAAATGGGGAACTGAGGCACAAAGAGCATAAGTCACTGAAAAGACTCCAACTGACTCTAAAGATCAAGCATTAAGAGACTTGCCCAGCATCACACAGAAAATCTGTGGCAGAGCTAAGAATAGAACCCAGGTTTCTAGAGTCCCATGCCTGTGACCTAGCCACGAGGCCATGCCCTTCCATTGGTTTTAGCATTCTAATTATTAATAAATGGCAGGACTGCAAATGTTTCAGAGCTTTAATTGAGCACTCTGAAATGTGGACAGGATTCTAGAGGCTACAAACGCTTCTTAAAATTTTGTTTTTAAAACTTTAGCCAAAAGAAAAAAAAAAGTTCCTGCAATGTCCTAAAACAGATGGCGTATGCCAATATTTGATCTGAGGGGAGGGGAAGAATTTATAATACAGGCACTACAATTAGTTTAACTATAGCAGCATGAATGGCATCCATATAATAAAACAAACTAAAAAGTAAACATAGCATTCTTGGTCTTACTAAAGACCTTTGTGCACTTGCTCTCTGATACAATGCAACAGAGTCTGATTCTCCATAAAAACAGTTAAAACGCTTTGCTCTGAGGCCTACCGCTCTTGAGAGACTGAAGAGCATTTATTTCATGTATTTAAACTTTGATTTGCCAGGACAGCATCATGAGATAAACCATCTTTTTACAAGGGCCCAGGTAAAGCAGGCAATCCATTCATTCTACATTTCAGTGCCATCATGCTCACGCTTTCATAAGAAGCAAAAAGGAGGAAGTCTGACTACGTACAACATACACAGTGGCTTAATACTTCTAGTAAAACATCAGAATTCTTTTAATGATTCACATATTCCAAGGCCAGAAGGGATCATTGTGATCATCCAGCCTGACCTTCTATATAAGACAGGCCATAGAACTTCCCCAAAATGATTCCTAGAGCAGATCTTCTAGAAAAACTTCCAATCTTGATTTAAAAATTGTCAGTGATGGAGAATGCACCAGGATCCTTGGTAAATTGGTCCAACAGCTATTACTCTCACTGTTAAAAATGTACTCTTTGTTTCCAGTCTGAATTTGTCTAGGTTCAACTTCCAGTCATGGGCTCATGTTATACCCTTCTCTGCTAGATTAAAGAGCCATTATTAAATATTTGTTCCCCATATAGGTACTTACAGACTATAATCAAGTCACGCCTTAGCCTTCTCTTTGTTAAGCTAAATAATTGAGCTTCTTGAGTCCATCACTATAAGACAAGTTTTCTAATCATTCTTGTGACTTTTCTCTGAATCCCCTCCAATTTTTCAATATTGTTCTTGAATTAAGGACACCAGAACTGGACACAGGATTCTAGCAGCAGTTGCATCACTGCCAAATACAGAGGTTGAATAACCTCTCTATTCCTACTCAAGATTCCCCTGTTTGTGCATCTAAGGATCACATTAGTCCTTTTGGCTACAGCATTGCTCTGGGAGCGCATGTTCAGCTGATTATTCACCGAGACCCCCAAATCTCTTTCAGAGTCACTGCTTTCCTGGATACAGTCTCCCATCATGTAAGTATGGCCAACACTCTTTGTATACATTTAGCCATATTAAAATACATATTGTTTACTTGTGCCTGGTTTACCAAGTATAAGTGAACTGTCTTCTTCATTATTTACCACGTCTCCAATTTTTGTGTCATCTGCAAACTTTATCAGTGATGATTTTATGTTTTCTTCCAGGTCACTGATAAAAATGTTAAATAGCATAGGGCCAAGAACAGATCCCTGTGGGACTCCTCTAGAACACACCCACTCAAAGATGATTTCCCATTTACTATTACATTTTGAGACCTATCAGTTAGCCAGCTTTTAGTCCATTTAATGTGTGCCATGTTAATTTTATATATGAGCACATCAATCTCCCATTAACATAATAGCAGTTAACTTATGCCATTTATCTGTGGCTAAGAAAATGAAAAGGGCACCACTTTGTCATTAAATAAGGTGCTTTACATTACTTTTTCAAATGAAAAAAGTTCATTGAGAGCCTGATGAAGAGTCCATTGAAGTCAACGGAAGTATTTCCTTTTTTTCTTGTTTTAATCAGATCCTAAGGCAGAATTAAGGTTGTGAATAGACAACAATTAACTTAATATAGCTTTCGTATTCTGTAGTAATTTGTTTTAAAGATAGGCAATGTAGCAATCGCCTTCAAAATTAATTCAATAAAGTCTGCAAAACTAGTCCAGGGCACCATTCCTCATTGAGGACAACGCAGTAAAACCAGGTCCAAACTATCTTTTTGGCAACACCAGCCAAAGCTCTTCATGAGATATGACATTAAAAAAAAATTAAGAAACTTTCATAGAAGTGAAACTCTCCAATAACCCAAACTAAGCCAGTTGACAAATGTCTTGTCCACTTACCACAAATTTTACACACAAAAAAATTCCTTTGGCAAAGGCACCTGGTATCAATGCTGTTATTATTATTTAACATTTACATTGAATGGTGCTCAAAGGCTCAAGTCAGGATCAGAGCTCCATTGTAGTTGGTCTCGACAGCAATAAGAGACAGGCCCTGCCTTGAAGAGTTTATGGTCTAAAAACCTTGATGCATACCTAAGAAATGTCAGGCAGATTGGCTAAATCAGCTCAAAGTCAGGGCTATTATGGAAAACTTGTTGCAAACAAGTCCAGGTTATACCATCCAAGCATAAATAAGGCCCACAAAAGGGGCAACAAAGAGCTGCTTGGCTCCTGGGAGAGCTCTGAGAGGCATTGTCACTCAGCCTACAGTGACAGCATGCCTATTGCAGTGCCCTTTAGGAGACTACCACCATGACCTCGGCTCATCCTCATCCCTCCCTACCCCGTTGGTATGGCTTACACCCCTTTTTGTGCCCTTCCACTCACCTTTAGCACCCACACATGGGCCAGAAACAATCTGGCCTTACCTATGGAGAAACAACCATTTCTTCGTGATTCAGGCTGCGACACAAATGGACCACAGCCAGGAAGTTTCAAATTAGATTGACACTTGGTCTTTTAATTCCAGCTGTCATGGAGAAGGAAAAGAAAATCAGCTTTACAGCACAGGTTGCACCAGCCTTAAGTTCCAGTGTTCTGTTTTTTGTGGTTTATGTCCCAGGTATACCATTATTCAAACAATGGTGGGTATGGTGTTTTTGTTTGTTTGTTGTTTTTATTTAACTTCTTTGCTTTTTAAAGGGAAAAGAGAAGCAAAAAGCTTAATGGAAAGTTCTCCATTGCATATTAATTATCTAAGACACCTGAGTGAATCCTTCGGTCAAATACATATTTATAAATCTTTTTAAAATGTACATTATTTACCTAATAGACTAAACCTGCTGTGAAGCAGCCATTCCTATCTAATGGTAAACATGCATTTACAATTTTTTAATTGAATCACATTATTTCTCTGATCACTAAGAATGACTCTAAGGAGCTGCTCTGGTCTGTTGTGAAAGTCCATAGCACAAGCTTGATCCTGCATTCCTTACTCAAGCAAATCTCCCAGATAACTTCAGGGACAGGCTTCAAGTTATCTTCTGTCACTATCTCAGTGCAGAGCTACACATCACAGAAGTTGTAAAACAAGATATTGTCCATAGAAAGCCAATGATCTTTAGACACTTAAGGGGAAGCTCCTTTCCCAATCTCCACAATAGATCTTTACTCCATTTTCTGCTTTCTGTTCCCCTGAGAGTTGGGTAATGCCTACTGGTTTCAGAAGTGTTGTAACTAACTTTTTTGTCATTTCTGCTCATGTAGTTTTGCACTCCTACAGCTTTGCATTAAGCAGAAATAGACCCAAACCAAAAATCTGGATCCAGGCATCTTTGAGGAGAGTATATAGTGCTTGGAATCCAAACCCATATCTGGATCTAAACTTGATGTTATCATAATTTGAATAATGGACATCCCATTCCACCTTGATCCCCCTCCAGAAAAGATCTGAACAGCTCCAGACTTAGTGAGATTTAAAATGGGGATAACATTTTTGAGGCTTGAGTCCATCTCTAGTCTCAAGAGTCAGGGTTGTTCAAACCAACTGCAATATAGGTGAAACTGCAAAGGTTTATCTAATCCAGATGACCTACCATGGGACCAGCTGAATCTAGAAACAAAACCATAGTACTGAGTCTTGAAAAAGTCATGCTTATATAGAAATAGAAATAACAAGCTTTTCTATGAACATTTTTCGGGCTATGAAAATTTCTGCATGGAACGCTGCTTGTTTTGTTTCCATGTTTGAACTAAAAACAGAGTTTTGCATAACTTTAGATTTTATTGTGAAAGGTTTACATAACTCTAATCTAAAACTCATATTGACGTCAATGAATGCTTTGTGCAGAGATCAAGGGTAGAATATGCAGTTGAGATCTCCTTTGCAGATAAGCCAAAAGCAGAGATTTGACTTGCAACTCAGCAAAGAAAATTAGCTACCAAGTAAGATATCAGTGGGTTAAAAATGTTCATCTCAAAATGTAAGGCAATGCTCAAAACCTTATTATTATACTGGGTTTATACCAGTTTTTGTTTCTTGCTGTCTTATAAGATTACTAAAAAAAAAAAATGATTTGTTTGAAAACCTATCAGACATAATGAGTCTGTATTTACATAGGCACTCAACCTGCTTTCCATTTTTGTGACAGCAATTCTGGGCCTACAAATATTGGTGGGTGCAAATTTCACACTCACAGTATGTGTGATGCATGTGATATCATTTGGATGTCTATGTCCCTGATATCCAAGTACAAATAACTGTAGCTACAAACTGTAGGCTCAAAAAGAAAAACTGGATTTTCAAACACGGGCCCAGTATACACTCCCCATTTTAAGGATGCTTATTTACCAAGTTCCAACTCAGAACATTTTGGGAAGGATGGAGAGTACATTTTTAAACCATATTTACTCATTTACCATGACTGCATCTAAAAAAAATCATAATAATCATTATGTATATTCATCTAGCCACACTAGGTGGCAGGCTCTGCCCCCATGCACAAAAGGTACAGCTCCTACCCTAAAATGCTTACAATATGAGCTGCGTAAGCATCTACCACTTGGGCCATGTGTAAACTACACAGTTTTGTCGACTTAAGTTTTGTCGACGATCATCTACCGCTGTAATTAAACTGCTTTTTTGTGATGTAGTACATCAACAGAGAGCTACTTTTCTATAGTATTGCAAGCACTGAGGTGTCACCGAAGTTGTTTCACCAACATCAACATGGGATGGTCAGAGAAGCATGACACAGTCATCTTCAGACACATTAGCCCAGATAGAAAGCGGCAAGGGACTTTCTTTCCAGACCAGAAGATTACAATTGGGGATTTGGAAATTCCATTTGTGATCTTGGGAGACCCAGCCTACCCCTTGCTCCTGTGATTCATGAAGTCTTACACCAGAAACCTTAATAGCAGCAAGGAGCACTTCAACAACAGGTACAAAAGGTGCATACAACCATTGAATGTGCCTTTGGCAGATTAAAGGGTGGCTGGTGCTACCTTTTTGACAGGTTAGACCTCAATGAGGAAAATATTCCCATGGTCATAGCAGCCTGCTGTGCTCTGCATAACATTTGTGAAGCTAAGGGGGGAAGTTTCTGCAGGGGTGGAGCATTGAGGTGGATTGGCTGGTGACTACTTTTGAGCAGCCAGATACCAGGTCTGTTACTGGGGCTCAATGGGGGGGCTAGTCGAAGCAGGGAAGCTTTGAAGGAGCATTTTTACAATGAGCCCCAGTAATGTGTCTGTCTGTAATGCTTTGAGCTAGGCATTGCTTTCTTGCACCATAGTATGACCCTTGTAATGATTGCTGTCTGTGCGTTTACTGTACTCTGCTAATGCACTGATTGCCACTGTGTATGAATTTCAACAGCAACCACTGTGATTTGTAGACAAAGATTCATTTTCTTTCTATAAGTACATTTTTATTTATCAACAATACAAACATTTATATTTTCTAAAAGGGACATGTAAAAAGCAACAAAGAGTCCTGTGGCACCTGAAAGACTAACAGATGTATTGGAGCATAGACGTCTGATGAAGTGGGCATTCACCCACCAAAGCTTATGTTCCAATACATCTGTTAGTCTTTCAGGTGCCACAGGACCCTCTGTTGCTTTTTACAGATCCAGACTAACACGGCTACCCCTCTGATACTAAAAGGGACATGACACTCAAGAGCACTTTTTTGAAATGCGGCTCTCACAGCTGGGTGTATGTCCAGCTGGCATTCAGAAATATGTCCCTAGGGTTGGAGTGCATGGGGTACTGGGATGGCCTGGGAACATGCAAGGAATGGGGAGGAGGGTGTGGGGAGGGCATGGAAGGCAATTCTGTATTGGCTGCAGGGGGAGGCAACCATGCAAGTGTTCCACCTGCAGAACAATCAGGGACATCAGCATGTCTGTTTGGTCCTCCAGAAGCTGTATCGTCTGCTCGTGCCCCTGTATCATCTGCTCCTGCTACTCTTTCCTCTCCTGGCTATCAATTCTCATTCTTTCATTTATAGACTCTCCATGCTCTCTGCTCACTATCAGCTACATCAGACAAATCCAACTGCTCCCTGAAGATGTCTTCCTTACTCCTCCAGGTACGTCTCCTTAGCACTCAGAGCCACTCAGCAGGAGGAAACCCACAAGGGCACATCTGTAGACGCTAAAGAAACAACAGACGGAGGCACTCTTGTGAGTGCACTCACATATTGATTCATATAAGTTAGATAAACCACTTTTTCACTTTCCCTTGGCAGGCATACAGCTCAGCGAGAGCTCTAACCATGGTGAGTTTCACTCAGGGGTGAGGGTGGGAAGGGGCAAGATGGGACAAAGGGGGGGTTCACGAGAGTATCAATACACGCGCCTAGAGCAGGGGTGGGCAAACTACGGCCTGCGGTCCGTATCCGGCCCACCAGCCATTTCAAGCTGGCCCTCAAGCTCCTGCTGGGGAGTGGGGTCTAAGGCTTGCCCTGTTCCAGCCAGGGGCGCAGGGTTGGGGGCTGCTCCACATGGCTCCCAGAAGCCACGGCATGGCCCCCCTCCAGCGCTGCAGCCAGGGCACAGGGTCGGGGGGGTCACTCCATGTGGTTCCCGGAAGCTGTGGCATGGCCCCCCTCCAGCTCCTATGCACTCCAATGGCCCTGCTCCAATGGGAGCTGCAGGGGTGGTGCCTGCGGATGGGGCAGTGTGCAGAGCCTCTGGCTGCACCTCCATGTAGGAGCTGGAAAAGAGACATGCTGCTGCTTCCAGGAGCCACTTGAGGTAAGCGCTGCCCGGATCCTGCAACCCTGAGTCTCTCCTCACACCCCAATCCCCTGCCCCAGCTCTCATCCCCCTGCCACCCTCCAAACCCCTTGGTCCCAGCCCGGAGCACCCTCCTGCACCCCAAACCTCTCATCCTCAGCCCCACCCCAGAGCCCGCACCCCCAGCCAGAGGCTGCACCCCTTCCCATACCCCAACCCCCTGCCCCAGCCCTGATCCCCCTCCTGCCCTCCGAACCCCTTGGTCCCAGCCCAGAGCACCCTCCTGCACCCCAAACTCCTCATCCCCAGTCCCACCCCAGAGCCCGAACCCCCAGCTGGAGCCTGAACCCCCCCCCCCATCCTGCACCCCACTCCCCCTCCCAAGTCTGGAGCCCCATCCCACACCCTGAACTCCTCATTTCTGGCCCCACCCCAGAACCTGCACCCTCCAACCAGAGCCCACACCCCAACCACAGTTTTGTGAGCATTCATGGCCCACCATACAATTTCTCTTCCCAGATGTGGCCCTAAAAAGTTTGCCCACCCCTGGCCTAGGGCCACTATTCTGAATACTGCACTGTTTTCCACAGGCGGGGGCTATAGCAGCTGATATCTCGCTCCTGAATGTAACCGAGAATGCAAGGGTACAGCTTCTGCATGCATGTGTGCGGCTATAGACTGAGGCCAGATGCTGCTCACCTGTGTGCTGCTTTGATGTCTGCAGAGATCATTGTGATTGGCGTATCAAAGCTTCCTACTGCAGGGGAAAAAACAAGGCTGCCCTCCCAAGGAATCTTTGGCAGAGGATTGCAGAGTACCTCCAGGAAAGTTTCCCAGAGATCTCTATGCAGGATTCCCGGAACATCCTAGTGTGCATCAACAAACTTTTCCACAGGGCCCCCTCTGCCTACCTGCGTAGGGGAATGAGAACCAAACTGTGCCTGTGTTGGTTATTTCTATTCCTATCCTACATTTGAAACAAACAAACAAACAAAAAAGCAGACCTCTAGCTCATGTCTCCCTGCAGAATCAAAGCTCAAGGAGTACTAACTGGAGCTCCCTTCTCCTGCATCAGGTGCACCAGAGCCGGACTGCTGGGACTGGCTACCCCCTCCAGAGTTAAAAAGAGGTCCTGGCTCCCCGCGCCACCAGATGTCCCTGTCACCCGTCCCCCATCCTCCTTCAACTCCACCACTTTGTCCTTGGGGCTAACGCCACTGGCCACTGCCTCCAGCGCCCCCAAATTATCCATGGGGCTCTTGGTGGTGAAGGTGGGGTCACTGCCAAGGATGGCATGCAGCTCCTTGTAGAAGTGGCAGATGCCACCAGACTGATGACTGGCCTTCTTTGCCTTCTGGTATGCTTGTCTCAGCTCCTTGATCTTAGCATGGCACTGCTGCATGTCCCTTTAGTGCCCCCTTCTCCTCCATGCCATCAGCAATCTGCCCGTAAGCATAGGTGCCAACTCTGTGGGTGCTCCAGGGCTGGAGCATCTACAAAAAAAATAGTGGGTGCTCAGCACCTACCGGCAGGGAGTGGAAGGGGCAGAGCCAGGAGTGGAAGGGGTGGGACCAGCCCCTTCCAGCCACTGGGATGCTGCTCTGCAGCGTGGTGGGTTGGCGGCTGCCTGAGAGAGCCTGGGCAGGGAGCAGAAGCCATCTCCCCAGCCAGGCTCTCTCAGGCAGCTGCTGGGTTGCAGAGCAGCGATCGACAGGGGCTGATGTCCAGCAGCAGCGCAGGGTGTGGGAGGAACAACCCGTGTCCGTGGGGCAGCATGGGAGGGAACAGCTCAGTGCACTGAGGGGGCAGAGGGCCAGGCTATGGCTAAGGCAGCTGAGTAGCCAGACGCACTAGCTGATCTGGTACTGGCTGTCCCCAGCTTGGGCCGTGCCCCCACCTCCAGGCACAAAGCTTTCCACATGTCCAAGTCCCGCACGCCGGGCCCGGGAGCAGGGCAGTTTTGCTTGGTGAGGTGCCTGGGCCAAGCTGAGGTTTCCAGGCTCTGGTGGGTGTCCCATCCAGTAACTTCCGAACCGCCTCCCCTGGAGAACTGACCCTGGCCCTCTGAGCTGCCAACAGCCCCTGGCACTGGAGTCATGCTCCCAAGGGGTGAATTTTACCAGCACAGCAGCAAGTGCCAGGGCTGATTCCCCTGCATCTGAGACCCTCCAGGTTTAAATTTGCTGGGAGAAGCCAGAGGCAGGAGGCGCTGGGGAGGAGGACGAGGAGCAGGGGCGGGGCGCACTCGGGGGAGGAGGCAGAACGGGTGAGAAGAGGCGGGGCAGAGCTGGGGCCTTGGGCACACGGGTACAGTGAGGGCAAGGCCTGAGGCAGAGCATCCCCAGGAAAATTAGAAAGTCGGTGCCTGTGCTCGTAAGTATCAAAGTTCCTGCAGCTGGAGCAGAGCTGCGACTGCACAGCCCCCTCTCCCCACAGACCCAGCAGATCCAACAACTCCGGTGTACTCCAGGTGAAAGTGTGTTTGCTGCAGAGAGCCAGCATGGTCACCTGGGAAGACGCTGTGTGTTCTGTCCACGCCAAGAAAACAGGAAGTGGAATTTCAAAAATTTCCAGGGCTTTAAAGGGGGAGGGGTGCATGCCTGTGTACCTGGAGACCTCCTAAGGCACCTGAGATAAAGTAGAACCTCAGAGTTACAAACACCAGAGTTATGAACTGACCGACCAACCACACACCTAATTTAGAACCAGAAGTATGCAATCAGGCAGCAGCAGAGACAAAAAACAAAACAAAACAAAAATAAGCAAATACAGTACAATACTGTGTTAAACATAAACTACTACAAAAATTAAGGGACAGTTTTAAAAAAAAGATTTGACAAGGTAAGGAAACTGTTTCTGTGCTTGCTTCATTTAAATTAAGATGGTTAAAAGCAGCATTTTTCTTCTGCATAGTAAAGTTTGAAAGTTGTATTAAATCAACGTTCAGTTGTAAACTTTTGAAAGAACAAGCATAATGTTTTGTTCAGAGTTACGAACCTTTCAGAGTTATGAACAACCTCCATTCCCGAGGTGTTCATAACTCTGAGATTCTACTGCAGTATGTTCCTGTGATATGTAGACAGTTTTGGGTTATGGAACTACTATTAGTTACTGTTGCACATTTGAGCTTTCAAAAACCAAGATCTGCCACAACCAGGGCTGCCCAGAGGGGGGGGGGGGGCAAGTGGGGCAATTTGCCCCAGGCCCTGGGCCCCGCAGGGGCCCCCATGAGAGTTTTTCGGGGCCCCTGGAGCGGGGTCCCTGGAAAACTCTCACAGGGCCCGGGCCCCCGGAGCTTCTTCCCCTCCGGGTCTTCGGTGGCAATTCAGCGGCGGGGGGTCCTTCCGCTCCGGGACCCGCCGCCGAAGTGCCCTGAAGACCCGCGGCGGGGGGTCCTTCCGCCCTGGGACCCGCTGCCAAAGTGCCGGGTCTTCGGCAGCAATTCGGCGGCGGAAGCCCCCCGCCACCGAAGACCCCAGACCCCCTGAATCCTCTGGGCGGCCCTGGCCACAATTAAGGCTGTATGCACAACCTTATCTCCGCCCCCTGTCCACATGCATTATGACACGTTGGGAATTATTCCTCCACAATGTTGGTTCTACCTTAACTGTAACCACACTGGAAAAAGACTCGGGCTTCACAGTGAACATTTCAATGAAAATCTCTGGTCAATGTGCAGTGGCAGTCAACAAAGCAAACAAAATGTTTAGATGTGCATATAATGGAATAGAAAATAATGCTGAAAGTACTATATTGCATTTATAACACACATTAATGGTATATCCTCACCTGGAATACTATATTCAGTTTTGGTCAGACTATCTCAAAGAAAAGATATAGCAGAAGGGCTTCAAAGATGGGGTAACAAAAATGTTTAGAAGCACAGCAAGATTGAGCATAGAGAGGAGACAGATAAGAGGCATCATGACAGAAGTACACAAAATATGGTTTTGAGATGGTAAATTGGGAAATTCTCTTTACTCTTTTATATAATACAGGCACAAGAGGACGGTCAATATAACTGATAAGAGAATTTATTTTATGACTTGTGGAACTCATTGCCACAAGATATCATTAAGGTCAAGATATCAGTAGGAGTCAAAATGATTAGATATTTATAGTGAATAGGCCTGATTCTCAGTTACACTAAGGTTCCTTTACACTACTGCATCAGTTTAAAGGTGCCTTAGCACCCACTTTAAGGCATTTTCCACTGCCAGAGTGGTGTAAAGGTGCCTTTGTGTAACGGAGAATCAGGTCCAATGTGAACATCCACAGTTAGATTGGAAAGGATCATTTGGCTCAGATATAAAACCTTATCCAGTGAGATATAAGCCAACAATAGGGGTTATGATGAAACTTCCCCTAATGAGCAACATAGTAAATAATTAATATTTGAGGAGTTTCTTGTTCCTTCCTCTGAAACATCTGGTACTGGTCACTGTCATAATAAAACCACCTTGATGAGTGGCATAGTGCTTTTTTCAACATAGTTAAAGTGATGCAGTGTCAGTGTAGACTCTGCATTGCTTATGTTGCCCTAAGAGGCCTCTAGGAGGCGTCCCACAATGCTCATTGAGACTACTGTGGTCACCAGCTCCACAATACTGGAATGCACAAAGTTCATAAGGAGCAGCAGAGTGGTACTTCTTTTTGTGAACCTTACAAAATGCAGAACCGCCATTCCCTGACCCCTTTGCACCTTGCAATTTTTGCAGAGAATGAACCAAGGGCTCAGCAGTGTGTGGCAACCCTCCCTAACCTCTTTGTATCTTCAGGAAACTGTTCACACTCACAGCTAAGTTAGCCACACACACATGCAGCACAGCTTTCCTTAAGCACACACTTTACAAGCTTAGCAAAAAACCCTATGCAGACTATACAGTACTACATGTGCAGAGCATGAGATTTTCAAAGGGACATAACTCAGTCAACTGCAGACTAAAATGTCACCTGAACATGAGAAAGCACATCTCATCAGTTATGTCTATGTCCATATCAAATGCCAACTTTCCACGCCCCCAGCCATTTTAATTGTAATGCTCTTCGCCGCAAAATGGTCATAAGAATTGTCTTCCTTTTTAAACATGGGAAAACTACTTTCCCCACTCTTTTCAGAGTAACTCAAATTCCTCTTTACCACCCCACCCGCAAATTACATTTTAGCCCAAGTGGTGCCATTTTCAGAAACTTGCCAGTAACTAAACAAGGAGTTTGAATAAAACTATTTATCAGTCTTAGCTGTAGCAGCCACTCTCACTTTAATACATGCACACACAGCATGCTGCAGAATATCAGTTCGGTTAGGTTTGTATTGATCTGACCAGATTGACTTTTATTATGATTTGGCTTTTGTTTCCACTAGGGCAGAATATTGTGACTACACAGATCCACGCTCCATCAAACTTTGGTACCAATTAGTGTTGTGGGGTGAAAACAACAACAACATAACATTGTCTAGAGTATCTAAAAGGCAAACTCATTTGCTGATATTGGACAGAGCTCAGCCACACCCTCCACAAAAAGCAAAGGACAAAACTCTGCAAAATTTCAGCAGCATATGGGGTTGCAAGTCCACTTAATAGTGACAGGGTTAAAAAATCTTGCAGACATAGGTATCAGTTGTTATCCATGCTCCTGTGGTTAGTGGGCTATTACACCTCTGCATCAGCTTAAGCCTGCCAGAATTCAATGCACTCGGGTTCTCCACTTCCTTGAAGATTCAAGCTTCAGTCTCTCTCAAGAGTGAGGTATAAAGAGATTACTAGCAACATCATCTCATATCTTCTCCTATCCAACCTTGTAAATCTGAAGCTGCCCTTGGTTAAAAGCACTGATGTTAAATACTAACACAGCTTCTCTCCTTGTGTCTTTCCCACTCTTCCCTTTTCTTTGCAGATTTCAAGGTGATGACAAAAGAGAGAACAGTCTTAGCATTTGTTAATACCCACTTGACCCACAAAAGAAATTCACTAGCATTCGCAGCTCCTAATTTAAAAACCATTAGACCGTTCCGCTTGGCAGACCAGATCTAAATATTCTTAAAGGGGTGGTTTAATTTAATCATTACCTTAACAAGCCCCCTTTTAAAATGATGATCCGCCAAATTCAAGGGATTTGTTTTGGAATCTGATCCAATAACTGGCTTTGTACAAAGAGAAGCATAGCCGCATCTGATTTGGTTCAGAACGGGGTGATAATCATGAAAATTACTTTGCATATTTAATCACTGTGAAAACATGAGTACAAACTACTTTCTAGAGATTACCTTAAAAAAAAATAGCAGCTTCAGGCTTTGCAGCAAGCATGCCAATTACTTTGATTTACAGAGAATTATTTGGATTTTATAGAAAGCTCAGTGTTTCAAAGACTTCAAGCTAGTCAGCCACCGGCAAAGAAACATTTTTAATAGTGAAAGCAAAAAGTTTTGTGTTTTTTAAATGATATTTAAGCCTATGTCATCCTTTAACATAGATTTGGAGCAAAATACCCCTGACAGAAATGACCAGACTTCTGAACATATGAAGAGAGCAAAGAGGTCATATTCTGTTTAGGTTTGATCCAGAGGTGGACCACAGCTTCAAGTTGGATCTTGATCAAAACTTTCACAAAGTTTTGAGGGAAGAGAGATGTCAGGGATCCATCTCTGCTAAAAACATGCATTCACTGTGGTTTGTCACAGGAAGAATGTCATTGTCCGCTAGTACCAGACACGAAGGCAAAAATATTCTTTGAAAACTTTCCAATCATGAGTGAATAAAAAAAAATGACTAGAAGAGAAAGGCAGTAGACTTTGGAAAGTGCTGGAACTGACAATATAGTTAAAATTGACTAAAAAATAAAGCATATATATTGATATAGAGAGATATATCTTTATCAGATAGACAGACAGATAGACTGGAAGTTTGTGGGGCAGTGGGAGAGACACATGTACACATAATTTGCAGGAATATTCTCAAACTGTAAAAAGTGGACTCCAGATGATGACTTTGTGATACTTAGGATGACATTCGCTGCTGATATAAATGGGCACATCGCCACTAAATTCAACTGAGTTGCACCTGCTTATGCCAGCCTTAAATTAAGCTAACTCTTTATTGTCCGCTAAATAACCCTAATCCTTGTATTTGCAATCCAGAGGCATTTGTAAATAGACCAGCATATGAGGGCTACAAAGTATGCCCCTAGAAGATAAAAGCCATCGCCAGCTAATATGAAGAATGTTGTACTATAAAATGTTACCCAGGTATATTTATGTGTTTGCATGTATGTGTCTGTATGTTTATACACATAAACATTCCTCAGATTTATTATATAGACCAGACAGGTATACTGTGTAAATTCGAACAGAGATACATATATACCTGAATCTTTAGTATACTTGTCATACAGAGTGGATATTCCTTGAAGCTTTATGTGTTCCACAGCTTCAGCAGTCTAGAGGTTAATGAACAAGCTTTTTCTCACATATGCACAGAACAGATAATTTTCTTTACTGTTCACGATAAGTTGAAGGAGCATTTGAGTGACAGACCAATTTGTCAATCAACTACAAAGTGTTGAAGAAGCCTCCTCTGCATAATTGTACACACCGAGATCAAATGTGACCTTTGCTTGTACACTGGTATGGACAGCCAAGGTTATGAAGTCCAAAGGAGACAGGCAAATCAACCACCATTTCTGAGTGCTGTGCCTTTCTGGGGTTATCTATGCATTAAAATAATTATTGCTTTTATAGGAAAGATTAAAATGAAAAAGTCCTTTTTTATTTTTTAAGTGTGTGTGTGAGGAGGACGTGTGTATAAATTTGTTACTGAGCCTCAATGTCTGTGTTTTTATTTTATTATGTTTTTAGGTTTCAACACAGAGCCCTTGGTACTGACATCTCATGCAGTTTTTCTTGAAAGCAATGTTTTAATAGCAGCTCCCTTCATTTAATGTTAGCCACTTCAGATGATTTCTTTGCTAAAACCTGAATTATGAAAATCACTTGTCAATTACCCAGGGTAGCTGTGTAAAAGAATTATTGCACATTCACAGTGAAAAGAAAACTTTATTTTCACCACTTTCCAGTAAAAGCTAATTCAGAATAACTCCATTTAACAGTTATTTTATGCTGAAATACTGAATACCTCAGGGAGTCTTTTAAGGATTTTAAAGTCTCTTTATTTATAAATGATTCATGCTGCATTTTCAGAAAAACCTACAATTAGTGTGGGTAGCACAGAGACTCCTTTGGGAAAGGTAAAAAAAAATAAAAAAAAATATACATGCATTATATTCAGCCTTTTTATCTATTGTTGTTTTGCAGTGGACTATAAAAAGAAAAGAACTGGAAAAAAACAGCAAGGAGATATTTTATCTAACCTTTTAAATATACGCCTCAGTTGACAGTATTTTGTGAAGTACTTACCCTTATGATTTGTACAGCCCACAAAATTCTTTTAATGCAGGTTACATTTTGGTGTGCACTTTCCAGCCCCAGTTACAAATGATCAAGCTAGCTAAAAGGAAATACTTTCCATGGTGATACAGTAGGACAACCCCGCCTACACTCAGCCCATCATGGACATGAAGGTCCCTAACATTTCTATATTGTTTCCTGTCTGAAGTGGTGGTACAACAGTAGGGCCTATTTAATTTTTTAAATTTACACAGACTAGAGAGGACTTAAATCCCTTAGGCTCCATCATTAGCCTTCCTGCTAAGGATAATAGTGCAGGGGGAAGGCATAAGGAGTTCATAAAAGGGATGCAAAGGGACTACTAGCATTGTCAGAGCTTACATGATAAAAGCAGCCACTACCAAGCTGTTACTCTCCCTCCCATGTCGGTGCACAGGAAGTGGGCAGGCAGGGACTGCAAGATGGCGGAGTTTTGGTTCTACCCCTCAGCACACCAGCCTACATACCAGCTCCACCACAGAGTGGGATGTGGCACAGATTGCTTCTCCGCCAAAACAAAGGGGCAGCAGGAAGCAGATTGTGATCCTCAGAGCTACAATCTGGTTCCTATCCTGTCCCTGGAGCATCCTACCTATGTGCTGCCCCATATTCAAGCAGGACTGTAGAGTTAGAATCCAACCCAAAGAGATTTTTTGGGTCAAGATCTCATGGTTTTAAGGAGCAGGGCTACAGGCTGCTCTTGTGTATTTATTTTCCTTAATGAGATTTTTTCTCAGGAGTGGAGCTCCCTTTATCATTGCTACCTCAGGGTGGCAAGGATATACTCCTAACATACAAAAAACCTAAACTCAAACCTCCATTTATGACACCAGCCCTTGTCTATATTGGAATTTTGCCCCAATTTTAGCAATCAATGGCAAGTCTCTGATGTAGCTGCACCTGGGTAACCCTAGCAATTCCACAACTATGGGTCGCAACCCTGAGTGGGGTCATGCCATTAGTGGATGGGGTTGTGGCAGTCCTGACTGTGCAGAGGATGCCATTTTCCTCTGAACCGCATGACCTTGCATGTACGGTACTCTACAAAATGGTAGAACAGGAGTACTTGTGGCACCTTAGAGACTAACAAATTTATTAGAGCATAAGCTTTCGTGGACTACAGCCCACTTCTTCGGATGCATATGGAATGGAACATATAATGAGGAGATATATATACACACATACAGAGAGCATAAACAGGTGGGAGTTGTCTTACCAACTCTGAGAGGCCAATTAATTAAGAAAGAAAAAAAAAAACTTTTGAAGTGATAATCAAGCTAGCCGAGTACAGACAGTGTGATAAGAAGTGTGAGAGTACTTACAAGGGGAGATAGTCAACGTTTGTAATGGCTCAGCCATTCCCAGATCTCATGGTTTTAAGGAGCAGGGCTACAGGCTGCTCTTCATGGAAAAGAAGCCCTTGAGGAATTTCACCATGATTTCAATAATTTCCATCCCACCATCAACCTCAGCCTAGATCAATCCACACAAGCGGTCCATTTGCTGGACACTACTGTGCTAATAAGCGATGGTCACATCAATACCACCCTATACCGGAAACCTACTGACCGCTACACTTACCTACATGCCTCCAGCTTCCATCCAGGACACACCACACGATCCATTGTCTACAGCCAAGCTCTAAGATATAACCGCATTTGCTCCAATCCCTCGGATAGAGACAAGCACCTACAAGATCTCTATCAAGCATTCTTAAAACTACAATACCCACCTGCTGAAGTGAAAAAACAGATTGACAGAGCCAGACGAGTACCCAGAAGTCACCTCCTACAAGACAGGCCCAACAAAGAAAATAACAGAACACCACTAGCTGTCACCTTCAGCCCCCAACTAAAACCTCTCCAGCGCATCATCAGAGATCTACAACCTATCCTGAAAGATGATCCTTTACTCTCACAGATCTTGGGAGACAGACCTGTCCTCGCTTACAGACAACCCCCCAACCTAAAGCAAATACTCACCAGCAACCACACATCACTGAACAAAACCACTAACCCAGGAACCTATCCTTGTAACAAACCCCGATGCCAACTCTGTCCACATATCTATTCAAGTGACATCATCATAGGACCTAATCACATCAGCCATACCATCAGGGGCTCGTTCACCTGCACATCTACCAATGTGATCTATGCCATCATGTGCCAGCAATGCCCCTCTGCCATGTACATTGGCCAAACCGGACAGTCTCTACGCAAAAGAATTAATGGACACAAATCTGACATCAGGAATCAAAATACTCAAAAACCAGTGGGAGAACACTTTAACCTGTCTGGTCATTCAGTGACAGACCTGCGGGTGGCTATATTACAACAGAAAAACTTCAAAAACAGACTCCAAAGAGAGACTGCAGAGCTAGAATTGATATGCAAACTAGACACAATCAACTACGGTTTGAATAAGGACTGGGAATGGCTGAGCCATTACAAACGTTGACTATCTCCCCTTGTAAGTACTCTCACACTTCTTATCACACTGTCTGTACTCGGCTAGCTTGATTATCACTTCAAAAGTTTTTTTTTTTTCTTAATTAATTGGCCTCTCAGAGTTGGTAAGACAACTCCCACCTGTTTATGCTCTCTGTATGTGTGTATATATATCTCCTCATTATATGTTCCATTCCATATGCATCCGAAGAAGTGGGCTGTAGTCCACGAAAGCTTATGCTCTAATAAATTTGTTAGTCTCTAAGGTGCCACAAGTACTCCTGTTCTTCTTTTTGCGGATACAGACTAACACGGCTGTTACTCTGAAACTTGTCATTATGCAAGGTACAAAATGGTGTCCTTCTTGTTGTCTGGGGTCACAGGAAGCAATAAGTCTGAAAATAGGGTCATTCAGGCAAAAAGTTTGGGCACTCCTAAGTGTAGACCTTGATATGTGCAAATGGAGCTCACTTTGGTTTCAGACAGGAGGTGCTCCATCAGCATTAATCCTAGTTTTCTCTGTCTTCCCTTGGGATTTGCACTAGTGCGGCTACATAAAAGGCTGACTATCAATGGCAGGAATTGTGTCAAATTCCCAAGGTAGACAAATTCCCAATTCTCGTGTTTTGGGAGAAAGGCAAGATTTCAAGTGCTACCCAGTTACTGCAGCATTAGTTATAGTGTGGCTACTGAGGCAAACATACAACTAAATCTTACAGCTATAGAAAATCTTCCAACAAAGTGGTACTGGTAAGTGAAGAAGAATCCTGGGGCATGTAAAAGGTGTGTCAGGGGAAATATGAGTGAGGAAAAGTCTGCTCTTCTATCATATGATGTACAGCTTTATGAATGGAAAACCTTGGGCCTCAAACTTTGAGCCGCACAAAATCTGGATCATAATTGTGCTGACTTGAGCCCATCTTGATAGCTTTCCAAATTCCTAGAAACATGACTGTACCAATTAGAAGTGAAAACTCTTGGTTTGGAGTTTGATGGTGTTTCTTATTAAATTACCATAAACAAGAAAGTATAGTAGCAGTGACTCTGCAACATATAGCAGTATGTGCTTTGGCATTGTCACAGTTGCTTGGATACCAACAGGTGGAAGACAAGAAGGAACCACTTGAATAAAGAGAATTATCATTGAGGCTGTCAGTAGATGGTGGATAAAACAGAATCACTAGCATAGTGGAATTTGCTTTGTTTTAATGCTTTTGAAAGGGAAGAAAAGGTGCCTTGGCATAACTATTGACATCTTAACTTGTTGATCTTCATTTTTTAATCCTTTGCATAATCTTACATTATAGTATTATGAGATTCACAATATGCAACTTGTTCAGCACTATTTTCAATGT
This sequence comes from Malaclemys terrapin pileata, assembly GCF_027887155.1. Taxonomy (NCBI): domain Eukaryota; kingdom Metazoa; phylum Chordata; order Testudines; family Emydidae; genus Malaclemys; species Malaclemys terrapin. The sequence goes on along the minus strand of NC_071508.1, from coordinate 127,222,128 downwards.
AGCATCAATTCAGTGAGCACTGACAAGGTTACAGTAGGTTTTATGAAGAGGGAAAATGAAAGGATTTTTCTTCTTTTCTTTGAAACCAGGGACATGACAAAATTATATCTTGAACTTAATTCTCTCTAGTACTTCAACATAATCAGACCAATTGGTTTTAAATCTGTCCTTTTGAGGATATTCTCAATCTCTGCAGAACTAGAGCAATTAAAAGTTAACTGTAACTTTCATAAGAAACCAAATAACTTTAGATAAATAAAAATAGAGGTGTGTGAGGGGGGCAGTATTTTAAAATATTATTTCCTGCTACTAAATATAATGGCCTTATGAAAATCATGAGAGTGAAAAGAGGTGGCAGAAAGTCTCCATGCAGTTAAAGGGCCATAACTTTTGCTCCGTTCATGTTGCCACAAATCCCACCTCTATGAAGAGGGAAAGTGTGTGACAGGCTTTCAGTTGTTTTCAAGCCAGGGAGATTTCAGGGGCCTATTTTTCTTCCCACAGGTTTTCCCATGGAAAGGAGCACATAGCCTAAAAGGTTTAATGACTCTATAGCAGAGTTAAATAACAAGGCATTCGAGCTGACTGAAAAATGGAATTTCCATCCCAAGGGAAATTCTGATATTTAACATTTGTGTTCAAGCTGATACAGGACAAAAAGTCAAAATATTTAAACTTTTTTCAGACATCCAGAAATTGAAACAGAACCTTTCGGTTTGTCAACTACAAACAAATCATTTTGTTTCAGGTATGTTTGACATTGGTCTCTGCATCCACCTGAGCAGCTGAAGTACCTCACGGGAGCAGGAGTTGTGGTCTCTCGAGGCCCCATTCACCCATATGAGTCTTGCTCCTCAGCTGGACAACATGTGCTGCAGTCTCTATTCCTGGCTAGGCTGCTGCAGTGCATTGTGGGAGCCTCAAGAGAGACCCAGAACTTCCCATGAGTATCCCAGCAGCTCAGGCGGATGTGGAGATTAATGTCAACCTGAAACAAAACATTTCATTTCAATTTTCCTAATGGAAAATTCCATCAAAATGGATCTTTTCCAGGAGAATATTTCCATTTTCTACAAAATCCCATTTCTTAGCAGAAAATGTTTCATTCAAAACTTTTCAACTCAGTCTATTTTTTCTGGATGTCATATTGAGGTGGGAAGGCTGGGAAACTCCACTGTACCTATGCGGAGGTAAAAATAGGCACATTTAATAAAATCCCCTGGAGCATGGGAAAGAAACATTTTTTTAAAAAATTGGAAAATCTGATTATAAAGCCACAAAAATTGGCAGGGGACTTGAGCAGATGTAGTACCTGAAACTACTTTTAATCCGTTTTTTAAAATATGATTGGATTTCAAGTTGATGGTGTCCCTGTGGGACCCAGAAAAAGAAAGGTTTAAAATTTAGAGGTGTTTCCCTACCCTGATCTTTTGCTGCCTGTGAGAATAAAACTCCAGTGAATGAATTACAAGGCCTGCCCCCGGATTGTAAGTATTATGGTCCTCCAACCAGGGAAAAAGCAATACCAAATGACTGACCAATCATAACAGCTCATATTTTGAATACTGAATATTGAACATTCACATTGAACTTTTTGCAATTAATTTATGGAGTAAAAGACTCTCAGAATTATTTTCCCAATACATTTGAATGGGGAGTAAATCAGGATCTGCTTGTTGACACTGTATAAGCAGAAAGAAAGCTAAACTAGTTAAGCGAATTATTCTCTATCAATTAAAAGCTCAGGTCAGTCTTTACTCAAGCAAAACTTGCATCAGTTTCACCAGAAATTTTTCTTGAATAAGAACTAACCAGGGACTGCAGGACTAGCCCCATAAAGTGGTAGGGCTTTAAAAGCAATCCCACTCTTCCTTTACAGAGGAGAAGGGGCCTTATTCAATGCCCGTTGAAGTCAATGGAAAGACTGCTGTAGACTTCAAAAAGCACTGGCTCAGGCCCCAGTAGACGGGGCCCCAGTCCAGGAAAGCACATACTTAATTTTAAGTCCCAGTGAAGTCAATGGGACTACTCATGGACTTAAAGTTAAGCATGTGCTTAAATACCATGTAGGATTAGGGCCAAGGCGATTAATTATGGTGATGCACAGACACAGTAACAGCTAATAGATAAGTTATGGGAGTCTTAATTCTGGTACACCATTTTGAAATGTAATCCTTTGAGTCATCTAACATCATCCATTCTTCACTGAGCTTCTAAGCACATTTAGGGGCTTAGAAAAGAATGAATGAACAGCACTAAATGCTCATTTTGTACAATGTGTAACCAGACGAGTAGTGAGAATGTTAGACATACAGATGGGTTTTCTGGCAGGTGAAAAACACTGGTTCTATATTTTTTTTTAAAAAAACAGTGATTCTTAATTCTTCTCTAAAACCATTTTGAGGTTATCCACCTTATACTGATTTCATACTTGTAGCATCAGCACCTGTAATTATGCAAGGAGCAGTATTTCCCAGTGCCTGTGTGGTATGTATGAGCCAAATCATCCTTAGGCAAAGTGTGCATTGAATTTAGTGGGCCAAATTCTATTTTCATTTTCACTGGTGCAACTCCACAGAAGTCAGCTGAACCTGAATTAGAATACTCTGTATGATATACTATAATTGGAAGCTCCAGAAAGATTAATATCATAATGTCCTTTCTATGGAAAAAATCATTACAATTCCATGATGGATTTAGTTTCAGCATTGAAATAATATACTGGGCCAAATTTTGCTTGGGTGGCTTTAGTGGGGTTATACTAGTGACACTAAGGGCTAGATCCATAAAGGGATTTAGGTACTAGGGAAGAAAGGAGCCACAAGCACTTCCTCCTCTGGTTTTTGAGAAAAAGGGCTGACCTGGCTTTGGTGCTTAATTCCAGGAGAGGGTTCACAGCTGTGAATCCCAAGCGGAGAAAGGTGCTTCCTGTCAGGCACCTAACTGTCTTTGAATGGTAGGGCTTAGGCTACATCTTTCTCTACAGCATCTCCTATTGGTTAGTTTAGGCAGCTCCCCGCTCAGCATGCCCCATCCCATTGTTAGGGGCCTAACTCTCCCCCTGCATTGTATAGGGAACCTGGATGCCTAATGTGGGACTGTGGATTCCACTAGGTGACCATTAAGTGTTGCTAAGCCTAAGTCCCTCTTGTGGTTCTAACCTTAAGAGAAAAATTTAGCCATTGACTTCATTGAGAAGTCTGGCTATTTGGCACATAGATCCTATGCTGTACGTGGGCACTTAGAAATACTATTCATCTTATAATTAAAAGGTGCGTGCACACGCTGCTCTGCCAGGAAAGATCATGACAAATCTGAAAATAAGTCTCTCTATAGTAGTCTCAATAAAACAATATCAGCATTTGAGTCTGTTACTACTACTGCTTCAGCTACCTAGAATGCCTTAGTATGCCAAAGGAGAAGGTACAGATGCTTTGTCATTTAGAAAAGCATTACTATTACACATTTTCTCAAGATTTTTGTGTTACATTACCTGATTGAACGTTGCAATGTTATCAATCTGTTTAATCAAATTATATCCCTATATTGTATATTTAATACACTTTGAGTTTTGCTGGATCATTGGCTGAGCTTGTGAAGTCTTTACACTAAGCTTGATGGCATTTATTTCTTTGGATGTAACATGGTAACTTTTGAAAGCCGCATCTGATCAATTCCAAAATTTCAGTAGCTGTTCTATGCATCAGTGGGCAGAAAATGGCCCATTAAAACCATTTTCTATAGCAGAACATTTTTGTTTCTGTGCCCTGCCCAGCTATTAGTAAATTAACAAGAATCTGAAGTAGGCTGACCACACTCAGTTATGCCTTGATCTCTTAGATATGTCTACACAGTAACTAGACACCCACGGCTGGCCTGTGCCAGACAAGTTGGGCTTGCAGCGCTCGGGCTGCAGGGCTGTTTCATTGCTGTGTAGACTTCTGGGCTCAGGCTGGAGCCTGGGCTCTAGGACCCTGCAAAGTGGGAGAGTTTACACAGAAGTCTACACAGCAGTGAAACAGCCCCACAGCCCAAGCCCCACAAGCCCGAGTCAGCTGGCATGGGCCAGCCACAGGTTTTTCTTTGCTATGTAGACATACCCTTACAGGCTGGACTTCTTTTGTTTGTGCAGGTCATCATTTGCAATGGAAATACTGTCTTGCTGCAGTATATTGCAGTCTGTTGAGAGACTTTGCATGAAACTTGTGCAAGCTCTCCAGAGCAATTCATGTAAATCTGTCATGTAAATATATATTTATAAAGGCTTTAGAGCTTGGATTGCTGCCACGCAGGCAGCTCCCTATCATCTAAATATATATTTAAGGACTTAAAAATATGGAGCATTGACCTGACCTGTTACAGTAGATCTCATCACTCCCGAGGCTGCTGTGCAGGCACAGTTAGGGCTATTGTATATCTCTCTTCTCCAAGCACATATGTAATTTAGAACCAAATCCTGTCCTGAGAGACACGAGCGCAAGTGGCTTAGGGACTTGCTCCCCCAGCACAGAGAAAGACAGAATTCCTACCTCTCGATCGGGCCTCACTACTGCGTCTACTGGTGTATCACATCCTTGAGGGAGCATGGCTTGCCCTCTGAAGGCCATGGTCAGGCCCAACCCAGTCAATTCATATGCTGTGATTGGCAGCACATACTATCGAGGGGAGTGGGTGCATGCTGCTCCCTTTCAGAGCTGTAATAAGGCAGTTTCCACTGCCCATCAGGTAATCTTGGCTTTCACATGCAGCTGGCGTAGGACTGTTCTACTCTGGCATCATCTGTGTCAGCACTGCTCTGGGATAGCATTTGGTAATTAACTCTTGCAGTGGGTCCAACATGGGAACACACGCTATTCCTTTTAGGTGCAAGTCCTGCAAAAATAATAGCAATTGGGGGGGAAAGTCCTCTAGTGTTGCAGTATTTCCATTTTCCTTATAGTAAAAGCCAGTTGGAATCCCAAGGATTCCCTCCAACCTCCACAAACTTACAGGCACTGTAAATTTAGGGCCTAAACTACTTAGCAAAGTCCTGTCTTATCCTGCACTATAAAATTCCCCCAAACTCACATGCAGTGTGTTAATGGATTGCAGGTGAAATAGGGTTGCCGGGTGTCCGGTTTCCAACCAGAATGCCAGGTCGAAAAGGGACCCTGGCATCTCTGGTCAGTGGCGCAGCAGGGGCCGAGGGCGAAGGCAAGCTCCCTACCTGCCCCCGTTCCATACGGCTCCTGGAAGCGGCCGCCAGGTCCCTGCGGCCCCTAGGCGCATGGACGGCCAGGGAGGCTCCACGCAGTGCCTGCACCCCAAGTGCCGACTAAGCAGTCCCCATTGGTCGGGAACCATGTGCTGGGAGCCCGCACTCCGAACCCTCTCCCACACCCCAAACCCCTGCCCCATCCCAGAGTCCCCTCCGGTACCCAAACTCCCTCCCGGAGCTCGCACCACAACCCCCTCACACAGCCCAACTCCCTGCCCCAGCCCTGAGCCCCCTCCTGCACCCCAAACCACTCATCCCTGACCTCATCCCAGAGCCCACACCCCCAGTCAGAGCCCTCACCCCGTCCCACATCCCAACTCCCTCAGCCCAGTGAAAGTGAGGGAGGGTGGGAGAGAGAGAGTGATGGAGGGAGGGGGATGGAGTGAGCGGGGGTGGGGCCTTGGAGAAGGGGCGGGGCCTCAGGGAAGGGGTGGGGTGGGGCAGGAGTGTTTGGTTTTGTGCAATTAGAAAGTTGGCAACCTAAAGTGAAAGCATCTGATACTGTCTGACTGTGTATGTGGAGGGAAATAATAAAATAATAATAATAATAATTGAATGATTAAAAGGAGAAAATCCTATATTTATCTTAAAGGAAAAAATTAAAGAGGAATAAAGACTGGAACATCATTTGGAACATATAGTAATATTATATATAGAAGTCCTACTTTTTTATTCTCTTTTTAGATTTATTTAAACTTCCTTTCAAATATAGTCCTATTTCTTAGAGCTGAATTAATCCCCAGATGCCTGTGTTCATGTACTGTGCACCTATATCTCAGAAATACCTGCTTTTGCAGATATCCAAACCTGCTAATTAATAACAAGAACTCACAATGGGAGTTTTCTAGCTGAAACCACAGCAGAAACCAGATAAGAGGACGTTATATGCTTTTTTTTTTTAATTTGCTATACTGCATGCTGCCGGTTCTGCTATGTCATATAATATTCGTCATGAGTTGCGAAATAATGAAACATGACATGATGTAACCACTGGTATGACCCAACACGGCATAACCAAATGCAAAATGATTCATTCTGACTAAGCATGTCAGAATTTTTTTTTAAGTCAGCCTCGATAACCTTCTATTAACTGGTTAAATCCTTTCAGGGATCAGGTACAGGACTAGACCATAGTTCATCTATCAATAATAATGTCAGCTACAGATATACAAAGAATACACAAACCATGTTCAAGTTCCCCTAAGGTTATGATGTAAGCTAATGCCCCAGTTTTGCTTTGAGAACTGTGTAGGCAAGATGGTGTAGAATATGGCTCTAAATGCAGAATTGGGGCATAAAAAAGTGTGTGTATATACACATATATACACACACAAATTTGTTGTTTGTTCACAAGCAAAGACTACATAGCCAGTTTAGGATAAAATGGTTCCCTAAGGAATGAACATTAGGAAGAAAGCATGAAGTGCAAAGAAATAGGACTTTGAATCACCACCGTATTGGGAAAGGTTTAAGACACTAAAATGGTCTCAGAATCAGTAAAATGTGTCAGTTTTGTACCCCAGTCTGGTAGATTGGTTATGGAGTTCAGTTACTGTGTACAATAGTACAAAATGAAAGCATCCTCCTGTTAATTTAAAGAGCTGATACTGTGTCTCCAACTTCCACGCCCTATCCTGAAGCGCTAATACACAATACGTCATGCATCATAGAATCATAGAATATTAGGGTTGGAAGGGACTTCAGGAGGTCATCTAGTCCAACCCCCTGCTCAAAGCAGGACCAATTCCCAACATTGGTAACACTGTTCTTGGCCCCAGTACTAGTCAGGTACAATAGCAAGGCTTAAGGACAGGTGTAACTTCCTCTCATTACCATTCAGAAAAATACCATTTAATATTAAGTATCAGAGGTGTAGCCATGTTAGTCTGAATCTGTAAAAAGCAACAGAGGGTCCTGTGGCACCTTTAAGACTAACAGAAGTATTGGGAGCATAAGCTTTCGTGGGTAAGAACCTCACTTCTTGCATCTGAAGAAGTGAGGTTCTTACCCAAGAAGTGAGGTTCTTACCCACGAAAGCTTATGCTCCCAATACTTCTGTTAGTCTTAAAGGTGCCACAGGACCCTCATTTAATATTAAGGTAATTGTAACACAAGGATATGCATCATGCCCTTGTGTTACAATTACCTTTAATATTAAATAATAGTTTCTGTGATAGTAGTTTCCTTTGGGGATTTTCTTTTTATGTTAGGTATTTCTAGCTGCTCTCTCTCCATATACAGATATCTTTATCTGCCACTAGAATCCCTCGTATAAATAGGAATTCATGTTCACAAAAATGCCAGGCCAGATTCTCAGCTGATGTCCATTAGTATAGTTCCATTGAAGTCATTGCACTTTATAGTGGATTCCTCTTTTATCTATTAACAATTTTGCTATTTGACTGTTACTCAAATTGCATCTTGCACATTGGATGGAAGAAACATAGGTTTCTCGTTCTACTATGCTGCAAACAGAGTTTCACTCTATCCATGTTCTCAGCTGAACATTAGCTTCAATGGAGCAACACCAATTTACACCAGCTAAGGATCTGGCTGGAATGTTTTACCTTATAACATGTAGCACTTTTGGTTGTTGTTGTTTTTAAATCAAGGTTTCACAAACTATTATAGATTCAAAGACATTATTAAGAGTACACCTCTACCCCAATATAACGCGACCCGATATAACACAAATTCAGATATAACACGGTAAAGCAACGCTCCAGGGGGGCGGGGCTGCGCACGCCGGTGGATCAAAGCAAGTTCGATATAAGGCGGTTTCACCTATAACGCGGTAAGATTTTTTGGCTCCCGAGGACAGCGTTATATCGGGGTAGAGGTGTAGTTTTAAAACTTCTAATTGATCAGTGTTTAAAAAAGTAATCCCCCTATGTAAAATTGTGATGGTATATGCTCAGCAATCACGTTCTCGGGGTAAAGTCCATGGAGCCCCTTTTAGTGAACTCCTCTTTGATCTATTAACAAGTTTACTATTTGACTGTTACTGGAATAGCAGTAGGTTTTTCATTTTACTATGCTATATCCAGAGTTTCACTCTATCTCTGTTCACAGCTTTCACTAAACAAGTCATTTCCAGAAAGGCATGTTTTTGTTTTAAAAGACAGAGACACTAAAAGCAATTAGATTATAATGTAGACTAAGTTATGAGTGAAAAATTATTGTTCAATAGAGTCCCAATTTTCCAATTGACTGTATCTGGGCAGATCTTTGCATGGAGCCTGCTGCATACCACAAGTTGTAGGCTCAGGCCCTAAGCCACTAGGGGACAGATCCTGTCCCTGCCCTGGCCAAAGAATACACAAAGGGCATTAACCTCAGCTGAACTACTACAGTTTTGCTGCACAAGAGAGAGGGAGAACAACAATTGTGCACTACAGTTGTGTTCTCTGGGAGTACTTGGGTCACAGAGCACCTGGGAGCTTTGCAAGCAGGCCAAAGTAGGAACAGGGTCAGGGCTGGAGGGTCTGTGACTACGTAGCTCCACCAGCCATTCCCCTCCATCCACAGATGGAGAAGGGTGGAGAAATGTGTGGAGTACTGCAGTCCTCCTGCCTATGTTACAATAACTGTGATGGAAGGGCTTTGCTGCCAATCAACAATGTGGGCATGGCAGGAAAGTGGATTCTGGCTTCTCCAGCATAAAGCACAGCTTGCGGGGCTGCACAGTGGGACCAAGTTTTAGCCCTTAATGCCTATTAGTTTTCAGTTAATTTTTCGATAACTTGTAAGTTCCCCCTTCCTGATTAATACCTTGTGCCATATGTCAAACATCAGCCAGTAGCAGATTTATATGGCAGATATAAATCCTTGAGAAATTGGGTCTTATAATGGAAACGCTACATGAAATGACCATAACTTCAGTGTGAAAGAAGTATAAAGCATGTTGTATTCTTTCTTCAGTCTTGCTTGCCCTTGTCAGTGGTGACCTTCCTTACTCACTTCCTTGTCTGTCTCTTGCAGTAGTGTGGGGGGTGGGAGGGAATGGGGGAAGGATGCATTATCAGTGTAGTTTTTAAAAAAAACAAACTTGCACACAGAGCAAGCAAGCTATGGTGCACCTTCACTATGCTACCTTCTTAATAATACAGGTAAAGAAATACTGATGCTTCAGATCATTCACTGAGTAATTAGGATTTTTGTTTGTTTGTGTTTAATTAAAACTAAGCTTCTATTACAAGAGGTGCTTACTGAACAATTGAAACATAGTAACTTTCAGTTAGCAAATACAGACTCTCCACTCATACACCTCAGCTTGGAAAAGCAACACCTAACTCTGACATAGTGCTTTTCATCTGTAGAGCTCAAAGCCTTTCCAAGGGAGGTCAGCACTATTATCCCCACCTGGGGAAACTGAGGCACAAGGCAGGAAAGTTACTTGCCCAAGGTCACCCATCAGGCCAGTGGCAGAGGCAGGAGTAGCATCTAGGTCTTGTGAGTCCCACTCTAGTGTCCTTGCTACTAGCCCACACTGAAGTTACTTTGGATATACCACAGGGTCACTCACTGGTATTTCAATACACGCACACATTTCTATATGTAGGGTCAGATACTCAGTTGGTGTAATTCAGTGTAGCTCCATTGAAGCCAATGGAATTACAGCTATTTATAGCAGCTAAGGATCTGGCCCATATTTTTCAGAAGTCATTTTTTATGAATTTGTTTTTCCCCAATGCCATCCTGTATATATTCATAGCAGAGAAACTGAAAAACAGCAAACAAAATCTGATAACACATTCATCTTTAATCTGAAGAATGCATAACCACATGCTAGGATGTGTGTTTCAAGGTATATTGTTTGAGAGATCAGTTCTCAGAAATCATGGTGCGGGGGTTTTCAAAAAGAAATATTCAGAAATGCTAACAGAGTGTAACTAAAAGCTGATTGGCCTGTGTATGTGATATATACAGAACTGAGACTAAGACAAGAGTATTGCTGTAAATTTCCATACCACAGCATTATCCTCACCAATTTTCAGGACGCAATGTAACATGGCAAAAATAGGGGGAAACAATGGGCTTCCTTGTTCATTAGGGGCCTGATCCAAAGTCAGTGGGTGGCTTTCCATTGCCTCTGGATCAGGCCCCAATACCTAGGATTTATCCTTCAGTATAGAAACAAAAAATCCTAAACCACAAATAAGCATTTTATATGGAATAATATGATCCCTAGGTGAGACCTCTATACAGTATACTGCTAGATAGAGGCTAAACAAAGCACCTCTCTGCTATTAGTTCTTTTATGATAATAGAAGGTTCTGAATCCGATATTCAACATAAAAATAAGCTTTGGGGAGGGCAATGGGAAAAAAACAAAAACACTGTGACATTAATGTTCAATTGATAAAAACTTTGCAGAAGTCTCTATATTTATTTATTTATTGTAATTCTAAATCCCTACCGCCACACAACAATGTCACATTTTAATGTAATATCATGTCCAATGCATATTCATGAAATAAAAATCTTGGCAGTGGCACAAGAAAAGTGGGATGAAGTGTGTTTGGCGGAGTGCGTCACGTTTCCAGACCAGCGGATTTTTTGATTAAAGTCCCTTATCCGTTTTATCATGCATATCCACTCTCTGATTAAAGTGATCTGGAGCTGACACTCACAATGTCAGTATGCACTGAGACCCTTCACACAAAACATGGTTGGAATTTATATCCTTAAAAAAAAAAAGAAAGAAAGAAAAAGAAAGGAAAAAAATAGATCAACTAAACTTGCTACATTAATTTAAGTATATCTGCGTGTGTCTATGTATTTGAGAGAGCCAGACTTTGGATTCTTTATTTTAACCTTAAGTATCTTTTTTAACATTGCCAGACTAAAGTCACAGTGAATTTTTATTTCCATTTCAAAAAGTACACATGGTCTAAGTTCATCTGTTATGTTGGGCTTACTATCAAAACATCTCCACATTGCTGTAGGGGAAGGAACATAGCTAGGGACTCTCCTCAATATATAAATAATGAATTCCCCTTCTCCCCCATATATGCTTTTTTATTCTAGGTAATCATTTTTCTAGCTTTCCTAATTCCTAATTTTGGTGTATGCAGGAATTTGGGGCCTGATGCAAAGGCCACTGAAGTCACTGGAAAGACTACCATTGAATTCAATGGGTTTTGGATCAGGCCCTTGGCCCGGATTCAGGAAATCACTTCAGCATGTGCTCAATGTTATTTAAGGACTTTCTTGAATTGGGGCCTTAGAAATCTTCATTTCTCTCTAGGAATAAACAAGATATTACAGGACCTTCACATTTTTAAATGTCGGGAACTGTACACTAACTATATATGGTAGTGTGTCATTATCATTCTTAAATTCCAGTTCTTCACATAGGATCTCCCATTGTGTCTACTGCTTCCAAGAGTCTGGCTCACTTGCTCGAATCCAAAGAAATCTGGATCTTGAAAGAAGCTGCGAAAATCTATTTATAAGTTACTTGGAAACTGACATTTTGTTAACAGCTGCTTTAATTTTTCCAGTCTAATATTATTTAAAATATTCACCTAAGTTCTTGTTTCCTCTGAGTTTTGCTCGTGATTATCTTTTTTTTTTTTCCTGATTTGGGTGTTTAAATAGTAAATGTAAGTGCTTATAGTGGCAATTGATACATTGGGAAGTGCAAGGCATGGTGCTGTACCAATTCTCTGGCACTGAAATACATAAGCAGAGCATTGTGAAAGAGCAAACATTGTACTGTTCCAATCCAGATCTTTTCCTGAGCAGAGACTGCCAGTCATGCTGAACTGCATTTCTACATTGTGAAGGTGACAGACATTCAGTAAGAATTAGTCGGAGAGTGTCAAACTCATTTCACTTGTGAATTAAGCCTTTCACTTCTTGAGAAATATAACTCTAATAAGTAGACTGAGACAGGGAAAAGTAAATTAATTTCTTTTGTTCATTAAGGCAATGGCTTAAAAATAATAATAAACTGAGACTAAGGGCTCTTTGCACAATGAAAACAAACAAGGCAGGTGGACCTGCATGAAGATAGATAGTACTTGTATTCATTGCTCAGCAACAAGCCATGCTTTCACTATCCTGATTCAGCAAGGAGACTGGGGTCATAACTGGAGAATTAAAGAGAAAACAAGTGGAAACATGAGAAAAATCACCTTTTTGGAAATACCACTAGGAATGGATGGCATTTTCACTAGCCTGCACATAAACTTACACAGGTGGGAGTTTTTACAGTCAGAACAGCACAGGAACACTGTTCCTGTGCCTATATGATACATACGCACTGTCACAGTGGCAGTTTGTAAACACATAGCTGGCATTGTTCCTTCCATACAATAGTACTAACGCTGTGCTTCATTTGCTATGTATGTGGAGAAATTAACGGTATGTAGGCCATTACAATGAATAGTTCCTGAATGGAGGCTATTCTAATATGACAGGAACCATTGGTTCTAGCAGAATAAAAATAAACTGATGACCTGTATGAAAACAGTCAGGTAGAGCAGTTCAGCTAATAACTACCAAGGCCCTCAGGAGTCTTAGTCATTCTACACAAAGAGAGTACAAAAGAGTGATTAGTCTTAGGTTATACATTGCTTTGTGCATTTGCTTCCTCATTGTATTGCTTTTCTTCTGATGTGGGAGACCCATCCAGCCTCTTTGTTCAGAACATATGGCATAACATAAGGACCTTATTTAGGGTGATCATCCATCTTGCAGGTCATCTCATGCTGCCATCTCATGACCTGTACCCTATACAAAGATATTGAGAAGTATTTGATTAAGCAAAGTCAAAAAAATTGTAAACTTTGGATGTCTGAAGTTAAGACCCTAAAACTGTATGGAGGCACCTAATAATTTCTTAGACTCCCAAGTTTGAAACATTTGGCCTAAGTTTTCAAGCAATAGTCCATTAAAAGTATATTCACAAGGGTGAAACACATTCCTATGAAGAACATCAGAGCAAGGCTTGTACCAGTCAGTCCAAGTTATGTCCTGTTTTGAGGGATTAAACTACTCTGGCTTGCCATAAAGGGGTGGATTTCAGCCTGAAAGTGAATTGTATAATCACTTGTAAAATTTGCATCTTGTGCTGGGTAGGTTAGTTACAAGAGGTGAATGCAGGAGTGTTGTTGCCGTCACATCACGCAAAATGTTTTCCCACTCCTGCCTGGGATTTTTATTTGCCTACACCCCGATGGGTCAACTCATTCCATAATGCTGATGGAAAACGGAAAGTTTAAAAAATGCCCCGAACTTTTTTAGTGGACTGAAGACTGCTTTGTGCCACATCTGTCATGATTAGAGCTGGATGAAAAATTGGTTTTCCCATTTTGTGAAAATTTCAAGATTTGAATTTTTTTTCCCCATCCCCTTGGGATGAAAAGTCAAAATCTAAAAAGTGTTCATGAACCAAAAATCTAAACAAACAAACATTGGTTCTGGTAAATTGAAATGTTTTACAGTATTTTGATAATTTTGAATATATTTCATTGTGATTTCCACCATATATTTGCTTAAATTTCCACTACAATTTGCTTAAATGTTGGTTAAAAGTATTTTATTCTAGAAAATGTCAGTATGAAACATTGATAATTTTGAAACTTTTTTCCAAAAAATATTCAAATCAGTTTGTCAAAACATGAAAAGTTTCAGTTTCAACAAGTTAGCTTTTCTGACCAACAAAAAAAAAAAAAAGTTTTGTAGAAAAATTTGCAACCATCTTTAGTGAGGCTCCATACAACTCTTCTTTCTTTCCACACATAATCATGAATATTTCCATGACCTTCACACTCACTCATGCTTACCACAGTTCCTCATACATGAGCTATCCCAAACAGGGACCATAAACAAAACCATATAACCAAGACCTTCTCTATGCTGAGGAGTTTTTCAGGGTTTTGTGCCAACCCCTACAGTGCACGTGTTCTGCCACAATGTTAAGTGTGTGTGTGGTGGTGGTGGTGTGGAGGGAGTCTGTACTGATGTGCTTTACACTGGTAAATTGTGAGGTTAAACCCCATTTTGGGCTAGTACAGTGTGTCTACATTAGAACTTTACATTAGTCAAATTCCACTGATTTAGATACACTGGTGAGAATGTCTATAGTCTAGACAAAATCCAGCACAGCATGAGATATAAACCTTTAACTGCAATGAGCTGTTTGTGAACGATCTGTAAACTAATGATTAGTCCTTGACAATATTCACAGATAAGCCTGGTAACAAATACATTTGAGGATTTTTAAATCTGTTCACAGACTATTCCGAAACAAAATACAGGCAAAATTTATCAAAACGATTACTGGATGTGGATTATTCACTCAGCTCCAATTATTATTATTATTACTGATGACCCTTATTAATCCACATGCTTTGTCATTTGTGCCCAAAAATGGCTGAACTGTCCCCACTTCTGAGCCAAGATTTAATAGCCGAGGCAGTGCTGTAGTGTCTCATGTCACTTAGTGTCTCATATTACTACTTCCGTACTTTTACAAAATACCCTGCAGTGGAGTCACTAGTACATGAAGCATTATGAATAATTAATCATTACATTATAATTGTCAGTGTGCTTTATTCATTTACAACCTGTGTTCCAGCGCCCTTGCTTTTTAAATTAAGTTTGTTTACTTACTGGAGGAAAAAATTAAGACAAGGGTGGGAGAAGGATGCAAAGGGAACAGCAAGGCAGGAGTCTTGAGTGGAACAAAAGGAGCAGGAAAAGATTACTGCAGAGGTGGACATAGGAGTGAGGTGAGCAGAGCCTTAAAATGGCAAGTGAGAAGCTGAACTTGATGTGCAGGAAAAGGTAAAGCCAGTGAAAAGATTCAAAACACTGAGTGAGGGGTGACATGGGCTAATGGGTGAGAGGGTAACAAGATTTGTGAGGCTGCCCTGTGACCGGAAGGGAGAGACATTGGCATGGAGTGTTTTTTTTCCCCCTCTACATTTGGATAGGAGCTTCCTCCCTGATTCAACCTGTTATTTGGTGACCTCCCCAACGGATTACTGCAGGAAGCATTGCATGGGACTACCTTGGAAGTCTACTCAGACCATAGCGAGGGTGCATAGCCCACCTATTTAATGGTGTGAGTATTACACATTATACCATTCTTCTGAAGACTACACTGACTTCCTATTTGCTCAGAAATTCAATTCTCGGGGCTGAGACCACTGCTCTTCTTTTTGCACCATCCACACAGATCAGACTGCTTTTGCTTACAGCTCCTAAGAGCTTGTCCACATTTGAAATGCTACAGCGGCACGGATGAGATTCTTCAGTGTAGACACTACCTATGTCAACGGGAGGGGTTCTCCCATGGGTGTAGGTAATCCATCTCCCTGGAAGGCAGTGTGCTAGGCCAACAGAAAAATTCTTCCATTGACCTAGTGCTGTCTACACTGGGGGTTAGGTCAGCTTAACTGCACCACTCAGGAGGGGTGAATTTCTTACACCCGTGAGTGAAGCAGACTTAATTTTCTAGCATAGACCAGGCCTAAATTTGAAAAATAGGGGGCTGCAAATAGGGGCCTTGATTCTGAGCTAAAGCCCAGGGTTGGGAAGCAAAGGTGGCTATAAGCCATCTTTACACCTCCTGAATTCTGTGACAAACTAGATATCTTCCCAGCCCCCTAAGCAAGTTAGAACAGCTGCTCTAACTCATGCCAGCTTTGAACAGTCACCTACAGGGCTGTCTGTAAACCCAGAATAGTTGGAGTGCAGATATTCCAGCCACATATATTTCCCAAACTGAACATGCCTCCACACTGGCCCTGTGTTGGGTACTAAGGAGGCCCCATGTACTGGAGGTATTCATCAGGGATGCTCTAAAACATCAATCCTCTGCAGCAGCATAAAGGGGGTGGATCCTCATTGAAAACCAAAAGCCACGGTGTTGTCAGTAGTGAGTCGGAAGCTTTGGCACACCGTTCCTCTATTGATTGACAGAGCCAGAAGGGTACCTAGAAGTCACCTACTACAGGACAGGTCCAACAAAAAGAATAACAGAATGCCACTAGCCGTCACCTACAGCCCCCAACTAAAACCTCTCCAGCGCATCATCAAGGCTCTACAACCTATCCTGAAGGATGATCCCTCACTCTCACAGAGCTTGGGAGACAGGCCAGTCCTCGCTAACAGACAACCCCTCAACCTGAAGCAAATACTCACCAGCAACTACTTACCACACAACAGAAACACTAACCCAGGAACCAATCCCTGCAACAAGCTGCGTTGCCAACTCTGTCCGTATATCTATTCAAGGGACACCATCATAGGACCTAACCACATCAGCCACACCATCAGGGGCTCATTCACCTACACATCTACCAATGTAATATATGCCATCATGTGCCAGCAATGTCCCTCTGCCATGTACATTGGACAAACCGGACAGTCTCTATGCAAAAGAATAAATGGACACAAATCAGGCATCAAGAATTGTAACATTCAAAAACCAGTAGAAGAGCACTTCAATCTCCCTGGACACTCAATAGCAGACTTAAAAGTGGCAATTCTTCAACAACAAAAACTTCAAAAACGGACTTCAACAGGAAACTGTGGAACCAGAATTAATCTGCAAACTTGACACCATCAAATTAGGTTTGAATAAAGACTGGGAGTGGCTGGGTCATTACAAAAAATAATTTTCCCTCTGTTGATATTCACCCCTTCTTGTCAACTGTTGGAAATGGGCCGCATCCACCCTAATTGAATTGACCTCTTTATCACTGACACCCCCACACTCGGTAAGGCAACTCCCATCTTTTCATGGACTGTGTATTTATACCTGCCTACTGTATTTTCCACTCCGTGCATCTGATGAAGTGGGCTATAGACCATGAAAGCTTATGCCCAAATAAATTTGTTAGTCTCTAAGGTGCCACAAGGACTCCTTGTTTTTGCTGATACAGACTAACACGGCTACCCCTCTGAAACCAGTTCAGATGGAGTTTTTTACTTGACTTCCATGGTTTCCTTTTAAATATTTGAATGTATTTTCAATTTTTTTTGGGGGGGGGAGGAGGGTATAAATACTGTTTTACTCTTTAAGCAAATGTCCAAATATAAGGGCATATGATGGCAAAGTGGCACTAACAATCTACTTTTCACCACATCTCTCTTTGCTACATTACAAGGAAAGAGGGACTGATGGAAAAACAAACAAACATACAAACTGACACTCTGCGTTAGCATAGCATCAGTTCAGACTTCTTAGCTAATTCTTGAACACTGATTCCACTAATTGCTGACTGGTTCCTGTAGGGCAGGAGTGGATGGTCTCTCACGTTGTAAAGCTGGAGTGGGTGCTCAAGTCTGTAATAATGGTTTTAAATTAGGAGGGAGTGGAGAGGGAGAAAGAACTTTTAAGCCAGAGGTGCCCCTCACAATAGCAGTCTTACTGTGTGGGTTTCAAGTATCCAGTTTGCATTTTGTCTGATAATGTACCATGCACATCACACTATTCTAAAACAGCAGGATTATTTTCTCCATTCTAATTGATGAACAGCTGTGCTGTAATAGACTACAAAGCACAGCTTCACTGATCTCTCCTCAGGCCACCCTAGGAACTGAAGACTCCACAGGGAACCAGAAAAGAATTAAAGTTTAAAAAAATACGTTTTGAAACGTCCTATTTTGTTTTCAATTTTTTTTCCATTTTGTAACTGCAATAATTAACTCCAATTTCTCCTTTGTGTTCCAACAACAGCTCCAGTTCATGGCCTAACCCTAAACGCAGCATGTTTTGTGCTAGCCAAACATGCTGTTTAGAAATATGGGAGTTCATGAGTGACTGTTCACTGTACTTCAGTGTTTGCTTCAGTCAAGTCACTTTTGGGATCACTTGTTCCCTATAATTATTCCAAGTCCCAATAAACCCCTACTAGCCATTAATTAATCTGCTGAAGCTCACAGTATTTCTCTCCATTCTACTTTATGAAGGTTCTGATTGTCCCCACATCCATCACCATGGATTCTTAGCTCCTCAGTGTCTCCTCTTGTTTATATCTAATACACGACCATATTATAGCAAAGTTTACAGAAATCTCACAAGCATTATTGATAATTTTTGGATATTGGGTACAGCTTGGGCTACACAATGTATTTGCATGGGATGAAGAGAGCTTTGGGCACAGTTTGGGCTCTAAGTGAAGGTCAGCTCAGAGCAAGGGTTTCAGTTCTGATTAGGTAGAACTGAAATTTTACAGTCCATTTTTGGGAGATTTGGGCCCCAAATGGTAGAAAGCTCATAAGATCTTCTGATCAATGGAGATGTCTGCCATCTTAAATGGTAGAAAGCTCATAAGATGAACTGCTCTCCTGCATTTTCCACTGTGTTGACCTGAAATCTTATAAAAATGATTGTTTTCAAAAGATTTTGTCTGCATCCAAACTGGAAAAAGAAAATAGACTCCTCTGACTTTTTGAACTGACCCAGAATCAAACATGCAGGGAGAGCTGAAATCTTAAGAGTCCAGTCTGACTCACTACCCCCACTAAATTCAAAGCAGGGAAAGGTCAGAATCAAGTTCTGAGTCTGAGGCCCTCTCTAGTTTTCACATACTGTATTTTTCTGTGCCCAAACATGCAAGAAATAGTTAAATGTTACCTCTCGTTGTATCAGTGACCCACTTCAGAGAGTGCCGACTCAATTCAATCAAAATTAGTGACAAGAGCAATTTTCCCATTCTCTTCAACAAAGGAAGGTTTTTGTTTTATTTTACTGGCGATTATTCACTGTATCTTTTCTATAGGTAAGTTGTATGCTTATGTCTCCTTTTGTCTAGATGAGTGTTATCCAGTAAAATGAACACAATGAGACTTCTGTTTACCTTAATGTTGTTTAAAAAAACCTCAGATTCAAGAAATCAATAACCATCCAAAACAATTTACCAAAGATTCAGTCTGGGTAGAAAAATGCAAATTGCACTGATATTTTTTAAAGGAGAAGAAAAAAAACCTGTTGATAATAAGCCCTGAGTAGCAAAATGTCATGAGGAAAAATAAATAAATTAAAACGATTAGGAGGTTAGCATTTCCAGTAGCCATTAAAGACATTAGAGAATAAAACCAATGTTTTAAATTGCACCCAGAAAGCAACTGGAAACCAGTTCCGACTGGGGGAACACAGTTGTTATATTCTATCTGTGAAAACCCCCCACTAAACACCTTTGCAGTGGCATACTGCACAAGATGAAGCTTCTGAGTGGAATGTAGCACTTAAATACAAGAAGCACTTTTCACCTTCGGAACACTTTACAGTCATTAACACACTCACAATGTCTCTGTGAGGCAAGTATTGTTATCTCAATTTTATAGATGGAGAGCTGAGGCAGACAAGGGACTTCCCAAGGCCATACTCAGGATTGTCATCAGTGTTAATTGACATCCCAGTTTTTAGATCATTGGCTTTCTTGGTTTCTTCCAGTTTCTTACATGTCATCGGCAATCCTGAGTCTGGCATATAGCCCTGGGCAAGTCACTTAACATGTCTGCCTCAGTTTTTCCATCTATAAAACTCAGGTAACAATATTTACCTCACAGGGACATTGTGATTGTGTTAATGGTTGTAAAGAGCTCCAAAGATGAAAATCGCTTGTATATTTAAGTGCTACATTCCACTACATTCCATTCATTCATCTAGTGCAGTGTGCCACTGCTTACTTAGGCCTTGGCTACACTTGCGAGTTGCAGCGCAGTAAAGCCGCCCCCAGCGCTGTAACTCACTCCCCGTCCACACTGGCAAGGCATTTACAGCACTGTATCTCCATGATTGCAGCGCTGCATGTACTCCACCTCTCCGAGAGGAATAGCGAGTGCAGCGCTGTGGCACCAGTGTGGCCGCCCAATGCGCTGTGAATGGCCTCCAGAATTATTCGGCAGTATCCCACAATGCCTGTTCTAGCCACTCTGGTCATCAGTTCAAACTCTACTAACCTGGCCTCAGGTAACCAACCATGTGACCGACCCTTTACATTCCCCGGGAATTTTAAAAATCCCCTTCCTATTTGCTCAGCCCGGCACGGTGTGGAGTGTTATCAGCAAATCCTTCCAGGTGACCATGCTGCCACACGCCAAGCGAGCCCCAGCATGGAGCAATGGCGAGTTGCTGGACCTCATCAGTGTTTGGGGGGAGGAAGCTGTCCAGTCCCAGCTGTGCTCCAGCCATAGGAATTACGATACCTTCGGGAAGGTATCAAAGGACATGATGGAAAGGGGCCATGACCGGGACACCCTGCAGTGCAGGATTAAAGTGAAGGAGCTGCGGAGTGCCTACCGCAAAGCCCGCGACGCAAACGGCCGCTTGGGTGCTCCCCCCGCGACCTGCCGATTCTACAAAGAGCTGGATGCGATACTTGGGGTTAATCCCACCTCCACTCCGAGCACCACCATGGACACTTCAGAGCCGGTGTGGGGGGAGGAGGAGGAGGAGGAAAATGGGAGTGATGGTGGTGGGCCAGATGGAGACACCCCGGAATCCCTGGAGCCACGCAGCCAGGAGCTCTTCTCAAGCCAGGAGGAAGGTAGCCAGTTGCAGCGGCCGGTACTTGGTGCAGGACAAACAGAAGAGCAGGTTCCCGGTAAGCGGGGGTTTTTTTCGTGAAGGAATTTTTTCGGTGCGGGCTCTTCGGGAGAGGAGGGTTAGGCATGCATGCCTAGATGCGGAATAGTGCATTGATGTGGTTTATCACATTGCGGTAATCAGCCTCGGTAATCTCCTCGAATGTCTCATCCAGAACGTGTGCAACGCGCTTGCGCAGGTTTATCGGGAGAGCCACCGTGGTCCTTGTCCCAGCCAGGCTAACGTGTCCGCGCCACTGTGCCGCGAGGGGACCATTGCTGCACACAGGCAAGCTGCATATGGGCCAAGGCGGAAGCAGCATTGCAACAGAAGACCCTCCCTTGCTTCCCAGGACACCCTCAGCAGCGAGATATTGTCCAGGACAAACTCCTGCGGAAAATGTTGGGACAGTGTTCAGTGTAGGTGCCCCTTGAAGCTGTTGGCTCTCCCCAAGGCACAGAAACCCAGAGGACAGTGCAGCCCTGAAACAATCAGTCCCCCTTACTCACCATTTTGAGGCTCCTGTGGGATATGTGTGCTCTGTTTCGGATGGGAAAATTATGCTATTGTGTAGACCCTGTGTGTTTTCTACTCCTTAAGTGCGGGGGGAATCATTACTCTGTCTGGTATAACAATGCTGCCTCTGTTAAATGTTGTGTTTTGCCTATACAGCTGCATCAACCTTGAAACCTCAGCCGTCCCTCTTATCGCCTGCTCAGAGACTGCAAAGACTCAGGAAGAGACCACGAAAAAGCAAAGAAGACATGCTGCAAGAAGTGATGCGGCAATCTATTAAAGAGAATGAGAAAGCACAGGACTGGAGGGAGAGAGAAAGCAGGATCCGCCAGGAAAACGCAGCGCACCGGCAGCAAAGCATCGCGCACTGGCAGCAAAGCACTGATAGGCTCATAAGCATCCTGAAGCGCCAAGCAGATGCTATCCAGGAGCTGGTAGCCATGCAGAAAGAGGAGCAGTACCGCAAATGCAAACGACATCCCCCCCTACAGCCCTTGTCCCAAAACTCTTTCTGTTGTGCCCCACTGTCACCTCCAACCCACTTTCCCCAACTTCCCTGTTCTTCACGCCACCCGCTGCCTCCAACACCAGTATCTTCACCACCCAGCCCTGAAAACCACGACCCTGACCCCCTGCACTCAACCCCCATCACCATGCAGTATAGTTGTCCTGAAGTGCAGCACTCACTGCACAGCACACCAGACAGGACATACGCGAATCTGTGATTGTACTGTTCCCCACTCCACCCCTTTGTTTCTTTTCAATAAATACATTTTTTTTCTTTTCAATAAATGGATTATTTGGCTTTGAAAACATTCTTTATTGCTGCATAAAGTAAAAGACTCCTTAGCCCAGGAAATAAACAGGCACTGCAAGTCTGCTAGTCTGCTTAGCAAACACTGATTCCTAAAGATTGGAACTACTGCACTTCACTCCCGTGCAGGGCACCAGATATCACTGCTGGTTTTCAGCCTCAAATTGCTCCCTCGAGGCATCCCTAATCCTTGCAGCCCCGCGCTGGGCCCCTGTAATAGCCCTGCTCTCTGGCTGTGCAAATTCAGCCTCCAGGTGTTGAACCTCGGAGGTCCGTGCCTGAGTGAAGCTTTCACCCTTCCCTTCACAAATATTATGGAGCGCACAGCACGCGGATATATCACTGCGGGGATGCTGTTTTCGGCCAAGTCCAGCTTCCCATACAGAGATCGCCAGCGGCCCTTTAAACGGCCAAAGGCACACTCCACAGTCATTCGGCACCGGCTCAGCCTGTAGTTGAACCGTTCCTTGCTGCTGTCAAGGCTCCCTGTGTAGGGTTTCATGAGCCACGGCATTAATGGGTAAGCGGGATCTCCAAGGATCACAATGGGCATTTCAACTTCCCCTACCGTGATCTTCTGCTCTGGGAAAAAAGTCGTGGCCTGCATCTTCCTGAACAGCCAAGTGTTCCAAAAGGTGCATGCACCTTTCCGGGCCAGCCTGTGTTAATGTCAATGAAACGCCCACGGTGATCCACAAGCGCCTGGAGAACCATAGAGAAATACCCCTTCCAATTAACGTACTCGGATCCTATGTGGGGTGGTGCCAGAATAGGAATGTGCGTCCCATTTATCGTCCCTCCACAGTTGGGGAACCCCATTTGTGCAAAGCCATTCACTATTTCCTGCACGTTACCCAGAGTCATGGTTCTTCTGAGTAGGATGCAATTAATGGCCTTGCAAACTTGCATCAACACGATTCCAACGGTCGACTTTCCCACTCCAACTGGATTGCGACCGACCGGTAGCTGTCTGGAGTTGTCAGCTTCCAGATTGCAATAACCACCCGCTTCTCCACTGGCAGGGCAGCTCTCAATCTCGTGTCCTTGCGCCACAGGGTGGTGGTAAGCTCCTCACACAGTCCCGTGACAGTGGCTTTTCTCATCCGAAAGTTCTGCAGCCACTGCTTGTCATCCCAGACTTCCATGATCCCATCACTCGGTGCTTGTTTCCCGAGCCCAAAAGCGGCGTTCCACGGTGCTAAGCATGTCCATGAATGCCACAAGCAATTTCGTGTCGTACGCGTTACGTGGCTCGATAGCATCGTCGGACTCCTCACCTTCACTCTCACTGTCACTTTGGATCTTAAGGAATAGTTCGACAGCCAAACATGACGTGCTGGCAAGACTCGTCAGCATACGCCTCAGCAGTTCGGACTCCATTTCCCGCAGACAGATCGCGCTGCACAGAAACCATTGCAAGATGGTGCCAAAGGTGGACGGAAACAAAGGGATTTCTGGGATGCGAAGTGATGCATCATGGGGCATTGGGACAGGACCCAGAATCCCCCGCACCCACGCCCCCTTCCCACAACCCACGGCGCCAAAATGGGAAAAGGTGCTCTGTGGGATAGCTGCCCATAATGCACTGCTCCCAATAGCGCTGTAATTGCCGCAAATGTGGCCACGACAGTGCGCTGGGCAGCTGTCAGTGTGGACAGACTGCAGCACTTTCCCTACTCAGCTGCATGAAGTCAGGTTTAACTCACAGCCATCTGCAAGTACATCTGCAAGTGTAGCCAAGGCCTTAGTGGGGAGATTTTTCTCCATAGAGAGAATATAACAACAGTGCTCCCCCAGTTTGCATTGGTCTCCAAATGGTTTCTGGGTGCTATTTCAAACATTGGTTTTATCCTATAAAGCCCTTAATGGTGCTGGCTACTCAAAATACTAACCACCTCCTCATCTTCTTTCACAACTGCTAAGATCAGCTAATGTGTACAAGGTAACAGGCTGCAGATTTAAAGGTCAAAGTACTACCAGCCAGGAATTCTCAATGAGGAGTTCTTGACTGGCTTTCACTTCCCCCAAACTGGTCTGAGGCCTTGTCTACACTATGCAGCTTTTTGTCACTAAAAGTCAGTGTGTATAAACACTCTCTGTTGGAATTTTGTCGGCACTTTTGCCGACAAAATACTTCCAGCCCTGCGAGCGGCTGTAGCTTTGTTGGCAGGAGAGCGCTCCTGCCAATAAAGCCGTGTTCATATTGCCACTTGCGTCGGCAAAACTTTTGTCTTTTGCGGGGGGGCTTTTTTCAGTACCCGTGAAAGACAAAAGTTTTGTCGACAACGTCGCACAGTAGACAAGCCCTGAAAAAGGTAAAGGACCTTAGCCTCAGAGCATGCTGATAGGCCCATCGGGTTTTTTATGAGGTGGTGGGTTGACAGGGATTGTGGTCTTTATAACAGCTTGAAAATTGGGTTGACTCCTGCATGTGCTAGCTAGTGTGGAAGGATAATATCATTAAAGGCAACCAGAAGTGTGAATAAGTTTCTAGGTGGGGGCTCAAAGAAATGGTTTTGTTTACTTCCAAAGGGAACTCCTAGCTATAAACTGGACAATCATATTCTATTAAGCCTGGCCTTTTTGACTGCTCTTAACAACTGGGTTATACTAGTGTCACAGAACAGATTTTTAAACAAGGTAGATTTCTCTAAATACATTTCCCAGGTCTCTAGGTTTCAGCTGAAGTTCACAACAAATAAAGGCAATTACCTTAGTGAAGCCGAATAAACGAGAGAAAGAGAGGGAAAGTTCCTCTGCAGTATTAAGCTGACTCATGTCCTCATTGCAATGTCCAATATTTTGACAGCGGCGCAGTAATTAATCTTGCAAGAGGATTGCACTCTTCCTGGTATCACTGCATTTCTGCTGTGACCACTATGAAATGCTCTTTTGTAAGGGGAAAGAATGAATCTAAGTGGGAAAATTACTGGAACTGGAGAGAAGCTTTAATGGCAACCTTGGCATCCTGCAATTTCACACATTAAAACATATTTTAAAAAAACACACTACTACAGTGCTTATTGTACAAGGCTAAGCTTTCCACTCTTCTAACTATTAATAAAGACTTCCCATTGAGAAGACAAATACATGCTTGATGCATTTTTAATCCTGTGCCAATACATTTGACTAAAGCTGTTTACTGTTTCAATGACAGGATTTAACTTGCCCTTCTGTATTCAACATTTCTGATTATTAATGACATTTAAAAAAAACACTGATAAAGGCCATCAGTGTTATATTCTGGTCAATTTTTCAAAGAGTAGCAACTAAGGGCCAAATCCTGATCACTCAATAAACATGAGTAATCCTCACTGAAATCAATTGGCTGAGTGCAATGGGACCGCTCGTGTACATAAGAAATGCATGTTTGGTCCATTATTTAGGTAAATATTAGCAATGTTACTGATTCTCCCTGTTTCAAATACACCCCAGGAACCAGAAAGTGTAGCCTTCCCAAATCATCCTCATATTCAGTCTAAATTGGCTAGTCTACACTAGTCCACTGTACTTCAAGATCCCAGGACAGTGATTTATCCTGTAAATGTGTCCCACACTCAGGAAGATAACATCCTGGGAACTGAAACAATTGTTTGCTGAAGAACTTTAGGCCATTCAGGAATTTCTCTCAGAAATTTACCAGCAGTGTTTCTTTGAAGGATGACAACATGACATTGGGCTCTGCAGCACAGGAACAGGGAGACCAAGAAGGACTCTCACATGGAGTTATTTTTTAACGTAAAAACAAAAAAGGAAAACCCTTCCCCCAGCCTGATTGTTATTTTGTTACCTAAGTGATAAAGTAAACCTAAGGTTAAAATGAAATTACATGTGCTGATGATCTCCTAGTGACCTCCATTGTGCAGTTCCATTACACTACATGTTAATAATAGCATTAACAAAATGCATACACTTATGGCACTGTCAAGCACCAATGCAAATCAAAAGACACAGGAGGTACTTTACTTTTGTTTTAAGCATTAAAGGCTCTTATGAAACACAATATGACAGGCAGAAGAAAGCAGGGCTGGATTTTCAAAAGGTACCCAGAGTAGCATTGATTTGCATTCTGCTTGGTGTCATTTTTACAGGGCCTTTCGCTCTGCTGCGATAGTGCATTCAAGTCCTGACCTTTTCTTATGAAAAGAAGATATTCTGTGTCTCTTACTGTATAAACTAGGAAATCAAGACTGTATTTTACTAAATAGGAGTTAATTTTACATATTTCAGCCTTGGGATGGAAAAGACTGCTCTGAAAACTAGAATTCTTTTTTATTTTTCCCACCAGTCTGTGAGTTTCAGGTTTGGCAAACCCTATCACTGTTTAAAAAAGGTTTTGAGAGATTTTAATAGCTAATAATAGGAGGAAACATAAAAGCACAAATCCAATTTAAGTGAAAGGGTTCCTGTGTAAGCATTACTTGTCAGTCTTTGGTCGTACTGTATAGGGACCAGCTAGAGAGCAGTGGCAGCAAAGAAATATAAAGTCCAGATTTAATTCTGATACAGAGAAATACAATTTCAAAACCGGACGTCTTATCATAGGCATGTCCCATTGGAGAACTCATTTCCCTAGCAAAAGGCTGTCACTGCCATTATGTTGTACAAGGAACCAATTTACTACTACAGCTAAACAGGGTGACTGGTGCTGTTGGAACTTAAGCATTTGAAGTTATCGCTAGAAAAAAATAGCATTTCAAATGTCAGTGAAATGGGAAGGTATAATTGAAAAGTATCAATCAGAGAAGCAAAAGGGTTTAGAAGGCTAAGACTGCAGTTTTAGTACCGGCCTTCCTCCCCCCCCCCTCTTTTTTTAGCTTCTCTCTCTCTCTCTTTCAGTTTTTCCCCTCACATGCAAATTCAGATTTAGCTCTGTACAATAAAAGATTTTGGCTTGATACTCATTCTGTGTCAGACATGAAATACATTTTGATGGTTTTCTTCTACACTCCAGTGAGCGTAATTTCACTATACAAAGTTGCTCACCCCACCCCAGATCCAAAGCTACCAATCTGTAGTGCATCTAAATTCATGAAACCAAAGCTGATTTGGTTTTTACAAGTCCCATTAATCTATCCATTTACCTGAACCTCCATCATTTCGGGATGACTTTTTCCTGCCCCACATTTATCTTGTAGAGAATAAAACTATTAGCTAAGATAACCTTCTGTTTGAGAATTCAGGGGTAGGAAAACATTGAGGAAAAAGAAGAACTGAATATAGAATGAAGTGGATCAATGTAGTTTATAGTATTACTATTCATGCCGCTATAGTAAAACGTATGTAACATTATAGAGATTCAACTCCAGTCTTCATTAATTAGTACCTTTTTGTTTTCCTACACAGAGCAAAAATGGTGGTTTTGTTTTCTTTTCAAACCCTAAAAATGTTCAGCTAATTGAGCCATAATGTATCTTTAAACAAAATGAAAACTATGGCTCTTTGCATTGTACTCTCACCCAATACTGCTCAGTCCAGGCCTGGACTTATGCACACCCTGTGTAGTAACATTAGGCGCACAGGCCATGTTTAGTTAGTTGGTAGACTAGAGAACCAGGGAGAACGACAAAATATAATCTGTGTTCCACTTCCAGAATAAAAATCTGGGATGTATTAGCAGGAGTGTTATAAGCAAGACACAAGAAGTAATTCTTCCGCTCTACTCTGCGCTGATTAGGCCCAGGGGCAGCTCTATGTATTTTGCTGCCCAAAGCACGGCAGTCAGGCGTCTTTCGGCGGCGTGCCTGCAGGAGGTCCGGCTGGTAACGCGGATTCAGCGGCATGCCTGCAGGAGGTCCGCCGGTCCTGCAGCTTCGGCATACCCACCGCCGAATTCCCGCCGAAGCTGCGGGACCAGTGGACTTCCTGCAGGCACGCCGCCAAAGGCTCCCTGACTGCCACCCCCACAGCGACCGGCAGGCCGCCCCCCATGGCTTGCCGCCCCAGGAACGTGCTTGGTGCGCTGGTGCCTGGAGCCGCCCCTGATTAGGCCTCAACTGGAGTATTGTGTCCAGTTCAGGGCGCCACATTTCAGGAAAGATGTGGACAAATTGGAGAAAGTCCAGAAAGAGCAACAAAAATTATCAAAGGTCTAGAAAACATTACCTATGAGGGAAGATTGAAAAAATTGGATTTGTTTAGTCTGGAAAGGAGAAGAAAGAGGGGACATGATAACAGTTTTCAAGTACATACAAATTGTTACAAGGAGGAGGGAGAAAAATTGTTCTTCTTAACCTCGGAGCATAGGACAAGAAGCAATGGGCTTAAATTGCAGCAAGAGAGGTTTAGGTTGGACATTGGGAAAAACTTCCTAACTATTAGAATAGTTAAACACTGGAATAAATTGCCTAGGGAGGTTGTGGAATTTCCGTCACGGGAAATTTTTAAGAGCAGGTTAGACAAACACCTGTCAGGGATGGTCTAGATCAGTGGTTCACAAACTTTAACAACCTGTGAACCCCTTTCACTAAAATGACAAGTCTCGCAAACCCCCTCCTAAAAATGAATATTTCCAGGGATTTTCTCCTTTACCTGAGTATAAATTATAAAAGCAGTGATCTTAGAAATATAAAATTTGTTTTTATGACATGCTTATTACACACTATTTATTATTAATTATTATTTATCATTACAGTATTTTTATTACATTATGAAAATGGCAACACTGTTCCAAGATCTCACTTTCGTAGCTTGTATCACTTTGAATAAGCCTGTTATAAGACAAGGCTCCTATGTTTCATCAAGGAGTATCAGATGTGAAACAGCATGACGGTATTTAAGAAGCCAACTCAAAGAGTTCCTCCTACACAAGCATTCAGGTCTTGAGCAGTCCAGGCAAACAACGCACATTACAACAAAGCTTAAACTTGTTCTTCATAATAATTTAAAAAACAGTACTAGCTTCCTATTTAATTTAAAAAACAGCAAGTATTCGCAAAAAGAACAGGAGTACTTGTGGCACCTTAGAGACTAACAAATTTATGCTCTAACAAAGCTTATGCTCTAATAAATTTGTTAGTCTCTAAGGTGCCACAAGTACTCCTGTTCTTTTTGCAAAAAATATCCACTTCCCTTTCCATTTCTTATAAGGAGTCTTGAAGTTTAAATCTCCTCAGTGTGATAGATAGGCTTGCTTTGATCTGCTTAGCTCTTGGAGTCCAGGGGCTCCGGGCTGCTGACTCCGTGCTGCCCAGGGTCCCTAGGGACAGCTCTGTTCACCATTAGGGAATTTTTTCCCCGAGAACCCCTTGTAACCTTTCGTGAACCCCCAGTTTGGGAACCACTGGTCTAGATAATACTTAGTCCTGCCATGAGTGCAGGGGATGGGACTAGATGACCTCTCAAGACCCCTTCCAGTCCTATGATTCTATGGTTATACTCTTAGTGTAATTTATTTATTTTACACTATATAAACTAGTCCTTGAACAGAGATGGTTACAAACACTGTGCAGGCAATACTCTCTTTTAGTAATTGCAGCTAACATGAATGCCCAGTTCCCAAGGAGCAATTCTACTCAAAGAATTTATTCTAATTAGAGAGATTAAGGGACAAAGTCAACTCTCCTGAAGCTCCCACAAAAAAACAAAAACAAAAAACAAACATTACAAACATTTCTTCAAAGACCGAACAGCTCTTATATGCTAAGAAAAAGAACTTGTAAGTCTATGTGCGAGATCATCATTTGGTATCTCTGCCAAAACATTATAATCAAGTCCTGTCTTTTTAGTGCAAAGGGTACTACATTCCCCTGCTTCACAGCATGGAGGGGAGCAAATCTATGCAAAGCATCATGGTGGGGACATTTGGAGGGAAAAGTTTCTATATAGGATCCTCCACGTAGACATCTCCCCCCTTCCACAAAATATTGACATGTCCCTTCCCCACTCCATGCCTACCTGCTCTCCCAAGGACTGGAAAGGGAAAGCTTGCCCTCTTCTTTTCCAATAGAATCACGTCATCGCACAGAGAGGATCATAAAAGATAGCGCTATTTGGGGAACTGGAAGGATCAGAAAATTTGCAGAGGGATGTGGAGACCCACCCTAGTTCACTGGTCCTAATCTGTAGATACTACAATTTCTTACATCTGATAGTTGTTTTGGGGCCCTATGTGAAAATAATTGGAGGTCTCGAGCCAGCCTATAGAAAGGTAGCCCCATCACAAACCTGCCACACTTCTCTTATGCAGTGACATGTACAGTATTTTAAACTTCTCTTCCTTCTAAAGTAACTTTACCTCACATACAAAATCCTCTACCTACATTAGAGTGTAGATATATTCCTCCTCCACCACCTTTTTGATGGATTTCAAATTCAAATAACTTAATGGCTAACAGCCCGCAATTGTTCTTTATATTAATAGCAATCCATGCTCTCTTTTGAAGATTAAGGTAGTAATTCAGTTCTCAAAATTCTTCTGCTGTTTATAAATTATTTGAGCAGAGATGTCATCGCTTTTGATGTGTCATCGGAACCCTTATGTTCAACTACATTCTTTTATTCAACTCTTCTGTGCTTGATAGTCAAGCTAAAAGTTGTGAGTAACTTGAACTCCTGTGATTTTCAATTGATGTGGACTTCACTGTAATCCCAAGGTACCATTTAAAATCACGTGTGTTTCATAGAAAGCTGCCTGAAATCACTTTCTAATTAAAATAGGCTTTTTTGATTAAATGAAAATTTTCACCAACAAAAATTGGAAGTTGTTAAAAAACAACAACACTAAAGTCTATAAACTTCAACATTTTCAGTTGATTAAAACTGAAAAAAAATCAGTTTTGGGATTTTCAATAAGAAAATAATTCAAAGAAAAAAAATTTAAAAGTGAAAAATCAAATAATTTTTGTCAACAATTTTCATGGGAAAATAAAATAATTTCCCAAACTGTTCTGATATTGGATGTGGGTTATATGTAAGTTACAATTTGCCATATATATATTGTTGTCGAGATACAGCACCTTCAGAGCAACCTGATTCTTCTACCAGAGGGGATAAACAATTCCTAATGACTTCAGTGGGGATTACTTGCTGTGGTTAAAGTAGATTGAAACAGGAGGAGGGATTTCTTACTACACCAGCCAAAGAAAAGAGGAACTGTGGGAGAGCAATGCTATCCCAAACCCGGAGAGAAGAGGAACTTCAGCAGAGGGGAAGGATCTGCACTCCTTATTACTTTAATCTGAACCTAGACAATAATAGTATTGAAATATATATTTAAACAAGTTTTGGGTGACCCAGGAAGGAAAAAAGTTTGGGGTGTCCTAAAATCCCTGGCCCCTACTAACCTTGCTTCTGCTGCTTCTCTCAATATGAGAATCAAAAACCCCATTATTTGTTCAAGCCCTCCTATTTATAAAAGTTTCAGTCATCCAATCAACAAATGGAAAAATACCATGGGACTTGGGTGTCCAATCACAGCTCACTTAGCAAGTTCCAAATACTGATTTTTCACAGTGGCCACCATTTACAATAAACTCACAGGCTTCAATGTGCTCACATAAAACATTTGAAGAACAAATAAAAGGAAAAAAATTCAGTCTGTTCACAGACAAATGACAAATAGAAAAAAGGGCTACATTTGTCAAACTACTTCATTATAAGAACAGGAATACTTGTGGCACCTTAGAGACTAACAAATTTATTTTAGCATAAGCTTTCATGGGCGACAGCCCACTTCTTCGGATGCATAGAATGGAACATGTATTGAGGAGATATATATACACATACAGAGAGCATGAACAGGTGGGAGTTCTCTTACCAACTCTGAGAGGCCAATTAAGTAAGAGAAAAAGACTTTTGAAGTGGTAATCAAGATAGCCCAGTACAGACAGTTTGATAAGAAGTGTGAGAATACTTACAAGGGGAGATAGATTCAATGTTTGTTATGGCTCAGCCATTCCCAGTCCCTATTCAAGCCTAAGTTGATTGTATCTAGTTTGCATATCAGTTCCAGCTCAGCAGTTTCTCGCTGGAGTCTGTTTTTGAAGCTTTTCTCTTGCAAAATTGGCACCCGCAGCTCTGTCATTTAATGACCAGACATGTTAAAGTGTTCTCCCACTGGTTTTTGAGTGTTATGATTCCTGATGTCAGATTTGTGTCCATGAATTCTTTTGCATAGAGACTGTCCGGTTTGGCCAATGTACATGGCAGAGGGGCATTGCTGGCACATGATGGTATATATCACATTGGTAGATGTGCAGGTGAATGAGCCCCTGATGGTATGGCTGATGTGATTAGGTCCTATGATGATGTCACTTGAATAGATATATGGACAGAGTTGGCATCGGGCTTTGTTGCAAGGATTGGTTCCTGGGTTAGTGTTTTTGTTCAGTGATGTGTGGTTGCTGGTGAGTATTTGCTTCAGGTTGGGGGGTTGTCTGTAAGCGAGGACAGGTCTGTCTCCCAAGATCTGTGAGAGTGAGGGATCATCTTTCAGGATAGGTTGTAAATCTTTGATGATGCACTGGAGAGGTTTTAGTTGGGGGCTGAAGGTGACAGCTAGTGGTGTTCTGTTATTTTCTTTGTTGGGCCTGTCTTGTAGGAGGTGACTTCTGGGTACTCGTCTGGCTCTGTCAATCTGTTTTTTCACTTCAGCAGGTGGGTATTGTAGTTTTAAGAATGCTTGATAGAGATCTTGTAGGTGCTCTGTCTCAGGGATTGGAGCAAATGCGGTTGTATCTTAGAGCTTGGCTGTAGACAATGGATTGTGTGGTGTGTCCTGGATGGAAGCTGGAGGCATGTAGGTAAGTATAGCAGCCAGTAGGTTTCCAGTATAGGGTGGTGTTTATGTGACCATCGCTTATTAGCACAGGAGTGTCCAGGAAATGGACCACTTATGTGGATTGATCTAGGCTGAGGTTAATGGTGGGATGGAAATTATTGAAATCATAGTGGAATTCCTCAAGGGCTTCTTTTCCATAGGTCCAGATGATGAAGATGTCATCAATGCAGGGCAAGTAGAGTAGGGGCGTTAGGGGACGAGAGCTAAGGAAGCGTTGTTCTAAGTCAGCCATAAAAATGTTGGCATACTGTGGAGGCATGCAGGTACCCATAGCAGTGCCACTGACTTGACGGTATATATTGTCCCCAAATGTGAAATAGTTGTGGGTGAAGACAAAGTCACAAAGTTCAGCCACCAGGTTAGCTGTGACATTATTGGGGATACTGTTCCTGATAGCCTGTAGTCCATCTTTGTGTGGAATATTGGTGTAGAGGGCTTCTACATCCATAGTGGCCAGGATGGTGTTTTCTGGAAGATCACCGATGGATTGTAGTTTCCTCAGGAAGTCAGTGGTGGCTCAAAGATAGCTGGGAGTGCTGGTAGCATATGGCCTGAGGAGAGAGTCCACATAGCCAGACAATCCTGATGTTAGGGTGCCAATGCCTGAGATGATGGGGCGTCCAGGATTTTCAGGTTTATGGATCTTGGGCAGCAAATAGAATACCCCTGGTCGGGGTTCGAGGCATGTGTCTGTACAGATTTGTTCCTGTGCTTTGTCAGGGAGTTTTTTTAGCAGATGATGTAGTTTCTTTTAGGTAATCCTCAGTGGGATCAGAGGATAATGGCCTGTAGAATGTGGTGTTAGAGAGCTGTCTAGCAGCCTCTTGGTCATATTCATTATAAACCATCCGCCCAGCTCTGTGCTCAGGTTCAAAGCATTTCTTAAATATGATATTCAAACACTTTGTTAAAGCAAAGCCTAAATTTCTCTGATACAATATAATCAAAAAGGGAAGACAATAATACTTTTATAGTATGTCACTTTCCCTTTAAAGAGGCAGAGGGGGAGAGAAATCCAGTAAAGAAATACTGTCTCATCACAAAGAATCGCTAGCCAACTCTTGAGTCCAGCAGTAATACTGGACAGTTTATTCCAGAAGGCAAAAATAAAGTATGCATGAATTGAATACAATCACTCATTAAAAAAAAAAAAAAAAAAACTAGGAATGATTTATTTATTTATTTGTAGGACAAAAGGCACCAATCATTTCCCCTCTCACTGTTTCATCTAAAAATAAGAAAAAGCCAGCCTTTCATCAACCAGAGGAAAAACTAGCAGGATTAACATTGATGCAGCAATGGCAAAAGCAGACAGACAGGCAGGGACAAGATTGCATCCAGCCTCCAAAACACATGTAAAGTTGGAGCTAAAATGTCTTATGCATTTGTAATTTATATGCAAAAATCTTTTACAGAAAGCCACCAACTGCCAAGTTGCCTTTCGCAACTCTTTGAGGCTTGCAGAAATTATGGAATTTTATATTATCCATCACCCTACCAAAGGCACGACTGTGAGAAGAACATGTAAACTTTCTTAAGACCAAGGTATTAAATTCTTCCTTACATTGCTGGGTTGGTGGCTCAGCAGGAAGACCTATTTTTTGCTTGTGTTCAGGCAACTTCCCTGGCAGTTACTGCCTGCAACAGACTGTAGGGAAGCTGCCAACATTCCAAAGCTCTGATGATGCGAGCCAACCTTAGACTAATAATTTTATATCTCAATATAAGTGGAAGAATTACATAAAAATAGAAAATTTTAACAGTATGGTATTCTGTTATGAGAGAAGGCTAAATAACATGGGTGCCATATGAACATCTTTCTCCTATCTACAGTACCTAACTTTAGCATAGTCCATATGTCTATTTGTCTGATAGCTGAACTTATTTTGAAATAACACTAAATTACAAAAGGGAGCTCTGAAAGCCCAGTGTCTCAAAACCTTCGGAGGTGAAACACCTGTCAGTGGTCTTTCTGCTGCAACGTTGAAAATGAAAAGTCAAATTAGCAGTAGTACTGGAATAGTCCTGGGAAACCCAAATACATCATTTTTAGAGCCCCAAATCAGGACGGGTGGAGGAAGGAAGGTAGGCATTTACAACTACTTTGTGTCTGTATCTTGACCCATACAATGAACTCCTGCAAGCAGCTCTGTAGAGCCTGGAGGAGGACGTCGTAGGTTGGGGATGGAAGTTACTAAAATCTCAGCAGTTGCACACAAATGAGTCAGTGGCCAAACACTGGGGTGATTTATGGAGGAGTTGGCAATGATTATACAGTTTTCAAGTTGCTTCAAGCCCAGCCATAGTGGCTCCATTCAGACAGAGGAATGGGCGAGGGTAGTCAGAAGCAGATAGAGAGACAGACAATGGCCTCATGCACATTTTGCTTTCTCTTTTAGTCTCTGTTGGATACTTTACATTAGCAGAATGTTTAGTAAGAACACATGAGCTTTTCAAGAGCAGAGGCTCTGACATCTCTGCTCCCAGCAAAGAGTTGAAATGTTGGCTTTAAATTCCTTAACAGATTCCAGACCATCATCTTTTTTAATTAAATGCAAAAATACAATGTTAATGCAACGTTAATGCTGAGGTTGTCATTGGACTGATGTCAAGAAATTCAAAGTTATAGTTCCCACAGCAACCATAACTTAGAGACTCCCCTCCCCCCACAACCCCCCTGGAACAAACTGGGCTCAGTTATGTACAATAGACACCATACTGAGGGGAAGCTCTGGGAGGGAGAAATTGTGCACCATACCTCTTGAAACTTCTCACTGCTCAGTGGGAGTGTGCCTGCTGCTTCGGAGGGGTAATATTCTCCCCTCTGTTCTTCCAGCCAGTTCTGCTAGCTAATGTGGCAAGGCCGAGAGCAGAACTAGAGCCACGCCTCTTCTCTGCCTACCTCTTCTGGGGTAGGTAGCAAGTGTGGAAGCACTAGAAAGGAACAATCCTTGCGCTAAGGTGAGCACAGTGACTGGTTGTACTTGGGGTCACATGTACCACATGCTGGATAATAATATGAAAACACTCCCATTTTCTAAAACTAAACTGTCTGTTTATTAAGATAACTGTGTACAGAGATGCTGCAACTGCTGCTAGCATTTCAACCATGTGCACACAGACTGGCTTCCTGGGGCCTCCTCTGAACTCTACCTTCCTGCAGTCTGTGCCCCTTCCTCCAAGTTCCATGCAGGTTGCTATAGAAGCCTGTTGTATTTGGGGTACATTGGTG
The DNA here is from genome assembly GCF_027887155.1 of Malaclemys terrapin pileata. NCBI lineage: Eukaryota > Metazoa > Chordata > Testudines > Emydidae > Malaclemys > Malaclemys terrapin. The sequence continues at coordinate 127,185,976 of NC_071508.1, read as the reverse complement.
GAAGGCCTCTTGTGCCCTTCTTAGGGTGACCAGATGTCCTGATTTTATAGGGACAGTCCTGATTTTTGGGTCTTTTTCTTATATAGGCTCCTATTACCCCCCCTTCCTCATCCCGATTTTTCACATTTGCTGTCTGGTCACCCTAGCCCGTCTCCATTTGGACACTAGCATGCTGGCCATTGACAACCTGGTCCACAACATGTAGTTATTTGGACACAGACACTGGGTTCATTTTAATATTAGAATTCCAAGCTGCATGTTGCATTAGTATCACTTTGATTTTGTTTTTCTTGCATTTTTCTGGCTGATTATTATGTGCTTTTAGAAACATTTATAAATATGCATTCATCAGTGGAACCAGGAGTGGAGGGATAGAATTCAATAGAATGAGATTTTCATCCACCCAACCATCCAAATTTAACTTCAGTGACTTAATACATTCCTTTTTGGTACTTGGGTAGTTTTTATATATGCACAGCAGTGGCCAGACTTATGCACCACAGTACTTGTTCTTCATACCACTTCGGTAGTGCTTGGTCACTCTTCCTAATTGCTATCTTTATCTTCTGCATAGTAAAGGATGAGGAAGGCACACACCATGGAACATTGTCTAAGCTCATTCTGAGAACATATTGTTCTGCTTAACTGTTTTAAGGTTTCCTATGCCACCCATCATCACCATAGTATTTAAGCATTACACAGGTAAATTAGATTGGCATTCCAAGGTCGCTAGTGGACTACACAGAAACTTCTACTTTTCTCCCTGTTTATGGAAGATTCTGCTTGGGGTATTTTATTAATTTAATTTCAGTGGGGAGAACTTTATCAAAGAGGAAGTTTTGATAGCATGTCCTAACTGTGGTCACACACTTAGATTAATCTCATCTGGTCTAGTTCCTTAGCCATATGCCATCAACAGAAGGCACTTTGCCTCCAGACTCTCATGTAATTCATCATAGGTTTTGTGAGCTGCTTTTCCCAGAGGAAACCTAGCAGTCTCGGTGGATCCTGGATGGAGTTGAGACTTGATTCATGAGTTACTTTAAAGATCAAGATCCAGGGTTTAAACTGGCAACAGAGGCAGATCGGTAGCTTGTGCAGGAACCAGAGCACAGGGGCCCACCTTGCTGAACCATCAAGTTCTGGGGCAGATGGCTGCCTATTGCACAAGCTGGAGCTTTTGAATTGATTCTATATTCAGCCCTAGATCCAGTGAGGTACAGTAATCCAGTGTGGAAATAATCACTGTAGCCAACTTTTCATCTGAGAGGAAGGAACAAATTTCTTAGCAAACTGAACACTGAAGACAGAAGAACACATTATTGCCACTGATGCTGCAACTAGATTTAATTGGGATTTTGAGGCTTTGCAACATTTTGATAAAGGTAAAGGTTTGTTGGAATAGGAAGGCAGTTAGTTAGCTCTTCAGAGCATTTACCACTTGCCTAGCTGAATTTGAGCCAACTATTCCTTCATCTAGGTACTAATCTTGTAGGCACTGTGACATCCTTATGATGACCCAGCCTCCTCTGTGAAATGCACAAAGGAGTGTATTTTGGCACTAGAGAAATGACATTTTACTACATCGCCAGGTGGTCTCAGGAAGATGTGGAAGAGAAAGGGAGGCAAAATGGACCCAATAAAGGAGGACTTTCAGGGAAAAGTAACAATTACCTATCATCATTCTCTTGGTCCCATATTATGGGTACTGAGACATGGCTTCTATTAAACTCCCAAGAAGAGGTCATATTTTAGTACTACTAGGGCTATTACCATACTATACCCTGGTCTGAAGCTTAATTATAGGCATCCGGGTGCTGGCAGATGGTACCGGTTGTGGAAGCTTGTCTATCACTACCCTCTCAATTATTTTGCCAAGGAACTGGAAAGTTGGAGGGGTGGTGAAAGAAAAACATTTTCGGGATAAATTTTCAATGAGTAAGGAGGCAATTTTTCATCAAAAAATGTTTTCCAAACAAAAAACGTCTACCCGTCTAACAGAGAGCCTCAAGAGTTTTTGTGTTTGGGTTGGTTTGTTTGTTTTTCCCACGTCACTCTAGCGGGTGCCACTGTTGCATTGTCATGTCTTTTGTCCCTTTTTTGCTAGTCTTTTTGTTCTTTATGAGACTTGCACAGAGGCTCTTTTCACAAGGGGCCCTTTGCCTAAGAAGTACTTGACCTACATATGGAAAGGGAGGAGAAGGTGACAGAGAAAGAGGAGAAGAAAATCATAACCTGTAGGACATCCATCAAGTGATTTAAGTCTATACATATGGCTGTAATTTTGCCTTTGAGAAATGAATCAAGTAATGCTGCCGACAGTCATTCGTTTCTGTCAGATGCTTCTTTTACTCTCAAGTATGTCGATAGCTTAAAAGTTACATTATATCTTCTCCAGTGTTAGTGCAGCAGTTTCCCATTTGATTTCATATTCAGTTCATATTTGTGGAAGCAGGAGGGGCTCTTTACTTTACTTGATAAATGGTAACATCTGGCTTTGTGATGGGCCATCTCCAGCATGTTTAAAGAGCCGCTGACGCTTCATGGAAAACTTGGTAAAACATTTCATTTAGAGGCAATTCTAGTTATTTATTCTATTTTCTGTATTCCTCTTCCTCTCATTCATGTTACTAGAGACATTTCTATGAAAATAGAATTGCTGTTGCCTAAGAATTCCTCTGCATATTCTTCACCTGAGGTCATAATCATGTTTGTGACTCTGTAATCATTTCCACAGCAACCATTCATGATGTCACTGAAAATTATGGATTCTGGTGAGGAATGAATAATACGCACAGGTACACTCTTAAGAAATAAAGACTCTGGGCCAAATTCTGTGCTCGGTGTAAATCTGGAGCTACTCTATAGCAGAAAATTGAATTATTCTTCATTTGCACAGTAATAATTGAATGCAGAATTTGACCCTCTCTTTTCATTAGAGACCAGCCCAGCTAAAAACCATGGATTCAAGCATTCCCAAACACTGGAATGTTCATAATTCTGGGATCCAAATTTGGTGGCTTCCACTCATGTCCACAACTATCATTAACTGATTAAAAATTGGCAGGAAAAAAAAGCCATACCCATGCAGGCAGCTCCTAAAAATGCACCCAGACATGCAGCTTCTAAATAAGATATTTGCATAGCCTCCCAGGAGGCTCTTCTTTTCATTGAAGAGACAGCACCAGGTAAAATTTGGCCAGAAATTTAGATATTGTACAGAAAAGCTTTTTGCAAGACCAAGAAAAAAAAAATGTTTCCATGGATTTTGTTTAAATGCAATGGAAACCATCTGAGGTAATTCTTAAAGGCCCTCTCTTTGTACTTCATCCTTGTCAGTGAGGGCCCAACCTAGTAGAGGGAAGGGTAGAACACAGACTCATGGCCCATGTAACTTCAAGAGCACATAAGTTCCAGAAAGTCTCATATTGGGGTTGCATAGAGTACTAGCCTATTCAGGGAAATAATGGTGAAGCAATCTGGAAGGGCTGAGCACCTACTGTCCAAGAGCTACTTGGAGAAAGAGGAATCTCTGTAAATGGGGTCTGTACTCCTGAACAGCCAGCTCACCCCTTTCTGCTTCCTGCTGTGGTTGCATAGGGAAAAAGGATTATGGAGGGATGTAGAAGTCAGCAGGTGATGTTCAGCCCCTTGCATAACTGGATCTTCAGGCTCTGAAGCCTTTGCAAATATAAGGAGACTTATGTGATGGGAGACAATTCTGTCCCAATTTTGCTACAAGTAAATGCCACAGGTGCTCTGCCTTGCCTGAAGTTGGATATACACTGCAACCCACTCTCTAAAAATGCCCATTTATACACTTATATACATTGTTATAATGTGCAAAAACTTGGAATTGAAAAGAAGGTAAATAGTGTATCTTTAGGCTATGTTACATTTTCTAGTAGTGCAATTGAAATATCAATCATTCTATTCCGGCCACATTGATCGGTAATTTTCATCTTGTAATTTCAAATAAAACCTCTCTCTGCAGCAGCTACGGCAGCACTTTCCAGCATATAACTTCACAGTTCATTTTAGCTTCATGACTTAAAGATATTCTCTCCCCATCGTTCTTGCACATCCTTTAAGTGGTAATTCCATTCTTCCAATTAGATTACTGGAACGCACCAAATAAATGGGCCCCTTTTCCCAGAGCCATAATATCAAGCTAACAACTGGGATTAGTAGCCAATGGCCTGGGCCAAATCCCCTCCCTTGTGCTGTTGCATTTCTTCTAAGATCAAGTCCTTTTGAAAATTATATTTAATAATTGGTGCTAATCAGGTTGACAGTTGACCGTCCAAATGCTGAATTTACATCAGTTTTCAAGAGAACAAACACACAAAATAGTGACGGACAATTATAGGAAAGTAAGGATAAGAAAGAATAAATCTGGCCTACTGGTGAAAGTACACGATGGGGCGACAGGCAATCTGTGTTCTATTCCTGGCTCTGGCACGGATTTGCTCTGAGCAAGTCACTTCCTCTCTTTGTGCTTCAGTTTCCCAATATTTAAATGGGGAGAATAATAGGGCTGGTCAGAACCCAGAATTCCCATTCCGTGGATAATTCAGCAGTAAAAACGTATAATCATTCCACATAGAAACAAAAACTCAACACGTTGAGATTTCCGGCAGGAATTCCGATATTTTGATTAAAAAACAAACAAACTCAAAATGATTTTTCTTTTGAACTTTTTGAAATGAAATTGATGAAGTTCCCTGAGCTACACAGAAACTCAGCAAACTCAAGAGCCTGGCAGCCCTAGAGGCCCCTGGAGCACCAGCTTGACCTGGTGCTCTCAGGTCTCTAGCTGCACGGCAGGGAATCTGGAAGATCTGAGAGCCCTGCGACTGGATGGGCTCCCTGCCCCAGAGTGGGGAAGTGTGTTCAAATTGCCTGAAACTATTTTTTCCTGATTTTTTTTGGAATTGCCAATGTACCAAAAAAAATTGTTATTCATACAGCTCTGTTTGTGACCTTGACCAAGTCACTTCACCTCTCTTGCCTCTCTCATGTCTTGTCTATTCATACTGTACGCTCTATCAGGCTGTGACTCTGACTCAGTTGGGGCCTCTATTGTGGTACAAATAATACTACACTTTAAAAAAAAAAAACGAACCAGTATTCCAGGTTCGAAGAACACTGCAAGCCAGAAAGACTCCCCACCACTAATAGTTGGACTGGGCTGGCCACGGGTGTACAGCTACTCACCGCTATATTTTTCTTTCCAACCCACTTCAGTGAGCGATGGCCAGATTTTTTGCCTGTCCGTGTTGGCCAGCAAGAAAAAGTGCACACACAGCTTTGCATGATTGTGTTGGAATGGCTGCGTGAAAAGATGACGTAAGGAGGGCAGATTCTCCGCCCTTTGATCACCCAAAAGTTTGGGATGCATAAGAAATGCAGGATCAGCTCTTTAGTGGCCTGTGCCCCTAATTCTGTTGATCTCTTCCCATAGTGTCTCTGGCATTGGTGAAAATACTAATAAGGGCTGCACGTTTCCTTGTGTACCGTGTTCCCCATGCTTCAATAATGTAACTATCCATGGCTTTTATGCCAACATGAAAATGTGGAAAGCATGCTGGCCTGTAGTGCAGATATTTATTTACAGCCCATCGCATTTTGTGAGAATTGCAGACGGAAAACAGCATGCCCAAGACCCCAGTTCAGATAGGAGACACTGCCCATGTGTTTTATCCATTGCTGCACAATAGAAACAACCTAACAGGGTTATCATGCAATGTGACTATAAAACATAGAACTGAAAAAAGATCCACCTGCGGGGGGACAAAGAACAGAGGCTGATGAGCAATGGACGTCTAGCTTCTCATTCACTGTGAATTGCAGAAGGGATGGGAAAAGGCCAACTACCCTCGTAGCAGCATTCAAAAATAGGAATCAATTATAAGGATGAGACATAACACCTGAGAGGGAAGCCAGAACAAGGTGTCCATGCTCTTCCTCTTATTCACACAATATGGCTAAAGGCACTTCCTGCAGCGGCAGTGAAGACTGAACATTGATTAAAACATGAGTCATTATTGGCACAGAAGTTACAAACTGTGGCCTTGTCTGCAAGTGCCCCTGCAGCACCCGAAGTCAGTAGGATTTGGAAACAAATGCACACCACAAAATAATAAAATTCTACAAAGCACAAAAAACACGCATCTGGCTCCCCTACGGGTATCTGCAAACCTAACACTACCACCACAACAAGCTGGCCAATGTCACTGCAGCAACAGCCTTTTGCTTTTCCTGAGGCCTGCCTGCTGCAGAAACCACACCCACACTAGAACCTCTGAAAAATAGAGAACCAGATTCTTGGAATAAAGGGGATGGAAACTGCCCCCTCTCCCCAGGAATTCCCTGTGTGTGTTGAAGTCAATGAAACTATTAAAGTCAGTGGGACTGACTTAAATGCTTTGGTGAATAGGGATGGGATTACTCATGTGCTTAAAGATAAGCATGAGTTTAAGTGCTTTGCTGAGTTAGGGTCTTATTCACCAAAAAGTCCTACCCGATGCCTGAACAAAAAAATAAGCAAACTTCTTGTGAAATCCCAGCAGTTTGTGTTATACCATGAGAAAGGTATTTGCTGGTGGGCTCCAAATTTCTTCAACTATTTTCATTTTAATTTTGTTCAAACAGTTATTCAGTCTGTCAGTAATCGCAGTGGGTGAATGGGAAAAACAACTGTATGCTCAGTTCAAACAAGTATTATCAGCTCTGTGTTACAGATGGGGAAAGCTGAGATGCAGAGATGTTAAGGGGCTTGCCCAGGTCACAAATCAGTAGAAGAAAGGAACAGACCCTAGATTCCTTGCCTCCCAGACCTATATTCTTCTAGCCACTGGACAACAGATTCCCACCCCCTCTCCACACACATCCCTCTGACTTTTAGCCTAAATTTCAACAAAAGTGATGCACTGACATGAACTGAGCTGAGGAACAAATAAAACATGCCCAAAGCAACAAACAGCTTTTTTTTCAGGTTTCCATCTCTGTGGTGTCTGTCTGCAATGATTAAGGTGACAAATGAAGTTCTGAGTACTAATTAAACTGAAAATAGCAGGTACGCCACGACAGTGATCTCTCTCCAGCAATGATCCTGCATGGCTTTTACTGCTCTGCTAGTTCAGGGCTTTTCTTCACTACCATGCTAAATCCGCACCACTGCCGTCAATGCAGCGGCACCGATTTAGTGCATCTGGTGAAGTCACATCAGGTCGATGGGAAAGCGCTCTCCCGTCGACATAATTACTCCACCTCAAGGAGAGGCAGAAGCTATGTCAGCAGGAAAGTTGTCTCCCGCCAACATAGCGCGGTGTAGACACCGCTTTAAGTTGATGTAACTTTCATCGCTCCCTTTCTACAGTCCCCTTGATCCACAGGTCCAACAGCAATTTTAAAAGTCAATGAACTTTATGGTGTGTCTCAGTGCATTGAGGTTACGGAAACACCTACTATGTATCACTTTGGGGTACGATCTGTGAAAATTCTAGGCCAAATTCCCACCAGATGCCTGTGGAATTATACCCAGAGATGAATTTGGCTCTGTATGTTCAGTTGTTCTCAAAATGTCTCCTTTCTTGATGGTGTGGCTTTTGCATTGGGATATAGAACATAAAGCATATAAGGACACACATATAATCAAAGAAGTCCTTCTTCACTTCACTTACAATACACAAGTGGCTCTTTACCTGGCAACTCAATATTCATTTCTTCTCATTTATACCTTGTACATTCAGGAGAAGACAAACAGATGCTACTTTCACAGATAGAGGAGAACAGAGAAGCCATGTAATTACTGTGGGCAAGCCAGGGAATTCATATGAGAGGGATAAAAGATACAAAGGTTGGATCTGTAAGTCTCAAACCACAAGCAGTGGTATATACTATATGAAAAAGGTAAAACTGGGATTGGGAAAATGTGATATTAGCTCCAATCCTGTAGTCCAATCCATGACAAATTCTTCTCTAAGTTCCCCCATGTACCTATTATATTTAGGTCATTTTAGAAAGATAGGGATTGCACTACCCAATCAGATCAGTGGTCCATCTAGTCCACTATCTTGTCTCTGATAGTGGCCAATACCAGATATTCCAGAGGAAGGTGAAAGAAATCCCATAGTGGACAACCATAGCCATAGTGGAAGTTTCTTCCTCGACCCTATCAACAGCTGTTTGGCTTGTGCCCTGAAGCATGAGTATTGATCTCTTCTAAAAATAACCCCCAAACAAAAACAAATTATGTCCTTGTTTAAAGTTGCTGTGGATGTTCTCATTATCCAGATAGATGCCCAATCATTTAGCTGATTAGCTCCTGGAGGCAGGAGCGGTCTTGTTGCTGTTTTGTAAAGCACCTAGCACAATGGCATCATGGGCTATCATTGGCACTCTCACAATACAAACAGTTAATAATAATAATGCCCACATCCCACACGGGACAGCACAGTGAAGATATCAGAGAAGATAACGGCAGACAGCTTAGAAAGCTGATTGATGAGTAAACTACCTATTCTTCCCTTCCTTTCAGATTCCCACCGGAATGAGTGACTCCATTCACTTGAAAAGAACTTTTGCTGGTATTAAGGATGGAAAGGAGTCAAATAGCATAACCCATCCATGACAGGTTAGAAAAGTGGTCATGGAGTAAAATACTCCAGCCTACTCAGAGCTCTTCCTAACTGATTTAGCTGCCTTGGTCCTATGCATAGCAATGTACTTTGTCCTTTATTCACCCAATTTCAAGGTTATACTCAAACACGTACTGAAAGATAAAAGCTTTAAATAATGTACGTTCTCTTGTTGTCCTTTTCATCAGGAGCACAGGTGCATGACCTTGTCCCGCAGCACAAAAAAGCTGTTGTCATGGAAACTGTTCAGGATGCCAACTTGACAACAAGTGACATTCAAACCAATAGGGACACCATTTCGTTCCCCCTCCCCCACCAATTTGACCAGGGGCCAAATCTGCTATATTCCTTCCTCTCTGGAAATTGAGTGCACGGTATTATGGGGGAATACGGATGCACTGGGGAGCGTTTGTCCTTCTAGGAGTCTCTCTGGAAAATTACAGTTGACAATAGATTCTAAATAAATGGTGCTGAGATGAGCAGGATTATTTTTTAATTTTAGAAAAAATGGGGTGAGGGAATAGGCAACCTCTCCTAATGGTTAGAGCAGAGGACTACATGTCAGGTTCCCTGGCTTTTATTGCAGATTGCCACTGAAGCACTGCTTTACTATAGGGAAATCACTTCACCTCTCTGTGTTTCAGTTTCCTCACCTGTAAAATGGGGATAAGCTCATGGAGATCCTCAGAGGAAGATCACAAAGTCCCTAGTATTGTTACTGATTTCTTTCATGAGTTTCTTGCCAGTTGTACCAATACACTGGGGTAATTACCTGAACATCTATTCCTTCTAATTGTATGTGTCGTACACTACAAAGTCACGGGAGCAGCAGATACACATATGTTCATATATGTAGGAGCAGCGAATATACATTTTCTATAGAGGAGTAAACTCAAGTATAAAGATCCTTTATTAATTTTAATGTTATACCTCAGGGACATAGCGGTGAGAAAAATATACAGTTAAAACACACACATTGGCTAATCCTCCGCACTAGAGGTTTGGAGAATCAGTGAAACGCTGATGATACACAACTCTACAGGTTAAAAAAAAAAGTATCATGGGCGGGGGGGGGAAATATACACAATGGCATTTGCTTTTCTGTGGGCTTGTGTGTATTTTCATGTCTGAATGCTGCCTTGTGATCTCTACATAACCTTTGAAACACAAGTGCATATTTCACCCTTCCAGACTAGCACGACCATTTTTTTGTCATTCCAATTTCATTTCCAGTGCTATGTGGACTGCGGGCTCAGCAGTCACTGGAGTCTGAAGTGACTCTTGGGACCTCCTCACTGTTCTATATGCAAATGTCCCTGCACCTGGGCAGCAGAGCGGGCTTGCCGACAGTTTAGTTATGCAAATCTGATTGATCGAGAGCATATTGCAGAAGAACACACGCAGGCCTGAGACACTGGCAGCTATATTTCACTGGCTAAATTCCCGAAGAAAAAAAAATTAAATGCCAAGCATTTTGATGCATATTCCTTTCAACCCCTGAAGTGCAATAGTGTTTATTTCAGTATGTTTTCAACACTTTGGTTAAATGTTGTTAATGTAATTTCTTGTGCTATTGCTGAATTAACAGAAGGGCTTGTTTTCTCCGCTAAAAAAAAAAAAAATGAGTTGCTATGATGTCACAGCACAATAGGTCTGTCAGTTTATTTGAAATAATTCTCCAGGCAAATGGAGTAAATGCAGTGTTAAAATATAATTAGGTCCTACAGTACAGAGGAGTGCAAAGAAACTGATGTACTAGCACAAGTTGCTCAGACTTTATTCTTTCTGTAACAAAAGGTAAAACAAACAGTGGGGATGTAGATTACATACTGTCACCCCACGTCTAAAGCACTTCTTTCTATTTACCAAACAAGCTGTATAAAAAGGCAGAGAAGCTAAAAAGAAGGGGAAGATAAAAGAATCATCTGGGATCAGCTTAAAATAATAAATTCAGTGTTATTTAAAAAAAGAGCCACCTACATGTATGGATGTGGAAACCTCTAACGCTGAACAAGCTTCAGGCATCAGGTTACTCTTGGTTTATTTCATGCAACTGATTTATCCTCACTTATAAATGAGTGGTGTGCCCGGTTTCTAGTATTTGCATTCTTGTAGCTGTGTTTATGTATTTTAATGCTTCAGAGAGCCATTTATGGGGTTGAAATAACAATTTTTCAATTCCTGGATAGAGAGGACACAAAGTACTTCAGTGCTTGGACAGAGGAAATATCACATTGAAAAGACCAGGAGTCACTTTTTCACAAGCACCTAAGGCTATGTCCACTCAGCAAAGAAAAACCCCTGACTGGCCCTGCCAGTTGACCTGGACTCGTGGGGTTGTTTCACTGCTGTGTAGATTTCTGGGCTTGGACTGGAGCCTGGCGCTCTAGGACCCTGCGAGGTGGGAGGGTTCCAGCCCAAACCTGAAAGTTTACAAGGCAGTAAAAGAGCCCCACAGCCTGAGCCCAGTCAACCAGCATGGAGCAGCCATGTGTTTTTCTTTGCTGTATAGACATAGGTTCCTAAGGTCACATAGGGTAAGTCCCATTGTCATAAGCAACTTGGGGGTTGATTTTCAAAGGCACAAACAGCAAGTGGGCACTTTGCTCCCATTGCAAATCTGTCCAAGTTAGGCCCCAAGTTCCATTTGTGTGTGAAAATATCCCACCCAGGCACTTAGGACCCTGAAACTCATTGAAAGTCAATAGGCTTTAGGATCCTAAGTACATAAGTTGCTTTTGGAAATGAGATTTAGGCACTTTTGAAATTTTTAAAAAGGATCTTAAGTTACTTGAGCTCATGAATGGCTCCTCAAAGCACCAAGAGACAGATTCTGTCTCTTACTGTATTTATGTAGAATGCCTAATACAGTGGGGTCCGGATCTTGGTTGGGGTTTCTAGGTACTATCCTAATACAAATAAATAATAAAACCCCCAAAGGCCATGAGAAACAAACACAAAGACCTATATAGTCTGGTGCCTGCAAATCCTGAATTCACAACCATGCTCTAAATAAAATACACCTCCAATGTAGATCAATGCCCCAAAGCACATATACGGAGACATTTTTAGATAAATAGACATTAAATATAAATTATCAGGGTTAACTTGGGAGGGGGAAGCCCACACTGTGTTACATTGTCATATTCTCTAGAGCTCTGTATGTCAAACACAATTTCTTAATAATGTGAAAAATTCCAAAACCATTCTAAAGCAATTAGAAATACAATTAGAATTTGTACAAATAAGCACTCGTTATCAGATAGTCTTAAAAACAAAAAACAACCTCCTGGAGTGTTGTTAGAGCATAACGTACTAAACAGGAAACTATTTCCTATTCCTTCAGTTGTGTCATCCTAGGCACAGATTTATACTCTGAAAATGTTGTCCAAAAACACGTACAATACACACCAGAAAAGTACTAAAGGAAACTGGTTTAGATGGACACTTTACAGCTGACAGGGAGTTGATTCTGAGCATTGTCCGCTGTTTGGGGGGAAGGGGGGGGGAGAGAGAGAGAGAGAGAGCGTCTTTGTCTGTCCCTCCAACCTCTGCTTCTCCCTCTTTTAAAAAGAAATGGCCATCTGACAAGCAAAGCCTAGCCAGAGGGTCAAAAATGAAGATCCTGGGAAAGGTCAAGTTTAATCTCTACCCACGATGCCCTAGTGCATCCCTCACAACAGCTGACTAACAAAAGGGGCTCAGCACTGTGACTGACAGAATTCTTAATTGTATCCACTCATTCATGACAATTTGATTAAAATATTACGCCAAAGTCTCACCCCCTGTTTGCTTCGATCCTCCAAATCTAATTTTGAATTTTCAGAAAGGAGATTACCTCCACAAGCATGACTGGGATGCTATTAACTTCTACTTAATCTTTATTACTGATGTGAATTTAACATATGTATGGCTTCGTCTCGCTCCTGTTGTTTTCTCTCTAAAGTAACGTCTAGGCAATATACAAGTGGCGGACATTAATTTTCACTTTGATATTCTGTCATACCAAAGCTCATACTTTCATATGAAAACTTAAAAACATACTGTCTTAATACCATAGCCCAATTAGGCTGCATAACAAAAAAAAAATGTTGAACAGCCTTCAGGCTTCAAGGTTTTATAACCTTCTGGCATTATATCTATCTAGATCCTCTTCATTACCGTCTGTTTCAAGGACTGACTAAAACTGGCAAATTCCAGTGAGTGTCAATAGTGCAATCACAAAGAAGTCAAGCAGGCATCTGAGGATTCCAGTCAATTTAGATTATTCCCAAATTCATGAAACTGGCATTTGGATATGGTCATTGTTACCCTTGATCTTATTTTCAGAAGACATTTAAATAAAAGCTTTGATTTGATTTTCAAAGTTACTTAATTTTTTCCCCCTTACAAATAATGCAAAGCAAATCAATGTTGCAACTGCATGCACATATGTGCATATACATATGCATCTTACACAAGACATAACTAATAGGTAGATCAGGTTGGAAAGATCCATCCATTTTTTTTCCAATTAAAAACATTTTCTACTATATTTTCACAAAGCATTTCCCCCAGTTTCTGACCAGTTCCAGTAGTATGTTATTGTACAATGGGAAGCAATACATTAATCTTTCCAAATTCAGATTCAGTGGCTTTCTTATTTGCCTGTCCAATTGTTGCTACCACCAGGAGGACATTTGAATTTAATCCAAACTTCTATAAGAAAAAATATTCACCTACAGACTCAGCCTCTAACATTAGTATCACCTCACAAGAAGTTGTACAACTGATGTGAGCTCTCTCAAATCCCATGTTATTTGGGCACTGGAAAGTGGATTGATTTACAATGCTTCCAGGGGCACTGGTCATTCTCTTTTTCTCAGGCTCCTCAGCCTTCCTCTCTGTCAAACAATAGGTGAGTGTCATGCTCAACTTTGATCAAATAAATGTTTGCAAAAGTCTGTATTCTCTGATCCACACACCTCTTACACCAATCATCCTTGCCCAGCTCCCAGAATAATGTTATGAATCTATCTCAGGTACTTGGATAAATCACTAAATCATTTCACTGCCATTGCAGGGGCCTCAGGCACTGCACCAGGACCTTGGTCCCTCCTGGTCTCTGTCTGTGGCACACAACAGTTTACTCTTCTGAAGGCTGCAATACTACAGTCTACTCCCAGTTATAGGACTCAGTGCAGGAGTAAATAGGTGGTGGTTAGTGGTCTGTGATAAACAGATGATCTGGCAGACTCCTCTGGCTTTGAACTCTATGATTCTATTTATGAGGTGCCTTTCATCTTAGTATATAGAAATAAATGCACATTTTCTCTAGCCTGTGCTTACTGGTGGTCAGCATTGGGCTGCTGCTGCATTTGTATTAAGAGTAGTTCTAATGCCATTAGGACAAACTCCATACTGTGATCCCATATTCTGAAAAGTTCCAGGAGCTTCTCTCCCATCTAGCCATAAAAAAATGTTTCAGGGGGTCATGATCATCCTCCCTGTTTGCAGCCTCTCTGAGGAATGAAAGTCCCAGATTGAGAACCCGTGGCATTACGGCAATTAACTAGAGCTGGCTGCGAAAGCATGGGGAAAATGAAATTTGGACCAAGGATGAAAAAAATTCAAAAATTTTCAGAATGTTTTTTTTTCATTCTCTAACTCAGAAACAAACACTGCTTATTGTCCCAATAGAAGGCACACCCAAATGAGAATTGGAGGGCTACTGCAGAGAATGCTCCTACCAGAAATGTGGCCTAAAGCCCCCACCAACTCATCTGGTATCACTGAAGTGCTTGGAAACTACACTTTCCTGGACTGGGGCTAGAGATAGTTGGAAAAATATCTGATTCAGTAATGGCCCACACTGTCTCTGAAATTACAGCGCGGTCTTACGCACTGTAACTATGGTGAATCACTGCTTGATAACAACAGCACATAACTCTCTTTAAACTGTTACAGTTGCTCCCTTGCATGCCCCATAGAAAATTTGAGGGCAAAAAGGACAATAGTACTATAACCCTTCTGCCAGGTGGTGTTGGCAGCAGTGAGGGCTGGGTTCAATATCTAGGGGTTCTTCTTAACATTACAAAACAGAGCCCACTGGGTGCTTCTAACTGGCAATACTTCCTCACTTACAAGCACTGAGTCTGTGTTTAACAGAAGAAAACTTGTATTAAAAGGGAAAGGAACCCAGCATTAATTTTGGAAAATACAACCACAATTCAAAAGCATGTAACCATAACCACTCACCCCATAGTATGTTGGGCAGTGCCCTTTGCCTCAGTTTCCATATTGCAGTGTGAAAGTCTGACAAACAAATGTCCCTTTAACATGCCACTTACTGTTCCTTCCACTGCACCCCACTCACAGTCAGCTGTCCTTGGGTGTGTTCATGTGGGTTCACATGAATCTTAGTGATTTCACTGGGTAGTGGGAAATCTCTCTGCTAGTACTGTCTCTGCATTGTCTTTCATTGCACACAATCCCTACACCAGGTCTAAGGGTACGTCCAGACTACCCGCCGAATCAGCGGGTAGTAATCGATCTATCGGGGATCGATATATCGCGTCTCGTCTAGACGCGATATATCGATCCCGGAACGCACTCCCATCGACTCCGGAACTCCACCACGGCGAGCGGCGGTAGCGGAGTCGACAGGGGAGCCGCGGCCATCGATCCCGTGCCATGAGGACGTGAAGTAAGTCAAAATAAGATATGTCGACTTCAGCTACGCTATTTCCGGAGCTGAAGTTGCGTATCTTACATCGACCCCGCCCCCCAGTGTAGACCAGCCCTAAGGTTTAGCCCTTAAACCTGCTCATCAGTGATTTCATCTCTAGTAATCACTGAATAGAAACAAAGACTTCCAATTGAGTTCAATCAGCTCTGACTTTAAATATCGGAGAGGGGAGGGTCAAATGGTGTCTAGGCCTCTTTAAACAGAGTCCACACCATTAAGTGGAAACACCTATCCCCACCCCCACCTCCTCTCTTTCACTTGAATTTGGCATCCCTAACTCTTGCTTAGTGAGTAAAATTCAATTTAGGGTAATCCCCTCAGTCAGGACATACTAAATTTTTAGGGTTACCATACGTCCGGATTTTCCCGGACATGTCCGGCTTTTTGGGCTCCAAATCCCTGTCCGGGGGGAAATCCCAAAAAGCCGGACATGTCCGGGAAAATCGGACATGCAGTCGGCGGCTCGGGTGCCGGGCCGGGGGCTCGGCCGGCGGTGCTCGGGGCGGCCGGGGGCCGGGCCGGGGGCTCGGGTGCCGGGCCGAGCCGGGGGCTCGGCCGGCGGTGCTCGGGGGGGCCCGGTGCGGGGCCGGGGGCTCGGGGGGCCTGGCTGGCAGTGCCGGGCTGGGGGCTCGGCCGGCGGTGCTCGGGGGGGCCCGGGGCCGGGCCGGGGGCTCGGGGGGGCCCGGGGCCGGGCCGGGGGCTCGGGGGGCCTGGCCGGCAGTGCCGGGCCGGGGGCTCGGCCGGCGGTGCTCGGGGGGGCCCGGGGCCGGGCCGGGCCGGGGGGCTCGGCCGGCGGCTCAGGTGCCGGGCCGGGTGCTGGGCCGGGGGCTCGGCCGGCGGTGCTCGGGGGGGGCCGGGTGCCGGGCCGGACCGGGGGGCTCAGCCGGCGGGTCGGGTGCCGGCGGTGCTCGGGGTGGCCGGGTGCCGGGCCGGGGGCTCGGCCGGCGGTGCTCGGGGGGGCCCGGTGCCGGGCCCGGCCGGGGACTGGGTGCCGGGTTGGGGGCTCGGCCGGCGGTGCCGGGCCGGGCCGGGCCGGGGGCTCGGGGGACGGGCTGGGGACCTGCGGTGCCGGGGGTGGGCCGCGCCTCCTCCCCCCCCCACACCCCCCCTTACCTGCTTCAGGCTTCCCGCGACTCAAATGTTCGCGGGAAGCAGGGGAGGGGGCGGAGACTTTGGGGAGGGGGCGGGGTTGGGGCGGGCGCGGGGGCGGGGCTGGGGGCGGGGCTGGGGCCCCTTTAAAGTGTCCTCCTTTCGGAGGCACTAAATATGGTAACCCTATACTAAATACAGTTCTGCTGCCCTTTATTCATACACTAAGGTTAAAACATTTCTTTACTCCTGCTTTCAATTCTAAAGTGAATTGTAAACCAAAACCAGCCCAAATTGATCACTTTGGCAAAACAATTCTGTCTGCTGAACACCTAGGCAGAATAGGTGTGTCTATGCAAATACATTCTGCTCCTGAATTCTTTCCCCCCAATTCGTCACCAGATGTCAGGGGAATGCTCATTTAGACCCTGCTTACAATATATAAACCACAGATACAAAGTTCAGATCTCAGTCAAAGTTCAGAGCTGGACTTCCCCAAAGTTTTGGGTTGGACCCCTCTTGAATTAATCAATATCAGGTACTGCTTACTTATCCATTTAATATTTCAAATAAAAACCCAAGAAAAAGATTGAGCCTTTGTTACAGTACCAGGTTGAACTGTACCTTTGATCCCTGTGGGTATCTCTTCCAGGCCTGTTCTTCTCTCAAGATGGAATCCTGAATTTCACCACACTGTCCCTAGATGACATCACCCTGCTCAGCAACTGTGATTCCTCAGCAGATCCAGCTGGGTTTTGGCCTCTGCTATAGGCTTTCCTATGGGGGTCTAAGATCAGTATAAAAATGCAGTGACACAGAACAATCTCTTCAAACAAAGATTTATTTATCCATAGGACCATAACAAAGAGAGGAAAGGGCTGAGAATAGCAAAAGGACAATTTGTGTATTATATTACCTAAAACTTTCCTTGCAAGTTTAGATAGGTCCCATTTGTTCCAGGCACACACCCCTCCCAGCATTGCGGTTGGGTGAGACAATCTGCTGCCCCTGCATCTGTCTCAGGCTGACCCACACTAAATTTTGATGAACTGCACAATAAATAATGGCCCTTGCTTTGATTATTAAAGTGATATTGCTTGGCTTATTAGCCTACATAATTACAGGTGTCCTTTCATCTCCCACTAATTTTAACACAATTGCTATAAACCACCAGACTCACCTGCAGCCCCACTCTCTGTTTCTAGCAGAACTCTAGTAAAAAGAAGTTAGTCTGATCTCAACTGTATCTCATCTCCCTCATCCATAGTGAACATTAACACAATTCAGTATAATGGGCAGCCTCCTCAGAGCAGCTTTGGGGACTGAACTATCTGGAGACTGAATTAGCTCCTAGCTTTGGTTAAGGCTGGATACATCAGGTCAGGGTGATAAGGTGACTGAGAAGATAAACACAGCAACTCAAGTTCCAGCACTGTCACTCTCATACACTTGAAAAAAGTCTATTGGCACAAAGGGAAACGAGGCATCTTCATTTCATCATGTGATATTGCAGCTGTTGTTGTTCCCTCACCATTCCCAGACCAAAAAGCCCTTCAGTAATAAAGTTAATGCTCCTTTTGGGGCCTGATCTAGAGCTCATTGAAGCCAATAGACTTAAATAGACTTTGAATCAGGTCCATAACTTACAAAACTACATGTGTCAAGGAAGTTACTTTAAAAATAAATCCTACATTTTAAATAGTATGGCAAGTCTCCACGGTATGGAGACACACTGCTCCAAGCCACCCACCCCCTTGGCTATATGGATGGAGTAGGGAGCCAGAAGCAGCCAGCCCTAGAGAGAGAAGTGAGATGCATAGTTTCAGCATGTCTCCTGGAAAGCCTCTCTAGAAAGCTCTAGCCAGAGTTTAAAGGAGACTTCCAAAAAGTAGGGTTTGTGCACTTTTTCCTTTTTTACACTATAGCAAGAAGACCTGATTACCCCCACCCTCATCCCTCCAAAACTAAAGAGAAAATTTTCCTTCTTGTTTTTAATTCTTGTCTTTTCTACCCTGGAAGACTCTATGGAGTCTACAGAACTTGTAGAATTATGACAACAGATACCAAGAAGTGAAACCTAATTAAGGGCTCAATCCTGTGAGGTGTGCTGAAGCCCTTTCATCACATTGTAGCCACAGGAGTGAATCAAGCCAGTAAACATACATAAAAAATGTGTAAATAAATGCAAAAAAAATATTACTTAACATGTGACTTTTGGTTTTAAGGAGGCAATTTACTGTTCTCTGAAGCTTAAGGGCCATGTTTTTCAACCTAATGGGGAGCATGCAAACAAATGCATTGCATCCATATTTTCAGGCATATCTGCCTATGTGCATTCAGTGTGTGAAAGTGTGCATTCAAATGGGTAGTCAGAATCTTGTGTAGGTGAAAAGTGTAGGATAAGACCCTACAAGGAATTTGTCATTAGCATGTGTAATTCCCTCAGTATTCATGACCAACTAGCTGAGCCAATGGGTGATGCATGCTGAAACTCACCTCACCCTGTTGGAAGTGTAAACATAAAAACAAGACTGTGGTATGTTTCGGTGATATAACAAATTTGAAATCAAATGCAAAAAAAAAAAAAAATCCAAAAGCCCCAAGACAAATCCGGCAGCTGCTTAAGGATTCAGCCAATGTTTGAATAAGACAACCCTGCTTTCTGCTAGATGTATGCCAAATGGTTTGCTGTTATTTTCAGCAGTGGCAATATTCTATACATTTATTTATTTAATTGTTGCCAGCTCACAACAACTGCTTTCTATTGTCAACGTAGTGAATAGCCAACAACAACGATAGAAAGTAGTGGCTCCTATCAGCATTGTTCTCCTGTTCAGAGGCACAGTGAACAAGAATACATCTATGTTTTCCATACAGTGTAGAAAAATGTAATTCTCTGTTTAGTGTCATATCAACAACTCTTGTTCCAATTCACCGCCATGGGCAATGAATGACAGGCTGAGCTGTCCATTCTGACAATGTGACCGTGATATCTGTGGTCGAGACCACTATATCATTTTTTCACCCCCCCCCCCCACAAAAGACAGCTGAAAAACTCCTATTTTTATGTCTTTGTTTCTTTATCTACATACAAAACACAGATAAAATGAAATTGAGTTCATTAAATAATGTCTTGATAGCATAGGAAATGTTACATTCTCTAGCACTGTAGCATGTATGCTGAGTAGAATGGGGATTTCTTTATAATACTAATAAAAAAAATAGCTGTATTCCCCTTCTTCCCACAAAGACAATCTCTTGCCCCCTTCTTCCTTCTCAGGAATCTTGTGCAATTTTTCCCCCAGTATAAACCAGGGGTATTTTCCCCTCCACAGTTAAGCAGACACATCAGCGCTAACAATATGTATCCAAAGGGTGATTAATTTGGGTACCAAAGCACTGGGACTAGCAATAAAGGGGTTGCTTGGAGCTCAGCACAGAAAACAGCATCTATTCAAGGGAACAACAAAAAACTTTGACAATGCTGGGAAATGGTAGGAAGCAATAGGTTGTGGCAGCTACAGCACAGCAATGATTTACATGCCATTAACGTACACTGGCTGTATGTTGCATTTAGGCCAGTATTTAAATAAAAGCAGCGTTAGCCTTGGCAGCCTGTGTATTATCACACTGAATTTATGTTGCCTCCAAGGTAAAGAGCATCATCTTATTGTAACACACACAGGTAGTATAATGTGTCAAGTGCACTTTTGGCTGCATGTTCAGGAAAAATGTTCTGCACGACACATAGTTTGCTTGGTTTTATTTATTTATTTTCCTCTTCCCTTGGTTTTATGACTGCTTAGAATGATTTTCATTTGTTTGCAAGATTATTTTTCCTCTTAGATGTTCTTTTTATTGCTTGAAACTTAAAGCATTTCCACCAAAAGGTGGTGGAGGGGAGAAATAAATGAGATAAATGGTTATTCTACAGGAAAACAGAGATTTCAGTGCAATGGACAACTGGTGTGTACTTTTAATATGTGAGATGCAGCAGCTTTATTTTATGTTGCCATTGAGTTGCACGAGGCCTTCTTATAACATGATGGTTGGAAATTAACTTCTTGAGGTTTGGGGGGTTAGTACGTAGGAGAGCAGCTAGAAGTGTGATGCCTCTGAGAAGGCCTTCTGACATTCTGCCAGTGTCAGTGTCATCCTAGTGCTGATCTTCCTTTGCTTCCTATATGGCCCTCCCAAAGCCATCCAAGCTGCCAGGTAGTGTCGGTCATAGGGGGATCTTAGCAGCTGGCTGTTTTGTGACAAATGACACAGTATTAACAATAGCATATGACCTTTATGGATTCTGGCTGTAGCTAGAAGTATGCGAAATATTCACAATGAAATGCAACACCTACTTGAAATTCAAGTTGCTCCTCAGACAATTAATATGGAACCAAAACACCTACCTGCCTTATAAAGGTAGGATATTTATATTGCTGCTGTCCGTAAAGTTCTCTATCTTGTGCATCGCTATACAAAGTAACTGCTAGTCAGAGTACAAGGCCAGTGCTGGATGAATGTCTAAGGTGCAGATGAATGACAGTGAGAAAGAGCAAACCCACTAGCAGCAATATGATCTGGAAGGTACACTGTGGGAGCTGAAGAAGTGAAACACTTTAGTCGTAGTTGAAATAAGCCATCGCTACTAAAAAATTTCAGGGTAAGATTCAACCTTCATCTCAGAAAAGGAATACAAATTTTTGCTAGAAATATTTAAACAACACAGACTGGATGAATAGCCAATGTGAATCACAACATCCTTCCCACCCAGTCAGCCCAAGAAGACTAAAATTGTTTAGATGCTGACAGAAATTCCAGGCCCCAGGGCCAGGGCCGTCCCTAGGGGGGCAGGGCCTGGGGTGGAAGTCACTTCCCGTCACTTCCGGGACCGCCTGAGCTGGCCAATCGCGCCAGCGCTTGGGACCTGGAGCGGTCTCATGCGCCTAGGAGCCCTGGGGCCCACCTGGGCAATTGCCCCCTTTGCACTCCTCCTTTCGGTGGGCCTGTTAGCTGCCACTGAATCACCCTTCATCTTTGGAAACATGGGGAAATGGGTGAACTTGGTAGCATGCCCTGAAGATCAACAGACTCACAGCAAATGTGAGGAAGCAAACTCCACTGTTGAAGCCAACACTATACTCCATGCCACATTGGGACATTTTGGCCGCCTACCTACCTCATAGTAAAGTTATAGTGTCTTGTCTGCACTAGGATTTTATGGCAGAATAGCTAATGTGTATTCATTTTCCCACAAGTCACCTTTTTTGCACTGAAGACATAGCCCAAAGCTCACATCATCCTGAGAATCCCAATCCCAGCTCAACAGTTCAGATGCTCAGGACTTCTCATCAGAGCACTGGAACCTCTGTTCCTCCTGCCATTATCTCCAGATCTCCTGTCTCAAACACTGATAGGTCTTTCATCCTGATTCAAGCTCACTCCACCCAGCAATCGGATATGGATTTTGAGTGCTCAGATAAGGTATAAGGAATTCTGCTAGAAAAATGCAAGCGTTCTACTCAGAAAAAATATATGCTCTAGCAGGGGAATGATTAACTCTTTGAGCAAAACTGATGTTGCTTAATTTCTCTTTCATTTTTATTTGCTGTCTGTAGAGAAGTCTGGGCTTCTTTTGCCACCAATACCAGGCCATCATGCACCTATACCAGGCCATCATGTTCTACCAAAGGGTCTCAGTTTTTCTCATCTGACAGTATAAAGCAGTGATTCTCAAACTTTTATACTGGTGACCCCTTTCACATAGCAAGCCTCTGCGTGACTCCCCTTATAAATTAAAAGCACATTGTTGTATATTTAACACCATTGTAAGTGCTGGAGGCAAAGCGGGGTTTGGGGTGGAGGCTGACAGCTCGCGACCCTCCATGTAATAACCTTGTGACCCCCTGAAGAGTCCCAACCCCCAGTTTGAGAACCCCTAGTATAAAGGTTCCCTAAGTGCCTAGCCCAGGTTTAAGCTCCAGCATGGGATCCACTCCCTATAAGGAATGTTAACTTTGTGCTGATAAGACCCTTGGAATTAGCTGGGGACTGGTTCCCTCAGCACTTTTGAAAGGACATGCCACAGGAACAGAGCTGCATAATTAACATATGCAAATAATTAATTATTTCATCATATTTTTTCAGGTCCTTAACAGAAAACTCCATCTACCTCCATTATTATTATTAAATAAAATAAAATAAAATAAATAATAATAAGAATACCTTGCTCTTATATAGCACTTTTCATCCATAGATCTCAAAGCACTATGTCCAATTCAGTGTCCAGATTCACAGCCTGGAAAACCTGCCTTACACGGAGAGAATAAAGAAGCTCAATCTTTAATTTATCCAAGAGAAGGTTAATAAGTGACTTAAGTCAGTTTATAATTACATACATGGAAATAGGATTTCTGATAGCAGAGAGGTCTTGAACTTAGCTGACAAAGGCATTACACAATCCAGTGGCTGGAAGCTGAAGCTAGTCTAGAAATAAAGTAAAAAATTTTAATAATAAGGATAATTAACCACTGGAACAACTTACCCAGGGACATGGAGTATACTCTATCACTTGAAGTCTTCAAATCAAAATTATCCAATCAGTCTTTCTAAAAATTATCCCCTAGCTCAACCAGAAGTTGTAAGCATGATGCAGGAATGACAGGAATGAAATTCTGTGGCCTATGTTATGCAGGAGGTCAAATTAGTTGATCATAATGGTTCTTTCTGGCCTTAAAAATCTTTAAATCTATGAATTATCACAATGACCTTCTTTGGCACTGGAAGTCTCAATAGTTCATTGCTCAGCAAAAGATGCTGCTCTGGGGAAATATGACATGAAATTGAATAAAGTTATATGAAATTATTACAAACCTATTCATTAGTATGGAATGGGGTTGTATCAAGAAAAGTTTATGCAGATAAGTGATTCAAAGAGTGGAACACTAATGTTAGGGAAAACTAATATCCGATGAGCTAATGCAAAAGCATATGAAGTTACTACAAAGATACAAAGTCCACACTGATTATAATGCAATCTGATTTAAAATGTTCCTTGGGGGATGGTTTTAATTATAGTTAAAAAGGCTTGACAGCCCCATGTCATAGCATGTCCATGTTATTAAGCCATAAAGCAACTGTCTTGCTCAGAAAACAGTCCAAACTGCAAAACACATGCTGGACAAAGCCAAGGACAATGGCAAGAATCCCTACTGAACCTCAGTCTGCTTAAGTATTGGAACACATCTACTGAGAACTTGCCTAACTCTTGACAAGTCAACAGCGTCACACAAATCTGCCCTGTTCTGAGAAACAGCTGAAACATGAAATAATGAATCCCAGCCAAATGTAAGCTAGACTGAGAGGTAACAAGGACAGGAGTATCACTAGGACAAATTTTCTAAGCCACACTCAGGCCAGACCTTCACTACAGAGTTAGGTTGACATAAGTCAGCTTACGTCGACCTAACTCTGTGTCTACACTATGGCGTCGTTCCCGCCGATTTAAATCCCCCACTACACTGATCTAATAACTCCCACCTCCACAAGAGGTGTAGCACTTAGGTCAATGTAGTTAGGGTGGTGCAGTGTCTGTGTAGACACTGCGTTACTTACATTGCCTGTCAGTACCGCGCTGCCTGGCACTGATAGCCGGGCACTCCATCTGGGAGCCCTGCTGCTGGGCGCTGAGACCCCAGGCCATCAGCTGGGAACCCCGGGCAGGGTTGACAGCTCGGGCTGTCATCCCCGCCTCCCCTCTGAAGTCGGTGGAAGCGCTTCTGGTGAGGATGTGCACCACCAGCAGAAGGAGGGTAGTGTGGACATGAAAAACAACAGTAATTACTGCAGTGGCTGTAAGTTGACCTAACATAGGTCAACTTAATTGTGTAGTGTAGACAACGCCTCAGTGCTGAACACTGGTACTTCAGTATGAGAAACACTGTATGACAATAGGTGGAAACCTTCTGTCATTATGACAAGCAAATGCTGAAAGATCATTTCATGCCCACACCCTGGTGCGATTATTTTCACAATCATTGCCCATTGTTATCTCTACCCCCATATGGTCTGAACTTTGGGTCCTATGGTTTGTCCTCAATCTCCTTTTTTCTCCATATATCACTTATGTTCACTCGCCTTGCTGTTCTTATCCATTACTGTCAATATTCTTTTCCATGAGCTTCTTTTTGCCTTTTTTGTTTATCTTACTGTATTATTAATCCCCTCTTTCTTTCAGTGATTTCTACTATTACATGCACTTTTTATCACATTTTTATACTTGATGACTTTCTTTGTGCTTTTCCTGATAGAACTTGAAGTCTGCGGTGCATTGGAAACGATTTATGCTTTTCACAAGTTCTTTTTTCATAAGATTATCATCATCATCTTTGCTAATTAACTTTGCTCTCTCCATCTCAATGTTTACATGGCTCCTATATTTCACCATCACGTACTGTCTTCCTTTAAAGGGCTGAACATAGTCATATCTTGCTAAATTTGGCCTAATCAGTCAGAACAACATCAACCACATTGTTCCTCATGTTATTATCTGTGCAACCTACTGGATTCTTTTCATGTAAGTCGTATCTATGCATAATTCACATTAGTAGTACATTCCATCAACTTGTCTTCTTCTAAACCTATTATAACATCTCTTCCAACATAACTTGTTGCTGCTTCGGGCCCTGTACTACTGTCTATGTTTGACATCAATATCTCCATGACTCCATGGAGATACATTTTCTTCATCAGCTAAATACTTAGCATTTGCATCACACATTTTATCTTCAGAGGTATATCTAACTATCAGCCCCCAGAACACTTCTGAAAGACAGTGTCATACCCATTTTCCAGCTAGAGAAACAGAAAAGGCAAGTAACCTGTCAAATATAGAGTCCCACTCCAGAGTTCCTAGCTCTCAATCTTGTGCTCAAACCATCCTTATCTTTTAATTGTTCATTATTATTTGTATTATTGAAGTACCTAAAGGCCCCAACCAAGATCCATGCCCCATTTTGCTAGGTACTCCATATACACACTGTGAGACAGACTGTATTGTGAAGAGTTTACAATATAGGGTTGGGATTTTCAAAGGAGCCTATGAAAGTCAGTGGGACTTAGGCACCTAACTCCATAGACAAAGAAAGCTCCATTTTATAGACAAAGACACAAGAGTCCGATTTATTAAAGTAGGGTTACCATATCTCAAAAATAAAAAAAGAGGACCCTCCACGGGCCCTGGCCCCGCCCGTTTCCCCACCCCTAGCCCAGCCCCAATCCCGCCCCTTCCCCACCCTAACTCCACCCCCTCCTCCCTTCCACTCCCAGCCACAGGGAAAGGGCTGCCCCAGTTCTACCGGCTTCAGGGTTTACCGGGCAGCCCCCAGACCCTGCGCCCCCAGCCGGCGCTTCCCCAGCGCAGCTGGAGCCCGGGAGGGGAAGCGCCCAGCCGGGGGCGCAGGGTCTGGAGGCTGCCCAGCAAACCGTGAAGCTGGTAGCGCTCGGGCTTTGGGCAGCCCCCATGCCTCCGGACCCTGCGCCCCCAGCCAGGCACTTCCCCTTCCGGGTTCCGGTGGCGCAGGGTCCGGAGGCACGGGGGCTGCCCGAAGCCGGTAGCACTCGGGCAGCCCGGCTCTTAAACAGAGCCGAAGAGGAGCAGAGCCTCCTGGCACGGTGGCTCTGTGTAACTGACACGGTGTCAGTTACACAGAGCCGAAGAGGAGCAGAGCCGCTGCAGCTGGAGGCTCTGCTCCTCTTGGGCTCTGTGTAAGAGCCGGGTTGCCCGAGCGCTACCGGCTTCCGGCAGCCCCCATGCCTCCAGACCCTGCGCCGCCGGAGCCCGGGCGGGGAAGTGCCCGGCTGGGGGCGCTGGGTCCGGAGGCACGGGGGCTGCCCGAAGCTGGTAGCTCTTGAGCAGCTCGGCTCTTAAACAGAGCCGAAGAGGAGCAGAGCCTCCCGGCGCGGTGGCTCTGCTCCTCCCCGACTCTTCGGCTCTGTTTAAGAGCCAGGCTGCCCGAGCGCTACCGGCTTCGGGCAGCCCCCTTGCCTCCGGACCCTGCGCCCCCAGCCGGGCACTTCCCCTCCTGGGCTCCGGCGGCGCAGGGTCTGGAGGCACGGGGCTGCCCGAAGCCGGTAGCGCTCGGGCAGCCCGGCTCTTAAACAGAGCCGAAGAGTCGGGGAGGAGCAGAGCTGCCATTTTCCCGGACATGTTCGGCTTTTTGGCAATTCCCCCCGGACGCGGGTTTGAGTGCCGAAAAGCCGGACATGTCCGGGAAAAAGAGGACGTATGGTAACCCTAATTAAAGGTATTTAGTAGATGTCTAGTGGGATACCCACATTGAAATCATTGGAAGTTAGGCTTCAAAGTACTTTTGAAAATCCCACTATGTGCCTATTTACACGCCTAAATACCTGGCCCTAAGTGACCTGTCCAATAAGGTCACACAGCAAGTTTCTGGCTGAGCTGAGAATTGAACGTAAGTCCTCCAACTAACAGCCTAACCACTACCATCCCTCCTTTACAGAAGGCTTTATTAATAGATGTGGATGTGTAACATGACTGTATGCTTTCACAATAGGGGACAAAAATGCCACCAACATCCAATCTGGCTAGTACTTACTTCCAGAAGGCATTCAATAACAACGATTAATCAGACAGGAGAGAAAGGTAAGGCAGGAAAAGTTCTGTCATCTGAGTTCATCTAAACTGTCAGCAAGCAGAACTGACAAAAGCCTTAAAATAAGGGCCACTGTAGAAATTCACACGAAAGAGACAAAGAAGATGTAAGTAAATCATAAACAGCTCGACTGGCATGAAGGCTTTCAAAACTGACCCTGGCAATGTCAAGTTCCCCATGGTGGTTGTTACTTTATTGTCCTGGAAGTCACTTTTATTTTTAATAATGCATTTATTGATGAGAGTACTGCTAACGCAGCATGAAGAAAAGGACAGATAAGAATGCAATTTATTTGTCCATTACCTGTCGCTATCACCTCGCTTCGGAGATGTTACCTAAAATTAACAATTGCCTGATTGTCAGAGGTGTCACCTGAAATTGTGGGTGCTCAACATGTTTGAAAATCAGGCCACTTTTGTTTAGGTACCCAAGTTTGGAAAGTGTTGTCAATGTGTGTATTTGTGAAATGCTTTGGGATCCATTGGAATAAAAGGTATATAGAGACGTAACAATCTTTCCAATTTTCATGATTTTATTATGAATCTCATGTTACTGGGTATTTTTCTTATAACACCAACCTCTTAGCATGTTATTAGAATGGGTCACATCCACCCTAATTGAATTGGCCTCGTTAGCACTGACTCCCTACTTGATAAGGTAACTCCCATATTTTCATGTGCTGTATATGTATACCTGCGAATTGTATTTTCCACTCCATGCATCTGATGAAGTGGGTTATAGCCCACGAAAGCTTATGCCCAAATAAATTTGTTCGTCTCTAAGGTGCCACAAGGACTCCTCGTTGTTTTTACTGATACAGACTAACACGGCTACCCCTTTGAATCCTATCAGTTTAGTGGTTTTTAATAACCTGAAATTGTAAAACAAGCATAGTGTATTCCCTCACTTCAACAATAGCCCAAAAGTGCCGAAATCACTTGTATTTATTTTCAGTCACTGAAGTAGATGGCAGGACCAGAAGGAATCTTTATCTATTGATAGCTCTGGTGCGTTGCAATTGTCTTAAATATTTTAGCAAAGAGATACCTCAGTGTATTTTCCTGGCTACTGATGAGTTGCCAAAGGTCAACAATTTTAGCTTCAAACATTGAGAGCGATCTCTAAAGCTTTTCTTGCAGCTGAGAGATTAAGGCAGACTCTTATAAACATATTTATAAAATAAGAGCAAGGGACTTCAGCTTGGCAGCTTGGAATCTAACACCATTCTGTATCTGTATTATTTTCAGGATTAGAAGCCATTAATTCCTAAAATTGTGCTCTGGAGCATAAGTGGCAACAGCTGTAGCTATCTGTTCACTGTCTTTCCACATGGGCTGCTTTCTGTGCAAGATATGCATGAAAAACACAATAAAATGAGGTGCTACCCATTTAGACAGTGTTTGGCAAAATAAAATAAAAAACTGAAAAGCAGAACCATGTTTGCTATAGAATGATGACCTTAGGTGTTAATAAAAATGGCATCTTAAGGCAAGTGCTTACACACTTCCTGTTCTGTAATCCATTCTTCTTGCATGCACAAACTAATAAACTGCCTCTTCTTATTATGTCACTACTGTACACGAAACATTTCATGCATGAAATATTAATCCCATACACAGGTCTTTGAGGGACTGATTGCACTGGCTAAAGGAAGAGAGCGGGATGTTTTCTGAACACAGCTCTGATAATGCATTTCAATCCTGACCCACAGCACCTCAGCTTTTCAAGTCCTTGGCTTTTCCACAGCACAGACAAGCAAACTCTATGACAGTTTTGTGGTGTAGACAAACATGCATAGTAACCAGAATGAGACAGCCAATGCATTTCACATAGGAGTTGAAATTTGGTCTACAAAGATGAACTGTTAGTGCACTTGCCTGCTGTCATTTACCTCCCACTAAACCTAACCCTTAAAGAACTTACTTAAAAATACATTTAGGAAGCAAAAAATTCAATTCTCCCTATGTCATGCCCACCCCAAAAACAACAAAAACAAAAAAACAAAAAAAAATTTCAAAACTGAGTAATAACAGAATTTTCTCCTGACAAAAATGAAATGAGGGCACTTACTGGTCACTAATATTTCACAAGTTTAGAATTCCATGTTATAGATAGCCTACTTACTATGAAATGAAATAACCAGTACAGTTACTGTCATTTATAGATTTTAGCCATATTTGGTCTGAGATTCCCACATGTTCTACTCATAGACAGTTACAGCTGGGGAAAAAGTAATCTAATCCATTCTTCTGTCATTAAAATTTTCTCTTCTACAGTTTATTCTCCAGTGCTTCATCCATTCTAGTTTTAAATAGCTTAAGTTACAGACCCCTACCACGCTCTTTGCAAGACTGTTTCACAGTGTAAGAGGCCTGATCCTTCAAACTCTTACCACATGATCAGTCTTTGTTCAAACAAATAGTCTAATTGTCTCCAATGGGACTACTCACCTGAGCATAGGGTTGTGGGGTCAGTCCATAATAGATTTCAACTTTAGGAAAGCAACAAGGAGTCTGGTGGCATCTTAAAGACTAACAGATTTATTTGGGCATAAGCTTTCGTGGGTAAAAACCTCACTTCTTCGGATGCATAGAGTGAAAGTTACAGATGCAGGCATTATATACTGACACATGGAGAGCAGGGAGTTACTTTGCAAGTGGAGAACCAGTGTTGACAGGGCCAATTCAATCAGGATGGATGTAGTCCACTCCCAATAATAGATGAGGAGGTGTCAATTCCAGGAGAGGAAAAGCTGCTTCTGTAATGAGCCAGCCACTCCCAGTCCCTATTCAAGCCCAGATTAATGGTGTTAAATTTGCAAACTTTAGGAAGTCTCTCCCGGTAGCTAATTAAAATTTTCTTTCAGGTCGCTCCCAATAATACCCTCTTGGAGCAATCTAACCAACTCCCCCTCCTCCCCCGTTTAGTATCTACAAATGATTGTGGATATTTTGCTCTTTCCTATTCAGTGATTCCTCCAGCCCCATCCTTTTCTCCCTCTCCATCTCGGTTATTCTTCTCTGCACTCCCTTCAGCCTATTGACCTCTACTGTGGCACTGAAGCTCCTAGAACACTTTGTAGTATTGTAGTTGTGCTCTCACCTCTGGTCCATGACTTGATGCCTCTGCACATACAGGCTAGGAGTTCAACATAATAAACAGAAATCAGACTGCCCTACAGTAAAAGTAGACTCACATTAGGAAGAGCTTAGCTCTGCCTGGATGAAAACGACCGTTTCCGCATATGATTTCTTCTGTATTGGGTGGGAACAATGTCCAATTATAGGCTTTTCTTAGGAAATAAATTAGAACTTAAATGGGGGTATCAACTTATTATCTCATAGGAAAAAAAGTTTTAATTTGATGTTAATAGGGCTAACGGAATATTTAGCTCTGTCATTTATGTATGAAATGGAGCTATAAGCCCTACCGTATAGAAGTGCTAAAAGTGTTTAAATCAGTAGTCTTTGGTGCCACACAGTAACTTTGCCACCTTTTCCCATGTGGAATGATGTACTGGAAATTGCCATAGCTGCACCACAGGATTAATTACAGGCTCATCATGGAATTCTAAAACCGCAATAGTTAGTCAGCTAAGCAAGTACAGTTCTCTTAATAGATTTAATCGACTGTTGGGTAAACCCTCAGCTTGTATTAGCAGACTTGACATACGGTAGAGATGATATCAATGAATTTGAACTGGCAAAAGTGCAATTTCATGCAGATAAGAGAAAAAATATACCAATCAGTTAAAAATATGTTATTCAAATATAGTTAAGTAGTATTTAGAAACTATGGAGCTCATGGTTACTCAATATGAAAAGAATCAGTCAGTTTTGAACCTACTCTATGGAATCTCATTCCCTTAAAGGTGATCTTCCTTGCCAGAAGGACTCCGACCAGGGAAATGTAAGGGTGACTGAAGCATTTGCAACTATTAGAATCTATAAATGTCATCCCCTACTGTTGGCACCAGACTGCCATTTAGCTCTCAGGATATAGAACAAGGAGTGCCCTTTCCTAAATTTGTTGTAATACCTTAAGTTATTGCCTGTATTTCTCACACAGCATATTATTTTATAACACAGACACACTTGAATTCTTATAACCAATTAAAAATAAATTACACCTGAACAAACTCATTGTCATGTTTTCATTTAGCAAGTAGTTGAATGTTTTGCTAATCGCCTCACATAGGGATTATCAGTAGACATATAGTTGATCAAAAATCAAGGTATTCTGAAGCACAGGCTGATAAATACAACGTGGAATTATAGAGCCATAGTAAGGTTATTATTATTATTACTATTTAAAAGAAAGGGAGATGGAATCTGGCCATTTTCCTTTTAACATACTAAAGCTTTCAACAGCTTTCAGGCAGTTTAGAAGCAATAGTGCAGTGTTTGCTTGCCACTTTCAATTAAACATGGTACAACAGTCTGATGTCACCAGTATTTGCTAACAGGAAGCATTTATTTAAGAGCGTTCAAACCCTATAATTTGCTGTTTGGATGTCTGCATTTTCTGGGTAAACAGGATGGTATTCTCTCAAGATGGGAAAAACACCAGAACCATTTACCTGCCCATACTCTAAGCTCCCCCAAACATGGGGGCCAGATAAATTAGAACCTAGAGCCAAAAATATTTGACTCTCGAGTTTCTGCAAACCTAGATTTTCCCCATCTTGGCTTGAGCAGTAGATAACAAAACATTGCTGAGCAAAGTTGTTTAGAAAATAAAGACTTACCCTAATCTCATCCCAAGCTATTACTTTAAGTACGTTCAAATAGTCTTCCCTCCAATCTCCAATCAGTGTTCTTTCTTCATGGCCTACCTCACATTCTCAGAAGGTTCCCCTGAAACAGACAGGTACATATGAGATGCTTCTGATATGGGAAGGTCTCAGAGAAACCTAAATTTGAATGCAACCTCCTTCTAGTTCCATTAGGACCTAGATGGCCAGACCAATGGAAACACCAGCAATGATGGGGAAACTGTTGGAAAGAGTGAGTTAGGGATCATGGTGAAGGAGTTGGGGCAAGGGAGATAGGACTACTGACTTCTCACTTCTATTAGGAGAATGGGAGAATGAGACTGGCAATGGAAAGAGGAAGATGGAGCTAAGAGACAGAGAACAATGTGGTAGGAAGGTTTGAGGGAGGGGAAATCTCAAAAGGTTGGTATAAGTTTGGAAAAGCAAACAAAATTTGTTGTGACTTGTCTATTTGTGCTTGATGGGGAATCCATACAGAGACTGTCTCTGATTTTATAAATATATCCATCTAGAGACCATTGAATATCCCTTTAAAACCCATTTGCTGTAATAAATGGGCCTGCATATGGAGATTTACTGAGATCATTTTTTTTTAAATGGATAGCATAGGTCTGTCCAAAACCACGGCCCTACATGCATGCCCCTAATTTCACATGAAGTTACTGCAATTGTTTCAGAGCTAACTAAACATTATCTGTAAACTGCAAAGTGTTACTAAGGTCATTCACTTGGAAAGGTAGAAACAGAACTCACGGGTTCCTAGCTACCAACTTTCTGCTCTGTCCACTAAATAAGTGGCCTGTACAGGGCACCATCACTGCCTCCTTCCATGCCTCCCTCACATCAAATATTTGCAAGAATTTCAGATTAAAAGTGACTTTTCAGTTTCAAAACTGCAAAGACAGAGGAAATGACATAGGAATGCATGACAGAGAAAAGATATATTAATAGAAAATGCTGGTAAAATAAAGCTTGGTGAACTCTTCAAGTGGCAGATTTCATTGAAAAAATATTACATCTAGTTATACTAAAAACACACTAGATTGTCACAAACAAAGACTCATCACCACATATTCAGTTTGTTTACTTTTTGCATATCACGCAGAGAAGGAAAGAGAGAGGAGTCAATTTCATTTTTATTTATTGCCTGCTTCTAATTAGTTTCTCATACATTCCCAGGATGCTGCAATGTTTGGACTACAAACAATGCAGGGAAATGCTGTTCCTTTAAAATTAAGCTTCCCATGGACAATTATTTTAACATCATGGAAGTTTTTCAATTTCATTATACTGTGTAAAGTTGATTTACAAAATTCTACATTCTGATCTTAAATTGAACTGACAGTGTCTCAGATAAGGAGTAAAATTAAAGAGCAATAATGAATTCTATTCTTGGCGTGCAGACACAAACCTGACTGGAACCTGGAAGTTGAGTCCCACCGTGCACCTTCTTCCATGCAATTCCTCAGACATCATTACACAGCACATGCTTAACGTGTGGTTCTAGACTGAAAAGTGACTGTGTATGACCAGCAGCCTCTTAAGCAGATCATCTCCTGGTGTGTAATTAGTGTCATGTCTGCCTACTTTCCTGACAAAAATAATTTTTTGTTGTTTTTTATTCTTCTTAGCACTGCACAGTCAACACATCTAAGAGAGTGAGATTCTATTCCTTCTTTTACATTAGCAGTGGAGTTGTTTACTAAATTCCAGTCGATGACACTTGTGCGAAACTTACTGACATCATCTGGTTATACAGATATGTGACAGGGTGGCTAGGGCTGGTGGGGGCTCAGCCCCCCAAATCTCTCTCTCCCTCAGGGTGGAGCTCGGGGGGGTTGGCACCTAGGCCCACCCAAATCTGAGCCCCAAGCACAGTACTTAAACCGAGGGGGATTGTTAGAAGTCACAGGCCCAGAAAAAAAAATTAAAGACTAAGCGCGGTTGCTGGCAGGGGTGCAGTCTTTTAGTAAAGATGCTGCTGCCTCATACTGCGCCACTCCACTTCCCCTAAACACAGGCTCCAATTCCACCTCATGCCATTCAGTGCCAGTTACCTCCCTCCTGGCTGATTGTTTGGGAGCTGAGAGCCAGTCAGGTTCTGGCCAGGCCCCCTCCAACAGTGGGTGGGAGAAGTAATGTGCCCACAAGGCTAAATGGGGTCATGAAGTACCCAAACTACAATTCCTATGAGACTTGAAGAAGAGCTCTGTGTAAGCTGGAAAGCCAGGCTCTTTTGCCAACAGAAGCTGGTCCAGTAAAAGATATTACCTCACCTGCCTTGTCTCTCTGTAATGGAGCACTTCAGGCAGACAAATTAATGCTGAACTGAGAAACATTTCAACATTTCGAAATACAATTTTTCTGAACTTTTTATTACACACACACACACACACACACACACACACACACACACACACAAATGATATTTCTTTTATCCCAATTTGCAGGATGGAAATTCTGTTTCTTATCAGCTCTAATAAATGGATACCATTCCCTCATATGCTGGCTATACTCAGCTATAATATGGTCTACAGCCACACATACAAGAGTCAAACAATGAAATTCCGTTCACATATTGAACAGCTTGGGTAGAGATTACCTTTCTTGCCTCCATCAACTGTACTTTAACTGATGTTTGCCACTGTCTTTACTCTGAGCTCTCATTAGTTCTTATTTTAGGATATCCCTCAAGCTACTTACTCTCCAAAAGTGGGAATCCTGTGATGATGCTATCTGGTAGCTTAAAGGAGGGAAATTATTTACCCGGAATTCTGCTTCTTTGAAGATATCGCTACACAGGAGTCTTACTCTCCCGTTGCCCCACAGAGTTTTGAGGAATGTAGCTGAGGTGGTGGTTTTTGTTCTGCTTTTTAATGTTGCATTCCCACCAATTATTTTTTGGCATTCGTTGTATACATTTCAGTGTTCACAATCTGCACAATTTTATTGCAAGTCTTGCAATATTTGATATTTTTATAAAGCTCCAGCCCCTGGAGGCAAGTGATTAGGGTTGAATCTCACCTTTAATTTTTTTAAAAGAGTACATTTTTGGGGACTTGGGCAGTCCTGCATTTTTATTTATTTGATTTCTGATTGGCTGGCACTGGAAGCTGACTTAAAGATGCTCAGGTAGCGCCAAGTTGGTTTACTCTGAGCTGTTTCTGCCTGCAACTTTTCACATCTTGTCCCAGGATAAATCTTAACTCTGACAGATCCCAAGGATGCTTGTGTGACATATTTGCATTTCTCTACACTCAGTGTACCACATTCTGGCCCCTGTTCCTGACCCTATATGCAACTGCAGTGGCATATCAGAGCTGTAAGGAGGCAGCAACGGACATGGGAGAATAAGCCAGTGACTGGGCCAATGTAAGCAGCCCAATACTCTACCTTCGCAGCCCCTAGTATATAAATGTGTTTGTTGTTCTCAGCACTCTGGGAATTCTGACCTGCAGAGCAGTTCACACAAGGCCCAAGTAAGGTCACTGCAAGATAGAGCAGCCTTGTTTCAGGCCCTGCAGCCAACCATAATCTCGGCAACACAAATAAGGTGTAAAACTGCCTCCTCTCTTCCTGGGCTGCACTTTAGGAGACAGCACCGAACCTAGCTCTGAGTCTTTTGCCTGCTCACAGGACCTTCTAGGGAAACCAGGTCCTGGAGAGCATTTATCTTTATTCTGTCTTAGATTTGGATTTCCAAGATACCTTAAGGGTGTCTTAGAAGGACTGTTCTCCCAACAGCCTCAGAACTTTCTAATCCTATATCCCTTTTTCCCTTTTATTAAATGGACGGCACCAGATATGGCATCTTGCTGTTTACACTCTCCCCAGGAAAGGTTTACTCAAAGGAGATACCTTGAGCCCCTTTGCACTATCATAATTAGAGAACATCCCTTAGTGAGCCCCCCCAAAAAAACACTTGAAGCTTAGTGTGACCCCCATTCGAAATCTCCTCTTCCCCCCATACTCACACTGAGGAGAAGACATCAGCCTTCCATCAATCTGCCCTGAATATTAAGGAAAAAATCATCCTTCCTGGCACCCAGTGCTATAGGTGTTCCTATCAAACATATACACAAGCACATAACATATAGTCATTTTATCACACCATTTGGCATTCTCTGGCTTGGTAGGAAAGATGGTCTTCTAGCAAGGTATTTGGCTGGGAAGGTTCAATTCCCAGCATGACCAGAGACTCCTTGCGTGAACTTGGACAAGTCACTTGGTCCAAAAGTCAACACTGGTTCTGGAAGTGGTACTTGACATCTCTTGGGCTTGATTTTCAGAAGTTCTGAGTACTCGCAAATCAAATTGTACCCAACAGGAGCAGTGGGTGAGCAGCACCTGCAAAAAAAGAGGCCCAAGGTTTCTCTCCTCAAACACTCAAAATCAGTGGCCACTTCAGAAAATTTAATCTTTCATCTCTCTGTCACTCTATTGCAATCCGTAAAATGGGGACAACAATACTCCCCTACCTCAGACAGGTGTCATGAGCATAAATGCATTCGTTTGTGCGGCACTTCAGTAATACAGCCATAGGAGCTACGCAAGGATACAGATTCCCTGAGCTTAAGTAACAATTCTTAAAAGAAAGGGCATGACTGAGTTATTGGTGTCCATATTATTCACAACACTAAACTTCCAAAGGATAAAAAAAATATTCAAATAACATGTGATATCAGGAACTCCCCCTTCATCGCTTCGTAGCAGGAGGGCTCTGTTCCTCTGGCGATGGTATGTATTTCAGTAAGTATTCCCTATTGTTCCCTGCCCCCCTCCCATTCTTTATGGTGCCAACTTGGTGATTTACTCTGCCCTGATTTTTTATTTTTGTCTTAGAGGTCCCTTTTCATGTGGCAAAGGCAGTTCATTTAATAATGTCCTATTAATCCCAGAGCACTATCAGCAGCCTTTAAACTTGTTTCAATTGTTTGATTGCTTTTTAGAGATTATAGGAAACTTCACTGTCATCCATTGTATAGTGAATAAGTAAATTTAAATGATTAGATAGATAGATAGATAGATAGATAGATAGATAGATAGATAGATAGATAGATAGATAATGCACACAGTATATATACATTTATATAGCTTGCACAGACAAAAAAAAATAAGCTACTTCTCCCTGTATGCCATACGAGAAAAATCAAATCAAGGCACGGAGAAACTGAAAAAAACCCTACATGTATCATTCACCTGATTTCAATTGTGACTCCCTTTGAACCTCGGCCAAATCATTTTGTACATTAAAAATTGGTCAGGGATGATAAGATTCCATTTTCATGGTTGGTAATGCAGAACCGGTGAAAGAATACAATTACAGACCCCTGAGTAAACTCTGCGAATGTCAACTTGATGTAAATGATCAAGTGTCGACAAAGGGGCTGGTGGAGGGGGAGGGAGCAAAGAGAGGAGGACAGGGAGAGAGCAGAGAAAAAGAAAAGCTTCAACTTCCTCAGCAGTCTCTCACATAGTGGAGAACATACACCTCCATGGACCCTGTGCTTTGGGGCCCAGTCTTTCCAGAGCCCACAACATGCCCGGAGCCTGCTGCTGCTCTGGGATCTCTTCAAAGTACTGGGAACAAGACACAGAAGATGTGCTCCTGCCCATAGCAGGATCACAGAACAGAGAAGCCAGAACAAAGAATTTCTAAAAAAAAAATAGAATTGCACTTCTTGACCCAGATATTAGTCCTGCAAGATCTTGGAGCCCTGAGTTTGCATTGAAGAGAGAACTCCAGAGACAGAAACAGTCTGTAATTTAACCCTTGAAGAGAGGATTAGAGACACTGCAGTTTCAAAAGTCCCAACAGCCTCCTGTCCCCAGCACAGCAACCCTCCCCCACAAAAGACTCTGGAAATTAGCCAGCCCTTAAGCGACCCTGCTCTGTTCCTCTCTCCCCCTCCCGCCAGTGCCGCCTAGGACAGAATCAATATTTTATTAACTTGTTACAGAATTTATTTTTTTCATATTCAGATGATATGGGAATATGAGAGAGAATAGCATGATACAGAAGGTGTGGATGCGCTAAGTGTGAAAAGTAAATGATAACACTCTTAATTTAATGGTATGTAGCAGTTTTCATCCAAAGACTTTAAAGTGCTTTACACACATTCACTTTATGCCGCATGACAGTCTTGTGAAGTGGCTAAATATCCCCATTTTATAGATGTGTAAACTGAGGCACAGAAAGGTTAAATGACTTGCCCATAGTCAAGCTGGGAATGGGACTCAAGAGTCTCAGATTCCTCAATCTCCATTTTAACCAGTAGACCACATAGCTTCCTGGTGATAAGTTTCTTTATACAGCCAGTTCTGCAGGCTAATTTTCCCCCCAAAGAAAGTCAGCACCAACATCAGTGGGTTTAATCTCACCAGGACAGGAGCTGAAGTGAACTTCTTGGGAACAATGTAAGAACATATATTCAAGTCCCATCGCCATTCATGAGCTGAGAGCAAGAGTGATTTCCCAATTTATTTTAGAATTATCATCTGAACTGATTAAAGCAGTTATCAACTTCAGTTGCTCTTTATACATTGTTTTCATTTCACAATTCCAATGTTTTTTCATGTGCACAGTGCATAAATTATTGAAACATTATTTTATTTATCCATCCCCCTGTGACAGGAAAAGGTTTCCTGAAAGCAAGTCTCTCCCTAATCAGTTTTGTTTGTCTTGGTTTCTCCTCTCAAATATTGCCACTGCTTTTAGGTTAGTGAACAAGTAACACTAGTTTGCTTTTGTGGAGAACAAAAAGCACTGTGGGCTGATAAAGACAGGGTACTAAATTACAAGGTTACTCCAAAATACATCATCAGTGGCTAGGAAACAATAGGCTTCCAAAACTTTTAGCAAGCTGGGTGGGAAAGAAAGATAATATACTGAAGTTACACAGTGTGGGGATGTCTAGTTCCCAACGGCTCAGATTCCTATTGAGCTTTAACCTCAGTACATAACTCCCCTGGTTTATAACTACCTCCAGAATTGGCCATTGAGAATATAAGGCAGTGAAATAAGCTAGCCCCAGGATGCTAGTACATAGGCTCAGGTTTATATCTTATATAAAAATGGCATAATAGGATTGTCTATTTCTAGCCTTGTGCTCAATTCTTTTTATACACTAATACATCAACAAAATCTGATCGCCGTAGCAGGGCACTGTTACAGATACATTTAGAACACCACATTTCCCTCTTGCTATTCAATTATTTGTATTGCATTCTAATGATCAATGTAATAAAATTTAAAATTGTTCCTACATACAAGATCTCTAGATGCCTCAAAAAGAACCTAACCATGACTGACTTTGGCATGAGGGTGACACAAGTTTTGTTTAGTTTCGGAAGGTGTCTAAACTCTGGTTAGCTACCTGTACTTTAAAATCAGCTCCACTCAAAATATCTCAAGTAATATTATTCAAGAACCAAGTAAAGATCAGAATGTTAGCAGGCCTGTTCTGCTTTTGAAGCACAGTTTCAAATAAAATGAATTTTAACTAGTCCAAAATGTTGTAATTTCTCACCTGCACATATGGCTTAAGACAAATTTGAATACTGAGTGTTATCTGAATCTTAAACTTTGAACCAGAATATACAAATACGGCTGGGGAAGTGGGAAGCTGCAGTCAAATCCCTTTGCTTTCAGTCTGAAATTATTTAAACACCAGGTTTGATTTCTTTCCCAGTCCCTCTCCTTGATTCCTTTAACTGTATCCTATATTTTATTCATGGATCCCCTAAACAGCATAAAATGATTATTTTCCTCCATGTCACAAACATATTAACTGGATTGAGCCTGTTAACAGGGGGGTTAAGTCAACACATATTATCCTTTTGACAAACTTTACTGCATGTTGCCAGTCTTTGCAGATCATTACAGAAAATTAAATGCAGTTTGTCTTTATCAAATATAAGGAAAACAGAGCATCTTTTTTCCTTATGGAAACAGAGCTAATCAGAGTGAAAAACATCACAGGTAACATGCACTAACTTATTTCCTATAAAACCCAGCACAATCTCTTTCATAACATGTAGAAGTGACCACTTTTATCAGTACACTGCCAAAGCACTAAAGAAATTCTAGATTTGAGATGTAAAATCTGCAGCTTTAATATTAGATTTAAATAGTTCAGAATAACTGTCCATGTTAAATAATAAATATTTCTTTGCATATTTATAGCTTTAACTTCTGAACTTCTTACCATCTCACATATTTTTCACCTGATAATTTTGAAATGATCTCATAGGATTGATACTTTTATTAATAATAACGAATATGTAGGCATTGCTTGTCATATTGAAATTGCTTTACAAATAAAATCTAGTTAATGGAGCTGGTGGAAAATTTCCTATTAAAATGTTTTTTGATGGAAAAACGGCTTTTTTAACTGAATAGATTTTTTTGTGAAAAAATATCTATTTTCATAAAAAA
Source organism: Malaclemys terrapin pileata (assembly GCF_027887155.1). NCBI lineage: Eukaryota > Metazoa > Chordata > Testudines > Emydidae > Malaclemys > Malaclemys terrapin. The sequence goes on along the minus strand of NC_071508.1, from coordinate 127,145,634 downwards.
GAATTCTTGGTTTTTCAGGAACACCCCAAAAATTTTGACCACAAAAAATTGCATGTGTGTCACAAATTATCTCGTCAGGTTTGCTTAACTAACCCTTACCACAGCCCTGAAAGGCGGGTATTTTCCCTCTTTTACTGATCTCTAAACTGAGGCAGAAGGTGAAATGCCCAAATCTGCAAGATGGTGGGCTCCTCTTGCATGGAAACGTCACCTCTAATTGAGATGAATGGACGTCAAAGGAGCTCAGCACCTGGCAGGAGGCACTCAGCATCTTAAGGACTGAGCCCTAAGGGACTTATCCAAGTCCATAGAGAGTCAGGAGAAGAACTTGTGACTAGATCTGGTTTGAAGTCTTGCATGCAGATCCCTGGATTGTTATGGTCAGATCTCCCTCTCCCTGGGCAAGAAATGGATTATTTCCTTTAAAGAAAAATTCATTTTAATTTTTATGATGTACCTAGACCATTTTACAGGGAAAAAGCAGCTTTATTTGAAAATATCAGAAACCTCACCATGGCTCACTCTGATAGGTGAGCAAGTCAATCCTCCTAGCCCCTTCAGTGAATTACTGAATGTCCAGAAAATAATTACTGACTGCCCACCCTCCAGAGGAAAAATATGGTCTTGTAAGCCCAGCACATTGTGGTCAGAGGACGAAAGAAAGAGTTAGGAGATCTGTGGTCTAATCCTGGCTCTGTTTCAGTCTTTCTGGGCAACCTTGGGCAAGTCATTTCAATTCTATGCCTCAGTTTATGCACACACAAGCTCTTGCCGGGTCTTGTTTCAGCTGCATCTCTAGAGCTTATTTGTTTTGACTCCAGTATGAAACTTTAAAATGTAGTTCTTATATAAGGTAAAACACAGGCACATTGCGGTAAAACACAGAAAAACAACAACAAAAGAAGTTACAGTTACCTCTCAAATGAATGGCGTATGATGTACTTAGCTTCTTCGGAACACGCACAGTGCTCCTCAGAGCTGAGAAGCTACTATAGCAGTCAGGATTAGAGCTCTTCAAATAACTGATTTATTTATTTATTTATTTATTGGTTCTCTGGCAGTTCCAAAAAATTGGGAAAAAATTATTTTAGGTCAACCAGAAAATTAATTTTTTCAAGATTTTGGTAAATCAAAAATATTTTGGGGTCATGTTTAGTTTGACCCCCAAAAAATGTTTTAGTCTGATTTCAATTTTTGGAGTGTGGGGGGGAGAGAGGGAGGTGTAGGGGTTTTCCTATTTAAAAAAAAATAAAATTGAAGGAAATTTATAAACAAAGTCATTCTGGCTCAAAACATTCAAAACATTGTGTTTCAAACGTATCAAAATGAAATGTTTCAGTGTTTTCAGAATTTTTTTTTATTTTGTTTTTTCATTCTGTTTTGTTTTGTTTTGTTTTTCCCAGCTGAAACAATTAGCTGAAAACTGACAAGAAGTCACAAATCCATTTGGTGTCATTGAATCTGCATATTTTGCCAAAAATGTTTTGGACAGAAAATTTTGCCCAGCTGTAGTACAGACAGAGAGGCAGGGAATTAGGTGGGTGAAAGGATTTCCAAACAAGGAAGCACAGAGTCTAGTGCTGAAATAACTCTATGTAGAGACTGTTGCAGCAACGTAACCTCAAGGTGACAAAGGAATAGGTGTAAGGGCCTCACTTGAAAGAAATGATTGCAACCTCTTGGTTATCCATAGATGGGGGCGGGGAAAAGCACCAACCTGTCTGTAAGCTCATGTTTGATCCTAGATGGCATGAGACCAGTGCTTCTCAGGGCATGTCTTCACTGCAGATAACTCAGGTTATCTACACTCAAGTTATTTCTCTTGATTTAGCCTAGCTCAAGTGAGAGTTTGACCATGCTACAAAATAACACTCAAGCTGCTGCCTCCACAGTGGGACTATACTCACTCATGTTTGGCGCTAAGAATTCGTGGTGTACAGCTCATGGTTCTTTGAGCTGGATTAAGCTGAACCTCTCTATAAATTATTTCCCAGTGAATCATAGGAGAACTGGTCTGTCTTTTTGGCATACATAAGAGAAATTATGGGAAACCATTGAAGGACTAGCCTGCATCCACACCACAGAGCAGTCACGTTAGCAGCTAACAAATTGTGCTCACTTGAGCATTAGCCGATACTCCTGAGGCGCCAGCCAACTTGAGTTAAATGTACCACCACACCCAAACTAAGGGTGGTCAGGATTCAAGTTAGGGACAACAACTGAGTTATAACTCAAGTTAACCTTGCAGTGAAGACAAATCTGAAAAGACCCACAGCCCCCGTTTTCCCCAGGTGATGCTGCCACTGTTGTAGCCTGCAGTCCCCTCAGCAAGAGCCCCATTGATATAAAAAAGAAAGGGCTGTGGCAGGGGTTCCTCAATTTGGGCCTTGTACCTTTGAAATCCACTTCCTACTTTGGTGTATAGCAACCTAGATTTGTTAATCTTTAAAGCTTGCAGCAAGGCACATCTTCTCTCTAGCCCGCTGAACAATGGGTGAGGTAGGGACTGTGGTGGTGATTTTGTTGGTGGAGTCTATTAAATGTGGGTTTACTCTCAGGGCTGCTGAGATAGTTTTTCTGTGGGTAGTTGCTGGAGTCTGTTTATTTTATTAGATGTGCTTTTAAGAGTCTGTCGATGGATTGGGATGAGTTCTCCTTTGTTTAGGGTTATATTCATTTGAATAATAAATAGCAGTACTTTGTAAAACCAGGGAAATAGAGAAGACTCACTGAAATCCGCTAGTGTACCTTGCTATGCACACCTGTTGTACCTGAGCAGCACTTTAGATTCTACTGTGATGGGCACTATAGAAAACCCTAACATGCATCAGCTTAGATTAATATTAATGTCCTGAACTAAGTGTGCTCTTTGCCAGGTTATAGTGATGCTTTCAGTCTCAAGCTCATGTTATTAGCAAGCATTTGGTGCTCATTCACCTCACTTTATATGGTTATCTTGTTTCACCAAGTGTCTAGTTGATATCGTGTGATTGTCATGTCTCTGTGAAGGCTTCTGCGTATGGCATCCAGTGCTGCAGCATTATTGCTGTACACCTCATGCACTTTGGCATCAGCTCTTTTCAGTGTGGTGGTATTGTATACTGTGTGCAACATGGAACCATTATATATTAATGTGGTGTGCAACATGCTGCAGAACCCCTCAATATTTGTGTTTCCCCACTGAAGTGCGGCTGTGCTATCTTGCTGCATATGCTCCTCTGTGTATCATTTCTATGTTCGGTAGCTAGACTCACTATTATTACATTTTTAGCCAAAATTTTGAAATTTTCTGCAAAAAAATCATTTCAGGTTGATTACAATGCTTTGTTTCGATACAATCTAAGTTTTCTTGCAATTTTGACTTTTTAATTTCTTTATAATATAAAATAAATGTCTAAACAAAAATAATTTTGCAACCTAACATCAAAATGTTCCATTCAGTTTTATTCATTCTGATTTTTTTTAACACAAAGTTTCATTGAAATTGACACATGGAAGGTTTAGATTTTGATAAAACAGCATTTTCCAACGGAAAAAGGATCCACTGGAACATTTTTGACCAGTTCTAGTAATTTGTACATATCAATACTGTGTGCTCACATTTGTATTGCAATTTATTCCTTTTACTCCACTGTTGTGGTAACGTGTTGAGTGATTTTGCTGTAGTACCACTCAACACATTGTGGTTGTATGATGCTGATTTTGTGTGCTGTGCACTTATTCATTCATTATTACCATTGTGTACTGTTGGCCTGCATTATGTAGTAAGGGTGTGCACTCTGTGCGATGGTCTGCATTTTGCTATGTTAGCTTTATTGTGGGTGTTTGTGCTGTATTAATTTTGTGTGATCATGTTAAGTTGTATTAGCATTGTAGCCTTTGTTCTGTACAGCTATGGAATGTTCTGTGAGAGCACTAGGCAGGGTACTGTATTGTATAAACATATTGTGCACCACTGTACAATACTGGTTTGGCATATTTTTGTGACTGTGCTGTAGAGTTGTTCGTTATTATTGTCATTTGTGCTGTAGTGTAGGGATGTGTTACATTAATGTTGTCTGGTTTCAGCTGGTATGCTAATGTTATATCATTGTGCACTCTATGTTGAGAGGTTGTGCTGGATTTATATTGTGTGCTGTGTATTATAGTAATGTTGTCTACATTGCGCTTGAGTAGCTGTGCTGTTTATTATATTAGTGCAATGTGGTGTCAGTTTCTTGTGTGACGTGTTGCCAGGCTGTGCTGTGAGAGCACAGATGACTCTATGCTTGTATGGCGTTATGGTTATGTGCTGCGTGAATGTACTGAATTAATGCAATGTGATCTGAACTTTTGTGGTTATTTTGCATTAGTGTTGTGTGCTCTCTGCTTTTGGTTGCAGTGCATTAGTATCAAAATCTTGTGTGATCTGTTGCCGTATGGTTGTGGTGTACCTTCTGATACAATGACAGCTTCATCTCTTCATAATGTAGAATTTTAAAAGAACAGCAAAATATAGAGGAATCTTTATATTAAAAATGCAGCATAATTGTATAATTACAGTATTTGCATCATGCTAAACAGATTGGCTGGGTTATTTCACATTCTCTAAAGTCAGGATGGCATCAGGCCTATGGTATTTCTAAACTGTTTTGCATGTCTGCAGTTGTATAATGAAACACCACAAATTCTACCCAGCAATACTTGTGTTTTTCTAAGTACTGCATTAGGGGCATAAAATTACCAAATGTACTGATGCACTTACCAACAGTGAACTAAAATCTCTTACCTCTCATCCACAAATTAAGTCTCTACAGATTTTTTACAATGCTGAGGTAATAAATATATATATTTCTCTTATTTCAACAACCATTTTAAGAAATTAGGAAGGAGCCCACACTGTAGTTCAGCAGTTAATTTATAAGAATATAGCCTCTTGAGTAAGTATGTAATAGAAATACACAGCATTTATTTCCCTCATTTGAAATCCCTGTTCCCTGACACACAGACAGACACATAGACACAGATCACTGCAGCCCAAATTGGACTTCAGAAAAGAAGCTCGGACTTCTTTCCTATCATCCCTGATTGCCCTGCGGGTTGAGGAGTGGCCAATTTAAAGCGTGCATACAGTCTGGGGATACATGAATCATGAATCATGTTTGATGTATGGAAAGGCACAGTCATTCTGAAAGGCTGCAAATGCAGTCATCTGATTTTTAAGTAAAAAAAAAAAAAAAAAACCAGCAGCAGCCTTCAGAACAACAACAACAAAAGGAGAGATGAAATACCTGGGAAATATTTTTTAAAAGATACTCTCTTTGCTTTTTTATTTTTAATTGGGTTGGAAAGGGTTACTTCATTATGCAGCAAATTAGAAAATTCATAATTTATCATTGCACCCAGTCGAAATGCCACCCAACTGAGTCGCACCCCTGCGAAAACCATCACATAGTAACAAACTGTCAAAGCCTGCTGCAGCCGACGGGCAAAATTAATATGCAAATGTATGCAAGAAATTAAAAAGCAGAATTACCCAGGCAAATGAGGTAGCTATACTTGAATTGTTAGAATTATGAATAATTACTGCGAATTTTCTGCTCCTAATATAACTTGTTTTTTGATAAACAAAGACTTAATTATCGAGATGCGCTGGAGAATTTCCGTGGCGCTCATTAATCTTGCAAAAAAAACAAGTCCCTGGTGCCCAAACCGTAATGAAGAGCGCGTGCCCTGAATCTTCAGAAAGATCAGAGGCACCAGGGTGCCAGGGCTGGAGAAAAAAAATGACAGTGCCAATGTCCCCTCCTGTACCCTGGAGTGTCATAACGTCTTCCACTAACTATCAAAGGGACTTATTTATGCCAACAGCTGAGCTATAAGTCCAATTTACGATGCCTTAAGCAGTGGTGAAATGATCTGTTGATGTGCTACGAAAATGCCATCTTGCAGTAGCTCGATTTGGTCCCAGAGATACCAACACGATGAGGACCCCTCTGCTCCTGTGCTAATGGATACAGCATGACAGACCATAATACACAAGAGGGACAATCTTTTAGGACCGGTCTCAATGGTCCTCCATTAATCTTGGTTCTGCAGTGCTGTGGTGTCCATGGGAACAAGGGCATTATCATAAGCACTGGTTTTAAATGTCCCCATTAGGGACTGCAATACAGAAGAGGGCTGTGTGGGGTAAGGGATGTGGGGGAAGATAGTCCACTATGAGTTTACATTTTTTGTTATGACCTGGCTTCCAACTGCAATGGGCGGTTTAGGGAATTTTCTCTTCCTAAATATCATATAGAAAACAACAAAGGGGGGAGCAGCTAAGTGTGCAGTGCGGTGCTGCATGCTCGTCTCCTCTGTTTTTACAGCTAAAAAATCAGCTTGGCCCTGGTGGGCTGTGATAATTTACCATAAGAATGCAAAGGGAAAATAACCCCAGGTACTCTCAGCACAGACCAAATCGAACCCGCTGTGAGCTTATTATTACTTAAAAACTGGCATCTAAGTGGAAATGACTGACTCTCTGTCATTATCCCTATTACCACCATGATAAACCCAAGCAGATAAGGCAAAATTACCAAACATCAGTTCTGGAGCTCGGAGGCTACTTCGGGAGCTCAAGGCAGCCGGCATTTTCAAATGCCTCTTTTCTGAATTCAAGTCCCCAAATTTCCTGATGCCTTGACAGAACCATTTCACTGCATAGGCAAATTGTCACCTTTTAAACCAGGGCATCTGTCATTTCTATACAAGGCTTCACCACTCGCTCATTCTCTCCCCTAATTCTCCAATTTCTCTACATACACAGAGGCTACACAGCACCATAACATTTGAAAGTTTTACTCTTACAGCCTGCTCACACACTACAAGGTGAAGGGGTGGGGGAAGAAACACCCCTAACTCTGATAAAAATGCTACCTCTCTAGATCATTCATCTCTGGGTTTTATTTTTTATGCAGAATGGGGAGCAGCTTGCCTGCTCCTGTCTCACCTTCCCTGAGATTAATTCTCACTGTGATAGTAGGTCGAGGTGAGAAGAAATGAGCGAACACAAGAAATAAAATGCAACCCGGCACCTCCATCTTCATATCCAGTGCTGATCCCTACAAGGAGTACACTAGTACCCTCTGCCACCTCAAGCAAACAGGCCACCACTCCTGATCCGGCCCCTTCTTCTCCCTTCCTCTCATCCAGGGTCCTCTGAGGGTACATCTACATTACAACCACTACAGCAGCTGGGCTGCTGTAGCACTGTAGTGTAGACACTTCCTACGTTGACAGGAGGGTTATTTCCATTGAAGCAAGTAACCCACCTCTCTCGGAGGCAGAACCTAGGTCAACGGAACAATCTACCTAGCCACATCTACATCAGGGGTTAGGCTGACCTAACTACACTGGTCGGGGTGGGAAATTTTCCATAACCCTAAGCAACTTAGCTAGGTTGACCTAAATTTTAGATGTAGGCCAGGCCTCTGTAACCCACTGTATACTCCCACTTAAGAAAAACAACCAAGAAGGAATGCACCAAGAGCAGCCAGCGTTCAACTCCATTTCTCTCATGTTATCATGGCCAAGAAACAAAATAGTGATGAAACAGGTATGTCTGAGTATTTCTCCCACCCCCCTCATCCCTCTTCCATGACCCAAATAGATTTCACATTCCAGTCCCCAAACAGAAAATGGCTAGATTTGCAACACAACAGAATAAAAAGTGGCATTTTTTGGTAAGGAATACAGTGGATCAAACTCTGAAGTCAAATGGAATGTCTCTGGAGTTAAACAAAGAATAGAATTTGACCCACTTGGGAAAGTGCTGGCTAGATCTGAACTTGTTAAATTTGGCAGAGCCTGTTGATAATTCAGCTTTACAACTGTTTGGCGGTATGGGGCATTTGGAGGAGGATACACCTAGAAGAGGTGAGGTGGGAGTGAGAAGTAATGGAGTGTTATCCAAAGTTCTTAAGGAAGTAAATTCTCTCTCTCTCTCCTTTTTTTCATGGCAATAGGGGAGTTTAATTTTCAACTCTTTCTATTGCCAAGGCAAGTTTTGTACGCAGAGCACCATGGTTACCACAGAAACCTGCACACGAGTGTTTCACAGTCCTCTTAATAACTGTTACCACCTCGGGCTGAGTCATGTAAGTGTTGGGGAAGCTCGCCTGATTGTTGCGCTTTGATAGCGTGATGCTACTGAACCTGCTGCCATCTCCCATCTATTTCAAGGCACAGGATATACGGGATCATGCTACTGTTGACACTAAAGCCAGTTTCTCAGCTAAATGCCCACAGTATCAGTCTAAACAGTTTATAGTGATAAAACTGCAGTCGGGATAATGCTGTGCAAGGGAGGAGCCTGTGAAAAACCCTGCAAGAAGTCAGATTGCCTTCAAGGTAGGTTTCCCTACCTTACAAGAGCATTTCAGTGCGTGTTGCACAGTCCTCTCTCCATCAGATGGAAATGATTTCCCCTTCCCCAGTCACAGGCACCTGTCCTGTATGTAACCATTACCACTTTAAACCTCATCTTTCTCATTTATTTTTCTTATCTTAGTGAACAGGAAAGTGGGGAGCAAATCCACTAGGAGGTAGCACCATCCTGCACAATTTTCAGTGTACCTGTCATAGAGGTGGGGGAACAGCCTCAAAAGGAAAGCAATTTGTACAAAATTTCAAAGTAGCAACTTGAAAAGCCCTTCTATTGAAAAAAAAATAGCAAACTTGAGAGGGAGTTGTGGGGAGACAGGTGGGCCCTCCAAAACGCTACACTAGATGAGGAAAGTGAACAATGTTAGGAGCCAGGAGATCCTAAGCTCTGTCTGGCCCTAATGCTGCTTGGTACTTATGTTCATTAATTAGTTTTTAAATAGGACAGTTGCAGCTGCTGAATTTTACAGATGAAGAAACAGAGTGGGGGTGTTAAGTGACTTGCTCAACAGGATATTCTGACCCTTTAAGAGAGGCATTAACCTAGCATGGCTCTGTTCCAGGTTTCAATCCAGAACAGGGGAATTCTGGGAGGTGTAGTTCCCTGGACTGATGTGAGTGGAAGGCCTTTCAGCAAGGGATTCTGAGAAAGGCTGCCAGGGTACATAAGCATCTATTCCATCAGAACAGAGACAAACAGAGGGTCTAAGAAAGAGGATAAGAGCTCTGGGTCTCTTCAGGACAAGGACCTCAGAAAACCTGGAAAAGCTTTTAAAGAAGCCAGAGAAATGGCCGAGAAAGAGGCCTAAAAAGAGACAGTCAGCTGGCTGGATAAAGGCGTCCAAAGAGGGGATGTTGCTTTGGCTTGAGAGAGCCAGGTTCCAAGGAGGGGAATCAGTGGACTTTGACAGAGCACAGGAAGTAGTTTTAGTGGAAGAGAAACAGGGAAAGTTGTTGATCAGAATGATGCTGGCTTTCGAGTATGTCTACACTGCATTTTAAAACCTGCAGCAGGGAATCTTAGGGACCACACCAGTGTAGATGTGCAGGCTCGGGCCCATGGAGGGTAGGGTTTTCAGAGCCTGAGCCACAATGTCTACATGGCTGTTTTTAGCACCATAGTGTGAGCCCAATTCTGTACACCCAGGCTCTGAGAATTGCTGCCCTAGGTTTTAAAATGCAGTGTAGACACACTCTAAGGGCACGTCTTAACTACCCACCGGATCGGGTAGCAATCGATCTATTGGGGATCAACTTATCACGTCTAGTGAAGACGCGATAAAATCAATCCCCGATGGCTCTGCCGTCGACTCCGGAAATCCACCGCAGCAAGAGGTGGAAGCAGAGTCGACGGCAGCGCGGCAGCAGTTGACTCACCGCCGTCCTCACAGCCAGGTAAGTCGACCTAAAATACGCAACTTCAGCTACGCTATTCATGTAGCTGAAGTTGCATATCTTAGGTTGACCCCTCCCCCCCCCCCCGTAGTGTAGACCTAGCCTAAGACTACAAGGCTGGAACTCATGGAAGAGACCAGCAGGGGGCAGAAACCGATAGATCCTTGAGGGAGGGCTGTGACCAGGGAAGAGACTGGATAAAGGGCTTGGACTTTTGTTTACTCCAGAAAGGGTAGAGTTTTTGGTTTATCCAGATGCCTGAGCTACCCAGTCAGCATAAGGAAACTGCAGCACAGCCCCCTTTGCATAGAGGAAAGGTAGGGCACCATGTTGAGGAGAAGAATACAGGTCGCCCCCAAGACAGTACCTAATGCCTCTGGCCACAGTGCTTCCTGGGCAAACTGCGTGTGTAACCCAATGGTGACTGTGAGGTTCCCTCTGTGCTGAGCCACAGAGGATATGAGTTATTACAGCTTGCTGAAGCAGCTTGTGCTTTTAGCTCATCGGACAAGGGAGGGGAGCAGAAGTGGCTTTATATAGGAATGGACTTAAGCACTTCCTGAATCACAACCTGAGGAAGCAGCAGCTGCACAGGGAGCTCCTCTCTTGCTTCTTCCAACCACCACAACTAGCGGTTGTATAAGTAATCATCTTACCCAAAGAATGTCACATATCTCTGACTGAGGTGGATAATTTGCGGGGGGGGTGGGGGTAGGGGGGGAGGATTGTTAAAATTTTGGCATCACATCACTTGTCTGCCATTTGCAAACAATTGCAATAGCTCTTGTAGAACAAAGGATTTGTTCCAAACAGTGTCCTTTCTCCAGGATTATGGGCTGTGATCACGAGATCTCAAGTGAAGGATTCAGTTCCATGTAAATGTGTTACCACTTTGTTTGATATAAGTCAGCCTCTCTCACAGAAGCATAAACATGGTTTCCATCCAGGTCAGTCTGCTAGCAAGGAACACTAGAGGAAAATATACCATGTGCACCTGTCCAACAAAACAGTTGCTCACTTGGTCTGCTACATCAATCCCAAGGGAACCAAACAATTAAGTATATTTTTATAACAAATAGTTTTGGGGTGGAAGGGTTGTGCTCCAAGTATCAAATTGTCAGCTTGAGAGTTTCGACTGTGCTGAAGAGGGGAAAAATGGCTAATATTCCCAGTGACCCACATACCATGAAACATCTGCTGGCAACATGGCTGGCTTATTGCCCAAGTTCAACTATGAGTTATCTCCAGCTGATCTGCTTTGCCCTTACCATGATCAGGAGATGCTACTGCAAGCAAAGGAAACAGTTAGGAATACAAAAGTAAATAAGTTGGCCGTATCAAATTAAAAGATAAATCTCCACAAACTTGTCCATTAAAAAAACCACTACCACTATTTAATGTAAATCTTGCTAAATATTCTTTCCCTGCCCCCCCCCCCCAAATAAAGATAAGAATACACAACATTTTTATCATGACCCTTCATGCTTGCAAAATGCAGGTTGTTAAGCTGTAGCTTTTGGCGATGTTTGTGCACAGTGTGATTAAACAAAGCTTTGAGGCAAAGAAAGCACTCAGAACATAAGTACCTTTTGTACTGTCATATTCCACCATTGTATTAAGTACAGTATTATTCCGTTTGTAGAGACAGAAAACAATATTTTTAGAAGCACTTGTGTTCCCTCCTTGTTCTTACATCTGAAATGGTGTTACCCTGTCATGCAAGCACATTGATCTAACTTGACTGTCATCCTCCCCCTCTACTATTTAGGGTTATTACTTTTTGTTGTTATTTTTATTCAAATCAGTAATTACTCTCCACTTTCACTTTTTTGTGATTTATTTGTTCTTACATTTATGCATTCAGACTGCTTTATAAATGCATATGACTGCTCAGAATATAGCCATAATCATACCTAATATTGTTCAAATTAATAGTCACTCACTTGTGATTATTACTTCTTTTGCACCTTTTATTGCCAATGTTTCAAACCTTGCAACCCAATACAAAAAGGCTTTCAGCATTTAGTTTTCCCAACAGAGAATTCTCTAGTTACTCTGTAGAATTCTTGTTAGTCTCAATAAAGGCCAAAGAGTACCATTGATACAGTAGGAACAGAGGTCACTCTGAAACTCACTGGATAACTTAGCCTAAGGCAAGATTCACACCACTTTGATTCAACACGGAACCCACGGGAACGTTTGCTCTATCAAGCTAGCATCAGCCTATCCTTCAATATACACACGGCCTCTCAAATTTTGTTACAAGCAGTTGTGTTAAAGGGCCCAGTCTTGTGATGTGCTGAATGCCCAGAACGCCTAGTGATGTTAATGTGACTTGTGAGAATGCAGTATTTCACAGCATCGGGCTCGAAAGCAGCACTACCGATTATCTCACCAGTCCTGAAGTACATGTAACAAACTTCAGGAGTCAAAGTAACCAAGCCTCAGCCCCCACTTCCTCAAAGCCACAGTGAACCAACCAGGCCCTAATGCCATTGGACAAATACATCCATTTTCTAGCCTGGCCTGCTCACAGCTTTGCAGAGCTGCATGAAATTCCAGAGCAGACAATAAGTGCATGCTTTAGTGTGGGGCACAATGTACATCACCTGTATATTTAAAATACAAGGCTGTAAAAACAAAGCAAAAAAATACAACAGTGAGCGACAGCAAAGGTGATCCCTTAGGTACCATAGCTAGAGGCTTAATGGCAGATGATACTGCAAAATGTCTTCAAGATGGAGTATTTACAAACCTACTTTACCAGAATTTTGTGCCATTCATCACAAGTCTTTAATATTAAGTCTTACCTTATTAGTTCCAATCCAACTAAGTGGCTCTGTAAGTGTTTTCAAAGGTTTCCTTTGTTAAACACAGGTTGGGAAATCACAATATGCTATTCCAATTTCCCACCCCTGCCTCCTATCAGAGAGATTTTTTTCAGCTTTGCCTCAACCCTTCTGAATATTTCAGACGTGTAGGGTTCTTCATTTGATTCATTCTGATAATTTTTTTTTAGTCAATATTACTTTTTAGACTATACTGGTATTGCAAATTAAATATTATTTATAGCTTTAATTTGTGTCCTGTTTGGATTATACATGCACAGGGCTAACTTGGCTATCATCATTATCATATTGTTTTATACTCCTCCTAAAATTAAAATCCATTCTTGTCTTTAAATGTTTTATTGTACTTCTCTTTCTTGTTTTGCATTGTACAGTCCATGATTAATTCTGTTAGCCAAGTGCATATGGCTTGCTTAGCTATCATCCATTATCTTCATCATTGTTGCCTCAGAATGAGCATTTTATTATTACTTTTTTCATCTTTTCAATTACCAGATATGCTCTCATATTCCCATAGTTTTCATACTATATATAAGCCCACATTTAGGGTCAAGAACCCAAGTACTTATTTATTTTAACCTTATTTTAAGGCAATGTGTATTTTCCCTGGGGAAGAACTGAGAAAAAAGGTCAGGATTTCACTCTTAACGTGGAATTCTACTTGTTAAAAGCAAACACAGAGGATTTCTTGTGGCACCTTAGAGACTAACAAATTTATTTGGGCATAAGCTTTTGTGGGCTAGAACCCACTTCATCAGATGCATGCCCACGAAAGCTTATGCCCAAATAAATTTGTTAGTCTCTAAGGTGCCACAAGGACTCCTCGTTGTTTCTGCTGATACAGACTAACACGGCTACCACTCTGAAACCTGTCACAAAGAGGATTTGGCCATTCTTACATCACCAAAACAAGATTCTTGAAAAAAGATGGTAGAGTCCCGGACTTGGATTAGAGGAACTGATTTAGATTAAATGAGAATCCCCATGAACCTTTGGACCTTAATAACGGAACTTTACTCAAATCTTCTCCTAGAGCCTCAAAATTGTCAGAGAAATAAGAAGGTTGTTTGAGGGTTCTCGCTCATCCCACATTACTTCTAGGACTAGCACCAGAAATGCCAAAATACCATAAAACAGATTGTGTTTACACAGGAGAAAGTCTGTTCTTGTGAAATGAGTCCACTTTTTCAGGTTCAGGGAGCACAGATAGATTAGATATTCCTCTGAATTGAACTCTAACTCCACACCTTGCAAAGTTAGCTAACGTTTAGATGAGTTAAATGTGTTGTGCTGGGGTACACCATGGAATGATGGAAACAAGGCCGAATCGATGACATCATTTCTCTAGTTCATTCATTTGCATTCAGACAGAACTGACTACCTATGAGCCCAACACCCACTGTAGTCTTTTTCTGAGAGCCTTCTGTGAGGGGAAACTATTGATTTTGGCTGTTGGCATTTTTACAGTCCCATTATGAAGCATTAAAAAAAAAAAAGAGATCACTAGAGAAACATTTCATATAATGCCACAAACTCTTTTTATGAGATGAATATTTCAAAGTGCCCATTAATTCTTGTAATATTCTAATTTAGGTCCTTTGATTAAAAAAAATAAATGAAATAGGGGAATCTCCAAAATCTTTGTACAATAAATCTGTCCAGCCCAGAATCTACTCATCATTCCATGAATCAGTGATTAAACTAGATCTATGCGTATCCTTAGGTTTCTTAAGGAATACTGTATGTGGAAACAAGGGAAGAAGTCAACACACAAGATCAGAGTTGCTGCTGGTTGCCTGGCCAAAGTGCGGGGGTGCTGGCATGAGGAGGCCTCTTACTAATCTTTCAGGCTTAAAAAACTTGATGGTGGTAATTGAGATTAAGGAGGAAGAGGAGGAGGAGGAAATAAACAAGAATAAAAATATCTCTGAATAGGGTGGGATAATCTAGGCTTTGATTTTCAGAAGTGAGTAGCCATTTTGGTTGCCAAAACACCCTATGGTGGCCTCATTTTCAGAGGGTTTTGTGCTCGTTATGGTCTCAAAATCTGGCATCTTTAACTTATCTCAAAGTTGGACACTCAAAAACTGAGATATTCAAAATCACTAGGGAATAGCTTTTGAAAAACTTGACTATATAACCCTGTCAAGGTTAGAGCAATAGATGAAAAATCAGCACTCAGAGGTTCCATTCCCTACTTTGCCTTTGGACAAGTCACTTCGGGCAAGATTTTCAAAAGTGGTTTTAGGTGCCCAGCACTAGATACCTTAATGGGGCCTGCCTTTCAGAAAGTACTGAGGATCCATCCTCTGAAAACCAGACCTCTTTAAATTATCTAATTGGGAATCCAAAAACTTTAGCCCCTTTTGAAAATATTGGTCTCAATATCTCTGGGCCAGATTCTGATATCCTCATTCATGTTTTATAGCACCTTACTCCGGGTGTAGTCACACTGACGTCAGTGGGACTTCTGGAGTAAGGTGCTACGCAGTGTGAAGGTATCAGAATTGATCCCTCTGTGCCTATACTTTCTAGTTAGTAAAATGGACCCAACATCTATCGACCTCCCAGAGGTATTGGGTGTCTAAGTAACTAATGCTTATAACGTGCTTTAAAATAATAGAACAAAATGTTATCCAAACACTGACTGATTTTTATCAAGAAGAGTTCCAGATTTTTACGCACATCATTAGTTTGGAATGACCACTTCCTTCATTTGTGCTGTTGTGTGGGAGAACTATTTCTACCTGAAATGATTTTGCACTGTTTGGTAACTACAATCTCTGCCTCTTTTAACCCTTGTTGTAATTACTAAGAATCACATAATAGCTCACAGCTTTACAAAGTCCATCCAAAATTACCTTGTTGGTGACCACAAACAGTGTGCGCTCCTCCATTGGAATACAGGAATTTGCAAATGCATAACATCTTCTCTTGCTTTTGCTAAAGAGCAGGATTAGCAATGGTAGATTGTCTTCTGTACTCCTTTGCTCTGAACAGTTTTAGTGACAAGGAGTCTGGATTCAAAACTTTGTCATGTTATGTTTTAAGATTTTGTAGTGGCGAAAAAAATGGCGTGTATTTAGGAGCATTTACAAAGGAGGAAAGCTAAGTGATAAAGTGCACCTTTAACATAATGACAGTAATTCAGTCTCAGACAGGGAATGCTATTATACCCCCTTTAAAAGACTAGAATAAGTCATAATTGAAATGACAATTATGATAATCCTCATGTAATGAAGATTATTTTGAAACAAAAATCTTTTTTTGGTGTGTGTATATTTACTGTACCTCAGTACAGTTTGACTCTTCCGTTTGGCTAAGGAGTCTAAGCGAATATACAAGTATTTCCTACCCATTTTGCTGCTACAGCTGCTCTCTCCATTCATGTACAGTAGAAAATGAGTCCCTCCTTGTCTAAAACAAAAACATTTGACTATTTAGATACACAGCTCAATCTTTTGCCGCTGATCAGATACCACAGAGATATGCAAGCTTATAAAAGGTCAGTTGGATCGGTTAGTCATAGAATTCCACATAACCCCCAAAGAATTCAATGCATTTACACTGTGTTTCATCATAGCTCTAACAAGGAAGCTACTGCAAGTTTCCAACAGCACTGGCATTTTACAAAGGACAATGAGTTACAGCAGACACTTCTGTAGCTGGGAGCCAATATAGGGCTGGTAGCCTTTCAAATACTATGAATTGCATAGAACACAGACTGACCTTCTGAAGGCACTAATAATAATGTTGGCTTGGATTTTCAAAGGTGTCGAAGGGAGTTAGGCACCCAAATCCCATTGAAATGCAATGAGAGTTGAGCCTCTCATTTTCTCAGGCTCCTTTGAAAATCCTAGTTTTTCCTAATCAAGCACCCCCCAACCACAGCACTCAGATTGCACAGCTCAGGCAGAGTGGGACACAACCCCACTCCACACTTATCCATATAAAGACAATCCAGGAGAAACAGAAGGGAAAGGATTTGGTGGGGGAGAGAAGTAATAAATGAGATTACTATAATAAACCCTGAAATAAAAATTCCTTGGTGAGCTGAGATGGATGTTAAGCGGGAGGCCCGCTCCCCAGTGCTCATGACAGCAAAAGCACTTCTGAACTAAAATGTAATACAGAGTAACGTAAAGGTTGCAACCCAATCTCTAAATGCTAGAGGCGTCTGAGGACCAATACCCAGTAGGACAAGGAAAAGGTGGTGATGTCAAAATGTAGCCAGAGCCTAAAATGTTTAGGAGCTTTAAAAACCAACAAGGCCAATATAAGGTACCTCTCAGGACTAGTCCCATAGTTTACACATTGCTTTCAGGTCCTTGGGGATTAACAGTACTATAGAAGGTAATTTAAAAATGAAGGCAGTGTGGTCCAGTGGTCAGGGAACAGGCCTTTGAGCAAAGAGGCCTGCATGCTAGTCCTGACTCTTTCATTAGCCAGCTTTATAACCTGGGGCAAGTCCTGTACTGCCTGATCCAACTCCCATTGAAGTCAACAGACAGACAGACTCCTGTGGGACTGTAATAAGAGCTGGATCGGGCATTTAATCTCTGTCTGAGTTGCCCTGTCTTGTCACAATGATACTTACCACCCTCCTTTTCAAAATTCTTTGAGGTTTACATGTGAAAATTGCTATGTAAATGTTGTGAAATTTTCTGGTTTAGTTCAGGATTTTGTACTTTCCTTTGCTCAGTTCATTTCAAAGTGTAGAATTAATGAAGAGCCTTTGAGAAAATCCCTGGGAGACTTCGTAAGGCCAGGAGCTAGTTTACCTGTAATATTTGGCAATGGAATAGGCTGTGTTATGCCTTTGTTGTGGGTTTGTAATTAGAACCAGGGAATATATATATTACTTGCAGAGTTTTATTAATGTGAACTACCGAAAGTGGCTTTCAAATGGTTATTTCTTCTTAGACCTGACCTAGTTCTAATAATTTGCCATTCAAAAGATGCAGAACTTAGATCTTTGCAGGAAGTTGTTACAATTCACTGTGAACAGTGGCCTGAAAGGGTTGCCATATGTAGTCAAATACATTAGCACAGTAGGGAGATGTGATCTTTTCTAAGGCTATTATTCTAATCATTTCATCTAGTCCCTTGTCCATATATAATATGCACTGGCACAAAATTAATTTAATGCTCTTTTTAAAAAAAAAATCCTTGCAACAGTACAAAAACCCTCTGACAAAGCACGGCGTATTGAACATGTGCTTTTAGGAAGTCCTTCATTCCCTGTTAACTGCACAATGCAATTGCGTCAGAATAGTCTAGATGACTAATTTTTTCTTTATTTTATGGCAACATGTAATAATAGCTGGAAGGCAAATGTGGTAGCTAGCACTAACTTTCAATATTTATAATCACTGTGAAACAATTGCATATTTATATACATATGGTCTATATCTGATTGAATCCCTCTCCAACCCCTCCCCTTTCTTATGTCACTCACCTTAGGCCCCGATCCTGCAAGCTACTCTATGCAAACTTCATTGGAGATGAACATGGATCCATCTCTGAGGAGCCACTTGCATTATCCTGAGGTCTTAGACTGTATAGCTGTCCAGGGTGACGACCATGTCCTCGTGTTTGTGCAGTACTCAGCACAATGGAGCCCAGATCTTGATCATAAA
This sequence comes from Malaclemys terrapin pileata, assembly GCF_027887155.1. Classification (NCBI taxonomy): domain Eukaryota; kingdom Metazoa; phylum Chordata; order Testudines; family Emydidae; genus Malaclemys; species Malaclemys terrapin. Next base: position 127,127,342 of record NC_071508.1, on the reverse strand, counting down.
ATAATTAACATTTTTGAAGCATCATCTAGACTTTATGGTTGGGGTAACATAGAATTTATGGCTGGGGTAACATAGAATTTCATTTCAGTTTTTTCATTTTATTTTGTTGTTAGTGCAGAAAAGGAGCACAAAATATAGTCTTTTGTCACTCTAAAAGGTTGTCATACAATATTTAAGGAGCAGATTAGTAGATATCCATATGAACAGACCCTGAACCAATGTGTTACATATTCTGAGCTTACATCACTGAAGAATGCATAGCTAGTGAATACTACTACTCAGAGCTTATATAGTGTTTTACACATTCAACGCTCTGTACAAATATTTAACTAATTAATTCTCACAATAACTCTGAGAGGTGGATGTTATTAGCCCCATTTTCCAGATGGGGAAACCGAGGTAAATAGTTAGTGAGACTTGACTTGGGGCCCAATGCAATGGTTTCCTGAATGGAATACACCCCTATAGATCAAACACAAAATATTTTACCATTACTGAGGTTAAAATTTAAGGTTTTATTCTTTCAGCTTGCTTGGAAAAGAGACACCTGAGCAAAGGGCCAAGAGCAGAAACTCCAGTTCTGATCCTAGTGCTGACACTCTCTATATAATTCACTTCACCTCTCTATTTCAGTTTCTCCATAAGAAAAATGGAAAAACTATGGCTATGTCTACACTGCACTTTTCTCAGTAAAACTTTTGTCGGTCAGGAGTGTGAAAAACACACCCCGACCGACAAAAATTATACCAACAAAAAGCACTGGTGTAGACAGCATTTTGTCGGTGGGAGACCCTCTCCCACTTTTACCCCAGGATAAAAATTCAGTTTTGTAAAGAGCTCTAATCAGCACCTAATTGTATGCGCCTATATTTATCAATTCAGTTAAATATTTCATGTTGGAAAAACCGTTTTGTTTAGTCTTTGATATTTAAAATCCACGTCTTTAATTAACTCTTCTTCTATATATTACTTCTATCAAGATGTGGATGAGCATATTACGGACTTTAAAACAATAATGTTCCAAAGAAAATAATTCAACTGCTCATATTTGTGTTGTACATTAAAGTTCACAGTGATTAAACTTAATCAGAAAGATACGCTTTCCTTACCATACATAACAAGCTGCCCTCAGTATATGGGCTTTACCTGCAAGCTGTAAACAAGTAAACATTACATTCTGTAGAACTGAGAATTATTTAACAAGGTAATATGCTAGATATCAAAATAATTAGCCTAAACAGTAATGAGGATTTGATGAAATCTTTTGCACAATTGAAGGACAGACGCAAATGCTTTGGTTTTTTTTAACCTACCTTGTGGCTAATGACCTCAGGTGGGAATATGAGAGTATTGCATTTAAAAAGCAAGAAACTCAAGGAATGAATCCAAATGTGGGTATTTATTGCACTGTGTGCTATGTAGAGAGAGACCAAAATCCAAACCTTTTAGCCAACCCCCAAACTTCAGCATTTTTGATAAAGCAGGGCACAGCAAAACCTGAAAACAAAACACAACACAGATTTCTAGGCCCATCTCTAATGCTATTTTGAGTTGGCACTGTGTGAATGAGTCTGTGTTTTTTAAACAGCGGCCTGCTTGTTTATTTAATTTGACACCACAGCATTAAAGATGAAGACTGGTGAGAGTCTAACACTAGCTATCTCAAAAAATTGTATGCAAGGGCCCCAATCCTGCAGTCAGATCATGCAAGTGGACCCAGTGCCTGTGCAGAGACCTAGCTTCACACAAGCGTCCATCTACATGTATCCAATTGCAAGATCAAGGCCAAGTTTTGTTAAGAGTGGCTTAGCCTGCTTTTCTGCCATTTAAATTTGCCAAGACAAGAAATTCCATTTTCAGATTGATCCAACATCCTGCTAGCTTCTACTCCTTAGGACTAACTCACTGGTTGAAAATCACCACCAAAGATAAGTAAAATGATATTGTTTTAAAAGTCACAATGAAAGCCACTTGCGTAATTTTGCATTTTATACACTTAAGGAATGTCATTTTATTCAAAAATTAAACAGCCCTCTTTTAGAGCCAATATATTGAACTAATAATAATGATGTATTTGATGGTATATGTACTTTGCCATATGAAGTATAGGCATCAAAAAGTCAAGAACAGTAAATTGACAAACTTGTCAATGAGTGAAATTCATTTTCTTTTTCTGGTGCCTCCTCACTAAAGATAATATTAATATGACACACTGGAATTAACTGTCCGGCATGAGGGTTATGTAGTTGGGAGACAGCGAGGTTATATCTGAGAGCATGATAGTATTATATCACAAGCAAACAAAGAGAATAAGAGTATATTTAAATGCTGTAGCAAATCATTTGCCAATTTATCTCCTAGAATCCCAGTCTCTTCAAAGTTAAAAGCTAGAATTTCCAAAAGTCTCCACAAATGTTGGGTGCCCAGCTTGAGGTATTTAAGACCCAGTTTTCTGAGATGTTAAGCTCCTAGAACTCCCAGGGAAGTCTATGTAATTTTAGCTTGATGGAGAACAGCAGAACTTTTGCCATTATACAACCAAAAATAATTTATTTACCTGATAGATTATTTAGAAAACAAATATCACAATAGTGCAATGTATTAAACAGCATTGGGTAAAACTATCTGTCATGAAACTCTGAATAGAAAGAATAGGATCATAATATTAAGAGGTTTGTAGTAAAAAGGCCTTTGTATCCTGAGAACATAAAGGCTGGATGATGGCAGTTCTCCACTACATGATTTAGCATTACACAACCTTAATCTCAGGTTTGGAGGGAGTGGACAACGTGTGCATATGAAACCTTCACTCTTAAATATGTGGAAAGGAGCTGGGAAATGCAGCTAAGGCACTCAGGAGGTTTTTTGTTGGTGAGGTTTTTTATTTTTCATTCTGTTTTTGGAAGAGGATAAAATTAATTTAAAGGAGAACAAGTTGTTTTATTCCTTGATAGCTTGGGTGTGATTTGTTTTCCGATTTACATTCTGGGCAACAAGGAATAGGATTTTCCAGAGTAAATATTTTGTTGTTTGCAGGTGTGTTTCTGCAGCTGAAATCAAGCAACTGGATTAGAAAGATCCTCTGGGATAGGTGCTAAGGACCATGTTTTTCACCTTGGTCTTTTGGGCCATGTCCTTAATTGGAGCTTAGTGTCCCATTAATGATTGCATCTCTTGGGATTTATATGACCATTTCAGCACTGCAGTTACTGCCTAATGGACTTCTGAACAACAAAGAGTCCTTGTAGTCTTGTCCCAGAGGTCCCCCTATTAAATATACAGCAGTCCTCAATTAACCTGATGTTTAAAAAACATAGCCTTTAAAGCTATCATGCCACTATCTCCTTAGGAAGGTCCCTGGTCTAAACTGATATGATTTAATTGTCCCCTAATGCAAATATGTCCATATGCAAAGACCGACTTGCATGTAATACTAATGGTTGACTTTATGCACTGCTGTGACCAGGCTAACAGATTTCTATACCCACAAGTATCAGTTTCAAGGCATTAGGATGCTGAAATTGACCTTGATTGTATCAGGGAGTTCATATTATCTGCAATTTTAAAGAGAAAATACAATGAGTTCTTATGAAGTTTGAGCCATTGCAACAGTAGCAGAGTACAGCTCTTCCCATGAGTCTGCAGGGTGGCTGCGAGATAAGCAGATGATAAATTCTCTTATCTCAGCTGCAGTGTGGAGAGATGGCACTGACATGTTTTCATGTTCAAGAAAGGGATTTCTGAGGCTTGCACAACACATATGTGCCACCCCAGGGGATTTCCAAAAAGGATGGTGGTAAGGCCTAAAAGGAGCATTTTTGGCCTGCTACATTCATACAGATTCTCCCCTCGAAACTATGTTAAAACCACATTTGGTCAGCCCTTAAGTCATTCCATCAAAGTATATTTGGCTCTTTTTATCTCTCCTCAGAAATCAAATTCCACCAGCCCCCCAGTTACTTTTCCTCTTTTCTGAATTTTCACCAATTTCCCAATATCTTTGGTGCAATGCTGTGCTCAGAACCAAAGAGATGTGTCCACATCAGGCCCATATATATAAGTATTACTAGTTCCCAGCTCTGTGATATGATCCCTCTGTACACAAAGATCAAAATTTGCTGTTCTCATGCATTGCAGTTTCATGTCTAGTTCACTGTCCATTCTTACCTTGCAGCATTACCCGTGTGCCAGGGGGTCTCCCACTCAATATTGGGGGACTATAATTAGGGTGAGTTTGTTTTCTAATGAGATGATCCACCTCGGCACCATATATTGGACTATCCCTATAGACCAATTATTTAACTCCCTCCCCCCCCCAACACACACGTGTGTGTCACAGAGTCAGTTTTTGCCAGATAGACTCATGTTCCAACTGTACTCAAGAGAGCGAAGAACAAAGAAGCGAGGTCGGCATTTGCTGATTGAAATATGGCCCCTTGTCACAGCAGCACACATACACAGACCTAACTCCACATGTGGGACTAGTCTATGGATGGAGCATGGACCACACGTGCAGGAGAGCACAGAAGTAGAACGCCCTTCCTTGCTGCCAGAATTGCCTGTAAAAGAGATGTCATGCAGTGATTTACTGGCTTTGGAGAGCACTTCACATGGATTTTCCCAGCAGGACAGCACGCTGAAAAATGTCGGTTGGGATCAGATTCAAGATCCCATGGGCTAGGATAAATCTGTTTCCTTGATGCCTTCTAATCCCAGTTCTGCCACTGCAATACTGTGTGATCTTGGGGTAGCCCCATCAGTGCTCTGTGCCTCAAGTTCCCCATCTGCAAAATAATAATGAGAACTCACTTCCTCAGGAAATGTTTGAAAAGCCCCATATAAAAGCTAAGTACATGGGGGACCAGCAAATTCAGCGCTATCACTGAGCACATATCACAGTGACACTGGAGCCAGGGAAGATACACACACACACACACACAGTCTCTGCAGCTGTGCCCAAGATCACCATAGGAGGTCCCACAGCATTTTACCCATTGTTAGAACCACTTGAAAAATCCAAATTAATTCCCATTAAACATTTTAGAGAAAATGAACATTTGTGTTTCGTGTAGAATACTTTAGTCAAAAAATTAAACCAAATCAAAAAAATGTTGTGAAAACTTTTGATTCGGTTAAAGAGAGAGATTTCTAGGCAAAAAATATTTGATTAGCTCTACCTGTCCTCTATTAAGCAGAGCTCTGCCTGAGGCACTAGCCTAAGACTCAGGAGATCTGGATTCAATTCCACAGGCTTCCTGTGTGATTTTGGGCAAGTCACTCAATCTCTCTTTGCCAGGGACAGTTTAAGGAATTGGCATTATGTGGTACTAATGTAGACAGGGCTCTGCTCCTGGAGACATATGGTGACTTCAGAATTTGTGTGGGGGAGTGTATATATGTTTTTACATCCCAGCATGGTGAAGAAAAAGCTTGAAACCATGTCCCAAGCATAATTGATGCAGGGTGTCCGCCTGAGTCTGCAGTCAGCCTGAAACAATAGTTCTCAGCTGTGATTGCCCCCATTCATCTGAATGGGTTAACTCTGAAACCCACTGTTCTGAGGTGCCAGCATACCAGCAAAGCACTCAGGGGCTCAACATCACCACTCCTGTTATGGCTTTGCTGGGGGGTGTCAGCAGGGCCCCTGTGCAAAGTGCAGCCTGCCTGAAAACAAGTAGTTCTGGGGCTGGAAGGGGAAGGCACAGCTTCACCAATGAGAAGTGGTAGGGGCTCCTTCGTCAACCCAGAAAATGGCTCATGCAGGTGGCTGGAAAATTCCAACTCATGGGAGGGGGGAAGGACCATTGGAGAGGTTTCCTAGGGCCCATGGGCGCTTTAATCTAGACCTGCTCTGTGCCTAGGATCCCTATCTGTGAAATGGGAGTAATACTCAGTTGTTAGCGTAGGTTGAAGCACTAAGTGAAGAGGGAAAGCTGTGTGGGAGCACTGCTATCCCAATGGGGGAGAGGAGCATTCCTGTTTTTAGCCATGAGAAATACCCTATGCACTTACTCCCTCTGTTATGTTAACCTTTAATAATACTACCTTTCTCTGTCTTGTTTATATTGTGCGCTTCTCTTACTAAACCATGCTGAATGTTGATCTTGGTTGGGGGCCTCCATCTGAGGTATTTACATGTCCCCCCTTCACTATAGTATCTGAGCATCTCAGTCTTTCATGTATTTATCCTGACCACACTCCCATGAGGATGGACGGGCAGGCTAAGTGACTTACCCAAAGTCACATGGGAAGTCTGTGGCAAAGCAGGGACATAGCTCTTCCAAGCCCTAGGCTAGCACTCAAACCACTGGACCCATCTTTCGTCTCGGAGCTACTGTAATACAAACAATAAATAGGAATGCCTGTAGTCAAACAATAAACAGAAAAAGTTGCTCCTCCTGACTCTTGAAACCCCAATGGAGCTGCTAATGAGGCATCAAAGAATAATGGTACAATTCGGCATCAAAGAATCCAATCATGCAGATTTCCTCTCAGAGGGCTTGGGTATTCGACATATGCTGCTTTCCCTCAGAGAAGGGCTTTTATTATTAAACATAATTTTATCATTACAGATTTTAAATAAAATTCAGTAAATACAATAAGAAAACAGCAAAAGGTTTGTACAGTGCAAAGCCACCATTCCCCTCCTCAGGAATTACAGCATGGAGAACATAGAAAAAAATCAAGTATACAAATTATCGGATGTCCTTTGTATGACATCCTGACAGTAATGTAAGAACTGTTAAAAGCCATATAGGAGAACTTATATGCAGTGTTGTTGTAGCTGTGTTGGTCCCAGGTTATTAGAGAGACAAGGTGGGTGAGATAATATCTTTTATTGGTCCAATAAACCAACGATACAGAGCAGATGATACTTCATAATGCTTTAGCCTAACTGTAGTCAGTCTCCTCAAATAGAACATGACTTGCAGAAAGCCATGGGACATTCAGCTCAGTTCAGCCAGTAAAAGCTGTTTGACTGAGAGATTTGTTTGTTTTTTAATTTATGTATTTATTTTATGCTAGAAAATTTAATTAGACTTGGGGCAAAAATCATGGCCTTGAAAATTCCTTGCTTCCAAGTGTTACTAAGGCCAGAATGTTAACTTTAATATAGTGCTTTCTAGTCCAATTAATGATTTTCAATTCTCTGTTTTTCTCAGCCGAATTATCTGGTTATGAAAAGACGGGTTAATGCCCTGGCCTTTCACCTCTGAACTTAGGTTCAGACCTGGCTTTCTTTAGATCACTAGTGAAACGACTGGATAATTATTTGTCAGTGCCACAAAGCTGGTAAACTACTAGCTAATTTGATATGATTAATAGTCTCTGCTCACGATGGGCCCAGGACTGGAATGTCACATCCAGACTGAAGTACACAGACAGACTGTATGGGAAAACTTCAATATTATAGCTGACTATTTCCTGCTACTAGTTCTCTCTATTGAGAAGTAAAAAATGTTTGCTTAGAATATGGTGTAGAAGGATCTTTTTAGAAAAAAAATCAAGTGGAGAAAATATAATTTTCTAAGCAAACAAGACGTCAGGTCAACAGTACAAATGTTATATTTACATTAATTTCATTATTAAGCTTTATACCATTTAATGGGTTTTAAGAATTACTCCCTAAACAGAACATGATTTTCATATAAAAGGGATGGTATATTTTTAAATCGAGCCTGTAAAAACTTGCTCATCAGTGGTTTATGAAACTTGAGTACACTGATGCTTCAAGTACTCAATTAATGTCAGGCAATATGGATTTCAATCTGGCTTGAAATATATTTAACCAAATGAAGTAGATACAAATGTTGCCTCTTTGGCCAGCCAGAGCTAAAAATCCATTTTCTACCCCATTTATAATAAGAAGTAATTTGAATGTAATTTATCTAAAGCACAATATGTTTCCTAATTTTTACATGTAACCATTACTTATAGTTTAAGTAATAGTTATATCCATGGATCTTAGTGCACTTAATTGAAAATGCATGGTATTAAAATGCAAGGCTCCATCCTTCAAAAAATAAAAGTGTTATGCTGAAGAATAAATACTAGATTGGGGGAAGAATCTTTAAAAAAAAAAAACTCTAAAAAAACCTCTTTAAATGCAAACATCTCGCCCCTTTATGTTACATTAGATTTGTGTTCGAATGAAATTAGTCTCTCTCAGTCTGGTATTTCAGTTCAGATTACAAAATTCTCTCATCTGACTGTCACATTTCACACTGAAGTCCAATTCTTCTGCGGTGGAGTGACATGTCAAGGGTGACAGTGACAAATTGTCAATAAGTAAGGAATAACACATGACAGGGTGTGCGGTCATAATGAGATATATGCATGCCTCGAGAGCGTTTGGAGGCATGAGGCTGAAGGGCGAGTGCTCTCAGCACTCCCAATGTTGCTAGGTCTCATTAAGACTCTACACGCACTGGAATGGGTTTTTAGACATTAAAAAAAGATATTTGAATGAATAAAACACAGGAACAAGTTTTATTTTTATTTATTTACAAAAAGTTAGGTTTGAGTTATAAAGGCCGGGAAAGGTGTCGCTTATCTATTTCTTAGCATTTTATGTTACCACCCACCACCATTTGAGTGCCTGCTACATAGAAGCAATATATTGTAATAGCAAGTCACTGGGGAACATCACTGAGTCTCTGGCATGTCTCCCTTTTTGGGTAAACTCTGCTTTGGGATGTTACTTTCTCTCTCTCTCTCTGTAGGTGTATAAAGATTTTATTAATTTCCCTTTTTTGTTGGTAGGGATTAAGGGTAGAAGGGGATATGTCAGTGTTGTGAATGTCATTCTTATAGTGGAAAGGCTTTCAACTTCATCTTTAGGATTTGGTTCCTAATGATTTTAATCTTAGTATCTTTTGATTAATTATAAACAATTAGTTATAAACACACTTCTAAAACCTGGGGAAACTATAACAAAGTGGGCAGTTTTAGGAAAAAAAGTCAGTTTTGGGGTTAAGGGGACTAGAAGTCAAATATATATTCAACCCAAGCAGAGTCTTTTGAAATCAGGTAAGGGAGATGAGTAGAAAATGATGCTATGGAGTCCATTACAGGCTTTATGCTGTAGATCTAATTGACCTGGGTAGATGCCTACACTACCTGCCGGATCGGCGGGTAGTGATCGATCTATCAGGGATCGATTTATCACGTCTAGAGTAGATACGATAAAATCGATCCCCGATCGCTCTGCCGTCGACTCCAGAACTCCACCGTGGCGAGAGGTGAAAGCGGAGTCGATGGGGGAGCGGCAGCGGTCGACTCGCCGCCATCCTCACGGCCAGGTAAATCAACCTAAGATACGCCGACTTCAGCTTTGCTATTCGCATAGCTGAAGTTGCGTATCTTAGGTCAAACCCCCACTTCCCCCCATAGAGAGACAGAGATGGGTTCAAGTCCTGGTTCTGCCACAGACTTCCTGGCTAAACTTGGGCAAGTCACTTAACCTTTCTTTGCTTCTGTTTCCTCATCTATAAAATAAGGATAATACTTCCTTCCCTTGTATTGTGCAGTGTCATTCATTAATATTTGTGGATGTAAGGGGCAATCATAAAGACTACAAATATAAAGCACTATTAACTTTGACTCATGAAAAGTTTGTCACCAAAAGCAACAGTTGCCAATTTGCTAAAATTTTTGTCAAACAGAAAAACAAAAGGCCTCCACAATTTCTCAGTTCCTTTTTGACCATAAGTGAAAGGCAGACTTCCCTCTCCTCCCCCAGCCCCAATAAATGCAGTGTGTTCATTTTGCTTTGCAAACCAGGAAAGCACTATGACATTTTCATCATTGGAGTGGCCACCCATGCCTGAAAATTCAGGAAACAGCCTATTTTGGCACTTGGGAAAATTTTCAGCAGACTTTGATAACTTAAGAGCCAGTCAAATCGGACTGGTTTGGGGGAGGGGGGAAAGGTAGCTCCCAAAACCAAAGACTTGGAGTCATGCCTGATTGAATGCCAAAAAGGGAAGCTACTGCCAGTTAAACAAAATTAAGGAAGCAAAGTGATCTACTTATTCTAATAATACTTTACACTTCCATAGCACCTGCCATCTGAAGCCCTCTCAGCACTTTACCAAACCCAATGAATTAAACTTCACTTACCTGCATGGTTACTCTTAGCCACTGAGGATACAGAGGTACAGAGAAGTTAAGTGACTCGCTCAAGTCTGTAGCAGAGCAGGAAATGAAAAACCACAAATCTGCCAGACCTGGTGCTTTTCCCACCAGGGAGTGCTTCCAGATACGCCGAACTCATTTTGTAAACACTCGTCTCAGGGATGTGTGGAACCAGACATAGCCCTGAAAACCTCTCAATTCTGATTTGGAATAAAAGATATCAGATCCACCTAATTAATTGCCAGGACCTGGGGAATTCGGAGGAAATTTACTTGGGAAATATCAGATTGGCCTAAGGCCCCCAATTGTTTACTCAACCCCTTTGCTCATGCAAAACTCCCACTGTGGCATTTTCCTTCCTCCCAGGATAGCAGAATGTGCTCTTACCTCTCATCCAGCACTTAGCCAACCATGCACTCCATCCTCTAAATACCAGTACCAGCCCTGGACCTCAGCTATCCCATTCAAACAATTAAGTTACAGGCCTGTTGGATTGTGGCACGACCCCTATGGCTAGAGCTGTAAACCTTGGAGTCACTTCTTCCTGCAATAAATGAGTTATGTAAGTATGTAAATTTCAATTACTGAATGCTTTTGAGGGATATTTCCAGATCATATTTGTGGTTTTTTCCTCTGGCCTTGGAGCCATCCGTGAGGTTTTTAAACCAGAATGACACCTGGGTTGTAGCATTTATGGAAATGGCCCATTTCATATTTGGCACTCTAAGTGTCCCACAGAAATATGTTTCGCAGATGGGGTGATCGTTGAAACAAACAGGGAAGTGAACACAACGCTGGCAATTGTTATGCTTTGGCAACGTGTCTATTTTAATTTTAGACTTCCTTGATGGCTGTGTTGGCCCTTCACAGCCATGGCCCCTGTACATTGTGAAACAGAGTTTGGTTTCTTTATAGTACTATTTATACTTATTGTATCACAGCATTCCACAAAGTAACAAATTCACTGAGGCTATATAAGTGACTAAAGAAGCTTTGAGATGCCCAATGGTTCACATGCACTCTTGGATGTTAATTTGATTTACTATATTACTTGTAATACAGTAGCCCCAACTAGATGCCCCAAATGAAATTAGAGCCCCATTGTATAAGGTACTATGCAAACAAACAGTGAAAGAACTTCCATGGCTCAAAGAGCTTGCAATCTAAAAAAGACAAGGGAGAAGGGAAAGAGAAGTGATTTGCCCAAGGCAGAGGTGGGCAAACTTTTTGGCCCGAGGGCCACATCTGGGAATAGAAATTGCATGGAGGACCACGAATGCTCACAAAATTAGGGTTGGGGTGCGGGCTCTGGGGTGAGGCCAGAAATGAGGAGTTCAGAGTGTGGGAGGGGGCTCCAGACTGGGGAGGGGGAGTGAAGTGTGGGCTCTGGGATGGGGCTGGAGATGAGGAGTTTAGGGTGTAGAAGGGTGCTCTGGGCTGGGATCGAGGAGTTTGGAGGGCAGCAAGGGGACCAGGGCTGGGGCAGGAGGTTGGGGCATGGGGAGAGGCTCAGGGGTGCAGGCTCCAAGCGGCGCTTACCTCAAGTGGCTCCCAGAAGGAGTGGCATATCCCTTCTCTGGCTCCTATGCCGAGGCACAGCCAGGCAGCTCTGCACACTGCCCCATCTGCAGGCACCGCCCCTGCAGCTCCCATTGCAGCACCGGAGGGAGCCATTGGAGTGGGGTCATTGAAGCACGCAGGAGCTGGAGGGGGGCCATGCTGTGGCTTCTGGGAGCCACGTGGAGTGTCCCCCGACCCTGTGCCCTGGCTGGAGTGCCAGAGGATGGCAAACCCCAGACCCTGCTCCCCAGTAGGAGCTTGAGGGCCAGCTTAAAATGGCTGGCAGGGTGGATGCGGCCTGGGGGACGTAGTTTGCCCACCTCTGGCCCAAGGTCACATAGATCAGTGGCAGAGTCAAAATTTTAGACTTCTAGTCCAGTGCCCTAGCCACTAGCCCATAGTGCCTCCCATTGTGAGGGAGGAATATTGTCCTCGACACCATAACTAGCTCTTACATTTTCCCAGACCTGATCTGTATCTGTAGTAGTCATGTGAACAGTTGATGCATCCCAGTTAGCAGGGATGAGCATGAGGAACAAACCCAAAATTCTGTAAGTTTGGGTCTAGGTTTAGGTTCAGCTTGTTACAGAAAGAAGGGACAGAATCAAAGTTTGGTTTCTCAACATAACTTCCCCCAAAACCTAGTCCATTCCCATTTTATTAGCAAACCATTGATTACTACCTCTGAGTATGGCCTTTCAACCAGTTGTGTGCCTAATTTACAGTAATTTCAGCCCACATTTTCCTAGTTTGCTTATGAGAATGCCATGTGGGACTGTGTCAAAAGCCTTACTAAAATCAAGATATATTGCATCTACTGCTTCCCTACCCCCTAGGCCACAACCGTGTCAAAGAAGGAAATCAGGTTAGTTTGGCATAACTTGTTCTTGGGAAATCCATGTTGACTATTCCTTACAAACCTATTATCCTTTAGGTGCTTCCAAACTGGTTGTTTAATCATTTGATCCCAATATCTTTCCAGGTTTTGTAGTTAGACTGACTGGTCTATAATTTCCCAGGTCCTCTTTGTTCCTCTTTTTAAAGATAGGTACTACATTTGCTCTTCTCCAGTCCTCTGCAATCTCCCCCATCTCCATGAGTTCTCAAAGATAACTGTTCCAGGGGCCTACACTTTACTTTGTCTCTCTCTTGCTCTGAATGTATTTATAGACCCTCCTATTAATGTGTTCTATGTTCCTTGCTAGATGTAACTCATTCTGTGCCTTAACCTTTTTGATTTTGTCCCTACATGATTGTACTATTCTTTGGAATGCCTGCTTAGCAATTTGTCTGTGTTTCCACATTTTGTAGGATTCCTTTTTGATTTTCTGGTCACTAAAGATCTCATGAAGCAGCAATATTGGCTTACTGTTCTTCTTATCTTTTCTTCGCACAGGAATAGTTTTCAGTTGTACATTTAATATTGTCTCCTTGAGAAATTGCCATCCGTCCTGAATTACTTTATCCCTTAGGTTTCCTTCCTATAGGACCTTACCTACCACTTCTTGCAATTTGTTAAAGTCTACGTTTTTGAAGTCCATTGTCCTTATTCTCACTCTCTCCTTTCCTTAGAACCATAAAATCTATCATTTCACAATCACTTTCATCCAAAATGCCTTCCATCTTCAGATTTGCAACTAATTCCTCCCCATTGGTCAGAATCAAGTCTAAAATGGCTGTCCCTCTGGCTAACGTCCTCCATTTTCTGAAACAAAAAGTCTCCAAAACATTCCAAGAACTTATTGGGAATTTTGTGTTTTACCATATTACTTTTCTAACAGATGTCTGGGTTGTTAAAATCTCCCATTATTATCAGGTCTTGTGTTTTGGGTATTTTTGTTATCCACCTCCTCTTCCTGATTCAGTGATTTATAGTAGACCCGCTACCCGGACATTGCTCCTATTTTTCCCTTTTATCTCTACCCAGAGACTTTCAATTGGTCAGCCTCTCACCCCCTTCTGCATCTCAGAACAAGTTTATATATTCTAGATGTATAATGCATCACCTCCTCTCTTTTTCCCCTGCCTATCCTTCCTGTAGAAGCTATATTCCAGTCATGAGATTTTTCCCACCACATCTCTGTGACACCAATTAATCCATAATTAAGTTTATGTACTAATATATCCAGTTCTTTTTTATTCTCCGTGCTCCTTGCAATTGTGTCCAGACATCTAATATATCAAGTAGATTCCCCCACTGATTTCACTCGTTATTCCTATGACCTTATTGTAATTTTCCATGTCTCCCCTTCCCCCAACATTGAGCTCTCTATTGAGGCTGCTTTTTTTATGTTTACCTGTGGGCTTTTGCACTTGCCCCTTGTCAAACTGTCTGGAGTGGCTCAGGAGCATGGAGTACCAATCTCAGGGCAGACTTTTAAGAAGCAGGGCACACATCCCAAATTGGTTGTGAGCACCATACTTAGATTTCACCAACCAAGTATCAAATGTGAACTCCTCAGGCACTGTAACAGCCTCAACGTAGAGTCACAGATAGTCCCAGTGGATACTCCGATTCATCTTGCCACTCAGGTAAGCTTGCCTTTGTAATAGATGGTCCCTTACACCAAAAATCACAATAATATTCAGGTTACTCTGAGTCCCACAGGACTGGTCACTTACCCCAGGTCAACTGCACCTTAGTTTCACGCCAAAGACAATCCTTAGCGTGAATCCTATAATAAATTAACTAAAGATGTATTAACTAAGACAAAGAAATGAGAGTTATTTACGAGGTTGAAGTAGGTAAACATACACACACAAATGTGTTACAGTCTTAGGTTCCAAAAGGTAATAAAGGTTTCTGTAATATGCAAGCTCTATATGTCCTCTATGGCTAACCCAGGATAATCAGCTGGGGATCCCTTGCTTATGCTTAGAAATCTTGCCCTCTCAAAGTCTAAACAGTATAAAGATGGCATTTCTTCTGGTCAGGGATTTTTATTCCTTTCCCCCAGAGTTCAAGCTGATGTGACTAGTCCCTATACACATCTCTTCCAGGGCGTGGGCAGGAGCGCACACGATGTTTCTCTATGGTTTGTCTACTGTCTATGGGCCTTCTTTTTGGGGGCAGGAGATAACACCTCCTGTGGTAAACTAGTGTCTCACACTTGGTACTGCTTCTCTCCCGACTGTGAGGTTTACAGTTTCAGAGCAAACACATTTACCATTACAGAGCAAACACTTAAATATTACCTTATAACATTGGATAGATATACTATAAAACAGATTAATGCATGCAGCAACTTACAAGCATTTCATAAAGCCTAAACACTAAACATTTTCATAAACCTAATGCCTATTTTAACAATAGTAACATATAGGTAAGCCGGACTGGGTTCCACTTATGCATTTGTCAGTGTTCAGTTGCGGCCTAGGAGCCTTGGCATGAGCTGGCACCTGGTTGGCAAGCATCACACCCCTTTTGAACCTAATTTAAAGCCCTCCTCACTAGACAGGAGAGTCAGTGCTCAAAGATGCACTCCCTTTCTTGGAGATATATAATCAATATGTTCACTGGGTCTTTTCTTTGTGGCATATTTCCCCCCAAATACCCTATATTTATGGTGTTTTTACTCCATCCCAAAGATGTATAGCACTACGTTTGGTGTGTATGGAATAGTTTGCTTAACTGAAATTTCCTGCAGATTTCTCAATCTAGACACTGATGACTGAGGTTAAGGAACTTGACATGAGGTTTTGTGTGGTAGAATCTTAGAACCATAGGGTTAGAAGTGACCGCAAGGGTCATCTAATCTAACCTCCTGCCAAGATGCAGGACTTGGGGGAGAAGGTACAAATGCAGTGTGCATCTCTTAAGAAAAAGCTTTAACGTCACTTCTTGTCTGTCATCTGTCCTGTACCTGTTTGTGGGCTAGATTTCCTCATCCTGCCTTCGTTGTGCCACCTCACCAGTGCAAATTACATGGAAAGCTGTCCTAAAGGGGTCGGGGGGAAACATGCTGGGGTAGGAGGGACACAGCAGACTATACACTGCTCCATCTGATCACCAGCTGTACAGCACTCACGTGGAACTGCTGCATCCAGTGTAATTTAAAGCAGCCCGTAGGCTTTTTTCAATTATGCCCTTGGCCAGCCCATGATCAAGAGCGCAGAAAGGTGCTCTAAGCCACCTTTCACCCCATTCCCCTCAATTATCCTGAGTTTAAAGAATAACATTTCCCCAGTTAGTTTCCTAGGGAGAGGGTTAAGCAAAAAGGGAGTGAGGCGTATTCAGAAAGAAAAGAAAATCTAGAAAATTGTCTTGAGCTGCATATAGCTCCAGCTTTGCCAGAAGAGGACGTGGTTTTGCAGCCCTACATAAATAGCACACACAATTAGAGCCTTTGGCTGTAACAGGACTACTTGTATAAGTGCTATTCAGCTTGAGTTAAGGGTTAAAGACTCAGGGCCAGATCTCTTATGTTCCTTTCTTCTGCACTATTCAGTTGGTGCATGCTTAGGGCTCTTTTTGCTTCAATCTTCAGCATGCTCCGCCCATGCTATGTGTAAGATGGGAAACATCAGCCACTTTTGCTCTAGCTTTCTATACATAAAGTGTTTTTTCCCATCCTCTGCCAAAGTTAAAAAACAAACAAAAAACAACAGCTGAACGGCTTGTGCTAACATTTTCTGAAAAAAAGGATGGAGGTCAAGTATGGAGCATTTTAGCCTCAAAGGCGAATGTCTGGGGACGTTATTTGTGTGTGAAAACAAGGTATTCAAAAAGAAACTGTTTCACAATCTGACTCTACCCGTCACCCCCTATAATGACTATATTATATTCTCAAGTGATGGTAGATATGCAAGAAAAATAGAAACAAAAGGGGAAATGATGAAAATGAATGGGCTAGTCATAAAAATATGCAGTATACATCACAATCCTGGAAGCCATCTCCCACCCCTCCAAAAAATAATTTATATTCAAATACTAAATCACAGCAACTAACTTGTTACCATTTTAAACTTCTAAAGCATGTAGAAATCTGTGGCTAAATAAATCCCCACATTTTTAAACCAGCAGAACAGTAGCAAAGATGCTGACTATATGCCATACATTATATAAACTAATTCATTTGACAGCTGAGTGGAGACTGACTGTTACCTTTAAACTTGAACTTCGACTTGACCTAATCCCATATCAAATGATAACAGTTTACCATCTGTCCTTGGTCAGCCCAGTGGAAGACTTCAAAGGGTAGATTTAATAGCATATAGCTTGGCCTTGACATACAGACTGTATCTGTTCTTACTTAAAGAACAATAAAACCTCGTATTTAATTTCTTTTTAACAGATGGAAGGCTGGTGTCTTATTCCATTCTGTCACCCCATCTGGATGCCTTAAAAGTGATACTAAGAGAAATGTGGGGTGAGCCCACCAAAAGCTCAGTTCAAGTCCAATTACAATGAGAGGAGAAGGAAAATAGACTGATAACCTATCCTGTGTCACAGCAAATTGACTGCCTTGAGCCTTGACTCCTGAAATAATGCTAATGAAATTTGATGATACATTGGTGGGGTACACAGCAAGCTTTCCAAGTTGTACAGGTGCTTCACCAATTAAGGCCTGTGTTGGAATAAACATATTTTTCAGTCAGTTTCTTTGGTGCAAAGCAGTACACCTCAAGTCTAAACTTCACAGGAATCACACTTTCTGCTGTTCTTTCTCACATGTCACCTTCCTATGTTCTTATAGCAGGAAAGACTTGTGCAGAAATGCAAAGAATGTGTTTTCATTTCTCCAAAAGAAACTGTTTTGCTTTTCTGAATTAGCGCTGAACTCAAATGCTTTAACACAGGCAAGACTTTTTTTCAGCTCAAAACACTGTTAATTCATATATTTTAAGGCAGGAAGGGACCAATATATGTTTGTCTCAGCTCCTGAATAACACAGGCCAAAGAGCTTCACCCAGTAATTCCTGAAGTGGAGGGAATTACTCTTCACTAGTATGTAAGTGAACACTACTAAGTCCAATAACATCACTGAATTATAGAAAATCTTTTAGGGATATTCAGTCTCAATTTACATCAATGCCTTCATCTGCATGTGGTCTATTTAGACAACTAGAGACAGATCAAGTCAGCCACTAAATGGGAGTGCACCCCAACCATGTCAGGTCCTTCTCCCTCGCCCAGACAGTCCTGAAATACAAAAAACACAGAGGAACAATGCAGTGTGGCTCCAGCGTGCAGCTTTGGTTGCTAGAAAATTAATCCTGCAAAAATGGAAAAGTTGATCTCACTCTTCCAGTCCTATGATTCTAGATTAGAGTTCAGGTAGTTGATCAACCAAAAGGTTACCTATGTTTTCGAAATAACCTGTGGATTAGTCGGAAAATTTTCATCAAAACAATTTTTTTTGTCAGAAAAAAATCTGTTTTGATTAAACCATTTTTTGGAGTGAAATCAGAAATGTAGGGCTGGAAGGGACATTGAGAAGTCATCAAATCCAGCACTCTGCACTGAGGCTGGTAAGTAAACTTACACCATCCCTGACAGGTGTTTGTCCAACCTGTTCTTAAAAACCTCCAATAATGGGGATTCTACAACCTCCTTGGAAGCCTATTCCAGAGCTTAACAACCCCAAGTCAGAAAATTTTTCCTAATGTCCAACCTAAATCTCCCTTGCTGCAGATTAAGCCCATTACTACCATCATACCGCTTTTGACAACGTTATCCATGGGGAAAAAATCTAAAGAAAAGTTTCTTTCACAAAATTCTGAAATTTCATTTCAGGAAACATTATTTTGAAATTTTAAATTATTTTTTCATTTTTATATTGTTTTTACATTTCATTACATGTCAGCAGTAACAGTCAAAGTCAAATATATCCAAGTTCAAACTGTTTCAACACAAACAGGAGACATGAATCTAGAAAAGATGTTTCTTTCTGTACTAAGTAGAAGCTGCCCTTCATGTTTTTTTTTTTAATTAAATAAAAATAGGATATTTCAACTATTGTCATAGTATGCATTACTACTACAGATGTCATGAACTAAGGTAAAAATATAAACAACAATTTTAAAAAATATTAAAAATTCAAAATGAAATTTCAAAATTCCAAAAAAAAAAAATGTCCAAAACAGAATTCTTTTTTAGAATTTTCATTCCATTGGGAATTTAAAAAAACTATATTTATTTTCATCCCAATTTGAAACAAAAACAAATTTTGAAATGCTGAAATTTCCTGAGAAACATGGAAATTCCAAGTTTGGACCAGCTCTGCTGGGGATGCCTGTAGCTGAGGCTAGTAGGGGTAAACAGCAGCATAGAAGTTTGTATGTCTGTTCCTCCAGGAGAAGGTGGTTTGACTCTGGGCAGCACTGGGAGTACTTACAAAAAGCCACAGAATATGAGTGGTATAAGGAGAAATAATTAAAAATATAAATTGGAGAGATTATAACATCAGGAAGATGAGTATAAATCTATGGACCCAAGTCAGACTGACTCAATAACCTGGCTCAGAATCTGGAGAATAACCTATTGGTATACATACCTGGTTGGGGTTGGATGAATGAGGTGCTCAGATAATTGGAGCCACATACTGCTAACACGAGTACCCTCCTGCATCCAGCTCAAAAACTCCTCACCACAAATTAAATCAACTTCCAACATAAAACTAGTTCTGCCCTAAACCATTTTATTTTATTTTTGTTTATTTATTCAGTCTCCCACCCTGGGAGGCAGGGGTGCGTGTTTACATGATGCTGTGCCCGCAACGTTCAACAAGCAAATATGTATCTTTTACCTTGATGCTCATTTAAAGAAAAAAAAAAAAGATTTTGGATTTATCCTATGTCTTTTCATAACAGAGGAATTCTCTAGGCTGGAATTTTTCCCATGCAGACACATTGTTTGTATATGTTTACAGTTTTCTACAATTTAACAGGCTTTGGCAATATCTCAGCCAGGGCTGTGATGCAATTCCAGGGCTTATGTATGGGGAGCAGTTTGGGCACCAGAACAGTGGGAAGTTTCAGCTGCCTTTGTGGCCTTATGGACATTGTTAACCAACAGTCATGACTCCAGACTAGAGGATTCATTGTGTGTATATGTGAGAAAACAGTCTTCTTCTGCAATGTTGTTGAATGGAAAAGCGCACTGTCACTGCCTTGAACCTTGCTGTAGGGGAAACATGGAATCCACAGAAACATTAAAAAAAAAAAAGCAGATTTAAATGTTCTTCCAATACATGTACATGGCCCCGCCAACACACCTGTCACAACTGCCAACAAAACATTTGTTTTGAAGACTCTTGTTCTTAACCACCTCACTTTACCACACTCTCTTGAACCTTGCAAAATAGCTTTTCACAGTATGCAAAATATTTGGCTTCAAAAGGACAATGCAATATACCCTGGAGTGTTTTCATATAAAACATACATTTAAGATTAAGAAAAAAAATAAGAGTAATAAAATTCAGGCCAACAAGGTCAACTTTATTCTACTCTGCTATGGCAAGCAATGGAAAGATAAAAATGGAATACTTTCCATGAACAGTAGTTATTCACCCTACACAGGACCATGGAATGTATGCTCATAGAGGTTATGTTTAACATTGATGGATGTAGGAATGCTGGAGGTTGTAGTTTGCTTTCCTAACAATGCTTCTACATCTATTTGAAGCTATTTTCCTCCCAACTAATTTTTCCCCTCGCAATTTGAGGAAAATGTACTACAATGTTGGTTTTGTTTTGTTTTACCTAGAACGTGAAATACAGCTATTTTGTTAGCATTACAAAACATCTTTCATTTAAACCCAACTTGCATAAACAACTGAAGATTGTTGTACATTTATATGCTATTATACTCACTATTTGTTATTCCTTTGTTTATTTTAGTAATGTATTTTCTATCAATATATACTTTTTATTTCCCTCCTAACAACTGATGAATTTGTTGTAGTCACAATACTACTTGAGAATACACAAACTGAAAAATTATAGCAATTCTGGTGATATATTATCAACTTTTTCTTCCCATTAAAACAGGCGTCCTCTTGAAAAGAAAGCAATTCTTTAAAAACCAAGGAAAAGTTGTATCAGTTCATTTCAACTGCATGGTGTGGAATGGAAGGAGTGGGAAGATGGGAGGCAACTAATTTAACAATAATTTACTTTTATATAGTGCTTTTCATCCACAGACCTCAAAGCACTTCACAAAGGTGGGCTGGTGTTATTTATCCCCCAGCTTTTACAGAAGCGGGAAATTGAGGCCCAGAGACTCAATGATAAAGCAAGGAACAGAACCCAGGAGAGTTCCAGTTCCGAACCCAGTACCCAGAGCACAGCCACATGTATTGGGAAGTTGCCTCTTTTCTAAATAAGATGGTTAAAGTCTACCTTCATCAACATCAGTGTGGTTCCATTGATGTAGCTGAGATAAGTCTCTATTCAGTTTTGTATGGTAATCAAAAGAGAACTTCACACTTCACACTTTGTTGATCTGAAGGGTGGGTGGAAAGCTCTCCAAAGCACTCTCTCACACAGGCCATGCCTACACTCAGAGCCGTAGCACTATACCAGCAAAATGTTGTAGTGTAGACCAGGTCACAGTCAGAGAAGATTTACCCTTCTTCCCATACTTCCAGCTAATTCGATTGTAACACTCAAAAGAAAATAAAGGAGACTCTGGGGTAGCAGTCAAGTGAATGTTGAGACTGTCCAGAAAACACATGCTTGCAAGCTTTAAAAAGATACATCTAATTCCTGGTCCAGCAGAGTACTGGACACTGAACCCATTAGTTCATCCATGTGCAGCTGCGAAGGAGACTTGATCCAGCACAGATCTGGATACATTCCCACGTGCCATGGATGAAAAAGAATTTGAAGGGTTGAAAAATTGGAATCTCCCCTTCACCCCAAACTCTACTATACTTAGTCTCCAACTCTTGGCTACAGCGCTAAACTGTTTTTTTCCACAGGGCAACCATAGGAGGCCAACATCACTTGTAAATAATTAAGTCTGCCACTCAGCCAAGAACTATTAAATTCCAGGATTTGTGTGGTGCACCAAGAGAGAAAGTGATATGTAATGGATATAGTCCTCTGTTGCATTTTGTCTCCATTGTAGCATCTGACTTTAAACAAATCACAGCCTTTCTGTACTTCAGTTTACCGACTGTAAAATGGTGATAGTACCTAACTCGCAGGCATATTGGGAGGCTTAATATTTATAAAGCACTAATATCCTTGGATGAAAGAGGCATTACATTTACACTATATTTTTGAAACCTGAGTGTTTTGCATACTATGCTGCTGGCCTCCATAATGGCCAATGATCACTGTGTACGCCAATATTTTGTTTGTTAAAAATCAAATATAGAGCACATTTATGCAAAGCCTTTATGCAGAAATCCTGTCATCTATTTTACAAAGCAAACCATGGGAATATTTAGAATCTTTACAATATTATTTTCAGTATCAAGACTAACTAGAGATAATTTCATCCTTCTCATTCCCTGTGGTTTCTCTCTCTCACAGGCGGTACATACATGCTCTTTGTGTGTGTTTGGGAAGTATTAATTGTAAGTATTAATTCGGGGTGCAGACTCCCAAATGAAGGCACGACATTTTGAGGGAGCCTTCTACCCTTAAACCAAAGAATAATTTTGTGGGAACTCTTGATGATGTATAATTATAGCAGCACAGGAATTAGCCAGTACTGGCCTAAAGGTCAAATGCAACCATCCTCAGCTTCTCCCTCCCATTTAATATTTGAAAGCTTACACCCACTTCAAGCCGAGCTTCCATTGAGGGGCCCCTGGAGTCAGAGGGTCCGAACATGCCTATTGGCAGCCCTGGGAATTTATTCTAAATCAGTACATCACCTTTCATGATTGCAAAGTTAAAAACATCTGCAAATGGGCATTCTCCATTGATCCCCATCACTGTATAATTGGTGACACAAAGTGTAGCATAAATGCCAGTCTGAGAATGACTGCTTCAAATGACACTAAGTTCTACTGCTACAAGCAAAGCTATGAAAATGTAGTTAATTGCAGTTTTTTTCATTTGCCAGTTCCCTTTCAGCCTGCAAAGGTTTTCTTTCAGTAATTAACTTGCACATGCTACTTATTACGTACATTTTTCAGTAGGAAAAAAAAATCTGTAACCATGTTGTACATACCCATTCCATTTCTTGGTTTGTGCGCACCTGGCGCACAGTCAGAATTTTTTTTCTGAGTGGTTCTGGTAGGGCAACTCAAGCGCCCTCTGCTGCTGTACACCACCGTGTACCAGTATAAAGGGCCCAGCCCCATGAATTCCTTCTTGCCAGACAATGCTGATGCAGAGGGATAGGAGGGTGGGTCATGGAATGGACATGTTCAACATCTTGAAGAACAAGTTATAGAAGGTTAGTAATACTTTTTTCTTTGAGTGATTGCACATATGCATTCCACTCTTGGTGATTCACAAGCCAGGAAGTAGAAGGAGGGATCAGAGTTCTTGTATGCACAGACCGGAGTGCAACTTGTCCACATTTAGGATCATCTCTAGAGTACTGAATGATGGCATAATGTGGGATGCAAAGGTGTGAACTGAAGACTAGGTTGCTGCTCTGCAAATTTCCTTGACAGGGACTTCCACAAGGAATGCCACCAAGGCTGCTTGAGATCTTGTGGAATGTGCCGTCACTTTGTTTGGCAAGGAAATGGCTGCAGATCATAACATCCATGAATGCAGGAAGTTATCCAAGGTGAAATTCTTTATGAAGAGACTGGGAGATTTCATCCTGTCTGTGATGGCCACGAATAGTTAGGCTGACAATCAGAATTGTTTAGTCCCGTCTATGAGGAACGCCAAAGCTCTTCTAACATCTAAGGTGTGCAGGTGGTGCTCCTCTGTATTGGTGTATGTTTTTGGATAGAACATCGGAAGTAAATTCAGTAGTTAATATGAGCATTAGACACCACTTTAGAGAGAAATCTTGGATGAGGGCATAAGTATACTTCATCCTTCAAGAAGATTGTATGAGGCAGTTTGGCTGTCAGAGCATGCAGCACAGCCAGCCTCCTGGAAAAGCTTACGTTCAGTGATAGGTGTAGTAAGGAACATATTGCTAGAGCTCAAACAGTAGCCCCATGAGCACCAAAAAAAGGAGGTTCAAGTCCCAGGATGGATTAGGTTCCCTTATCTGAAGGTACAACCTTTCCAGGCTCTTCAAAAATCTGATTGTCATATTTGAAAATATGGAATGGTATCCATGTGAGGATGAAAACTTGATATTGCTGCCAAGTGGACCTTGATAGAAGTAATCGCCAACCCTGGTCCTTTAGGTGTAGTAGAAAATCCAGGATATGCTGGATAGGGGATTGCATTGGCAAGACCCCGGATTAATGAGACCATATAGAAAAACCACTCCACTTTGACAAGAAAGTAGACTTGGTAGAGGGCTTTCTACTATTTAACAAGACATGGCAAAATTGCTCCAAGCAAGACTCCTCTTTAGGATTTAGCCACAGAGCCTCCAGGCTCTTAAATGAAGGGCCCACAGGTTTGGGTGGAGCAGTCAATCATGATCTTGGGAGATCAAGTCCAGATGCAATGGATGCAAAATTGGAGTTTTCACTGATAAGTTCAGTAGAGAGGATAACCAGTGCTGCCGGGGCCATGCTGGGGCTATTTGTATAACCCAGGAATGGTCCCACTTGATCTTGAACAACATCCTATGTAGAAGTGAGATTGGAAGGAAAAAAGCTTAGAGTTTGTTCGACCAGGGTAGTGGGAAAGTGTCTACGATGGAACTGGGACTGTGCCCTTGTAGGGAGCAAAAACTGATTGTATTTCCTGTTGGCCTTGGTTGCAAATAATAGGTCTATCTGGGGATTCACCCGCTACTGGAAAATGACTCTGGCTACATCTGGGCAGAAACCACTCATGATGACTCAAATGATCTGCTTAGGCAGTCTGCCAGTTTGTTCTGCATCCCTGGAAGGTAAGAAGCTGAGATTATTGAACATATGCATTGCCAGTTCATTCAAGCGAATTGCTTCCTGACAAAGTTCAGACGAGCAAGCTCTTCCTCGCCTGTAGAGGTAAAACATCACTGCAATGTTCTTTTATGAGAACAAACAGGCTTTTCCCTTTGACATGAGATAGGGAAGCCTGACAGGCTAGGCAGATAGCCCTTAACTCTCTCAGGTTGATATGTAGAAATAGATTCCTTGAGGACCACAAACCTTGAGTTCAGAGGGGGGCACAGATGAGCCCTCCACCCCAGGGAGGAGTGTCACCAGTATCTAGGAAGGATGAGGGTGCACAAACTTTGAATAGGTCTGCCCTATGGTCTAGAAAAGTCGGTATTCAAGAGGGCTTACTGAGCACAAAGTTCACATGGTGATGACTTGGCAAATAAAGAGAGACCAATCAACTTTGAAGGATCCTGAGATGTAGCCTGGAATGCTGGACTATATATGTGCACGAGGCCATATGCCCCAGGAGCCTCATACAGTTATGAGCTGTTGTGATTGGGTGAACTTTGAGATCTGCCACAAGAGATTGAATTGTTTGGAACCTTGTGTCAGAAAGGAAAGCTCTAGTCTGAGTAGAGCTCCTATAAACTCTATACTTTATAGACTGGATGAGTGGTACACTGGAAAGTATCTGAGCCATGGACTGACCTTGGATTAGCCAGTCATCCAGGTAATGGTAGACCTGTTCTCCTAGTCTCCTCAGGAAAGCAGCTACCACTGATGTACATTTTGTGAAAACCCGACAACATGCTGACAGACCGAAAGGCAGCATGGTGAACGGATCTGAGACTCTTTCACTATGAACCTGAGATACTTTCTGTGGCCTTGATAAATTGCCACATGAAAGTAGACATCTTTTAAATTGAGAGCAGCATACCAGTCTCCAGGAAGGGAATAATGGAAGCCAAGATGACCTTGCGAAATTTTAATCCTTTTGACATATCTGTTGAGTTGGTGCAGATCTAAAATTGGTCTGAGACCTCCCTTTGCTTTTGAGATAAGGAAATAATGGAAATAGAACCCCTTCCCTCTGAGACACTGTGTAACCTCTTCTATAACTCCTACCCAAAGGAGGGACTGAACATCCGGGAGTAGGAGCTCCATGGGAAAGTGGTTCCCTGAAGAAGAATGGAGAGGGAGAGAAAAATTGGAGGGTGCATCCCACTTCCAGTGTTTAGTACCCACCGGTTTGAGGTAATCCAGGACCTAGCACTGAGGAAGTGGGAGAGGTGGTTTGCGAAAATGGAACCTGGTATACTGGAAACTGTCACAGCGTCCTTGAGTGTCCCACCAAAATGCCTGTTTAATGCCCCCTAGGCATTTAGATGGAGCTGGCATTGATACAGAGGCAGAAGGAGGAGGTAGTCTATGTCTATAATCCCTATTCTTTCTCCTCTGCAGGTCCTGTCAAGGTACAGGGGCAGAGCAACAGTGGTATGCTGCAGTGGAAGTGCTTTCTGGAGAGTGTAACCCCAAAGACTTTAAAGTTGCCCTAGAATCCTTCAAGGCATGGAGCTTAGAGTCAGTTTGCTTTAAAAACACGGAAAACCCTTCAAAGAGCAAGAGTTGTAAAGTCTGCTGGACCTCTTGTGGAAGCCCAGAGGGTTGCAGCCAAGAGCTCCTGCACATGGCCACTGCACAAGCCATTGACCTAGCTGCCAAGTCCACTGGATCCAGTGCAGCCAGCAGTGAAGATCTGGCTACAGATTTCCCCTCATCAACGAAAGAGGAGAACTCCTGTCTAGCATCCTCTGGCAGCATGTCCCTAATGTAGGGGAATCCCAAACATTAAAAATTCTAATGACTCAAAAGCATTTTCTGGCTGGCAATCCTGACTTGCAACTTTTCTACCAAACACTTTTTCTTTTTTTTTTGCATCCTTTGATTTGGGGGTCAGCCCTTGTTTCCCTTGTCATTTCCTTTCCTTGGCTGCTGACACCAACAGAGAGTCCAGGGAGAGGGAAAATGAGGGTTGAGATATTTAAATCCCTCGAATGGGACATAATATTTACATTTGGCCCTTTTTGACATGGGAGGAAGGGATGAAGGGGTCTGCCAGAGACTCTTAATGGGGTCCATGATTGCATCATTAATAAGTAAGGCCATTTGCAAAGGCACGGTGGTGGCAAAAATAGCAGCAAGGCAGAGGCGAGGTCTCAACTTCCTCCCAGGCTTGAGGCCATCCTCTTTAACTGCTCTGGGTGGGCCTTATTGCCACCGGGGGAGGAGAAATACCCCCTGAGGAGACTGCCTCAACAGGAGAGGAGGAAGAAGAGACAAGTGCAGGCTAAGGCTGCTCCTCCTCCACTAGTTGCCAAGCAGGTTACTCCTGAACTGCTTCTTACTGCTTGGTACTAGGCCTGCTGACTCCCCCACACCTCTCCCAGGACACAGAACTGGAATGCCTTGTGTATGACCTAGAAACTGGGTGGGAAGTCTACAGGTTCCCCAATGAGCCCCTGCCCACATGCTCAACAATATTCCCTGTGGAGGGTCCCTACCAGGAAGTAGTGCGTTGGTGGAGAATAGTGAGACCACCTCCAAGGCTGGGAAACGTAAGAGGCAATCTCCAATACAGAGGACAAATCTCCCTTGGCTGACGGGCATGAAATCTGAGGCAATGGAGGTTGATGCGGAACCAAGTGCTGCATGACATGGCCAGCGCTCCTGTCTGCTGGTACAAGAGCACGGTCTCCTGCAATCACTGAAAGAACCACCAACAAAATCACACTGTGTGATGCAGCATACTTCTTTGCACCTTCTGCCTTTATTCCACATTTAACTGCTTAACTATTAAGATAAAATTAATCTTTTTATTCTCTTAAGGGTTTTAAGCCAAGGGTGGGCAAACATTTTGGCCCGAGGGGCACATCTGGGTATGGAAATTGTATGGCGGGCCATGAATGCTTACGAAATTGGGGGTTCGGGTGCAGGAGGGGGTCAGGGGTGAAAGCTCCAAGTAACACTTACCTCAAGCAGCTCCCAGAAGCAGTGGCATGTCCCCTTTCCGGTTCCTACGCAGAGGCACGGCCAGGCAGGTCTGAGCGCTGCCCTGTCTGCAGGCACCGCCCCTGCAGCTCCCATTAGCCAGGGTTCCCGGCCAATAGGCGCTGCGGGGGCAGCGCTTGGGGCAGCATGCAGAGCTCCTTAGCTGCCATTATGCATAGGAGCTGGAGAAGGGACATGCCACTGCTTCCGGGAGCCACGTGGAGCAGGGCAAATCCCAGACCCTGCTCTCCATCAGGAGTTCCAGAGCAGGGCAAGCCCCAGACCCTGCTCCCTGGTGGGAGTTCGAGAGCTGGATTAAATGTCTGGAGGGCTCGATGAGGCCCCTGCGCCAGTTTGCCCAGCCCCAGTTTAAAGCAATAGATTTGATCCATGAGGTTGGGAGCATTGTTTTAATATACTCAATTTAGTTGACTTCAGTCTCTTTCCATTACCCTTCCAGAAAGAACAGGTGAAAAATAACCTCTTTATATCATTTAGTTTGCTGTTGATTAATTCCCTTCTCCTGATGCTTGCTTAATTTTTGCAGGCTAGAGAGGACAGAATGGCTATTATTCACAACATTTTTAAAGGAGCTCTCTTTTAACTTGCAGATTCTTCCCTTTCATATCTACATCTCATCAATGAAATATGAGGATTATTGATAAGGACATAGAACTTAGATAGATAACAGGTTCAAACTTAACTTTGAAATGGGGCTTAATTCTAAAAATACTAGCAATAAATTACAACACAGAGCACTCTTATGCCAATGGCATAAGAAGTTCAGAGAGCCAACTACCTACCACTATACAATGCTTAATACAGAAGCTATGAATGAATTCCAAGTAGAAGTCTTGCATATTTGATCCATCCACTTGTCCATTCTCACCACAATGAAGAAATGACAGGCTTCTGCCTTCACCTGTATGACAGAATATACCCATACACCCTGCACACTATTGTAATAATTTTTGTATAAGGCATGTCTTGTGAGGTATCATTTAAAAACTCATTGCTGATTAATAATATCATGGCAAAATGCATGTAGCAGGGTTATAGGTGAAGTTATAAATGTAAGCTGAAATCATGTCTACAAGTATGTTTTCCAGATAAGTCTGGGGAGTGGCCAAACCAGTTCCTCAGGGACACGCTGATGCCTCAGCCAGGTGTAAACAAGGCCAGTGGGCCACTACCTGCTAAATGGCTGTTCTTTGGCAGGAAAGGCAGCTTGGGTGAAAAAATCCACATTTTAGCAAAGAAACATCATGGAGTTTCCTTCCACACAGACTGCTTGGCGCCTTGCTCCCAGCTGGAAATTCTTCTCACAGGGGGACAGGACTGTAAAAATAAGAAGCAGACACCCCCATCGCATTGACAGGACCTAAAGAGACAAGAAAGCAGCCAGTGGATGCTGAGGGAGGGGTCCTGACCTAAAGAGTTTAGTCAGTCAGACTGCTGAAAGCACATGGTCAGAAAACTTTGCTTTGAATCTAATATAGTTTGTTAAGGTAGGCACCAGTGTTTTATCTTTTCTTGTAACCATTTCTGACTTTTATGCCTCACTACTTGTACTCACTTAAAATCTCTCTTTGCAGTTAATAAACTGCACCTCTACCTCGATATAACGCTGTCCTTGGGAGCCAAAAAAAAATCTTACTGCGTTATAGGTGAAACCGCGTTATATCGAACTTGGTTTGATCCGCCGGAGTGCGCAGCCCCGCCCCCCAGAGCATCACTTTACCGTGTTATATCCAAATTCGTGTTATATCGGGTCGCATTATATTGGGGTAGAGGTGTAGTTGTATTGTTTTATCAAATCCAGCGTGCTCAATCTTTGAAGTATCTGGGTAACTCCATTTGGGGTAACAAGCTGTGTGCATATTATTCCCTTAAAGGAATAATAGATTCAGTATATTGGTACTGACCGGGAGAGGGCTAGGAAGTACAGGACGTACATTTCTGGGGGGAAATATGGTAATTTTTAAGGCTGATAAGAGCCAAGGTGTGGCTGGCTGGCTGCAGCACACACCACACTGACATAGCTGGGAGTGACTTAATGCCAGGAGCTGTTTCTGAGCAGTTCAGATTGGAGGCTACAAAAGCAAGGCATTGTAAAGGGCACCCCAGGTTACAGGGCAGGGGTGACACAGCTACTCATTAGTCTGGATTGTACCCTAGTATGTCACAACTGGTCACTGACTGGCTTTGCTCATTCCCCATAACTTTCTGCTAACCCTATCAATCTCACTGTACTTTTCTGAGGACTATGTGCACCCAAATCAGAGTACAGAATTTAGTCCAAACTTACCATAGATATGCGAGGATGGGTATGGCCTACTTAATGGTGGAAACATTTATAAAATGAGTTTCTAGCTATAGACACTAGGTCACATCCATATAATCTACCTAGCCAGTTTCAGAAGAGAATATGAAAAATTCTGTCCTTTCTATCTTCTGTCTTCAACGTA
Source organism: Malaclemys terrapin pileata (assembly GCF_027887155.1). NCBI lineage: Eukaryota > Metazoa > Chordata > Testudines > Emydidae > Malaclemys > Malaclemys terrapin. The sequence goes on along the minus strand of NC_071508.1, from coordinate 127,097,215 downwards.
AGAGGTAGAGGAATGAGGGAGGGAGTGCAAAGAAAAGGACATTTGACCAATCCTACTATGGATGCCTGGTTTAGAACCTATTTCATGACCATCCCTGGAATAGGAGATTCCCAACAGTCTTACTTTTTCTGATGCAATTAATTTGTCAAATAATTCCTAATGGAAATTCTGTTCTCCTTGTGTCAACAATTAGTTTAACCAATTTCCTTTCTCAGTCAAAGTTCCCTTTGTAAGTAGGCAATTACTCATTCTCTAGTCATTGAAATAGTGGGAGGTCCCCTTGCTACTAAAGCTTTTGATCCTTATTTAGCTGTGTACAAGCCTGATCTTCCGTTGGACATTTTGAGCACAGGGTGTCCCCCTAGGTTCCTCTCAAGAAGTCCGAGTCAGGTTTTGTCTACACTGGAACCTGAATGACAAAACTTTTGTCATTCAGAGGTGTAAAAAAACACCCCTCCAAAGGACAACAGTTTTGTCAACGAAAAGCCCAGTGCGAAAAGCGCTTTGCCAGCAGAAGAGCTCTCCTGCCAACAAAGCTACTGCCGCTCATTGAGGGTGGAAGTTTTTTGTCAGCGGGAGAGCTCTCTCCTGCCAACAAACAGTGGCTGCACAGCATACCCTTTAGCGGCACAGCCTTGTTGCTAAAAGGTGCGTAGTGTAGACCTAGCCTTAGAGATAAAGCTTTGAATTTTTAAAAGTTGAATACTCTCCAATCCTAACTACTTCTCCAGACTGACTGATGACCTGAGATGGCTACCCAGCCTTTCAGACTAGCTTCCACAATAAACAAGTTTTCAATGGAATTTGAGATGACACACAACATACCTTTGTCTGCCCACCAATCTAGATACTAGAAAACTGATGAGATCATCAGGGGTATATAATCTAGACGCTCTCTCTCTCAGGAGAATCTCTGAAACACTCATGAGAAACCATAATCAAGTCAACACCTCTAGACACAAAAACATCATTCCTAGCAAGTGAAGGAATTCTCTGGCGGTTAAACAGGATACTGAAATGGCACTCTGTATCTTGACATGAGTTTCCCAAAAGCAACAGCTTCCTCAGTAATACCTTCATTCCCAACTGGATGATCCTCTAAAACAATAACGGTATCCTTTCAATTTTGTCCATGACTGTGTCCCTAACAGCCCCTCAGTGCCCACTGGCAAAGGGTTCACTGCCATGTAACAGCAACTTCTATCAACCTGACAAATTCACTACACCTTGTTGTCATGACATTTATAAAACATGTCATGTAAGATACCAAATGAAAGACAGTGACACACCGGTCATTAATATCACTGTGAAATGTAGGCATTAGCACTGTATAGAGAATTATGGATTCTTACTGATATTATGCTTTAAAGTCTGTAACTAAACAAAGGGAGAAACAGGTTTTCTTCCAGACAAGAGGGATGACAGCTACCTCCCTGTCTCTAATGTAAATTGAACATGGTGATGCCAGAGACAATGGACAGTTCATTTGCATCAGGGTGAAACAGGAGGAGAAAATTAACATGAGGATGTGAAATCAGCATGGGAAGATACTGGAGTCTGAACCCCAGGGGGTTATGTTGACTATGGTGACAAAGACAATAAGCCTTGGGAATATAAGCAGCAGCAAAAAGACATTTTGGTTATCCATTACAGAGAGAACAGAGGTAGTGCTCTTTGCATTCCATGAACAGTGGATCCCAGACTGTGAGAGCTGTTGATGCTAAGAAGTTGCTGAAGGTGAGAAAACTTCCTTAGACTAGGATTGTAATCTGTTAAATTTTAGTCAATAGAAAGCATAATTATATTTTTGTTTTATTTGTAGCCATTTTCTGTTTCTATTATCTCTGCTTAATATCATAATCTGTTTTTACTAATAAACTTATTCTTGTTTTATTATAAATTCATCTCTGGGCTGGTATATTAAAGAGAGGTGTGCATCTCCAGCTGAGCCACCAGGCTGCGTATTCTGTCTCTTTGGAGACAGACTTGGTATTTCTGTGGGCAGCCAATGACAGGAGCCAGATGCTGCAGAGACGCGCTTCTGGAGAGTTCGGAAACTGAAGTACACACTCAGGGATAACCTGCAAGGTAAAGTTAGGACGGTCAGAGTCTAAAGGAGTTTGTGGCTAATAGACTTGGCAGGGAGCTGTCACAGAGCAGTACCAGCAAATTCCTCTTTTGCTAAGGCAGTGGGGTAACAGGGTGACTTGCAGTTCTGGATGCCCCAAGAAAGCTTCACAAAGACTAAACTGTGCTGCTGTAGAGAGAGCACTGTAGATTTTCTGGCGGATTCTAAATATGTGTTGTGAACTGCAGCGATTAAAAGTTGTCTTTTTCTGATTTTGTGCTGTTTTATCTTAATCATACTTTTTAGCTGCTGCATCTGATGCATTACTCTCATTTTAAATTATCTACAGAATCACCCAAAATGAAAGCATTAGTTAAGACCAACGATTTTTTTGTAGGGGCTTGTGTAACTGTTTGTTGGAACAGATGAGGATTGGAATAGATTAGAAAAACAAGAGGAAGAAATATAGACTTAGAATTAGATAAAGCAATTATTTTAATATTTAACTTACAGAGGAAATAAGAAGTCCCAGTCAGGAACAAGACACCATCCCTGCCCTAGGGAGCTTATAGCAAAGTACATACAAGAGATGGGAAGAGGATACAAATATATATAGTTTTATACCCATTTACATTTCCAAATGTTTTCAAATAAAGTATAATTACTTCCATTTTCCAAGAAAGCCTGTTCATTGGGGGAACAAAATTACCCTTGTATGAATTACCATTATCTATTTCAAATGTAAGATTTTCTCCAATCACAGTGGCTGCCCAGGTGGGATTCTCTGTCTCTCCTATTGAGATTGAGAGAGAGAGAGACTGTGTAGCCTGATGTTCAGGGTGCTCACCTGGGAGCGGGGATACCTGGGTTCCAGTTCCTGCTCCATTTAACTACAACATTTAATGGCATGCCTGGTTCAGACATTTTTACCAATGTTGTCTCCTATATAGAGGCTAGCTGAATTTTTTTTGGCCAAACCTTTTTTCAATGAAAAATGCTGATTTGGGTTGACTAAAAATATGTTGTGAATTCGTCTTGATTTTGGCAAATTGTTTTAGCTGAAAAGAAAATTGGAAAAGTCAAAACAGTTCATTTTGACAGAAAACATTTTGATTTTTTGGGCTACATTCATAAGGGTATTTAGGCACCATTCACAGACCCACAGCCGTGATGACCGTCTAGTATAGCATTGCTAACACTGGTAGAGCTGATTTTTATATATATATATTTATTTTAAAGTGTAGACAAGGCCTGGGAAGTAGCGGGATCAAAGTTTACCTAACCATCCAGGCCAATGGCCCATTGAAATGCTTGCTTCATGGCAAAAAACTCTTATTTGTGCTGTCTTCACTTAATTTCACTGCAGTGCATGTGAACAGCTATCTGAAAATTCTCTCTGTCCCTCATTGCAAAAAAGGACAATTCTGAAAACATGTCAGCCATTTCCTGTCATGACTACAGAACAGAATTTTTTCATAACCTTACAGGGCAATATTTAATGTGGCAGAAAATATTAAAAATTGTATCATGAAGTTCAGTTTACTGCTGTGCTATATACAAGACTAATTTACAGCCTTGTATTAAGGGGGGAATTTTAATTAAATTTCCATTTGTTTTTAGGAGTTTGCTGATAAAAGAATGTGGCGATGGATCTACTGGGTGCCTCTGCAAGATGAGGATACAATTTTTGTTCTCATATCATGCTAGAAAGTTAATATTTAAAGGTTCTGAAAATCAAACCCAGAATTCCTTGAAAGACCCTCCCCCTTCCTGCAAGAATGATATAAGATGTCAGTACTGCCATCTGATAAATCAGGAGTAGGCCAATATCTCTGAATTTTAATTTTGGAAGAGGTAAGAAAAGGAGAATGGGGAACCCCCTAACAGGAACTGGAGAATACATAAATAGAGTATGAATTTGCATGTTACAGCAAAGTAACTGGATAATTTTACCCATATAACCTTGGTTCAAGTCCCTGCTCCCGAGTGCAAATTCAAACCTAGGTTCCCCACATTCCAGATGATTGCCCTAATCAGTGGGTTATGGGCATAAAAGGAGTACCACCACCACTGGCATTTGTTTTGTTAATGAGGCTTTAAATCCCCCTTTGTGTCCAGATTTCCCTGTCTTTTATTAAAGAGTTAAAAATGCCTGAAATCAAAACAAAAATGTTTTGTTCAACCTAAAATGAAATAGTCAGAGTTCTTCATTTGCTTAAGATTCTGAAAAGTTTCAGTTGACCTGAAATAATTTTTATTCCACATTTTTCAGAACTGCCAGTGAACCAGTTATTCACACAACTCTTCTGCTATATACCTGGACTTAGAAATTACCAGGTCGTCTATCACTGGTACTACTAGGGAGTGTTGGTGGTAAATTATGGGTCTCATTCTTGCCAGTGTAGATTCCTCCTTAAAGTTCAGAAGGACACAATCCTTTTATGACAGATTGGTAGGCATGCTGTATTAAGAAAAGGTCCTTTTATTTTATATTGATTTTTCTGCTTTCAGGCAGGGATTTGGTTTATTGTTAAAACTACTTTTGTTGGGGTTTAGCATGGGCAGGAGCTAAAAGTTTGCTGGAGGCAGACTGTTGCTTTGAAGTACATCTAGCATTCCACTCCTCTACCTGTAGAGAGATAGGAATACCTTTTGTTTTTCAAGACACAGATCATGCATTCCTTGTGGTATAAAGCAATTTCTTTTAATATTCTGCAGTGCAATTCATTAATTCCCAAAGCTGCATGTTATAGTATGCTCTCTGAACAAAGCTAAGTACTTTCCCTTCCAGGGCTGTTTTGTCTTCTAAACGTATCCTTCCTGGATGTGTCTTGCATTATTGTGTATGCCCTGGTTCCATTTAATAAACACACAGTATTAATCCCTAGTTCTTTTGCTTAGTTTGTAATTGTAGCATTTATCCCCACTTTAAAAATTCTGGATATGGATTATTATTGTGCAACTTCTATCCAGTCTTGAGTGGACTGAAAAATGGAATAAATTTATGAGTTAAATTAATAAAAATGCATATTTTCTTTTTGCTTCCACTGTACTTCAGCACAGTCTTAGTGTATTCTCATCACTATTTCTTCTAGCATTACTTACAAAAAAAATCTGTCAACACCTGCGGTCTGCAGAACTGGAATTGCTGATCGTCCCAAGGTAGAGAGAGGACAAAAATATGTAAGGCAGAGCCTTTTCCATCAAAGGGCACCTACTCCGAAATTCTCTTCCCTTCTCTATATATGCCAGAGTCCACCTGGAGCACCCATTAGAGTGCTGAAGGCTTGCATAGTGTGTTCCACAATTTCCGGAAGGTTAAGGCAAAAATCAGGGCTTTTTGTTTCACTTTCCAGTGGCTTTGGAATTTGTGGAACCTGTTATCCATTTTGAAATTACTTACAAACAATAATGTATGTTGGCCATAAGCCTTAATGTGTTGGTTACATAAAAAGTTTAAACATTTGGGTTGATGGAACTGCATGAGTATGAACTGTTTCCATGTGAAAGGGGACAGTTCTTGGTGGAGGCAGGGTAATAAATGGGCAACAAGGAAGGAGCACAACTGTGGTCGCATAGCTGGTGATGTCAAACTTAACAAGTTGTAAAATGAACAGAGAAAACCCTCACCTGTTCAGTAGCATCCGATGAAAGTTTTTGTTTTTTCTGAAGGGACATCAGCCTACCTCACATCCTAGCATAGCTAAGTTCAGTTCACAGTGAAGGTGCAATTCCTTTTTAGCACCTCTCATCAGGTAAAATAAATAGATACATTATCATAGTGGTGGCATTTTGCAATAAATCAAAGGACAAAAATGAAGCAAAAGGGTGAATTCATAGACTCCATCATATGAGAAACCTTCAATTGCGGAGAGAGAAAGTCCAACCTGGAACACATCAAGGAGGATAGATGAGTAGTATGAGAAGTTGTGCTCATCTGCATATGGTTCCCAGGAACCACTTCTAGCAGCCAGGGATTGCTGGTAAACGAGGGATCCAGTCATGCCACCTATAATGGTGTCGGAGACACAAGGTGGCCCAGAGGCAGCAGAGCCAGTCAGGATTCCTCCACAGATGGCTAGTTAATCTGTCCCTTTGAGCACCACAGCAGTTGAAAGGAACCATAGCAGATTGAAGAATCAGCCAAAATGGTTACATGGGAATAGGGGGTGGTGGGTCGGAAGGCCTCTGTATACAGTGCCACGAGGGGGCATCTCCAAGGGACACCAGAGCTGACCTGATGGATACCACTGAGGGAAAAACTTTCCAACGGTGGTGCACATGGCGGGCACACACCTACACTATAATGGACACGAGCAAACACTCAAAGAAGAGTTAGGGGGTTCTGCTCACACTGCAAAAAAACAAATACTGTGCCAATGAAAAACAACCTCTGGCAAAAGCAAAACTTAAATATCATGGTTAATAACCTAGTATTAGCCATGCACAGTGTGGTCAAATCATATTTTGAGACGACCGTGCCAATAACTGGTAAACTCAGTGTTAAGTTATAGTGGGGACTAAGGCCTTAATTTCACACTAGCCCAGCCATCCTTCCACTTTTTTTTTTAGTGGTAATGGCCAAGAAAACAGTTACTTGTTACAGAATGATCCAAAAGCTGTTCATCTCCTACCATGTTCTAATTGCAAGTTATAAACTCGAAAAAGCAAAATCTTCTTTAATTTAAACTACTGCTACAATGGATAAAAATCTAGAAACATGCTACATTAAATTGCTAAGGGAGGTAAGGTATCCAGCAAAGGTCTTCAGAATAAAAAAAATATAATAGGGTCTCTCACTTAGAGAAGTGGCATTCTGAGCCTATGTGCTGGCATGCCTACAGTTTTTTTTTAAATGTCTGGCAGGATGTTTTACAAACTAAACTCAGCAAGCTTACAATTCTACCAGAAGGTGCTTCAGATGGCTTTGCTAATAATTTTGATCAGCTGAAATGGGGGGCGGGGGGAGAGAGACAAAAAACATTTAATTTATTTGGCTTTTCAAAAAAACCTGTCAAATCTAAGCAGGACCATTAACTGCCCCCCTGAATACTCTCTCCACCCAAGATAAAACACCCTTTTTTGGGGGGAGGGAGGGGGAAGAGACTCAAAAGTAGTTTGTAAAATTAGCCTTTGTTTCCAAAACTAAGTTTGGTCATTGTTTGTGCATTTTCCTCACTAGAAGGAAGTACATGTTTCTTCAGAAAATTCATTGAAAGCTGGCATTGCTTCTACTGCAAACATGTAAGTGCTAACCACCATATATTGGCTTTTGTTTTAATAGCCTTTTAACCAACTTTGTTAATGGACTGAATGCAATTTAGATATGGAACTTGGCTAAAACGTAGCTTCAATTGGCTATTAAAATTTAAGAGCCAACTAAGATAGCTAATTACAAAAAAAAGCTCCAGTGATAATGCTAAGCAGAATTAGTAATAGCAAATGACAGTCTGTCTAGTCTTATTCCCAAAGGGAAAGAAACTCTTAACTGAGAAGTCAACCAGACAATGTGCAGAAAACCTAATTGCATTACTGGTATTATGGCATCCCAAATCTGGCAGCTCACTGGGACAAAACAGTGAGTAAAGTCTGTCAAACTCTACTCACGAAAGCAACTGACCCTTTTGTACATACCAGCAGATTCCAGGAATTATTTCATTCTGGGATGTCTGACCTTACTGGGAAATATTCCTGTAAAACAACCAGGAAAAGGTAAGACCATCAAGCTAGCACCATCTAAAAAAAATCCTGCATCCATCCCAAATTAGATTCTCCCTCCAGATATTTTACATTACAAAAAAAAAAAACCCAACTATCTGTCTGCTAAATGTTCAGCACTAAAAGAAGAGTTCTCCGCTTCATTATCGATATCCTCATTACACCATCAGTTGAAGTGCAGACTAGTTCTCCTGTGAAGATTTATCATGTATGGTGGCCACTTTGAAACGTAGGTAGTGGAGTCTTTAACATTCCCTACTCAAGTGTCTCCCTGCTGTGCCTGTAAATGTCAGTCCAGTTTTTTCACGGCTGTGCGCACAGATTAGAAACAGCAGGAGAGCTTGGGAGTATGACTACAATGCCAGTAAGGACACTTGTCTTCATGGCACTGCTCAAGTGATTCTTGGAATGTAGGACCCTGCTGTTTTCTAATATTTACACACAACTGGAGTCATCAAGAGCAGTTAAATGCAGTCTAAAGGCAGCTTGCTTCCTTTGTGTTACGGGTTTTACATTCAAATTGCATGTCAACAAAAACTACCACCCTACTCCTTCAACTAAGTGGTATATTTTCCCCACCTTTTTGCCATCCAAATGTAACTATCACACTATTTCATCACAATCTTCCACTTAGCTTTCCACTGCTGTTGCCCACACTTTATACATCATGTAAATTCACACGTAGCACCTGGGGAGATTCTTGACCTCTGATCGTGCTTTTGCAATGTAGTTTTTTTGTGACCAAACAAGAGCAGAGAAAGCTTAAGAAGCCATTCACCTGGAGTCTAAAGCACCTTCACTTCCTAGAACACTTTGAAATAACCACCTCACCTCAGAGGCCTTTCTTTCTTGTTACCAAGAAATTAGCACAAACTAAAATATCTTCATAAAATGTCTTTGTAAATGTAAGTTTGGTCTTGGTTATCAAATGGAAGCAAGGGTCTTGGCCACTGGGAAAGTATGGAAGAGAGATCTTGCATACCAGTGAAGTTCACAAGTGTTTCATTCAATTTTTTAAAATGTTCAATAATCAATAAAGAACAAACGCATGAATAAAGCTAGCTTTGCACATTCAGATATTATAATTTATATTTGCTTGCCTGTAATATTTCTCTGGAGGGATTTTTGAGTGCTGTGCTTTTGAATTATTACTTTAGCTTTCACTTTAACTTTTGATAGCAAACTTTAGTTGGAAAAAAGATTGAAATGTAAAGGCTGCCATAGCCTCTTACCTTCACTTCTGGAAAGAAGCTCACTAGACAGACATTGAGGGGTAAAATCTGAGGTAGCCAAAGTATTAGCACATGGTGGTACTATACTTGGAAATATACTAGCTGTATTTCCATAATCCCTATGCACAGCAGAGTCCTAGGAAAGCCTCATGTTTATTTCCTCCCTCACGCATTGATAATGCCAGAAGTGAGAAGGCAGTAGGTGTTCTTCCACTGGTCTATTTAAAAATCTTATTTTAAACATTAATTTCCTTGTTTAAGAAGAAAATCTGGTGCATCACCTAATCAATGAACACTTTGCACTTTGTGTGTTAACATACCCATTTATTTCAGTGTGTGGGATACCTGGATAACTACTTTATACAAGCATTTAAATCACCAAGAATAAATTGGCGATGTACAGTATGGTATTTCATTTGTTCATAACTACTACTTAAGCAGTTTATCACACCACCATTTCCTTCTTGAGAACTATGTCCAGGCCAAATTAAGAGGACTTTTTTGAATTGCCTAAGTGCAAAAAAGTGTTAATCTTCAGTATGGACCATACCCATTTATTCAATTTTTCCAAAAAATGCCTGTTGGGCCAAGAATTACCATGAGGAAGTTCAGCATAAGAGTAGTGCTTTTTACAAAAACTGGAATTTCAAATGAGAATGTCATCTCACCTATAAGCAAAGGTAAAGCATCATTCTGATGTGAAAAGTATGAGACCCAAGTTTTTATTAGAAAAAGGTGTCCAAGTAGAGAAAAAATTGAATTTGTACCCTTTCTTGCTTCCCTATGATATAAAAAGAAAGCCTGAGGTGTGTTTGGTTACTGGGGGCAGGGGAGGTTACAGAAATTCTGGTCTTGCCTACTCACCCTCCTGGAAGACAATGAATAATTGGAGAACTGATACAAAGACAAATACCATTCAAATGAAACTTGATTAAGTAAAACTCATCTATATTATTTAATTCAAACACTTCAGAAATACCTGAAGAGATGTCTCTGCAATGATCAAAAATCCCTTTCCCTCCCCTCCAGTTAATGCTATGTCCATATTTCATGCCTCCAAAAAGTCTTCATGCAAAAACAGGGAAGACCAGATGTGACATTGCTATTTTTAAGATAACAACAAGGAGAAAAAAAAAATCATTTGAATACAGTTTCAGGTTTTCTTGCTACATCATAAAGGAGCAAAAGAGGCACAATTTTCTCTTCTCTTCAGGTTCCTTCAAAAGCATAAAATATATGCAAATACTAAAAACAACCTCACTTCAAAACTTGAAAACTTCTGCATTTATGGATAGTATTTTTGTACATGGAGTACACAAATACACTTTAATAAAACATTTATTCTTCCAAACAAGGTACAAACTGCAGCATAGCCATTTTTCAAATCCTCTAAAAATAAACATTAAAAAGAGAAGCAAAGATTACAGTAGCCAAACAAAGCGAAGCAAAGAAGAGGAGCACATTATTCTAGTTCTTCTACTTCTGGACTCTCTTTCTGGTTCTTCTGCCTTTTGGTGAACTTTTCTTCAGTGTTTTGGTGGCTTCTGAATCTGTAGTTTTTAAAAATAGAATAAAATTAAAGTACAGTATCATTACACAGTAAAGACAGCAGGAAAGTTTTATGAGAAGATAGTTTATATTATTAGCATTTTAAAAGCATAATACTTCAAATTAGTTTGCATCTACTCTACAACTAAAGAGCTCCCAATCCGAGGCTGTGGGCATCTTTGATAATCTCTTTAAAAATACACAATATACACTTAAATACAACACCCACATTTACTCCCTGACTCCATCAGTTACTTCACAATCTTTCGGTAACAGCAAAGGTAACAAACATTGCCATCCAAACAGGATTTAAATTTCCTGACAAAATTCTTTAGTTTCATTTTTCTCCTTCATAAAAAGCTCAGTCTTATATGACAAAACAGGCCAAGATGTTTTTCTCAGGCAGAGGCTCCAGCTCCTGTTTGAAGTAAAGCAGGAAGCAAACTGGACAACCTGCCTGCCAGGTGTAAAAGGAGCAGAACTTGATGCAGAATCACTTCTGACACCTTTCTTCCTGATGGAGAGAGGTCAGGAGCCACACACTCGTGTGTGCCAGTGGTAGTCACATGACAGGAAAATAAAATAGAAGAAAAATAAACGTAGGTTGCTTTTTTCAAAAAAACAGAGAACAATCAAAATCTATATTGTTTCAGCTCCTTAGTTTCTACTAATGCCTTATCTTACATGGTCTTGCCTTCTTCCCTGGAGTTCCTACAAGAAATGAACTATATACCTCTGGACCTTTTAAAAAAAAGCAGAATTATCCACTTTGTCTCAGTTCCTCTAACTGCTTACTGTTGTGTGTGTGACTAACCTAAGTCGAGCTGGGCTTGTGTTCATTGGAAGTCATCTTAAGAGAATGGCTGATTGCTCACCAGAAGAAGCCAGTGTTATCAAGTAAGGTGGCTTTGTCACCCCAGGAATTACCCAAATGGACTGCCATACTGGATCAGAGTAGTGGCCATCTATTTCAGTAGCCCCTCTGCTAACTGCCAGTAGCAGCTGCAAGAAACTCTGACATGGGAAATTATGGAATTACCTGCGCATATGAATCCTTCCTTCCTAACCCCCCTCAGTTAAAAGTTGACTTAAATCCTTGAGTTTATATCTCTTCCAAACTTTACAAAATATATCTTATGTAATTGCCAACATTTTCATTAAAATGTGTGTCTAATCTTTTTTTTGAAGCCTACAAAGCTCTTAAACTTAATGATTATCTTGTGGCAATGAGTTACACAGGATGAGTGTTCTATAACAAACACTTATCGGTTTATTGCCTTTCGGTTTCACTGAGGTTCTTCTTACTTTTGTACTGTGGTGAAGGGTAAACAGCAATGCCTGCATCGCCTTCTGGGGGCAGGGGGAAATAAACTAATCTTCACCCTTTCAGTGACTGATACTAAAAATCCCATCCCAGATTGAGCTGAGCAGCTTCCTTAACGTGCAACATTCCATTCTTCAATGAAAGAAGAAAGAGAAATGGGATATTTTCCTTCTGCTCAAAGGAAGGGCTGGATGGATGGAATGCTGCAAAGAGAATCCATTCATCCATATCTGAATATTAGAGAGGGCCTCCCAGCAGGAAGATGTTAAGTGGAAAAATAAACTTTTTGGTTGTAGGGAGAAGATGCATGAGTTCTCAAGCTCCCCATTCATGAGTTCAGTTCTCAAGGATTTTTAAAATCAAGCAAAACAAGGAGGTGGGAAGAAATTTCTTTGTCATGAAGTCCTAAATATCTAAGAGCCTAAAAGGGGATGGAGAGGAGAGGAACACATACTGACATAAGCGTAAACCTCATTGTCATAAAAATTAAGAAATTTAACATCCAAGAATGTAACTTGCTGCAATATTGTTGAAGAAACTGCAACACTTTTCCTGGAAATACAGCATAGGGAAACTCCCTGCATTGACAGTAACGACTCAGTGGTGTAATGAAAGCTGCTCCCAATCAGGGGCAAGGTGTCTAGAAGGTAGATTGAACTGAGCAGGCCTGAGACACGCAGTCTTACAAAAGGAGCCATTTTATGTGCAAGAGAAGGCCAGATGTGCGTATCACCACACATTCTGTTCTCTCTGACACAGGGGCAGCGGGCACTTGCAGTCAAGCAGCAAAGACTGGGGGAGAGCTAAAACCAAAGCAGCACTGGACCCAAAAACAACACCAGAACTAGACACATCACTAAGACTGACCAGCTGCAATCAAATCAATAGGGCAGAAGGAATAAAGATCTGTGGTAGAGCCCTTTTTCCTTTAAAGAATGGGAGTACAAGAGTTATATGTTCCCCTGAAGGGTTCTCCCCAAAAATTTTCCTGCAAGGAGAGCCTGCACAATTAATATAGGAAGCATTGGAATGTGATGTTTCTCCAAGATTGTTGAGGCACTGGAAACCTGTACAATCAAAGTAGGATCAAGAGACCATATTTAGACTTGTCTCTTCTCTTGTGGTCATCTCCTAATGTTTTTCACAAATCACTAAAGGAAAAGGAGGAACTGAATTTAAAAGAGTGGAAAAATGAATTCCATGATTCCAGGAAGGAAGAAGCAAAGAAAAACTAAAGGACTGAGGAGTAGAGTCTGCTTTTATACACACTGCTTTTCATTGTTCTTTGCTTCTGTGTTTCCTGGTAGATGACACCATAACACAGGTAGTCTGGAATTTTCACAAGGTGAGGATATCATGGGAAAACGAGCAGGACAAACAACAATGTATGATTCCATGATCCTATGCTGTACGTGCCGTAGGACTGAGGTTGGGGTTTCAAGTGTTTTATTACAAAATGAACTAAAAATATTAAGTTGCTTAAATCAAGCTACTTTTACAATTGTAAAAGAAAACCTGTATTTCAATTACTTTGTTGAAGACATCCCAACAACCAATTCCACATACATAAATAACCATATATAGTACATGTTTAAAAAAAAAAAAAAAAAAGAAAGTCAACCCTTCCATTAGGCAGTGAATTCAATCAGAAAAAATATTTTATTTAAATATATTGCTTAATAAAATCCTGAAAAGGTTTCATTTCACTGTAAGTAAGTGCTTCAATGAGTCAGTATTAATCCCCGCCCCCCCCTCCCCCTTCATCTCCAGAAGTAAATTTCACTTCCAGGTCCTTAAACCCAGGTTTGGACTGCAAGTACTGCAACACCCACTCAGCATTCTTCAATATATCTAACTATGGATTAACAAAAGTGAGATGACTATTAATTTATTATTATGAAACAATTCAGCTGAACATGAAAAATTTCTATTACACAAAATACTGACCAATGAAAGATTTTCCCCAGAAGTCTTGCACTTTGTTACAGGATCAGATCACATGCAAAATGATATCCTTATTAATTTTGAATAGAAGGTAAACACAAAAAAGTTTCCACATTTTATTAAGTCCAACAAGAGTTAGCCATGTCCTCTGTTCTAAATTAAACTGAATTAAGCCATTAGTGTCTCAGAGAGCTCTTAGAATAAGAGGACTGATAGAAAACCTATTTTCCCAAACATACAGAGTAAACAGACTCATATATTTCATATACCAGAAATAAACTATTGACTAATTTTTTTTCTATAACCATATATTAAAACCAGTTTTCAATAAATATATTTACCAATTTTAAAATGTGTATGGATGACATTAACCAGGAAAAACTACAAAAAAGTGTTAAGAGTTTTATACTGACTCACGGGAGTCAAACACCCTTCTCCCACTTACAAGGATCTTTAATGTAAGACACCCCTTACACCACGGGCTTTTTTCTCTATTCAAACCATTCTTTTAACTCCTCAGATAAATTCGGATCAGGACATAAAAGAAAGAATTGTTTCCTATCACATTTAAATACAGTTGGTGCAGAATACAGCAGACAGTTTGTTAGAAAGTATCTCTTGCAGGAAGCACAATATTCCTGTGCTCTGCAACTTAGAATCATAGAATGTCAGGGTTGGAAGGGACCTCAGGAGGTCATCTAGTCCAACCCCCTGCTCAAAGCAGAACCACTCCCCAGGCAGATTTTTGCCCCAGATCCCTAAATGGCCCCCTTAAGGATTGAACGCACAACCCTGGCTTTAGCAGGCCAATGCTCAGGCCAATGTTCAAAATATTGAGCTATCCCTCCCCAACTTGCAGTGGCTTCCTATTAATTTCCAAATGTAATTAGAATGTGCTGGTTTTAACTTATAAAGCCAGATCTTTTGAGGCACTACAGATTACAACCCCACAGGTTTAACTGTGAGGATGCTATAGATGGGACATTCTGAGTTAAAATCCCTTGACTGTAAACTTTGCTTCCTGCTTCATTTTGCCAAAAACAAAATGTATTGACTATCAGGCCATGCTGCAAGGCCCTTTTGTTCTGAAAGACTTTTTGAGGAGAGAGAAGGGAAGGACAAAATGGGTGCTGGGGAGCTAAATCTTTTGGACACCAGTCAGACACTGCTATACTGATCAGGCCAATAGAATGTCTACTACTCCTGTATCCGGTCTCTGACAGTGACCAATACCATGTGTTTCAAAGGAAGCAGCAAGAAACCCAGTAATACACAATTATGGAAAAGATTTGTCCATTTAAGGAGTTTCTTCCCACATCCCATGAGTTAACAGTTGGAGCATGCCCTGATATAGAGAGATTTATATTGCTATTTTTAAAAAAGGAAGCAAGCAGAGCTAAGGGCAGACCCAAAAGAGAAGAGGATCACATGATCGGCCTTCCACAGTAACTTGTGGGACACCAATAGTCTCCAAAATTCATGTCCATATTATTTAATGTTGAATAAGTGTAAGTCTTGGCTGAATGAAGAAAAACTCACCTAAAGGTCCGTGAGACAATAATCTAGTACTTATTTATGTAGAGCTATGCTTCACAAAGAAACCAAAAGCTAAGTTCCTTTTAATTGAAAGAGGCAGTTGAAAATGCTAAGAATATTTTTAGCTTCTCCACAATGGCCTTGTCTTCCTTGAGTGCACTTTTAGTACCGCGATCATTCAAGTGGCCCCACTGATTGCACTTTAAAAAAAATCTTTGCTGTTAGTTTTTGTGTCTTTTGCTGGTTGCTCTTCAAATTCTTTTTGGCCTGCTTAATTATACTTTTACGCTTGACTTGCCAGAGTTTACGCTTTTTTCTATTTTCCTCAGTAGGATCTGACGTCCAATTTTTAAAGGATGTCTTTTTGTCTCTAACTGCCTCTTTTACTCTCTTTAGCCATGGTGGCACTTTTTGGGTGCTCTATGCTTTTAATTTGGGTATTCATTTAATTTGAGCCTCTATTATGGTGTTTTAAGAAAGTTTTCATGCAGCTTGCAGCCATTTCACTTGTGACGACCTTTCAATTTCCATTTAACTGGTTCCCTCATTTTTGTGTAGTTCCTCTTTCTGAAGTTAAATGCTACTGTGGTGGGCTTCTTTGGTACTTTCCCTCCCATAAGGATGTTAAATTTAATTACATTACGATCGCTATTACTGAGCAGTTCAGCTATATTCACATCTTAGACCAGATCCTATGCTGCACTTAGGACTAAATCAAATGATTGCTTCTCCTCTTTTGGGTACCAGGACTAGCTACTCCAAGAAGCAGTCAATGTTGTTTAGAACAGTGCTTCTCAAAGCCGGTCTGCCACTTGTTCAGGGAAAGCCCCTGGCGGTCCGGGCCGATTTGTTTACCTGCCGCGTCCACAGGTTCGGCCCATCGCAGCTCCCACTGGCCGCGGTTCGCCGCTCCAGGCCAATGGGGGCTGCGGGAAGGGTGGCCAGTACATCCCTCGGCCCACGCTGCTTCCCGCAGCCCCTATTGGCCTGGAGCGGCGAACCGCGGCCAGTGGGAGCTGCGATGGGCCGAACCTGTGGACGCGGCAGGTAAACAAATCGGCCCGGACCGCCAGGGGCTTTCCCTGAACAAGCGGCGGCCCGACTTTGAGAAACATTGGTCTAGAATCTTTATCTCAGCATCCCATCCTGAGGGGACATGTACCCAGTGAATATGAAGACAGTATAAATCCACTATTATTATTGAGTTCTCTCTCGTTATAACCATTCTAATCTCCTGGAGCATTTCACCATCACCATCCTGGGTCAGGTGGGGTTGGTAGTATATTCCTACTGCTATACTCTTATTATTTAACGATGGAATTTTTATCCATAGAGATTCTATGGTACTATTTGATTCATGTAAGGATTTTTACTATATTTGACTCTATGCTTTTCTTCATAGATAGTGCCACTCCCCGACCACCATAACCTACTCTGTCATTCCAATGTATTTTGTACCCTGGTATTACCATGTCCCATTGATTATCATCATTCCACCAAGTTTCTATGATGCCTATTATATCAATATCCCCATTTAATAGCAGGCACTTAGGTTTGCCCAACTTATTATTTAGACTTCTAGCATTTGTATATAAGCATTTATTAAATTTGTCACTTTTTACTTGTGATGAAATTGAATGGCACTCTTCCATTCGACTGTTTCTTCAGTTCCTTCCTGTACTTTATCAACTTCTACCCTCTCCTCTTTACTAGGATACAGAGAATCCCCATTAATAGAGCCTCCCTTATAATACATGTGCTCCTCCGCAACTATCAGCTTCCCCCCACCCCTTAGTTAAAAAACTCCTCTATAACCTTTTAAATTTTACACGCCAGCACTCTGGCTCTGTTTTGGTTTAGGTGGAGCCTATCCTTCATTTATAGGCTCCTTCTTTCCCAAAAGGTTCCCTAACTCCTAATAAACCTAAACTCTCATCCCTACATCACTGTCTCATCCCTGCATTGAGATCCTGCAGTTCTGCCTGTCTAACTGGCTCTGCTCATGGAACTGGAAGCAACCATGGAGGTCCTGGAGGCCAAATTTAGGCTGCTAAGTAAGACATTAAAGCCCAGGACCTCCATGGTTGCTTCCAGTTCCATGCGCAGAGCCAATTAGACAGGCAGAACTGCAGGAACTCTCTCCTACTTTTCACAATGTCATTGGTACTTATGTGTATCACGACCACCGGTTCCTCCCCAGCATTGCACATAAGCCTGTCTAGATGTCTCGAGAAATCTGCAACGTTCACACCCGTCAGGCAATTCACCATGCGCTTCTCCTGGTCATCACAAACTCAACTATCTATATTTCTAATGATCCAATCTCCCATTACTATTAACTGTCTCTTCCTAATAACTGGGATTCCTTCCCCGGAGAGGAGTCCTCAGTAAAAGAGGACATCATGACTTCTTCTGGAAGGAGGGTCCCAATTATGGGATCGTTTCCCTTTGCTCTAGTTTGATGTTCTCCTTCCCCAAGACTTTCACCCTCCTCAACAGCACAGAGGTTAGGGGTGTACCACGAAGTCTCATATATGTACCTCTGTCTCCCTTAGCTCTTCCAGTTCAGCCACTCTGGTCTCCAAAGCCCGTACTTGGTCTCTGAGGGCTATAAGCTCCCTGTACTGAATGCACACATATGCCAACTGCCCACAAGAGAGGTAAATCATACATGCTGCATTCAGTCCAATGAACTGGATAGCCCCCACTCTGCTGCTGTATTTCTGCATGCATTCTTTTTACCTCTGCAGCTTTTTTGGGAGGGGAGGGGGCATTTATTGCCTAAATTCAGAGAATGTTAATCAGGTGTTATCTGGTTCTCCTACTCCCTTGCAAAACTCCTATTAACTGCTCCTGTTCGCTAGCTGCTCGCGTTGCTTAGGAGCTATTTTCTTAAGCCCCTTGTTGTCCAAGTAGCCCTGCCCCTCCGCCCCCCCGTTAATGATCCTGAAGGGCTTAGGGATCAAAGGCTCATTAAGATGCTCTCAGCCTTGCCTAGCAGGCTGTTAGACTCAGCAAATGGCCCCCCAAACAGACCACACACTATACTTCAATCAAGTAGCAAGCACACAATAAACTAAAACAACAAACTCATCCCAAGGGTAACATAGTTGCTCCTCCTTCCCCCGGAGAACTCTCTCACAAAACTCCCCCATTAGCTGCTCCTGTTCGCTAGCTCCTCTGGTTGCTTAGAAGCTGGCTTTTTAAACTCCAGTTCTCCCTGAGTAGCCCCACCCCTAGTTAACAGTTAACGGCTCCTAACGGGAGTAGGGAATCTGTCCTCTGGCAGGTAAACTGTCTCACTATCCTGGAACTGACCTTGGCTCCTATGAACGCTGATATCTGAGATGGGATAATTAATGATTTTTCATAATTTATCAGGAGGCCCAGCTGGGGAAACAAGGAGAAGACGCAACTGAAGCTTGTCAGAGCATCCCAATATGACCTGCCTCCATTCACTCAGCCATCTACGTATGGATTGATGTGGATGCTCTTTTTTCCTCAGACATGCTGCTACCATTGCAAAGCATTTCACGAAGATCCTTCATACTGTAGAGTCCAAAAGACGGTACCTTGTTCAGGAAGTGATTTGGCTCTGCTGTAACTTTCAGGTTCTTCTTATAGGGTGAGTGGATGGCAACATGGAAGTACAGGTCCTGTAAGTCAAAAGCCACAAACCAGTCTTGAGGCTGAAGAGATGGAATGATGGAGGCAAGCATTAACATGCTGAATCTGAGACAGCGCACATATTCAGTCTCCTCAGGTCTAGAATAGGATGAAGAACCCTTTCTTTGGAATAAAGAAACAAAGGGAGTAGAAGCCTCTTACCCTGTACTCCTAAGAAACTTCTCCCATGCTTACAGATGAAACAACAAGGCCACTTCTTTTAGTATTAGCTTCTCATGAGAAGGGTCCTTGAAGAGGGACTGGGTGAATAGTGGGGAGCAAGCAAAGAATGGCTACAATGTCCACCACCCACTTGTTGGCTTTATCTGACCACACCCAATGGAAAGGGGCAAAGCAATTTCTGATTGTCATCGCTGGGTTGGATCCTGACATGGCTCCCATCCAACCTGCTGCCTCTGGGATGGAGCCTGGTGCGCAATGGAAAAGGAGGACTGCCATCCCATCTCCTGGTATATCAGTGTGCGTAATCTGGTTGGTGACTGTAGGGTACAACAGCATTCTTTGCCACTGCAGGAGCTGGTACTGAAATGGCTTAGGTGTAGATCCCTAGTAACCTCAGCACTGCCCTCAAATCCTTGATGGAATGGAGTGCCTCATTTGTCTTATTGCAGAACAGCTCCGTTCCCTTGGAGATTAAGTCCTCTATAGTTGCCTGGACTTCTCAGAATCCCAGAGAGCTGTTGCCATCAGACAGATCTTATTGTGATTGCCATGGATATGCCCTAGCAGCTGTACCAAACTAATCCATTTGCTGTCATCTGGCTCCCTTCGATAGCATCTCTGAACACTTCTCTACAGTATTGTGGCTTAAATAGGATGGAAAAATATTTTCAACAGGGCCTGCTTGTTTGCGATACAGAACTGGAGCAAGCCACATAAATATAACTTGTGACCAAAAAGGTCCAATTTCTCGGGATCCTTATCTTTCAGAATCCCCTTAGTGGACCTGTTTTTTTTCCTGGACCACAAGTACTGCTAGTGATCCTGGTGCAGGATGCCCAGAAAAGTGTTCAAAAGCCCTTAGGTGGTACCTGGTACTTTTCTACTTTGCTGGGTCCAGTACACCCTCATTAATTGGGAGGGAAATTCTTGATAGCACTAAGCAGCTGTGAATGATGAACAACTTGTGTGTGTTCTCTTGGATCAGTGTCTCCACATCCAAGGTTTCAGCTATCCTCAAGAGCAGGTCTTGGAAGGCTCTAGAGTCATCAACGGCTGGTGTAGGGGCTGAAGTGACTGTTTATTAGGAGAACTTGAAGACTCCTTCAGTGGGGAGGGCAGTCTCCACTTGCTTATGAGGGGCTTCCTCCATTTTTGGTGAGGGGCCTAGCCATTCAGGTCGATGATGATCAAAACCACCTCCTTTTCCTGGACACATGTGACCATGATCCGTTTCTTGACACACAGGAAGGTGAACCTCCGTAGGCCCACAAAGGCCAATGTGGAGCATTAAGGGTACTGGCCAGATCGCTGTTGACTTGTCCACTGCCAGTCACACAAATGCCGAGAATGGAAAATTTCTAGACCTCCCGCTCAGATCCTTTTATGGTCTGATAGGAGAGGTTCCCTATATGATGTAGGGGAGAAGGAGTGAGTTGGAAATGGTGAACAGAAGTACATCCTCTGGGAACAGTGGTCCTGCTGGGGTAAATCCAAGTCCGGGGCCTCTGGTGAGCTGCCTGTCCTGGTACTAAGGAGACAGGAAATGTCAGTACCTCCAAGGCATATCTCAGTACCCATATGGTTCCGGTGTCAAAATCAGCGTAAGTAACGCTGTCTCTTGCACGTTCTTCAAAGTCAGTACCATGCGCCCAGCCCTTAACATCAAGGAGGACTTGGAAAAGGCATCTCTGGAGGAATGTTTTAAGTCCTCCTGGAGGATGAATCCACTACACACACAAAGCTGCATTTGCACTTGGTGTGGGTCTGTTGCTTGGCACTTTGTAAAAGCAGATGACATGGGTCTCCTTGTGCTGGAGTCTGTGTCAAAGCACTCAGTGCAGAGGTCGTCGATGCCAGAGTGCAGGTGTCAGGCTAGTCAGTGTCTTAAGTCTTGGTGCCAATGGTCTTGGTGCCCTTTTTGATGACTTCTGGCTGGAACAAGTGGTCAGGTGCCTGCTTTCTACAGCACTTGCTGTGGATAGTCTCCTCTATTCACATTCCATGGATCTCTCCTGTCCAGGATCAGACATGACTTTCATGGATTGCTGAAAGAGGTGTAATTTGAGCCTTGTGTCTCAATTTTCAAGTGTGGGCCAAGAAGGAATGACAGACTGAGCATCTGTTGGGGGATGTGCCCCTCCCAAGGCAGAAAAGTCATTGGCTATGCCTGCCAATTAAGGGCACAAGATCATTTCACTGTGGACAGAGCTAAACCCATAGGGGTTAAAAATCCACCATGACGATGGCTAGCACGAAATGCCTCAACCCTCAATGGAGTCACCATCTGGGTTTTATTTAAATTTTTTGGAACATCCAAATCAGTTAGAAACATGGAATTGAAGAGGGTTTTCTTCATAATATAATTTGAAGTTAGTTTGAAGCTCAAGGAAGAATACCAGGTCGGACATTTGCCAGGTTCTGTCTGGTTGGCATACATGGTAAGAGGGAACTGAGGGAGTGTCGCAGCCAATCCACCCTTTAAGCCCTCACATGAGGGCATGAAGAGACACAGGACATGTATGGCCCAGACATCGTTACACCGTTACTCCGAAAAGATTCCAAGCTCATGTGCATAGGCATGTGCACCCTCAGAGAGATCCAAACTGATACAAAGAACTGTTTAATATTGAACTCAAATTTTAGAAGGCAATGCAATAAGTAAGGATATGCATCAGTCATAGAAGATATCATAAATATTTTAACTAGGAAGAACCAAAAACGCAGTTTTCAGATTTGGATCAGGTTTAGGCCAGTACCTGCGGTTCAGATTAGTGGCCAAACCACTGGTAGCGTACAGATTTGGTGGTCACAAAAATCATAAAACATTGGGTTATCTGGTCTTAATTAAAATCTGTTTAAACTATAGAATAAAATTCAGCATAAAACTGAATCCATCTGTTGCCTGCATAAAGTGTAATCTAGTTAATTAACAACCTTCCAGGACCGAAAAAAATTATAAATAAATCGAAGTCAGCAATACAGAAACATTCATATTAAAAATGCACAAATCATTTTTTCATGGTCAGACTTCTCTGTAAACAGCTGAAACATGAAGGGACATTGTCAAACTCGGGTATGGAACTAGTCTGATCGCTGTAGTTCATGTCATGTCTAGGTATTTATACCAGGCTCAATTCATAAATTACAAATAATTCTACTTCAAAGTGTAGCATCACTTTTTCCCCTGCCTTCCTTCTTTCCCGTCTACATTTGCCATAAAATCAGTTTTGCTTGTTAAAAACTCAAGTGTCTCTGACTTCCACGGTTTTGTTATTTTTATAGTGCTTAACCCTGGACACTGCTTTGCACTTTTATTTGAAAAATATAATTTGAAACAAATATTCTTCAGAATCATTTACTATTTTTCTAATTAGTTGAATTTTTTTCTCATCTGTGTGAGGGATAGATAGCAAAGGCTAAAGCCAGAAATAGCATGAATATGCACTACACAAGTTTTCTCAGACAGCTCTACCAATGAATCTTAATCTTGATTTACAGTAACCCTATTGTACTAGTCTATGTTTTTTTTCTAAGAAAAGCAATTATCAAATTACCAAATTATTTTAATTCTATTTTCATAATTCTCTATCCTTAAAACTACTCCTTTCCTTTACTTTAAATCCACTCACTGTTGTAAGCTGCTGCTGCTGCTAGCCTCTGGCTGTAACATGCTGTGAGGAATTGGTCCTGAGGAGTCAGCGTTTCCTGACAGCGAATTGGACAAGACAGGGGAAGAGAAAAATGAAAACGAAGGGGGAGAATGACCAATGGCAAAAGGGGCAGGGAGCAACTACCAATGTTTATCGATTAATACTCCCATCAGCTTTATATGACATGCAAACATAATGAACATATTCATATAATTGCTGTACATAGGACAGATAGCTAAACCTCTATTTTCCTAAAGTTACCTGCCATGAAAGCCAAAAAATTTAAAGGTAGGACTAATTCTTATCAGTGTGGGAGTGAATAGCACAGACTAATGGAAGTATGGCTCTTGACTTACTACAACGAGCAGGTCTCTTCTTTCGTGGACTTTCCACATCTTCCATGTCTGTTCCAGTGCTTTCCTCTGTTGTGGCTGCTGCTGACGCCGCTGCCTTTCTTTTCTTCTGTAAAAAAGAAAAGAAAATGGTTGAGACAACAGCAGAAATTCCAAGTAGACTGACTAAATAAGAGTGAGGTAGAAGCTATTTACATGTGTTACACTGTGATTCTAAGTCATTTGTCCCACAATCTCCATTACACCTGATCTGAACATTCACTATACTCTATATGCAGAAGGCAACTGACTCAAAAACATTAATCTAAAAGTTAGACACAGTACTGATTACAATATACAATTTTAATCAGTTTACCTTTCCACAAAAAGCTATTTGTTCGCATTTTAAGAATGTTTTTATTTTAAATTATAACAATCCATATTTCTAAATCAAGGCCTCTCTAATTTTAGTAATAATTTAAATTTAATAATTATCAAAGAATCTATCTATCCTAAAATACAGAAAAATGTTCTTACCCAACATTAAAATTAATTACATTTTTAGTAATTAACATATACCATATTAAGTCAAACTTTATCTGAATCCAAAGGCTTAAAGCCTTTTTTTGCACAGCTAAAAAGTATCTAACACCCACAGACAGCACATTATTTTTTCCTCAGGGCATCTATAGGTTCTCTTCCAAAGAGAGCTACAAGGGAATGCTGAACTCTATTCAAGACACATTATTTTAAAACTTCTGAATATATAGAACTTATCTGTGTATTACAATTAATCCCACTGTTACAAAGTATTCTGAAAGTGACTATGGAAACTTTCTTTAAAAAAAAAAAAAAAAAAATCACATAATTTTGCAAAGGATGTATTGGCTCACATACATAAGTTTGCTAAACATTGGGAAAGTTTAACTTGCTTTTTTATTAACTGAATAAGAATGTACTGCTTTACTAAAATATCTTTAAAAGTGTTACAACTTCACATAGCTGATAGAAGGGGAGAGCACATTACATCTTTCTTTTCCAAAGTGTTGCTTCATGATTACCATCTAAACCCTGCTGGGCTGAACAGATTGGTTCGATAATTACATACAATAACTGCAGTGGGCAGGTAACCCTCAGCTGGCACAGGGCAGCTCCCCTGTGAGAACTTCCATATGCAAACTGCACTGATGGAGTGCATTAGGTACATCTTTCCTGCCGGTGCACAGGCCTGATTAACGCCAGCCAAGACTCCAAGGTTAGCATGTCAGCAGATTTGTGATGCATTAGGCAGGAATAAACACAGACACTTTTGTTCGTTCTGACCAAAATTAAGGAGGAATATTTCAGCACTGTATTGCCTTTATACAGGAGATAATGCATTCCACCTGATTGTACTGTGAGAGATTTTAAACGCTCATCATAAAAACAGATATCAATTACATTCTACACAAAAGCAAAGTACATTTATCTTGTTTCCAAGATTATTTAATAAAAAAAGGATCTCCATCTTTATGCAGGTGAATCACATGGCAACGGAAATCAGGCAGTATTCATCTCACAAAAGCAACACCTGTGTGTTTGAAACAGAATGTGAGAAGGAAGTATGAATCACTGTAACCCACATTTCCACTGTTTATTTTCCAACAATTATGTAGTGCTGTCAGTGTGCTAAGCGCGGAAAAAACATAAGACATGGCCCTTACTCCAGGGAGTTTAGTTTAACAGTTACAGAGGCTTCCTCTGGAATATAATGTTGGTATCTTCTTGTTATGCTAGAGCTTGTGCACAGAACAGAACAATTATGCAATGATCTGCCTCTGACTTCCATGCCCAGCTTCTGGTAATCCGAGATGAGGGTCACCCCGAGCATCGGCTTGCACCCCTGACTATTTTGACTAACAGACATTGACGGATCTATCCTGCATTAATTTATCCAGTTCTTTTTTGAACCAGTTATACTTTTGGCCACCATATCCCACAGCAATGAGTTCCACAGGTTAGTTGTGCATTGCTTGAAAAGTACTTCCTCTTATGTGTATTAAATCTGCTGCCTATTAATTTCATCGGGTGACCTCTGGTTTTTGTATTGTGTGAAAAGATAAGTAACTTATCTGTTCACTTTTTTCCATACCATTCATGATTTTATACACCTATCATATCCTGCTTTAGTTGTCTCTTTTCTAAACTGAGAGCACACCATGGATTTATACAGTGGCATTACAATATTTTCTATCCCTTTCCCAATAGTTCCTAACATACCGTTAGTCTTTTTTGACTGCTGCTACACATTGAGCGGAATTTTTGAGAGAACCATCCAGGGTAATGCCAAGACTTCTTTCTTGGATGGTAACAGCTAATTTAGAACCCATCATTGTGTATGTATAGATGGAATTATTTCCCCCCCCTCCAAACACTGAATTTCATCTGCGTTTTGTTGCCCGGTCACCCAGTTTTGTGAGATCCCTCCGACTCTTTGCAGTCTGCTTTGGACTTGAATATCTTGTTAGTTTTTGTGTCTTTAGCAAGTTGCTTCTCAAATTCTCTCATTGCCTGCCTTATTATATTTTTACTTGCCAGAGTTTGTGCTCCTTCCTATTTTCCTCATTAGGATTTGACTTCCAAATTTTAAAGGATGCCTTATAGCCTATAATGGCCTCCACTACTCTGCTGTTCAGCAGTTGTGGCATTCTTTTGGTCCTCCTACCATCTTTTTTGATTTGGGATATACATTTAGTCTGAGCCTCTATGTTTTTATGTAGTCTCCATGCAGTTTGAAGGCATTTTACCCTTGTGACTGCTATTTTTAATTTCCATTTAAGAAGCGTCCTTCTTGTGTAAGTTCCATTTTTAAAGTTGAATTTCACTATTTGTTTTTGGTACTTTCCTCTCTAGAATGATGCTAAATTTAATTACTGTTTATACTCAATCATATGTCAGTTCGTTTATAAGCCGACCCCCCCAAGATGAATAAGTAAAAATGGAAAATTTTTATAACCCGTTCATAAGCCTATAATTCAGGGGTCAGCAAACTTAGGCTCCCGGGCCATCAGGATAAGCCGGTGGCAGGCCAAGATGGTTTGTTTACCTTGAGCATCCGCAGGCACGGAGGTAAACCTAAGTAAAGAAAGTGTCCCGGCACGCCAGCTGCTTACCCTGATGGGCCGGGACAGCAAATGGTGGGGAAATTTTTTGGGGGGTGGGGGGAGGGAGAAGCTGGGAGTCAGGGGAGTAACCCCTGTAACCACCCACCACATGACCCCAGCCCTAGCCCGGGACCCCCCCCACTCTCCCCATTCCATCCTGGCCAGGGAGAGAGGGTGGGAGGGATAGCTCAGTGGTTTGAGCATTGGCCTGCTAAACCCAGGGTTGTGAGTTCAATCCTTGAGGGGGCCATTTATGGACCTGGGGCAAAAATCTGTCTGGGGGTCGCTCCTGCTTTGAGCAGGGGGTTGGACTAGATGACCGCCTGATGTCCCTTCCAACCCTGATAT
The DNA here is from genome assembly GCF_027887155.1 of Malaclemys terrapin pileata. NCBI lineage: Eukaryota > Metazoa > Chordata > Testudines > Emydidae > Malaclemys > Malaclemys terrapin. The sequence goes on along the minus strand of NC_071508.1, from coordinate 127,070,523 downwards.
TCTATGATTCTATCCCTTCCCACTTTATCTGGGGAGGATGCCTCTGGCCTGGCTGGAGCTGCTCCAGCAGACTGGGCAGCGCAGATGCAGCTTGCTCCGGTGGGCCAGACGGGCAGTGCAGCCGCAGCACATTCCAGCAGGCTGGGCCAGGCAGCACAGACACAGCCTGCTCTGGGGGGCGGGGCCGAGCGGCAGGGCTGCAGCCTGACAGCCCGGAGCTGCAGCTGCTTTGGAGGCTGGGGGGACAGGAGCGTGGCCAGAAGCAGAGACACTCTGGCCCCGCCTCTTCCCTTCTGTCTCTGCTGCCTCTCCTTGCTCCCTCTGTTGGGGGGAGGGGCTGTGTCCCACCTCTCCCTCTCTATACCCGTTCATAAGCCGACCCCCTTCTTTGATGCTTCCCTTTTTTACTAAAAAAATTCGGCTTATGAACAAGTATATACGGTACATTATGGTCACTATTCCCAAGCAGTTCAGCTACAATTACCTCTTGGACCAGATCTTGTGTTCCGCTTAGGACTAAATCAAGAGTGTGGGTTCCAGGAGTACAGTGCTCCAAGAAGCAGCGATTTATGGTGTCTAGAAACTTTATGTCTGCATCACACCCTGAGGTGAAATTTACCCCATCAATATAAGGATAGTTGAAATAATCTACTATTGTGTTTTCTGGTTTTGTAGCCTCTCTAACCTCCCTTAACATTTCATAGTCACTATCATCCTAGTCAGGTGGTCAGTAACATATTCCTACTACTCTATTAATTATTCAAGCATGGAATTTGTATCCATAGAAATTCTATAGTACAGTTTGATTCATTTAAGATTTTCACCTTATTTGAATATACTTTTAAAAACAAAAAACAAGAAAAACACTGCCACTGGCCTATCAAACATAACATACCCTGTAATTCCTATATATTTTGTACCCTGGTATCATTATGTCCCATTGATTATCCTCATTTCATCAAGTTTCCATGATGCCTATTATATCAATATCCTCATGTAATATCAGGCATGCTAGTTCACCGATTTTATTATTTAAATGTCTAGCCTTTGTATCTAAGCACTTGTACATTTTGTCAATAGTTAGTTGCGTGCCTTCATGTGTTATGTTTAAATGAGACTTATATGACTGTTGCTCACTAGCTCCTACCTGTACTTTACCACCTTCTTTCCTAACCTCTATGCCAGGACACAGAGTTCCCTCTTCAATAAATTCATCAAGGGATGTCTTCGCCTGAAACATTGGACTCCTCCTCACTTCTTGGTTTTCCCTCAGCCACTAGTTTAAAAAATCCTCTACAACCATTTTAATTGTATGTGCCAGCAGTGTGGGTCCATTTTGATTAAGGTGGAACCCACTCATCCTTCCTGTATAGGCTCTTCCTTCCCCAAAAGGTTCTCCACTTCCAAATAAACCTAAAACTCTTCCCCCTACACCATTAATTTAGACCTTGCAGTACAGTGTCTTCCTGGCTCTGCACATGGAATTGGAAGCATTGCAGAGGATGTTACCATGGATGTCCTGGACTTTAATCTCTTACTTTGCAGCCTAAATTTGGTCTCCAAGACCTCTCTCCTACCTTTCCCTATGTCATTGGTACCTATATGTACCATGACCACTGGTTCTTCTGCAGCACTACCTACAAGCTATCTAGATGTATCAGGAGATCCGCTACCTTTGCACTCGGCAGGCAATTCACCATGTGGTTCTACGAGCCAAACACACACACACACAACTTTCAGGAAAGAGGGACTTGCTTGGTGAGAACCAACTCCCTCTCTCCATCCAGCAAGCCTTCTGAGTGCTGTAAGACAGGCCCCTGGCAGTAGGAGTAGTACAATCCCTTCCCTTCTATCCTGAAACCACAGCTGAAATACTGGACCTAGAAAATCTAGCATAGATGGAAGGGCTTTCGGGCATGGTATGTAACTGCAACAGAAAGTACACTTTGCCACAGCCAGGTCAAGCCTGAGTGACACTGTGACTTTGTGTGTCAGGTTCCAATGAAGGGAGCAGGCCCAGCCCTGCAGGACAAAAGCTCCTACTACTGTGGGGTGAGTGAGGCAAGCTTCCTTTCCAACTCTCCCCCCCGTCCCTGTAGGGCCTCCTCTCTTGGCTGAGCCAGGATTAGATTTGCAGTGCTGGGCTGCTGGTGGGCGGCTGGTGCCCTCTTGGAAGGGTGAGGAGATGATAGCAGAAGAGAAGGATGCAGGCCTAACATTTTGGGCCACACACATGAATTTGGCTGCAGTTGGTGGGTCACGTTAGTAAAAAGTTGGGAACCACTAAGCTATGAGACCTATATTCTGCTCTCAGTTTAAACACTTCAACAAAACCATTGCAAATGAATGTAAGATGACTAGGCCTATGGCACCCCACCAGAAGAAAACAAAAAGGGGCACAATAAATAAAAACCTCAATGCATGCAAACAAAAACACCTATAGGTAAGTAATGTCGCCATCTAGGGAATGGTGGTGATTGACCTGACTAAAGGAAAATACAATAGGTTTTTAAAACCTAGGGCCTGATTTAATAGGAAATATATATAGTCTTCTGAGCAGGACAAGGACACGAGACTCAGAAGGTCACAGATGTTGGCTCTGCAGCAGGCCAACCTAATACAGCAAAGTCAGCCAACCAACAGAAACAGATTTCATTCAGCACACAGATCCAAACCACATTGATCCACAGGGGAAGGAACTCATGTTAATGAGCTCTCCTTGCTGGGCAGATCTTTACACATGATTCAGCATTAACAGTAAAACTATGGTAATGCAATTTTTAACCAGGGGATTAGTTCCCATGCAAAATCGTAACTTAGGTGTGGTCTACATTGCCACTTAAGTTGATATAAGTTATGTTGCTCAGGGGTGTGAAAAATAATCACCCACCTGAGCGAAGTTGCTTACATCGACCTAACGCAGTGCCTACATTGCGCTATGTTGGCGGGAGACGCTCTCCTGCCGACTTACCTTCCACCTCTCTGAGAGGTGGAATACTGAAGTCGATGGGAGAGCACTCTGATCAACTTATCGTGTCTTCACCAGACCTGCACTAAATCGATGCTGCTGCAATCCAGGCAGTGGCTGCAATTTAAGCATGCAAGTGTAGACAAGCCCTTAGAAAAGCTTGAGGTATTACTTCAGAGGACTTCAATCTCCTGTAGCTTTTCGTTTGGTTTCATACTTTCTGCATGATATCTTTAACGTATGGCTGACTGAGCAGTAATATCAGACACTATCTTTTCAAACAATACTTGTAGAGAAGCATGTGTGCACACAATTCTGTTGCTGTTAGAGCAGCCAAAAAATCCCACCTGCAAACGTAGTGGACTACCCTTGATCTTCTTGTCATCAGTGGAGTCAACATTTTTATCAATTATTTGTTTGTAAGTCACTGTTTTGTTATTAGCTTAAACATACTATTTCACTACAATAAAGTGAAAAATTCTTACACTTCTGCTGTAAGTTCGTTTAGAAATATGTTACTGATTAAAATTACTTTGTATGACATAGGGCTGTACAAAATACATACAAAGAATGATGTTTCAATACGTATGTTTAAATACCTGGGCCCATCTCTCAATCACAGAAATGTAGAGCGGAAAGGGACTTGAGGGGTCATCTAGTCCAGGCTCCTGAACTGATGCAGGACCAAGTTAACCTAGACCATCCCTGACAGGTGTTTGTCCAACCTGTTCTTAAAAACCTCCAATGATGGGGATTCCCCAGCATCCCTTGGAAGCCTATTCCAGTGCTTAACTACCCTTACAGTTAGAAAGTTTTTCCTGATATCTAACCTAAACCACCCTAGCTGCAGATTAAACCCATTACTTCTGGTCCTATCTTCAGCAGACATGGAGAACAATTGACCACAGTCTTCTTTATAAGAGCCCTTACTATATTTGAAGACTGTTACCAGGTCCCCACCCCAAGTCTTCTTTTCTCGAGACTAAATATGCCCAGATTTTGTTTTGTTTTTTTATGAGGAAAGGTTTTAAAAAGGATTTGAAAACCTGGCCTATCATTCTTGCTGCTCTCCTCTGGACTCTCTCCAATTTATCCACATCTCTCCTAAAGTGTGGCACCCAGAACTAGATGCAGTACTCCAGTTGAGGCCTCACCAATACAGAATAAAAACAGGACATTTACAAGCCAGGTATTACACACAGAACTCTTGTTAATACTGCCCAGAATATTAGCTTTTTCCACAACTGCATCACATTGACACTTATGCAATTTGTGATCCACTATAATCCGCAGATCCTTTTCACTACTCCCACCTAACTAGTTATTCCCCTTTCTGTAATTATGCATATGAATTTTCCTTCCTAAGGGTAGTAGTTTCAACTTGTATTTACTGAATTTCATCTTGTTGAATTCAGACTAACTCTCAAGTTTGTCAGGCTCCTTTTGAATTCTAATCCTGTCCTCCCAAGTGCTAGCAACCTCTCCCAGTTTTGTGTCATCCGTAAATATTATAAGCATACTCTCCACTCCATCATCCAAGTCTTAATGAAAATATCGACTAGTACCGGACCAAGGATGGACCTCTGCTGGACCCAACCTGCTACCTCTCTCCAGTTTGACAGAAACCCATTGATAACTACTCTTTGAATACAAAAACAGGAGTACTTGTGGCATCTTAGAGACAAACACATTTATTTGAGCATAAGCTTTTGTGGGCTATAGCCCGCTTCATCAGATGCATAGAATGGAACACATAGTAAGAAGATATAGATAGATACACACACACACACACACACACACACACACACACACACACACACACACACACACACAGAGAGAGAACATGAAAAGGTGGAAGCTGCCATACCAACTCTAAGAGGCTAATTAATTAAGATGAGCTATTATCAGCAGGAGAAAAAAAAACTTTTTTAGTGATAATCAAGCTGGCTCATTTCAGACAGTTGACAAAAAGGTGTGAGGATACGTAACATGGGGAAATAGATTCAATTTGTGTAATGACCCAGCCACTCCCAGTCTCTATTCAAGCCAAAGTTAATGGTATCTAGTTTGCATATTAATTCAAGTTCAGCAGTTTCTCGTTGGAATCTGTTTTTGAAGCTTTTCTGTTGAAAAATTGCCACCTTTAAGTCTGTTACTGAGTGACCAGAGAGGTTGAAGTGTTCTCCTACTTGTTTTTGAATGTTATGATTCCTGATGTCAGATGTGTGTCCATTTATTCTTTTGCGTAGAGACTGTCCGGTTTGGCCAATGTACATGGCAGAGGGGCATTGCTGGCACATGATGGCATATATCACATTGGTAGATGTGCAGGTGAACAAGCCCCTGATGGCATGGCTAATGTGATTAGGTCCTCTGATGGTGTGACTTGAATCAATATGTGGACAGAGCTGGTATCAGGCTTTGTTGCAAGGATTGGTTCCTGGGTTAGTGTTTTTGTTGTGTGATTGCTGGTGAGTATTTGCTTCAGGTTGCAGGGCTGTCTGTAAGTGAGGACTGGTCTGTCTCCCAAGATCTATGAGAGTGAGGGATTATCTTTCAGGATAGGTTGTAGATCTTTTATGATGTGCTGGAGAGTTTTTAGTTGGGGGCTGAAGGTGAGAGCTAGTGGCGTTGTGTTATTTTCTTTATTGGTAGGTAACTTCTGTAGTAGGTAACTTCTGGGTACTCTTCTGGGTCAGTCAATCTGTTTTTTCACTTCAGCAGGTGGGTTTTGTAGTTTTAAGAATGCTTGATAGAGATCTTGTAGGTGTTTGTCTCTGTCTGAGGGATTGGAGCAAATGCGGTTATATCTTAGAGCTTGGCTGTAGACAATGGATTGTGTGGTGCGTCCTGGATGGAAGCTGGAGGCATGTAGGTAAGTATAGCGGTCAGTAGGTTTCCAGTATAGGGTGGTGTTTACGTGACCATCGCTTATTAGCACAGTAGTGTCCAGGAAATGGACCACTTGTGTGGATTGGTCTAGGCTGAGGTTGATGGTGGGACGGAAATTGTTGAAGTCAGGGTGGAATTCCTCAAGGGGTCCTCTTTTCCAGGAGTCCAGATGATGAAGATGTCATCAATGTAACGCAAGTAGAGTAGGGGCGTTAGGGGATGAGAGCTAAGGAAGCGTTGTTCTAAGTCAGCCATAAAAATGTTGGCATACTGTGGGACCATGCAGGTACCCATAGCAGTGCCACTGATTTGAAGGTATATATTGTCTCCAAATGTGAAATAGTTGTGGCCACATTGGCTAATGAGAACGTCACATGAGACTGTGTCAAAAGCCTTATTAAATCAAGATACATGTTTACTGCTCCCCCCACCCAGGCTATAACCCTGTCAAAGAAGGAAATTAGGTTGGTTTGGCATGATTCATTCTCAACAAATCCATTTTGGCTATTACATATAGCCCAATTATCTTCTATTAAACAATCAATCTGTAAGCATCTGATCTGTTCCAGTAACTTACCAGGTACCAAAGCTAGGATGACTGGCCTATAATTCCCTGGGCCTTCTTTGTTCCCCTTTTAAAGAGTGGTATTATGTATGCCCTTCTCCAGTCCTCTGGGATCTTACCTACCCCTCCATGAGTTCTCAAAGATAACTGCTAACAGTCCAAGATTGTTTCAACTCGTTCCTTAAGTATCACAGGGTGATTTTCATTAGGTCCTGCCAACTTCAATATATCTCATTTTTCTAAATACACTTAAACCTGTTCGTTCCCTATTTTGGGTTGAATTCCTTCCCCAGTGTTGTTAGTACTGTGCTGAGTATCTGGTCACCACTAGCCTTTTTAGTGAAGACAGAAGCAAAATAGGCATTGAACACCTCAGCTTTCATAATGTCATCCATTATTAGCTCTCCTTCCCCACTAAATACAGGATCTACACTTTCCTGTCTTTCCCTTGCTCCTAATATATCTATTGGAGGGGAGCGATAGCTCAGTGGTTTGAGCACTAGCCTGCTAAACCCAGGATTGTGAGTTCAATCCTTGCGGGGGCCACTTCGGGATCTGGGGCAAAAATCTGTCTGGGGATTGATCCTGCTTTGAGCAGAGCTAGATGAGGTCCCTTCCAAGCCTGATATTCTATGACCCCCTCTTCTTAGTGTCTTTTATGTCCCTTGCTAGATGTAACTCATTTTGAGCCTCAGCCTTTCTGATTTTATCACTACATGCTTGTGCTATTCTTTTGTATTCTTAAGCAATTTGTCAATGTTTCCACATTTTGTAGGACTCCTTTCTAATGATTAAAGAGCTCCTAAAGGAGCCATATTGGCCCCTTATTATTCTTATCTTTCTTTTGCCTGGGATAGTTTGCTGTTTCACATTTAATAATCTCCTTGAGAAACTGCCAGATCTTCTCAACTACTTTATCCCTCAGATTTTCTGCCCAGAGGACCTTACATACCTATGTACATACCTCTGAGTTGTTAAAATCTGCTTTTTTGAAGTTCGTTGTCCCTATTCTGCTTCTCTTACTCCTTTCCTTCCTTAGAATTTTTACATCTATTATTTCATGATCAGTTTCACCCACATTGCCTTCAACTTCACCACCAATTCCTCCCTGTTAGTGAGGATCAAGTCTAAAATGTCTGTCTCCCAGTTACTTGCCTTTGTCTATCAAGTTTTGTCCTATACAGGCAGTAACAGTAATGCTTATTTGGTAATCTAGCTTAAATTTTAGTTATATTAATGCCTCAGTATCCTTCTTCATAACAAATTCCAGATTTTAACTTTTCCTCAAAAAATTAGGGAGCAGTTTTCATGAAATGATGAAATTTACATCTGTAAATAAATTTGCAGAGAGTTTTCTGCATATGTATAGTACTATAGCTTTCACTAAGAACTGGTCCCACTAGCATATGTTTCTTCTGTATAAACATCCACACAGATTCCACACAAGCAGTTGCATACTGACAATGGGAAATCAGCATTTACCTATAAAGTTAATATGCTAGGATCCTTTTCTGAAATGTGTGAATTATAAAATCTCCTCCGTGGTGTAAGTATGTTTGTACATTTTACTAATTGGAAAGAGCTACTTGTGCAAATGCACAACAAGGTTCCATATGTGAGACACAATTTAGAGTTCGGTCTACTTGAATACAAGTACCTCTGGAAGTATTAGATTTTTGTCGGTAAACATCCATTTCATCATACACATACAAACCAACAAAAAATATTTCCATTGATAATAATCTAAATGTACAGATAGGCAAAGAAAAATTTTGCTTGAGAACTTAAGAGTTTGATTTACGGATATTTACTTTGTATCTTCTGACATGTGATGCTGACAATTTGTATTTTAATAGTTATAAAGCTAACTTGCTGAATCTCAATATCTACTGTCATTAAATAATTGTCTGCCCCCCTCAATTTCCCAACTGTGAAAATTTAAATTGATAAAATAAATACTTAAAAACAAGCATTGCAATTATACATCAAAATTATAGTAAAAAAATCTGCCAAGCCTAAATAAAAAGATTAATATACCCCTAATCTAGTACTATACTAATTGTGAAGAACACCTTTTTGTTCAGTGCCTAGCACAATGGGGTCCTGGTCCATGGCTGGGTCTCCTAGGTGCTACGATAATACAAATAATACTGTACACAATACCTGAATTTCAGTAGCAATTTGATGACATAAGGCTGTTCATTTAAAAGTAAGTATTTAGATATAGTTATGTAAGGTAAGAAACCTGAAATGAAACCAAAAGGTAACTAGACTTCTGATTTTACCTCACACTTTGGCCCATCTGGAATTTTTTAGACTCTTGACAAAAAAAAATGTGTAAATTAACTGCAATGTTCATCTGTTCAAATGTCATTACAACTAAATATACATTCTCTTTCCCAAGGTATTATTTACTGCATGTGAAAGTATACCTGCTAACATTGTGCTATATTAAAAACTTTCAGAGCAATTAGTTAAATTAAAATTAGCCCATGTGTCTGCTTATGAAATATGCTGTAAAGCTAACAAACAGTTGAGACTTACTTTTCTTTTTCCTTACTTTCCTATTTAGGCTAATTATGACATCCATTTTCCATATCATTTTATTTAATTATTTTATTTAGTTTAAAACAAGATCCATTAAAAGCTGATTTTAAAAGTAAAAAGAAACAACCTTTTGTACAGGCTTGGTTCGCAAATCTCCATTCTCTGAAAAACTGAAGTCCAGTATGCCATCATCCTTTTGCCCAATAGCCTTAAGACCTTGCAAAAGTATTTCTCGGAAATGCTGATAAAGAGGTTTCTCTTCGTAGCTCAGTAACTTCACCTTTTCCATGTACTTGGCTATTTCATCTGAGGGAATGGTACATAAAATTAATTTCTATTTAAAGCAGTTGGTAATCAATAGGTTTTACCAAAAAATGTGAGAATTATGTATACACCCTTTTTGGGATTCTTTGATATGGATATTTAAACATAATTATAGCTGTTTAATACAGCATATTTTAGAAATAAGAAAAATCATCCCAGGGCTCATTAACAAATTATCACAGCACCACTTTTCTACATTCATTACAATGAAGGAAATATTCAGCCTTTAAAAACTATTTTTGAATATGCTTATTTCCTCTACAGTGAGCCTTTTATTCAACTGATATTTCTTCCCTGCATTTAAGATGATCTACTACAGGTGAAATAAGAGCCTGAGCCCAGAACTTTGCCAGGTAAGTTAAGGAGAAACTATTTTTCATGTATTTTATTTTAATCAAAGGCAGGGACTTTTCATCATTTCACCTTTAAAACTATATTTGCTAAAATATTAATAAGAATGAAACAATCCTGTATTGACAATTAGGATTGGGTGACCCAAGAGAATTTTTCCATTTCTAATTTCTGCAAAAAAGCATGTATAGTTAATGTCAGGACTTTGAAAATCTGCTAGTCAATTCTCATATGGCGAGTCACAAGTTTTCCCAGACAAGTGTTTCTTTAGAATCTAAATTTATTACAAAAATTAATTTCTAACCCTTACAGTTGTGAAGATGTTTCCAACTAGAAATGAGTGCGAGCCAGAGGATTGCTACCTTCCAGTCTGCAGACTAAACTAGTGACTGCTACTGTTCACACCTTTCCTATAACAGAAAGAAAACTTACCTGTCTTGTAAATTTAATTACTGCTATTCAAAACATTGGTCAGTTTCACTTTACTGCTGTTTGGGAAGGCAGAAGCAGAGGCAGGTTCTGGCTCTAGTCACTGGGAAGAACTTAAAGGGTATGTCTACACAGCAGCTGGGAAGTATGACAGAGTAGACAGACTCGCATTAGCATGCTAAAAATAGCAGTGAACACTACCACCTAGGTGCAACCCAGCCAACAACGCGGCCTGGCCCAAGCCGCTGTGGTTGCTGCAACATCCACACTGCTGTTTTTAGCATGCTAGCTCAAGCTAAGCTAGCATGAGTCTGTCCATCCATGCTGGGAATCACACCTCCTAGCTTCAAGTGCAGATATAGCCAAAGAGGCGATAGGAGGAACAGAATATCAGAGACACCTCTCCCAGATGGACTACACGCTGACAACAATCTGACACCCACTCAATCTTTCCAAGCAGCTGAAGTGTCATCTGTCTGTGTTTGTATTCAACTCAATACAGAAAAAATTACTACACATACCCAAATATTAAAGTAGTTACTGCCACATGAAAATGGGAATTTCAGATATGCTGTGAGTGCATTCCTGGCCTAACAGAATAATCTACCTAAACCCTATTAAAGTTAGCTGTAGTATGGTAGAGGTGGCCAGTCAGGTTTCTTTGAGGAATGAATCATTAATGCTTTATTTCAATATGCTTTATATTTTTTGAGAGACTAAGGATTAAATGTTTGTCTAATAGAATAAAACCCCAAGTACTAATATTTTAAAAAGCTCTTCCTACCTGGTTTTTCTGTCTCAGGAAAGCACTTGTTCATCAAATCTGTAATATTCTCACTATATCTGAGAAGTAAAAGTGGAAGAATTAATAGTTTAGATTGTGGATAAATTATATTTAATAATTGCAAAACAGCTTGTTCATTCACAGCTGATCTGTATTTTTTTTTAAAACATATATTAAGGCATTAAAAGTTAAGAAAAAAAATTAAATATTGACATGTAAATAAAAATAATTTTAATATTGTATAATCCTTTTCTTACAGTTCTTTTGTTTTGATTCTGTTACCTTTTACACTTGTCTAGTGATTACCCTTTCAGCTGACAGGGGGCTGCAGACGGGAGTTTGACAGAGGGAGGCTTACGATGGTTAGGAAGACCCGCAACACCTGTGCCAGCACTGCTGCTGTCTCCTCCACCTGTGCCTGTAGCCAGACAGAGTGCCTAAGCATGGATGCCTCTACCCAGATCCTGGTGTGGTTTTGCAAAGACTGTAACTTGCAATTTCCACTTACTGATATCCAGGCTGGGGGGACCATCCAATGTGAAAGGTGCCTGCTGGTGGAATCTCTCAGGCAGCAGGTGGGAGAGCTACAGGAGGAGGTGGCTAGGTTGAGGAGCATCCGTATCCACGAGCAATTCCTCGACAGTGTCCATGTGGAGACAGCTGAGGTAGCTGTCCCAGTACACAGGACTGCTGATACACCACTGGTGGAGGAGGAGATGGCTCAGGGTGGACGCTGGCAGCTGGTTACTTCTGGCAGCAGGCAGTGCTCCACCCTTGCTCCGAACCCTCCTGCCGTGGTTATAGGTAACCGTTATGCTCTTCTTGATACAGGAAAGAAGGAATCACTCCCTACAGTAAAGGAGGAGAAGCCTCGTACCCCTAAGGCTGGAGAGTCTGCTGCCACCACTGCGAATAGGAAACGTAGGGTAGTGGTGGTCGGAGACTCTCTGCTGAGGGGGACGGAGGCGCCCATCTGTCGCCCTGACATTTCATCTCGGGAGGTATGCTGCCTGCCGGGGGCCCATATCCGAGACGTTACGGAGGCATTGTCGAGGATTATCCGGCCCTCTGACTACTACCCCATGCTACTCATCCATGTGGGCACAAATGATACTGCGCGGTGTGACACTGAGCGGATCAAGAGTGACTACAGGGCTCTGGGAGCACGGGTGAAGGAGTTTGGAGCACAGGTGGTATTCTCTTCAATTCTTCCTGTTAAAGGTAGGGGCCCGGGCAGAGACAGATGCATCATGGAGGTGAATGCCTGGCTGCGAAGATGGTGTCGCCAGGAGGGCTTTGGCTTCCTAGACCACGGGATGCTATTCGAGGAAGGACTGCTAGGCAGAGATGGCGTTCACCTTTCGAGGAGAGGGAAGACCCTATTCGGACACAGACTGGCTAACCTAGTGAGGAGGGCTTTAAACTAGGTTCGACGGGGACAGGTGAGCAAAGCCCACAGGTAAGTGGGGAACATGGAGACCGGGGAAATGAGTCGGAAACAAGAGGGAGTGTGGGCTATATTGGCAGAGAGAAAGGAGAGTCAGGAAAAAACTGGGAGGAAAGATCAAACCAGTATCTTAGATGCCTATATACAAATGCGAGAAGTATGGGGAATAAGCAGGAAGAACTGGAAGTGCTAATAAATAAATACAACTATGACATTGTTGGCATCACTGAAACTTGGTGGGATAATACACATGATTGGAATGTTGGTGTGGATGGGTACAGCTTGCTCAGGAAGGATAGACAGGGGAAAAAGGGAGGAGGTGTTGCCTTATATATTAAAAATGTACACACTTGGACTGAGGTAGAGATGGACATAGGAGACGGAAGTGTTGAGAGTCTCTGGGTTAGGCTTAAAGGGGCAAAAAACAAGGGAGATGTCATGCTAGGCGTCTACTACAGGCCACCTAACCAGGTGGAAGAGGTGGATGAGGCTTTTTTCAAGCAACTAACAAAATCATCCAAAGCCCAAGATTTGGTGGTGATGGGGGACTTCAACTATCCGGATATATGTTGGGAAAATAACACAGCGGGGAACAGACTATCCAACAAATTCTTGGACTGCATTGGAGACAACTTTTTATTTCAGAAGGTTGAAAAAGCTACTAGGGGGGAAGCTGTTCTAGACTTGATTTTAACAAATAGGGAGGAACTCGTTGAGAATGTGAAAGTAGAAGGCAGCCTGGGTGAAAGTGATCATGAAATCATAGACTTTGCAATTCTAAGGAAGGGTAGAAGGGAGAACAGCAAAATAGAGACAATGGATTTCAGGAAGGCAGATTTTGGGAAGCTCAGAGAGCTGATAGGTAAGGTCCCATGGGAATCAAGACTGAGGGGAAAAACAACTGAGGAGAGTTGGCAGTTTTTCAAAGGGACACTATTAAGGGCCCAAAAGCAAGCTATTCCGCTGGTTAGGAAAGATAGAAAATGTGGCAAAAGACCACCTTGGCTTAACCACGAGATCTTGCACGATCTAAAAAATAAAAAGGAGTCACATAAAAAATGGAAACTAGGACAGATTACAAAGGATGAATATAGGCAAACAACACAGGAATGCAGGGGCAAGATTAGAAAGGCAAAGGCACAAAATGAGCTCAAACTAGCTACGGGAATAAAAGGAAACAAGAAGACTTTTTATCAATACATTAGAAGCAAGAGGAAGACCAAAGACAGGGTAGGCCCACTGCTTAGTGAAGAGGGAGAAACAGTAACAGGAAACTTGGAAATGGCAGAGATGCTTAATGACTTCTTTGTTTCGGTCTTCACCGAGAAGTCTGAAGGAATGCCTAACATAGTGAATGCTAATGGGAAGGGGGTAGGTTTAGCGGATAAAATAAAAAAAGAACAAGTTAAACATCACTTAGAAAAGTTAGATGCCTGCAAGTCACCCGGGCCTGATGAAATGCATCCTAGAATACTCAAGGAGCTAATAGAGGAGGTATCTGAGCCTCTAGCTATTATCTTTGGAAAGTCATGGGAGACGGGAGAGATTCCAGAAGACTGGAAAAGGGCAAATATAGTGCCCATCTATAAAAAGGGAAATAAAAACAACCCAGGTAACTACAGACCAGTTAGTTTAACTTCTGTGCCAGGGAAGATAATGGAGCAAGTAATTAAGGAAATCATCTGCCAACACTTGGAAGGTGGTAAGGTGATAGGGAATAGCCAGCATGGATTTGTGAAGAACAAATCATGTCAAACCAATCTGATAGCTTTCTTTGATAGGATAATGAGCCTTGTGGATAAGGGTGAAGCGGTGGATGTGGTATACCTAGACTTTAGTAAGGCATTTGATACGGTCTCGCATGATATTCTTATCGATAAACTAGGCAAATACAAATTAGATAGGGCTACTATAAGGTGGGTGCATAACTGGCTGGATAATCGTACTCAGAGAGTTGTTATTAATGGTTCCCAATCCTGCTGGAAAGGCGTAACGAGTGGGGTACCGCAGGGGTCTGTTTTGGGACCGGCTCTGTTCAATATCTTCATCAACGACTTAGATATTGGCATAGAAAGTACGCTTATTAAGTTTGCGGATGATACCAAACTGGGAGGGATTGCAACTACTTTGGAGGACAGGGTCATAATTCAAAATGATCTGGACAAATTGGAGAAATGGTCTGAGTTAAACAGGATGAAGTTTAACAACGACAAATGCAAAGTGCTCCACTTAGGAAGGAAAAATCAATTTCACACATACAGAATGGGAAAAGACTGTCTAGGAAGGAGTACGGCAGAAAGGGATCTAGGGGTTATAGTGGACCACAAGCTAAATATGAGTCAACAGTGTGATGCTGTTGCAAAAAAAGCAAACATGATTCTGGGATGCATTAACAGGTGTGTTGTGAGCAAGACACGAGAAGTCATTCTTCCGCTCTACTCTGCTCTGGTTAGGCCTCAGCTGGAGTATTGTGTCCAGTTCTGGGCGCCGCATTTTAAAAAAGATGTGGAGAAACTGGAAAGGGTCCAAAGAAGAGCAACAAGAATGATTAAAGGTCTTGAGAACATGACCTATGAAGGAAGGCTGAAAGAATTGGGTTTGTTTAGTTTGGAAAAGAGAAGACTGAGAGGGGACATGATAGCAGTTTTCAGGTATATAAAAGGGTGTCATAAGGAGGAGGGAGAGAACTTGTTCACCTTAGCCTCTAAGGATAGAACCAGAAACAATGGGTTTAAACTGCAGCAAGGGAGGTCTAGATTGGACATTAGGAAAAAGTTCCTAACTGTCAGGGTGGTTAAACACTGGAACAAATTGCCTAGGGAGGTTGTGGAATCTCCGTCTCTGGAGATATTTAAGAGTAGGTTAGATAAATGTCTATTAGGGATGGTCTAGGCAGTATTTGGTCCTGCCATGCGGGCAGGGGACTGGACTCGATGACCTCTCGAGGTCCCTTCCAGTCCTAGAATCTATGAATCTATGAATTACAGCAAGAAACCGGAAAATCGGAAGCCTCAGTTTTGTTTCTATCTATGTAACTGGCTCCTTGCATGACAATATCTGTGCCAGAGTCTTCCTTTCTGTGAAAGGGGAATACTTATCCACATTTGTAAAGTGCTTTGAGATCTTTGGATAAAAAAATGCAACGTAAGCACTTTAAATTCTGCAGGATCCTTGTGATCACATGCTCTTCACTTCACCTAGACAAGAAAATTCCCTCTGCAGGGCCAGCTGAATCCCTGCCTAAGGAAACAGAGTTGCAGCACTGTGCTGTTCCCGAGCAACTGACTTTATAAGCTAAGGAACAAGGCTGAGATCCAGGTGTGAGAAAAACAGAATAAGAAATATCAGAATGCAGACCCTATATAAAATTGAACATCTTATATTTAAAGTGAGTTTCATCTTGAGATGCTTTAAAGTAACTTCCCTGTGTCAAGATGAAACTTTCAAAAGGCAAGCTGCATGACCTACAGCCCCGTTCCAAGTATTACTGTAAATTGTCTTGTTTGTGAAAACAGTGGCAATATTGGTCATAAGATTTTCTTTATTTTTAATTTAGTTACTAAGCTGTTGGGTTTTTTTTTTAAATCAGCTACTTTTATAGCATTTTTCCATAATACATTTTCCATCAACTGATGACATGGCACAAAGACCTTTTGCCTAGATAAGGCCATGCCAGCTTCCTCACGTGGTTTAATGTCCACCATTCATATATTCTCTAGATAGATAGGGTGGGGCGAAGGTGCAGGGGGCAGACTTTCAGTCCCTGTAGTACATAAAATCCCAGATATTTTAAAAATTAAATTACTAGTTTAAAAAAGGACTTTCCCAGAATTGACACAAGCTAATGACCTAATTCAAACCTGATTGGACCACATTGCTGCATGGCTCCAAGGTAGGTCTTACACCTGATTTGTCCATACACCTTGGAGGGAGATGACGCAAGGATGAGTAAGCAAAGTTCACAAACTATAATAATCAACGGGAAGTCCAAGAAACCATCAAGGATTAGCCACCACACAAGAACAGAATTCTAAGAAGGAAACAATTAGCTCTCAGCTATGTGTCAATTAGATATTTTAATTTTAGTACTGAATTTTTAAACCAGCTCTAAGTCCCAGATTTGATTGACATTGGGTATAACTCCCAACTAAAGAATTCAGACCGGCACCTTCCTATAATTCTCTTTAGCATTTATAAGGATTATTTCTAGAACTAATTTGATGATTTAATTCATTTTATGACATAATTCCAATCCAATGCAAAGACTAATTCATTGATTTGATATTATTTGGTAGTTGTACTGCTTTTTTCGGAGGAGGGATAGCTCAGTGGTTTGAGCATTGGCTTGCTAAACCCAGGGTTGTAAGTTCAATCCTTGTGGGGGCCACTGAGGGATCTGGGGCAAAGTCAGTACTTGGTCCTGCTAGTCAAGGCAGGGGGATGGACTTGATGACCTTTCAAGGTCCCTTCCAGTTCTAGGAGATGGGATATCTCCATTAATGTCTAATTATTTTCTAATTCTTACTTTAGTTTAATAATAATAATAATAATAATAGTTAAGTAGTGGTGATTTTTATTTTGTTTTGGATGAATTATTTTAATAAAATTTAACAAAAGATACAGAGATGCACTTCTTTCAATAAGCAACATGGGCCCAGAACCTTTGTGGTCATGGGTGAATATATCAGCCAGTCAACGTAAAAGACTTCGGCTCTCTCACCAACCACTCCAAACTACATACAGGTAGAAAACTGGCTCAGAAGATGTTCTACTTTAAACCCTCATATGTCAGTTCCTTCTTGCATCCATGCAAGGCCAATTTCTGCTCTAGCCACTGCTACTCAGAACTATTACGACTCCCCCTTGCACTGCTGCCTTTTATCAGATCAGCAACTAGAAGAGGAGAGAAGTTGCTTCTCTGAGAAACATTGAGGCAGCAGTGTTAACAGGAGGGACAAGAAGCTGCTCTGAGCAATGACTGCCAGGTAGTGGTGGCAAAAGCAGTACTGCAGGCACCTGACAGCACTTACTCTCTGCTAAGATGGCAAACAGAGGAAATGAGGGAGGATGATCCATTGTTTAGGGCAGTAGTCAGGAACTCAGGAGATCCAAGTTCAGTTCCTTAATCTGCCAAAGACTTCCAATGTGACTTTCTGTAGGCTATTTAGATTCTGTGCCTCAGTTCCTCATCTGTAAGATGGGGGTGGTAGTGCTTGGTCTACCTCACAAGGGTGCTGTGAGGGGCTAATATAAAGATACTTAACAGAGGGACATGGTGTTGACAAGTACAAAAGTTAAGGGGGTGTAATTAGAGAAGATGTAAATTATTATTTTGAAGGTAGGATGGGAATAAAAGGAAGGGAATGTAATCAAGGGGGAGGTTGAAGGGGAATATAACCTACAGTTTTGGACTTCATTATAACTCTGGAATCTCCATTCCAGCCTGCAAGAGTAGACGTAGTATTACTCAGCTCCTCACAGAAGCAGCACGCACATTGTTTATGAATACATAGTATTGCTACAGTGAAATATTTTTATTCCTAGATTGAGTTTCAAATGAGAAAATATAATAAATTCCTTACCTAATTTTTGAATCTCTGACATAGTTGGGGTCTTTTAAATTGTCCTCCCATGGTAGATGGCCACTGAGCCAATGAATCATACAGTAACCTAGAATTTCCAAGTCACCCCGTCTTGATGGAGCTACAAATATACATAAATACATACACACATTTAAAGTTTGTAAACACAGTAAGACAACTGGAAGCCAAAGTTAACAGTAATTAACAACTACAGTATGCTTTGAGTTTATTTCAGAGGGAAGCAGGAAGGAAAGGAAACAAGAAGTATTGCTCAAATGGCTGGAAGACTGAAAGGAATTTGAAATTAATCTCTCTTTCTTCCGCTCACGAATATGACATGCTGCAGTTATCCCAATTTCTGAAGCATTTTAAGTCCTCGCATTGTGACAGAATAGAGTGAGTGAGCTGACTGAGTTATGTTCAAAACATTTTTACTTCCCCATTCCCCAAAAACAGGGAACAGAGTTGAAATGTGAGTTCTTCAAATTATTATTCCACAAATGGAAATATTTCAGATTTCCTGAATACTGAAACATTGCTTGCAGAAGATTCTGAAATCCTATATGTTGACAAGACGAGGGATATAACATATTTGCTTTCACGTGTTCCACAAGATACCTATTAAAATGTTATTAAATGTATCAACAGGAAAATCCCCTTTCACCTGGGCTAAAAATTGACTAACAGACCTTAGAGTTTACATCCAAGCAGATTTTAATTTTTAAATTAAACTTGTGCAAGACATCAAAAACTTTCCTAAACATTCAAATATAACACTTCTACTGCATTTCTATTGCAAAACCACACTCTGAAGCGTCCCTACCCTCTGTTTGCCAGAAACTGGGAATGGGCAACAGGGAATGGATCACTTGATGATTACCTGTTCTGTTCGTACCCTATGAAGCACCTGGCATGGGCCACTGTCAGAAGACAGGATACCGGGCTAGATGGACCATTGGTCTGACCCATTATGGCCGTTCTTATGTTCTTCATCCACTAATTCTATAATTTTATCAAAACAAGCAACAAACTTGGTCTGGCAAGCTTTGCTCTTTATAAAGTCACGTTACTATAATGTTTAATATTTTTCACTTTTTGTTCTATTATTTTCAATGGACACAGATTAGATTTAAAGGATGGTAGTTTACATCAAACTAAATTTAAGGCTCAGCCTTGGCCAGATATGGGAGAAGTACACTTCAAATTGAATTTAGGGACCATTAACTCCCTTAAATAGCTGTGTATTTTTCCCCTCACCAGAATCACCCCAGAATCATTATCACACACCTGTCCACTTACACAGTTAGTACCAATTCAATAAATATGTCTCATACTAACAGATACACATGATCACTTTTAAGAGATTAGGTGGGTTTCTTATATAAAGGAGATATAATCATGTCTATATGAAAAGGAATACAAATGATTTCCAACACTACAGCAAAGTAACAGCTGAAAAAATTAGTAAATGCTCTAATTCTGTTGCCCAGCAAATTTCAGAAAAAACATAGCTGAACTTCTGCTATACAGTTGGAACATTTAGTTTTTTAAAACACAGTGTTAGGACTTCACAGTAAATAGGAATCTATTTTAAAACGTCCTCTCTAAAAGGTTTGTGATTAAAATAAAAACAGTCTTGCATGGAACAAAGTGAATTGAAGCTTTGACTACTTACCCACACCCTTATGTGCATCAATACTAGTATATTCAATTGTACCATCGTGACATCTTTTGGGGTCTTCTTTATATTTTTTGTGCACTCCTTCTGGACAGTATCGATAAGCAAGGCCATAATCAACCAAGTACACCTATCAAATCCCACATAGCATGCAAAGATTAAAGGACTATTCATACAGAACAATTCATATAAAAATAAATACGAGTGACTCTCAGAACTTCTTTAGAACAAAAACTCCAAAAGGTCAGCTCTTTGGATTAAAAAGCTCATTTATTCATTCTTAAACATGAGACGTGTATAAAATTAAATCACTTCATGCACTATGTGAAAAATGACAACCAGTTTTAGAAATCATTTACTGCTGATCTAGTGGCAGTGCAAAGTAAAATGTTCAGTTCTTATCTAGGAGCAGGCTGGATTACAATGGTCTATTGGACAACAGTAAAAGAGGCTCACAGTATTGATATCAGAGATTAGAATACATTTATCATGCTGTATTTCTTGAGTATTCATATAAAGCTACTGTTGTTGTCCTATTACAACAAAAGGAGTACTACAAAAGAATAGATGCCAGGTAGTACTCTTCATTATCCCCTGGCTACTTCTAAATATACTGGCAATAGTTAATCCACTTTGTGAGGTAAACTATTTGGACAGAGAAACACGTAGAATTATGGAAATTAAATGCACATTTTCCAAACACTAAAGGGTTTAAAAAAAATTAGAAAACTAAATATATTTCTGTAAATCAATTGATTTGAATAATCAACATGTTAAGAGACCAAATTTTCCAAGTAACAGAACACTTGTATTTGATGGATCCTTGAACAAAAGGAAATAAAAAAAATGACAAAGCAGACAGGCAAACATAATTTACTGGTGTACTATATAATTTTAAGCTTCCACCCCCAAATAGCTATTTGAAATTCATTTTGTATCACAAGCACTCCTCCTGAATATTATTTAGGGCAGAATAGCCAACTTGATAAACTGCCAGCAAATTGCATCAAAAATGTAGAATATTAAATATAAATGTCAAGCAGAAATATAACCGTATACATTCTTAAAAATAAGACTTCTGCTAACGTTCACAGGTTCAAAGCACCTCAGTGTGTTATCAAACAACAGGATTAAAACAGGAGAAATGAAGCACAGATATCAGAAATACCTGATTAAGATTCTTGTAGCTCAGGAGAAGGTTTGAGGCCTTGATGTCTCCATGCACATATTCATGCTCATGGATATATTCCAGAATATCAAGCTAACAAAACACAATATACAGGAGTATCAGCGTAGTACCCAACTCCAGCCAGCAGAGGACCACTATTCAGCACAAATTGCCTTTTAGCAAAAGGCTACATTAGAAAGATGGATTTTAAAAATGTTTCAGGAATTACTATTACTTACTATTCTCAAGCTTAATTTTAACACAGTTTTGTGTGCAAACTGCTTTGCATTCTCTTCATAAATTTTCTGAAGATCTCTCCCAAATCGGTCCATTACCATAAACCTATAGCTGAAATTCAAATCGGGGGAAAAAAGTTACTGAATTAAAACGTGTACAGTATTTTACCCATGTATTTTACCCCACTGCACTAATTACTGAATTCAAGCATGTTTATTTTTAGACTAAAAATCAGCTATGCAGGCAAACAAAAATTTATGAACACTAGAATTTTTTGTACTGTACTTCAACCCT
This sequence comes from Malaclemys terrapin pileata, assembly GCF_027887155.1. NCBI lineage: Eukaryota > Metazoa > Chordata > Testudines > Emydidae > Malaclemys > Malaclemys terrapin. The sequence continues at coordinate 127,049,257 of NC_071508.1, read as the reverse complement.
AATATTTGTTTTGTTTGCTTTATATCACCTAAACAAAAGGTCCTCCATCAAAGGTATGATCCTGAGATCCAGCAAGTTATGCAGTATAACAAGCGCCCATCTCGGAAAGTACTATGGTGTTTCATTCACAACAGGAAAGAGCAACTATTAATTGCCTGTTAAGACCAATTTTTTTTTCCCCCAAAAGTAATTTATATTTTACTTAAGTGGTTACTTTCACAAGTTGGCTGCTTTAAAAGTAATACTACTAAGATTTAAATGAGCATTCTACTTATTGAAATGAAGCTCCCCTATCAAATATGTTTTGATATTCATCTCTAAGGTCACCATAGTTTGACTTTATTATAAAAGCTCATTCCATAAAAGCCCTGCACATGAAACATTATGAATTTGAAAAGCTCATTTGGATTGAGACAGTTACATTTTGTCATACTGCATTTTCTTTTGCAGCCCAATATCACCTCAATTCAAGTTCTTTACATTAGATTACTGGATGATTTAATGCCCTATTCAGACACTTGAGGCCATAGTATTAATTGCTCTATGAATTGACCTAGCCAGAGAAAGTTTGCACTACTGTGCAAAGTTTGCACTACTGTGCAAAGTCTACAAGATCCCTAATTCTACAAGTTCCACACTTAGCATGGATCTCGCTTCCTCCACCACCTTTCCTTGCTGATGTCATATATGCTGCTGGAGTAACCACTAATGTTTTGCCAAAGAGTTAGCCATCTCCAACCCAACTGATTCTGTGCTATTACAGACTAGCCATAAATGCATGTAAAGTCAGTATATCTCTGAGCTAATGGATTCCTCAATCTCACATGAAACAGTATAAAAACCTAGCCTTGAACTTTTGAAATAAAATAAGGATTGGACTGTCTATACCAGTTCTCAGATTAAATAAAAAGACTTTCTCTCCCAAGAGTAAACAAACTGAAGATAAGAAGGCAAAGTCTAGTAAAACAGTGCATTTCCTTCTTTATACATGTGAATTAAAAGATTAATTCTGCACACATGTTCAGGATAATTAAAAGAAAAATTATAGAATGTAGCTTATAATGATCAAGGATTTATAAATTAAGAGCTGGACTCTGAGATGGATATAAAAGAAGTTGTTGTGGGTGGGAAAATATTAATATGTCCTAAACACAAGACTTATTTTACCTGTTTCCATTTTTTTGATGCAAACCAGAGCCCCAGTACTTCGGTACACCTAAGTACTTCAGTTTATGGGAACTAGTCCATTTCTGAACTAAAAATATAAATAAAAACAAAGTTATGAACTTGTACTGCAGGAGTCTTGTGGAAAAGATTACTTATAAATCATTTAAAATTTATGCATGTAAGATCTGATCATTATCTGATAGTGAGAAGCCACGAACCAAGTATACCAGACAACAAGTAGGCTCGTCTATCTATTTCTAAATCTGGTAATGAAACATATCCCAGCATGAACAGGTATTTGATAAAGGAGATCCAACTGTAATGTATCCTGATACTAATACAACTAATACTACTGATGGAAAACTACATACCAAAAATGTAACTGCAAGACTACATTTTAACACAGCAGATACCGTTTTTCCAAATACTGCCTCAACTATTTTTAAGTTATTTCAAATTACTAATTTTTCTTCTAATCTCATTAAAATCTTGTTTGGCTTTAAACACTAAGAAAATCCTATTTGTTCTGGTGATATTACAGGCTGAGCCCTCAAAGGTTTATGACCTTAGGTGTGAGAAAGAGGACAAGAGCAATGGTTCTACTTCAGTAACTCTTATTTACAAACAATTATCTTCAGTAATTATCCATTTAGAAAAAAAAAGTGTGTCATTGTAAAAAGAAACATCCATTTATGATTAAGGAATACAATTAAGAAATGTAAATGAACATAAGAAGGTCGTTTTTAAAAAATGAATCTAAACAGGCTCTCTTGAGGAGCCAACCAACACATTTAACGTTAAAGGCTGCCACTTCACCTTTATTTTATTAAAAACTCAAATTATTATTTATAGGAAAACATGGTCTTTTAGTTCATTCTGATAGACTGCTTACTTTGCTCTGGTTTAGCAGCTCGCATGTAGAACTTTAATTCAGTAAAAAGAGGTCCATTCTGGCTGGGTTCCTTTAAAACAGTAATTTAAAATTAGATAGCTAAAAAACAGCAGCTAAAGCTATTAAGAACTATAGCTCTTAAAATCCATATAAGCTGATATACACCCACATACAAGCATATCACTCTTTACCACCCAACTCTGGATAGTTTGATACTTCAATAAGAATTCATTTTCTGTGTACTAAAATGCCTTTAACAACAGAGACTGTTTAGAAAGTGTTAGGAATATCAGGAAAGTATCCCTCCACCACAGCCAATACTGATTAAAGAATAACACGTTAACGGAAAATATGATGAACTGTTTACAGCAGTGCTTTAGCAGGCCTTATTAAATACACTTTTGTCATCATCTTTAGGTTCCCTGAATTAAGGGTATTGTAATGTTGGGGTTCATCATTCTACAGATTGTCCTCTTAATAAAAATCTCAACTCTTGAAATGGTTGGACTCAAAAGTATATAAAACTGATCTCTAAACAGTCTTGCTAAAAGTCCCCCTTACAAGTCTTGAAGCCCTGGGTGATTACAACTGTATGTCCTTACAAGATAATGCCTCTTAGTATTAGCTCTTCCTATTGAATAAGACATTTAGGGTATGTCCACCCTGCCATCAGGAGGTGTGACGTCAGCACATGTAAGCCCACCCAAGCTAGCTGTGGCACAGGCAGCGGCACAAGCTAGCCACCCAAGTACAATCCCACCCAGGATCCTGGGAATATACTCAGGTGGCGAGCCCATGCTGCTGCAACTACACTACAATTGTTAACAAGCTAGCTCAAACACATGTAGCTCAAGTATGCCTACATGTAATGTGTTTTACTCTTAGATTACGATACACATACTCAACCCTAACTCCATTTCAATGTAGATTTTTTCCTTTGCTTGTAATTATTACACAGTTCATACATGAAAACTAAGCAAGAAACCCAAAGATAATGTTACCATATGATATTATTAATGACTTGAAGATATGTAGTATGAATCTTAAATCATTTTTATTATTGTAACTTTTAAGGGCAGATTCAATGGTGCATCAGAAAAGGGCAAATAACCAGAGTGCACTGGCCAGTTAACCTGGGTTTACAGCTGCTCTGCATCACCAGAGCAGTGCAAAGCAGGTAACAAAATCATAGACATGGTGGGAGGGATAGCTCATTGGTTTGAGCATTGGCCTGATAACCCAGGGTTGTGAGTTCAATCCTTGAGGGGGCCATTTGGGGATGGGGGGGAACCTGTCAGGGACAGTACTTGGTCCTGCTAGTGAAGGCAGGGGACTAGACTTGATGACCTTTCAAGGTCCCTACCAATTCTATAAGCTAGGTATACGTCCATATATTCAGGGCTAGCAGACTTTAAAAAGTCATCTAGTCTAGTCCCCCGCACTGAGACAGGACCAAGTAGACCTAGACCATCCCTGAGAGGTATCTGTTCAACCTGTTCTTAAAACCTCCAATGTGGTTGCGCATTCGACTTTTCCTTCCTAACTGTAGTACTTTGCCCTTATCTTTACTGAACTTTAGCTTGTTGAATTCAGATCAATTCTCCAATATGTCAGTCATTTTAAATTCTAATCCTGTCCTCCAAAGTGCTTGCAGCCCCTCCCAGTTTGTTGTCATCCACAGATTTTTAAGCATACTCTCCACTCCATTATCCAAGTCATTAATGAAAATACTCAATAGTACTCCACCCAGGATGGGCCCTTAGGGGTCCCCACTAGATATGCCTTTAGATGCTTACAAATAGATACTGGAATAAATTATTAATCAATTTGGGTACTGAAGTTAGGCTGATTGGTCTACAATTTCCCAGGTCCTCTTTGTTTCCCCTTTTTAAAGATAGATACTATATTTGCCCTTCTCCAGTCCTCCAGGACCTCACCCATTCTCCATGAGTGCTTCAAGATAATTGCTAGCAATTTTGAGATTGCTTCTGCTAGCTCCTTAAGTACTCTAGGATGAATTTCATCAGACCCTTAATTTGCAACTATTTATTGATTTAGAGCACTGTTAAGAAGATCGTCATTATGTGAAGAATGGGACAAGAGTAGTCCAGTTCCCAAGTCCTAATACTCCTGCACTTTCAAGTTTTCTCAAATGGTCCTTAACTCTGTTCCCCCAGCAGTACTGCCCTGGTTTACAGTAGAGCCAAGGCAGCAGTGTTATGGGTAGCCTTTCAAGTACTGATACCCAGGCTAGTAGGCAGAACCTTTAAAGAGCAAGGACAGTTGGGCCAAGTAATCTACCACTGAGAACTCTGGCACTCATCCAGTATTCTTTATATCACACTCATTATAACCAATAGAATTGTGACATGCAAATTTGCTGTAGAAAAAGGGTGGTGATTGGTTGAGTTATCTAGGATATCGCAACAGCCCCAGTCACCTGAGCTGCTGACCTGACCACATATTTGCCTATACAATCACAACAATACAATAATTAAGCTTAATTATAACAATTTCTTCAAATATAGCCTATGTACAAGATTTCAATTAACTGCAACTATATAGAAAGCTTGAAGAGTCTTATTCTGTTACTAAGATCATTTGGAACAAAAAAGGCTGACTGATGCTAAATTCTTTAAAAGCACACATTTTAAAATTCATTTTAACCCAAACTAACAGATTTACCTATAAATTCTCAGAAAATATATTCTGTACACAGAGTAAGTGCCATGAATTTGGTAAGCATACACTGTTTTTTTCATAACTGAGGCTGATTCATGCTTTAAGTGTAAAACAGAATTCAGCCTTAACTATGGAGCTGCAACTAATGCCTCCATAATAAAAGTTAATTCTAAAGGTTTTACACACAAGATCACTTTTTTAATTTCAGTGCAACCCAGGATCTACCCCGCCCCTTCTCCGATGCCCTGCCCCACTCAGTCCATCCCCCCCACTCCCTCTGTCGCTTGCTCTCCCCCACCCTCACTCACTTTCATCGGGCTGGGACAGGGGGTGGGGATTTGGGGGAGGGGCTGTGGCAGAGGGGTTTGGAGTGTGCAAGGGGGCTCCGGGCTGAGCCTGGGGCAGGGGTGCAGGAGGGGGAGAGGGGTGCAAACTCTGGGAGGGAGTTTGGGTGCAGGAGGGGGCTCTGGGCTGGGGCAGTGTGTCGGGGTACAGGGCGGAGTATGGGGTGCTGGCTCCAGGAAGGGCCTCAGAGCGGGAGCCCGGGAGAGGGTTCAGAAGGAGGTATGGGGGGCTGGCTCTAGGCAGGGGCTCAAGGCTGGGGCAGGGGCTTGGCATGTAGGAGGGGATATGGGGTGCTGGCTCCGGAAGGTGGTTCAGGGCTGGAGTGCGGGCTCCCACCGGGTGGCACTTAGCCTCACTGCGCTGCCTGAGGTAAGGCAGGCTCCCTGCCTGCCCCGGCCCCACGCCGCCCCCAGAAGCGGCCAGCACGCCCCTATGGCCCTGGGAAGGGGTGGGGACGCATGCTGCTCCTGCCTGCAAGCACTGCTCCCGCAGCTCCCATTGGCCGCAGTTCCCCATTCATGATGCTGTATTATGATTGTTATAATACATAATGTTCAATACCACAGTGATTGGCACCTTATAAAATACTTAGATTTCAAACCTGATGTACTCTAGAAGTTCATGCCCAAGCTTTAGGAAATTGAAACTAAAATTTGACTAGAGGAAATATCACTCTCTGCCATTACATTGTATATGTCAAAATTCAAGACATATCTGCCTCTCTTTTCTTTAACAATATTTTAAGAATTAATTAAATTGTCCCAGCTAGTAAAGATAAGCAATGTCATTAAATAAACTTTGCACCCATGTTTGCCCAGAAACATCTGAAAGTTCATACTTCAAGAAGCATTTCTTCATTAGGAAAAAATTGTGAAAAACTTTACAATTATTCATTTTATATCGATTAGATACAAAAACAATAAGAACTCTATGCCAGAAGACTAAGCCAATTTCTATCCTGCTTTAATAGTCTAACCATCTGAAGAACATTGCTGGGTGAACAAACTACTGAACATTAATAATCCTTCAGCAATTAACCTCTTTATCTCTGCTGTGAGTTAACTTGGCTCTCAGGGCATCAAAAACAGACCCTTATTAGAAGTTGCATCCCAGTTGAGAAGGGAAGCAACAAGTCATGGGTCATTCACACAGGTATAACAAATATTTGTTCAAGAGGAAGTCAAAATGCATGGACTAGGAGAGCAGAAAGAAGAGCACTAACTGCTTAACCAGTAGAGAAGAAAACAGCAGTACAAAAACTGGGGTGCAGACATTTCATACTGGTGCAAAGACATCCTGAATACACAGAGAGGAATAAAAGGAGACGAATTAACTTTCAGGGAGTTTAGCAATAGAGGTGCTACAAAACGCAGTAAAAAGGCAATTCCATTATTACAGAACGACAAAAATCTGTTACAATACCTTCTATTTCTTATCAGGCAAAATGCCACTTCGCAGCAAATGATCATTTCTAACAACAGGCTCACCACCAATTGTCAAAAAATAAGTATATTTTATAGTTCATATGATGTGACACTGTCAGTTTCCAAAGTGATGCAATGAGCCGAGCAGACTGTTTTATTCTAAATTAATTGGCTCTTTAAACTGGAATAAAAATCTACTATAACATTTATATTTTTCACAGAGGGCCAACTATTAGTGCAGTAGATTTCACTGCTGCTGAACAAATGAGCAGACAGAGGAAAAAGCATGATGCTTCAGAGCTAGACTCAGGAACAAAAGTCCATACTAACAAGTTGTTGCGCAATTTTCCAATAAAAGGTCATGCACCTTTCTCTGAAGCATCTGGTCTTGACCATTGCCAGGGACAAGATATTTTACCAAATGGGCCACTGGTCTGATCTAGTATGTGCATTACTATGTTTCCAATTTCTCAAGTGGTTCCTGGAGCTACTTTTCAAAGTCAGAACCCAAATTAGGGGCCACATTCAAAGTAATCAAATGTAACCTACATATCAACTAGGTTGGGAAAAGAAGATGTTAAACTGGAAAAAAGTTAAACTGCAATACATATTATTGCAAAGTTTGGCCAATAGTTGCATGAATGTACTATCATTAACTAATATATAGCCTATTTTCTCTAGTGCAAGCAATTACAACAAACATATTTAAATGTATTCTTATTCTTTTACCTTCCCATCACGAGGTAAAAAACTAAGTAGCAACAACTTTCTGATTCAACAAAGCTTAGCTGAACATTTAAACTTCAGTATTTAAACTAAGGTGTTTTGTTGTTATATGCTCATACTAGGCTCAGTTCTCCTATGTCTGAGTTCCATCTTGGCATTGGGTAGGGACCCATAAGGGAGTCAGTTAAAGCTCTGATTCAGCATCAGTTTTGCCCTAACATTAGTCGGTGCAGTTATGGGGCCACTCTAATTTACACCCACCATAAAATTCCTAGTGGAGAATTGGTGTAGCAAAGCTGTGCTCTGCCATTTCCCTGGCCTTCACCTAGTCTACTCCTGCCACCAAGAGAAGGAAGAGGCTAACTGGCACAGGAACTGCCTAGATCAGTCTTACACCAGAAGGAAGTTCTTCAATAGCCATTTGCAGACATTTAATCCAGTTTGTGCTGCTTGAGTGGTGTAAAGTAAAGAATTGTGCTGCATGATCTGGGTCACTGCATCAACTACTGGCTTTGTGCTGGTGACTCTCAGATCTGCCTTTCCACTTCTGATCTGCCGCCTTTCATCTAGACTTATGTCTCAGCCTCTCTTGATGTCTTTCCATTAACTTAAATTTAACATGGCCAAAACTAAATTTCTGATCTTCCCTCTGCAATACTCATTTCTCCCTCCTTTCTGTCACTCTTAATAACACCATCGTTCTGAGAGTAATTCAGAACCATAACCTCTAGGTCATTTTCAATTCCCTCTCATCAACTGCCCCATACACCCAGGCTGTGTTCAGATCTTACCACTCCTTCCTATCCAATATTTTCAATTCCAACTTTTCTGTCCAGACAGCCAAAACTCTAGTTCAGATTCTAACATCTCTTGTCTTGTTACAGAAATCTAGCCTTCTCTAGTCTCCCTACAGCACAAATTTGATTGTTTCTCTTTTCCTCTCTTCATATATCACTTTGTGTTTAGCATGTAAACTGTTTGGGACAGGGATCATGTCTTACATGTTTGTACAGTAGCTAGCACAATGGGGTCTTGATCCTCACTGGGGCTTTTAGGTATTACCACAATTATTATTAAATGTACATTAATGAAGCTCGCACTATATGACTTAATTCTAGCTGAGGGGATGTTTCATGTTATACATGCAATACTAAGAAGTCATTTTATATCTTGAAATAAATAGATTCAAAATTTCTCTTACCACTTTTATAACATAGGGTGCATCACTGCCAACCGATTTTGAAGAATTAACATCAGCTGTTAAAATATGAAGCGTTTATCAGTAGAATGAGAGGCAACTATCGTAAAACACATACAGTTACTACTTGTTATGTCATTTGGTTAGCTGCTCTATAAAGTAATTAAATATTAACATGAATATAAATTGTTCAGTAGCTTGGTGTCAGAATTATGCAGAAAACCAAGTTAAATTTCCGGTCTTGATTTCTCCCACTGGGGACATTTACTAAATGATAAAGGAGTCCCCCACCCCCTTGCCATTCAATAGTACCTTCTCAAGTGACTTAAAGGTAAGGCCTAATTTACAGTGTGGCTTACGCACAGGAGACCATCATTTACCTTTTTACGAAGATACCATATATATCCAAAAAATATTTTCCTATCTTTCAGCTCTCAGCTTGTCTGAGTGCCATTTTAGAAACTCCACAGGAGATGTGTTAATGGGGTATTCCATGGCAGGCAATTTTAAAATACCAGATACTCAGGGAGCCGGGGCACACATCTATACCAGTGGGAGAAGGGGCTTAAGCACTCTCTGAGCGGGAGCAAGATTAGTCTTTCCTGAAAAGGCAACTACTAATATGCACAAGTGTATAACATGAGCAGAGTTCTACCTCTGGTAGGGTTACCAGTTGAATGGGCAAAAACATGCAGTAGTGGAGGGCCGCCATGGGAAGGCTAGAAACCACACTTGGCAGCTACCGCCTTTCAATACAATGCTTAATCCCCTCCTACTGTTGCCAGTTCATTTTAGGAGCACTATGGCTTACCAAATGATTCTGTAATCAATAAGTGACTGCATGCCACATAATTCAATGCAATCATGCCACATAAATTGGGAGGAGAGGGAGGACATCTTGTCACACAGTAAAGGCACCACATAGTCAAAAGGGCCCTTGGCTAGAGTGTTCATCTAAAGTTTCATCCCCTCAACACTGGTGTGTAGAATGATAGCTATGATAGGACCACCTTCACACTGCCCATTTATTGAGAAAACAGATACATTTAAGGATTAGGTGCCAAATTATTTTTCACACATTTTCTCACACTCAACAAACAGAAAGCACTACAAAATTAAATTTAATGATACCCTGACAGTGAAATTCTTGGACTTGATAAGAGAAGAACAGGAGTACTTGTGGCACCTTAGAGACTAACAAATTTATTAGAGCATAAGCTTTCGTGGACTACAGCCCACTTCTTCGGATGCAGTGGGCTGTAGTCCACGAAAGCTTATGCTTTAATAAATTTGTTAGTCTCTAAGGTGCCACAAGTACTCCTGTTCTTTTTGCGGATACAGACTAACACGGCTGCTACTCTGAAACTTGGACTTGATAGATATTGCAGGGAATTGGTTATGTAATATCAAGCACTTGACCATGTCAGTTCAAATGCAACCCAGCAGAGAGGAAATGGAAAGCTGTCATCTGTTGTCTGGTCAGCATCCTATATCAAATGAGTCAATAGTCTCAGTTTAGAATTTAAGTGCCAAGTATCCTCATGACAAATAATACCATCAGAACAGAGACCAAAGACCAAATTAGCATGGAGACTGAGCTATCCTCTCACCTCTACAGGTAGGTCCTCCAAAGTCAGAGCTGAAATACCATGGCAAGGCAGTGTGGGGATGATGCCTGAAGTGCTGGTGGCCACACCAACAATCTGGCTTCTCTCACAAGTACTAAATTTAAATTAAAAGTGCATAAATGACCTTTAAGATGATAAACTAATTAAATATGAGAAAGGGGGGATTATGAAATCTGTCTACAAACATTTGAGGGATATTATAAAGATGGATGATTTATATGGGAATAAAGAATGTCACTTCAGCTAAGAAAAAAATATGATCTGTCATATGAAGTAGTTGGGGTTAGAGTACGAACCAAGAGGGGATTCCAAATACAGCGTATGGAGGACTATATCTTCAATGCCTTTAATAACTAATTTTCTACCTACATTTCTCAATTCTGCAAGAAAGAAAAACACTAAACAGCAGCTCTAACCAAACGGTTGTTAATTTGAAGACAATAGGGTCCCCAATTTATTGGGGAGGGGGGGACCTTAAAGACCCTCATTTTAAGAAGTTGTAGTTTGGGTCACACAAACTTACCAAGGTATAGGCATCCAAAGCCACCTTGACCTATAGGCATGCCTAATTTCCACTCTTTTTTTGATGTGTCTGTTAACACTTCTCCAGGAGCAAACTCTTCTGCAAGCTTCCTCTTCACGGGACCTCTTTTTCCAGATGTCTTCTTTATATATGGCATTTTCACTACAAGAAGTAAATGCCAGGGTTATAAACTGAGCACATTTTCTTTTGCATCCTTATTCTACTCCATATGCCAGTTTTTTATGGTCTCTTTTGCTCATGACAGACTTCCACACAGCAACCATAGGTTGTTGAAATTGCCAAATTGTAAGAAATTTGCAAGGTAATCCTGTTGGCATGAATCCTAGGTGAAAAGCAATGCATATTTCTTCAGGGATCAGGAAAAAAACTTCTCAGCTGATTATAAGAAAAATCTGATAAAAAGTAAAAAAAGAAGCTTCAGAACAAAAGATTTTGTATTAGAAGGCTTTGCATAATTTAATACATACTGGAGAATTACAGAATCTATTCCATTTGATAATTAATTATGATCTGACAATATGAAAAATATATTTAGCTGTGATACAATAAGCTTTATCAAGCCTGTTAAATTTACAAATGTTTCATGTAGTCCATGTCTTTAATAACTGGAGTCCTGAAGCTAGATACAGCTAAAAAAGAACTCTCAACTTTCTCTTTAACCATGTCTGCAGTAGTTAAGTTTGTGATTGGCATGATGCCACAAAAAGATCAAACACCTATAAGAACCATTCAAGTAGTCATAGAATGTTCTCCCACAAATATATCTGTAACAAAAATGCAACAGTGGATTTACTGTATCCCAGGACAGCATTTAAAATAATCCAGAAACCTCAACAGTGCAATAAATAACCTCCAGTTTCAAGGTTCTGAACATAAATCTTATTTCTGCCTCTTGACCTTCAAATTCCAGCTTGGGAAGAGAACACTTTGAAACTAAATAATTTAATGGCTTCATCACAGTCAAATAAATATGTTACCCTCCAGAATGACTGAGATCTTCACTAGACAATAAGCCCCTTAGGGTTTTCCAACACTGGGACAAGAACCAAAATTTCACTGAGTCAATTCTTTCTATCTAGATTGTTTGGGTATGATATGTCAAGGAATGCATATACATCTTTCATGTGAAAGGCCCTCTTAATTTGTTTTACATAAAACTTGATCTTTTTCTGTTCCCTATGAAAAAGAAAACCATATAACCATACACAGAGCTTACTTTTTTTAAAGTACAGTTAGCCTTGGGTCTTCAAATTCTAACAATGCTCAATTTGTGAGGTTCCGGGACAGCAGAATAATTATTTGTATTTCTTCTATGTAATCACAGTTCCTGACTATTCCCATGATGTAGGAGCCATATACTGTTTGCCACGAAGTGGAAGGTGACAATTTTGAAGATGATCCTACCATAGCTATCATTCAGCAAATGGGGAGAAACTGCCTCCTATTGTCCTTCTCCAGGACTCATCTGGTGGGCCTCTGCAGATGGATACTGATTGCCATTCAAACTAGGTGTCGCTGAATTAAAAGGGAGGAGATGGAGAAAAGGAGTGAAGAGGTTCCTAATATGCACTAAAGCTAGGACAGTATGCCAGTGAGGGGAAAAGCTTGTAAGTGGTAACTCAGCAAGACCAGAGAAAGGTAAACGCACAGTGGAGATTACAGAGAAGGAGCAATGAGAGGGTGGGGAAAGGCTTGAAACAATTGCTTGAATTGGCCTATTTCTGCTCCCTTCTGCCTCACCCCGCTGCAACTTCCTCTCTGACTCCCCAGTGTCCCCCTTTTCCTTGTATTTTCCTTTCTTGGTCTTGCTGAACTTTTGTTCCCTACTCATCAGCTTCCCCTCCTGGCTGCTATGCACTTTTGGGGCCCTCTCTCCAGCTCCCCCATCTGAGAAATAGAGGGCCTTGCAACTGTAGCAGCAACCCCAAGCACCACACCCTTTCCCTGAAGCTCCCTGGTCTGAATAGCCACTGCTTTTCCCCCAAGCAGCCCCCTGCCATGCCCGAGTCTGCAACACTCTCCTGGAGGACAGGACAACAGGTATCATGTTCCCACCAGCTGCCAGCACCACTTCCTGGCAAATGAGATGTGTCCCCCACCTAATAAGTCTGCAGCCCGGAAATGCGTCACCTGGATGAAAAATAAAATGTTAAAAAAAATAAAATGCTTCCGTTCCCCACCCCCAAAGTAAAAGAAATAATATACTGTTCTACTCTTCAGGAGCCTCCTAAATGTGCAAAGTTTCATAAGATAGTAGAACTACACTTGAATACTCATAGCAGATATAGGCACACCAGCGGCAGAACAAATATGAAGTCACCACCTCAAGAGAAGGGTACCTCTAAAATGTATTTCTAAAATACTATTACCCACACCTATCACATCTGAACCTTTTAGTATCCAAAATGCAAAGATTTTTTTTAAACTCTGAATTGCTTTCCAATATTTCTAGCTATTACTGTAAAATAAAACCACCTTTTATATATATAATCCAGACACAGCTTTGAGACACTTCATCTAAATTCATAAAACAAAGTTTACCCATAATTTGCACTGGGTCCTCTTGAAATGTTTTTCTTGACACTTCAGGGTTTTTTTTAAATGAGATACAGTTTTTCCTCCATTTATAACTGCGGAGAAATCTGACTTGTGTGATTTGTACAAATTCAAATGTTCCTTGAACTGGCCAGAGAGAGTGGTCCATAGACACCAGGAACTACTGCTTCTTCTCCACCACCATATACCTGGCTTCAGAAAATACTATATTGACCTGTGCTGCCACATCTTCTCCTGGGATTTATTCTTTGTAAAATGCTATCAACCAGAGACAAAACTTGAACTATTTATATTCAACATAAATATTAGCTTTATTAATGAAGAGTTATGGATATATTTCACCCTAGTAACCTCACCATTAGATCTGCTGCTGACAAACCTGCTTATAGGGAACAAAACAGCTTATTTCAATTAACTCCACAAAAGGAGTTAGTGAAAAGTGCTCCCCTCTCCCCCATTTTCTTTATCCAACGTGGTCAAAAGTTACACACCTGCAGACACTCAGTCAATAAATGAATTAATTATGACATCCCCCTTAACCATAAAGTGAAAGCTCAGAATGAACAGAGGTTTGACTGTTCCCAGCTGAGAATCCTGCCCTTAACAATTATACTAGATACTCATACATGGTTTCTTGACTGTCTACACATTCATATCCATCTGTTAGGATGGCACTGTGCCTACTCACAAGTTGGTCAAGCTATCACTAGGCCATAGGTGCCAAGCAATTATAGTTTTAAAAAGGCAGCATGCTCAAGGCTAAGCATTCTTTTTGCAGAAAACTTGTCCTCTGGAAGTACTGAAGCTCTGGCTCCCCATGCTTCCACACTTGAGATCATATGTTCAGATATGTACCTTCTCAGAAGCTACACAGTATAAAAACAGGAAGATTTTGGGATTGGAAGCAGTTGTAGCTGCCTACAAAAAAACCCCACATTTTTAAGTTTCAGAGTAACAGCCGTGTTAGTCTGTATCCGCAAAAAGAAGAACAGGAGTACTTGTGGCACCTTAGAGACTAACAAATTTATTAGAGCATAAGCTTTCGTGGACTACAGCCCAGCTGTAGTCCACGAAAGCTTATGCTCTAATAAATTTGTTAGTCTCTAAGGTGCCACAAGTACTCCTGTTCTTCTTTTTCCCACATTTTTAAGACAATGAAATTTGAAGAGACAAGGTAAACAGCAACAAAGAAGGAAAAGACAACCCTTTATTGCTACTTTTGTTATTGCACATAATTTGCCACCGAAAGATTAAATGGTCTGTTAAATGTTGTAGACCACTACACTTTTAATTTAGATATATGACTGGAATATTACCCTCTCCATATTTGGAGGATGTCCCTTGTTTCAAAGCATCTACTTCTCACTAGGATACTACTAAACAACCAAAAGTAAACATTCATTGCATATGATCTTAAAATGCTTTACAAAATGATGCACAAAAATCATTCATTTCTAGAGAGGAATGCTGCAGCTATTTTACAATATAGTAACAACAGAATTTATAGGGCAGGAAGTGAAGATTATAACAAAATGAAAGTGATGGGGGGGGGAGGTGTTTAGATATAATCAAATACAATTTACTCAAATTAGAAGTTTGCCAGAATACCAGCACTAAAATTATTCCTCTTGCACAATACATACTAAGGATAGAGCATCAGTTTTATCTCTCATCCAAACAGTACAATACCCACTAACACCACACTAGGGCATACATTTAGTACAGCCTTAGAACACTACAAATTACCTACATCATAGCTTTTTTTGGTTTTTGAAATCTCCCACAAGGGGGGGATGGTCCCAGAGCCCGGGCCCAGACATCTATATAGCAATTTTTAGCCCTAGAGACTGAGCCCTCTGAGCCCAAGACAACCACAGCTGTGCTATGGGCCTTTTATTCTAGTGTAGACATACCTTTTGAGAGGAGAGATGGTCTATCACCTGGAGATGCTAGTCTGTCTCTCTCTCCGTAATAAATCATTGCAACTTCATCATTCTGTGTGTATTACCACTCCCCCCACCTCACCCTAATCTCACAGGAGTATTGTGAAGCTTAATTGAATTAGTGCTCCCAAACTGCTTTTAAATCCTTGAATGTAGGGTACTATGTAGTATATTATTTGACATCTATCTCTTAAGTACTGAGAAGATTTGACCCTGCTTACTGGCAGGAACATATTTTTAAGGCACATGGTTGCACCACTTTATAGGGCTGTCAAGTATCAGGGGGTAGCCGTGTTAGTCTGTATCTACAAAAACAACAAGGAGAAGTGAGGTTTTTACTCACGAAAGCTCATGCCCAAATAAATCTGTTAGTCTTTAAGGTGCCACCAGACTCCTTGTTGTTTTTATAGGGCTGTTTACTCAGAAGTTGTATAGACTGAATAGTTTAGATTTTGCTCCTAACAAACAGAAAAATGACAACAGAAGTAGATGTTGGTTTGTCTGAACTCTTCTCCAAAACTTCTTTAGTGAGTACAAGGTGACTGTCTGCTTTTCCACATGCTATGCTTGAGGTATGCACACAATTCAGCAATTCAGTCTCGCAATCAGTAATCTTTATAAATGCAATCTGAAATAGTATTCCAGTTACTGCTGTTGTACTCTTAAATAAGCTTGAATAGACATTTCCCAGTTTGCGTTTTCTTCCATTCTCAGTAAAAGTCAAATGACTATAAATCAAATTCATTTTAAGGAAGTATTTCTGTATGTGGCCATTCAGAATAACTATGCTGCTGAATTCCTTCCTGGTTCTTTTCTTATTTTCTACAAGCTGTCATTTTTAGATTTGTTTATCTCAATAGGATCGCTTTTTATTTTTCAGCATAGAGAGGACAGTGCTGCTAACCTGTGAACCTTTTAGTCAATAGGCAGTTCCAGCTAGACATGAAATCTGTGCATCATTAATATTGCTTACTCATAGCAGAACTCTCCAAGTCTGTCAGCAAAGAAGAAAAAAATACCTTCCTCCTCTCCACAAAAACACTTTCTTTTTTAAATTTCCTAAATACTTTAAACTGTTTGCAGGTTTGGGATTTTTGTTTGTTTTATTCAAAACAATGGACACAATTTTGCTCATTTCAGAGAGAAAGGCACCAAAATGGCCACTGATATTTCAGATATTTCCAGTGTCAAAACAGGTAGTTTCTACAGCAATTGAAGATCTAATTTATGCAAGAAAGTTTTTTCCCTCCTTCAGGCCTTCTGTTACACGTTTAGAATAACACCAGACATTTCAGATTAACTGGGGTTATTAAAAATCAATTGGTAGCAAAGTAATTGCTTTTGTTACAGCTATTTAAAAGTTCTTCCCTCTCAGTATTTATGTTCAAACTAGACAGGGTGAATTTTGGTGGATTTTAAAATATTTTATAATTTTTTGTCAAGACTGCAGAAAGCTGGACACAGGCCTCTTCACAGAGGGAAAGACATTTTAATTTTTTGAATCCCTCAATGCAGCATGAATCAGACCTGTGAAATCTAGTTCTTTTTAGACGCAACCTCCCTGATTCTGGATTAATTTTAAACTATCTTCTCCAGCCATAATTAACACTTTGTACTTCAATTAGATTTAAAATCTCCTTCAACTTTCTGACTTCCATTCATATAATTCTCAGACTGATAAAGCCCTTCATATATTTCTATTATCTGGGAACATGTCTAAAAAGCCAAACCAGATATAACCCCCAAATCTCTACATCTTTGGACCAACAACAGACACCTACACAACAACAAGGAAGTCCTTCAGTTTGAGGTATCTGGGGTGATTTTGCAGAGGTTGAGAACTGCTGTTCTGATATTCATTTGGGGCACTCAATGCTGATTCTCACCAAGAAGAAAGTGGTATCTCAAAGTCTGTCTCAAACAGCGATGAGTTTAATGTGTGAAACTTAATCAGGAACATGACAGTCTCCAAACATCACAAAATCTTTAGCACCAGCAGAAGAGACTCAAAATTTCCTAATGAATGATAGAGAGAGAATGTGAGGGATGCCTTGAAGTGCTCTCCTTGTAAATCCATCAGGACCATAGGTTTGAGCCTACACCTGTGCAAGTTGAGTCCTATAAACAGTAGAAAAATGGAGCCAACTCATCTCCACAGTCCGGGTCGCAAACAGGATGGACCTGCTCGAGCCTAACTCATTTAGGCAGGATTTTAAGGACACATTTGTTACAAGGTAAAACTTATTTTCTCTCGCATCTTCATCGTCTTAAGTGATGATGGATTTCAAGTGGTCCCCGCCCTCCACTTCCCCGTGACACTTCTCCTCCCTTCACGCCCCTCCCCAAGAGATGAGAAATACACTTCACTCTTATCTGCACGTGCTGGGCTGATCCCGCCCGTTCTCCCGCCCCCCATGACTCACACCTTGGCGTAAACAGCATTACCCGCGTCCAACGCCGCGGCCATCAAAAGCCCCTGGGGCGGGGGGCTGAGGGGGCAGGCTCAGAAGCGGGGCACCGCGGGGTTGTGAGCTCCACAGCTGGGTAGGCCCCGCCCGAGCTTAAGGGGCGGGATGAACCTCGAGACCTTTCAGTAACGTCTCCCCGGGTGGAAGTGGACCCGTGGGGGTGGGGAAGCCGGGCAGGAGTGAGCCCCGCGCCGAGCAAGCCGGGAGGGGGAGGAGGCTGTTTCCCGGCGGGGAGCGAGTTGGGTCAAACCCCTTCCCGCCACGGGGACTCGCGGGGCAAAGCGCGACACAGGAGCTTCTCCCGCCCCTTTCCCGGGCCGGAGCCCAGCGCCGGGGGCAGGGGAGCAGGCCGAGGCCGGTTCCAGCCGGCTGAGCCCGCCTCCTCAGAGCCCCAGCTTCAAATACCTGCTGGGTCTCAGGAGCCGGGCCCGGCCCAACCGCTCCTTCTTCCCCGTCCGAAATTCCCGCACTGCATAAGCCCCCAGGCAACCCGCCCGCCAGTCTACGCACATCCCACTATCGCCCTCGCCTATTGGCTACCTACCCGGCGGAGCCCGCCTACAAGAGAACAGAGCCGGCCGCACACCTCACCGGCCACCGTCGCTCCCTCCCCACCCCCGAGCCCGGTGCACCCTGGGAGTTGTCGTTTTTGTTGGCTTGGTGGCGCAAGCCTGCGCTGTCCCAGAGCGAAAGGACCAGGAGCCGCACGGGGGGGGGCGCGAAGGTAGCCGTGCAAAGGAGCCGTGTTCAGGAACTCCAGTTCGGAGACCATCTAATGAGTAAAACCCCAGGAGGCAAGTGGAAAATACAGCCAAGGGCGATGCATCTGCAGAATTGCCAAACCGCGCACTCAACTCCTGGGACTGGCTTAAAAGCATGAGATTTTAAAGACTGAATGGGAGGTTCCCCCCACCCCCTCTGGTATTCGAGCCTTTAAAGGTCACGTTTTAAGATTTTCCAGAAAAATGAGGGCTAGAAACTTTTCTAAAGAAGAATGCTGAGAGTCAAGTGATTCCTGGAGCCAGAGCTTTAAAAAACCCCACCAGATACCAGGAAATACCTGCAAGAGCTAGCAACACTGCCATCCTTATTCCTACAGTAAGAGCTTTCAGGCTGTGAAAGGTAGTGGAAGACCCATCCTTGAAACGTTAAAACTGGACTGAGCTAAACTATATGCTCATGTCATGGTTGCTCTGTGCCATTTGTGCCAGCCATGCTGGTTCAGAGTGCCTGCAGAACACAGTGCTTCCACAAGGATTATCCCCCAGCATACAGTCTTTGTCAGTCAGGTGCAGAACCACTGGACTCCAGCACAGGACTCATTACAGAGCGAGTCAGGTATGGTCAGGGAGATAGAAGGAAGCAAGGCAGTACTGCACCCTGATTATTCCCTAGCTGCCATAAGGCCCATTGGGGCCTTAAGCAGCAGGAAACAAATTAGGCCACCAACCAGGGCTGCCCTAACCTATGTCAAGGCCAAATGCAAGCCACTCTCCTCTCATTCCATGCCAACACCAGGCTCTGCAGTGGCACATGGATGAATTTCATGATGTAACTGGACACTAGATAATCTAAACAGGTCTTTTTAGCTTCTGTGATTCTAGGGGTACGCCTACCTCTAAGAATTTCACAAAAAATAATCATTATGGTAAATTATTTCATTTGTTTGCTGTGCTGAGGAACCTTTTCATTCAATCTTAAAGTCAGTTCATGTTTAAAAAAAATACAAATTCTACACAATATTTTTTATATATGTCAAATCACTTTACAGAATTACTGATACAGTTACAGAATGAGAAAGAGATAAATTGCAAAGGAAACATTTTGGTTTGCCCCCTTTCAGATCTCTTATAAGGTCAAAGCAGATTGTCCTCCTCACCACATATTGGTTTTGTAGGAGTCAAATCTTGATACCTGGGAGCTCTGATCCAGTTGTCAGCAGATATCACTACATTTCATTCTTTTGTTGTCAGAGAGAAATCAAAACACACCCACACTTGCTTCTACCAAGCTGTGAACTTGGAGACACACATAGTCGGAAGATCGGAATTCAAGGAATGCCAAGGGGGGGGGGAACTGTTTTGTTTGGGGGGCACAGGGAGTCAGCTCAATGATTCCTTAAATAGAGAGAGATGATTTGATGGGTACTCTTAAGAGGCTCCATTCTTAGGGATGCCAAACAAAGATTAGAATGTGTTAACACCAATCAAACTGTAATATGCCCATCATTATAGTACCTAGATACCTGTTCCCTTTGAAAACCTAGGTTGACCCCACATACTCAGTTGCTCCCATATAATGTATTTCTGCCGCTTTTTACAACCTGTACTGCTTTGAATTCTATACCTTATAACCTGCTTTGCAAGCTCATAGAAAAATCAGAAAAATAAAAGTAAAGAAAGCAGAAGATGCTACATACTGTAGCACTTTGCCCATAAGATCATTCTTACAGTTATGACAGAGGGGTGGATGGGCCAAATCTGAGTGAGTGGCATTGTGACCCCAAATCCTGTTCCTCCTGAAATTCAAAAGGTGTTGACACCTCAAATGCAAATTTTGGTCCATCTCTAATTTTTGCATAACTGAATTAGAGAAAGTTCTTGTGAAACATGTGGTCTTATGGTCTGAGCACAAGACGACAAGCTGGAAACTCCTGACACTAATTCCATTGGACTCCTCCGTCACCTGGGACCATTCCCTTAACTTTTCTGCCTCACTTTCCCCATCTTCGTAATGGGAACAGTTCTTACATATCTCACAGGGATGCTAGAATGACATCTGTACAGTGCTATAAAGATAAATATTAATATTTTGTTGAATCATGCTTAAAATGCTTGGATCAGATAGGATTATAATCCTGGCCAAAGAACCAGAGCTCAGAGATGCGAGCAAGGCTTGTGAGAAGACAGTGATACAGCTGGGTCTGTAGTGAATCTTAACTGCCAAATACAACACAACACTGCCATCCACACCCAGAAAGTTTTGTGATAAGTGCACTGTTACTTCAGGTATGTCTGCACTGCATAGTGTATGCAGGACCGTGTACCCGCACATGCAGACCCAGGCTTTTCAAGCTCACTTGTGAGCACTCAAAATGCACTCAAACTGCATTTCAGGACATGATGCTTCCATTCATATCTATGATAGGTTTTGTTAATGCTAGAAAAATGCAGTTACTGCACGCTTTTTCTACTTTTTTCTCACCTTTCCATTTTATATTGTTTTCCTCAGTGAAAAGAATGTATACAAGAAGCATTGAAGAGTTAATTTAATTTTTATTTTTAAAAGAATAATAACCATACTATATTTAGGCTTGGCAGAATTCAATGGATTTTTTTAATGATAATTCTGACATAATATCAATGTTTATTTTTAAGCTTTTTTGGATGTATTTATTTAAATTTTCACAGTTGTACAAAATTATGGATTTGAAATTGTCAGGGACTTTTTAACCCAGACGGCAAGGTTCGTTGTCTGACCGCAGAGTGAGAGACAGGCAACACCAGCAAGGTCCAATACAAGCTCTTTATTGAAGAGTGCACACAACAATAGAGAGCGGCCCGTCTCCAGAGAGAACCAGCCACGATTACAATAACTAGTGAGATTATATAGACAGTTCCGTCGCGTCATAGTTAAAGCAACCCAATCCCCTCCTTTACTAGTTAAAAGCTTCTAATATTCATGCATATCTATGTTCTTTGACAGTACAAACAGTTCATGATTCCTCAGCAGCTTCTTATCAGCTTTTTCGTCATGCACTAGAAACTAGGAGAAAGTAGGGAGTTAAGAACAGAAACAGGGAGTGGAGACTGCAAGTCTCCATATGTCCAAACAAACCGTTCCTAGTACATTTGGTACAAGAATATGGTCCCCCCCTTTATCTCATTCTTTGAAGCCCAAGCAAGCATGTCCTCATGTTTCACAGAGAGACAGGAATGGCCCAGCAACTACAGTTAGCCTAACTTTGGCTAAGCTGGCCAAACAACCTGTTCTATACTCCATTTTCCTTGGACCTAACAAAATAAAAATAGAAAATATTCTTATTTAAATTTTAACCGTTGTTGGAACCATTGATGGGGGAGTCAGACAATTTAATGACAATTGACATTGTGGTTCAAAAAATTAAGCTTTCTAACTGTTAAAGCACAAACTGTCAACACACAAAATATACAAAGTAAACATCCTTAAAGCAAACTAAGAATAAATGCTGCTTGAGAACTTACTACTTTTCCTATCTGAAATTTCAACATTAGATGACATATTTTTTCTTCAGTTTGTGTGTATATGGTAAAATAGACATTTACTGACATTTACCGATAAAAATCTAATTCTTCCAAGCCTAAATATACTATAATAGCAACAGGACACTATAGAGCCTTTTTATTGCTCCATTAGTACACCTCTACCCCGATATAACACGGTCCTCTGGAGCCAAAAAATCTCACCACATTATAGGGGAAACCGCGTTATATCCAGAGGTTAAAGTAAGCCAGTACAGTCAGGCTTCCCCAGTGGTGGTTTAAAGGGCCCGGTGCTCCAGCCATTGCGGGGAGCCCCGGGCTCTTTAAATTACCACCGGAGCTCCAGCAGTGAGGCTTGGGTGGCGATTTAAAGGGCCCGGGGTTCCACACGAATTCAGATATAACGCAGTAAAGCAGCGGGGCTCGGGCGGCGCTTTAAAGGGCCCGGGGCTCCCTGCTGCTTTACCGCGTTATATCCGAATTCGTGTTATATCGGGTCACGTTATATCGGGGTAGAGGTGTATACAATTTAAGTATGTAAGGCAGTCTGCCCAGTGACCTCAGGCCTCATGATGCATCCAAGGTGTATATTAATAGGTCAGTACAACATCCTATTGTGTCTGAATGCTATTAATAACTAGTTAGAAACAAAGTTATTCCTGCCACATGTTTAAGGATTTCCCCATGTGTCCTTTCATTACCTGCAACTAGCAAATTAGACAAATTATTGCATTTGATTATATCTGAACTTAAAGTTTTTACAAGGTGAAGAACACTGTTACCAGTGATTAAGAAGCCAGAGGAAACTGAAAACATTGTGCAGAGGATGGATGTAATTGATGTGCAAACAGATGTTAGACAACAGTTTAACATTTTTATCCAACTCTAACAAAAAAAATTTAGGGTGAGAGTGCTAACGCCCTTAACCCAGGATTTAATGAACGATATTTTCCTTCAAAGGAAAGTGAATGATGGAAATGAATAATTTTCATGTCTCTAACACTCCTCCTAAGCTCCTCCAAGCAGTTTACAAATAGTGACTTAAGCTTCAATTATCAGAGGGGTAGCCGTGTTAGTCTGAATCTGTAAAAAGCAACAGAGGGTCCTGTGGCACCTTTGAGACTAACAGAAGTATTGGGAGCATAAGCTTTCGTGGGTAAGAGCCTCACTTCTTGCATCTGAAGAAGTGAGGTTCTTACCCACGAAAGCTTATGCTCCCAATACTTCTGTTGGACTCAAAGATGCCACAGGACCCTCTGTTGCTTTTTAAGCTTCAATGTCCTGCTGAAGAGTAAGTCACTTATCCCCATTTTACAGATGAAGAAATTGAGGCACAGAACAGTTAAGACATTTGCCAAAGTTCACAGAGGAAATCTGCAACAGAACAGGGAAAAGGACTAATTTCCTGACTCCCAATTCTATATCCTAATCACAAGACCATTCAAATGGCTCAAATCTAAGTGTATTAAGTTTACAATTCAAATGTAAGGGAGGGAGGGAGACACCGCTCTTATAACTGTTTGAAAATGTTCGGCAGGACTTCATCCCACTACAAATGAAATGAGTTTTTCAAAGGCCTTCCTATGAGTCCCATATTCTGCTCTGCTAGGTGGACTGGGGGCAGGGAAGCAAAATGGCGGGGGGTGGGGAAGAAGCCCCTAAATCTGCAGACGGGGAGCTGTACCTCTGCAGCATACTTTTTGTCTCCTTCAAACACTGAAAACTCTCTATGTGAAATTTACAAGCTTGTGACTCCACAGGTCAAGAAAAGTGTTCTGGGGGTCAGGCAATGAAAGAACACCAGTCATACTCTCCTCCACAGAACCTGGCTTCCTACCAGAAATCCATGCAAAAATGAAGGCTGGTAGAACCAGTAAAGAATCCCTTCCAGCAAAGTGACTCCTCTCAAAAAGGAGGGCAGACTACAAGGGCCAGAGCAAGCAGCAGGTTGGCTCCGGCAGTAGCCCTGCTGTTGGACAGGGGGCAGAATTAAAAGGAGCCATATTCCTTTTCTGAAGAGGACAGAGCCCTTCATGGGGACAGGTTAGTGTTTCCATATCTCTCCCTCTATCCATACCTCCATCTAGGTTTTTATATCACACCCAACGTATCTCATTGCTGTTCTGCATGGATTTTCAAAAGACTACATGTATTCCCTTTCCACACAGGACTAAACACCTTGCCCAAGGAGATGCTGCAATTTACATCCACAAGTATCAAACTGGGGAGCATGTTTCTTCCTTTTGTGGGTTTACCTGCAGGTAGTAGCATGAGGCTCCAATATTAGTACTAATGCTAGTTTTGCCTTGATGTTGACTTCAGCTATTCTTAATTGGCTTCTCTGCTTAAAAGAGAGATTATATAGCAAAACAATGTATCCAAAAAAAGTATCATATTCTGATGAGAAGGAATGTCTCTCCAAATCTAGCCAGTCATCCAGGCTCAATTTACATAAAAAAATTAATATCCAAATTCCTTTTTGTTACTTGGCCCACAGCCTATTATTCCTGGCAAAGCTGCAAATGGATGCTAAAAACAGAATGTTTATTTTATTATGATCAAGTAAAATTTCCTGAAAATGAAAGGTAAAAAATGGAGTAAAGATATGGATGAGTCAGTTGGATAAATCAAGAATAATCTGAAAAATTCTATAAATCTTCAATTTTAGACTAAAGTCATACCAAAATCATAGTCCTTAGTGACCTGTTAAGTTTTTCATTCTGCTATCTGAATAAAATACACACAGTTTGGAATGGTCAGCAATCTCCAAAAATATTGAGCAGAAAATTGAATCATTTTTGTGCACATAAATTTGAAATGCATCAATTTTTTTTTTTTTTTTTTTTTTTTTGGGCAGGGGGAAGTGCCCTTTTTTTGTGATTTGGTTCTTCTGCAGCATTGTTGGTACACTACTTCAAAAATACATTTTACTTCTTACAGAAACCTTACAAAACAATAAAATGATTAATTGTAATGATTATAACATCAAATTATTTTAAAATGGTTGGAGAAATAGAAATATACATCACTTCAATTGATATAAATAAAATACTAACCAGGTCATTAAAATATTCTGAGTCAGTATTTAAACAGTGAGTGAAATTCACCCTACACCTTCCGGGGCTG
Organism: Malaclemys terrapin pileata; assembly: GCF_027887155.1. Classification (NCBI taxonomy): domain Eukaryota; kingdom Metazoa; phylum Chordata; order Testudines; family Emydidae; genus Malaclemys; species Malaclemys terrapin. Next base: position 127,024,317 of record NC_071508.1, on the reverse strand, counting down.
AAGTGCTATGCAGGGCTTGTGTAGCATGCACTGAGGTAAATCTCTTCCAGGGGAGAAATTAAGTGGGAAGAGTATATGTAAAGATGGGGACTAACTTCACTGACTTGAGTGGAATTACACTAGGGTGACTGAAGTCAGTATGGCCCAGGATACATACAGCAAGTGAATAAAGAAGGGGGAAGAGGGATTGGGGTGCTGGAGGGAGAGCATTACTGCATTACCACAATGCTGGTGTAGAAAAGCTCCTAAAGAAAGACCATTTGGAAAGTTTCTCTTTTCCTGTTTGTGATGCTAACAAGCAGATGATTTGAAGTTGTTAGTGATTCATTTTAACTAACATGAGGCTTCTAAGACTTGTCTGTTTGAAGTGCACTAAATTAATCCAAATTAAAGGGCTTTCGTGATTTTTTTATTTTTAAAGAGCTTGTATGTTTACTTTGGTTGCAGTCCAAAGTTTATATGGGTGGCAACACTTTCTACTTTCATTTAACTACCTTAAAGTGAAGTGTTTCACTCACCTTAGTTTGGACATGTTTTTATAGGGTGCATGTGTGTGTGTATACATTATATATATATAATACCATATGCAATAGATGTGTTATAGTACAGACACAAACAATACATGAGGTCTTACTATAATGGTACAAAGAACTTCTGTTTATCATCAAACATTTCATATATCCCATTACATGTGAAAGAATTATTATCTATCCTGTTGCAGTGAAACACTTTTTCCTATAATGGAATTTTACTCTGGAAATTTATTTTGGTATTAAAAGGTTCCACTTTATAATGTCTATGGTTCAATCAGTGATCTAAAAGGTACTTAAATGCTTTGAACAAGATACATAAAACGCTTTTATTGCAAAAGCTTTGCTGTATCTACCAATTTTACTATTGATCTCTTTCCATGTAAGGCAGTTCTGGAAGCTGCCCATGATATATAAAATCACATGGTGGCTTTTGATCTCCAGCTGGTGATTAAAGCACATTATGGAGGTTTGAAATTTTCTTGTGGCCATTAGCATACCTCTAAACAGTTCTCTATTAAATGGTAGCAGTATTTTTAATACATGTTATTTAAACAAGAAACCAGGAATCTATAAACTTCGTGTTTACCGTACTCTGTAGCTTAGAGGACACAGATCTCTTGAATGAAGTGAGTTTGGTTTTAGTGGTACACTGACTGATCTAATAGTGACTTCTTGAGGTAACGAGGCTCAATCAAAATGCAGTGAAGAATAAAGATGTATATTTATTTTTAAACCCTCATTTAGTACAAACAAGCAGAGCCCCAGGCTTTGTAGGAGCTTATGTAAATAGACTGGTATCCTCACTCCCACACCGCCTGCTGTTTAAGGATCTCACCATCATATCTGAGGTCAGCAGGCGATCATGGTTTTGCCATGGTGGGTTTTACAGTACAGACCTTATTTCTCAGCCTGAAATCAGAATCTTATCCTTTCCGAGTTTTTAAAAGTGTCTTTAAGAACAGTTACCTTCCCTTCCAATCCCTTTGAGGTTCCCTTTAGTAAAATCAGACCCCTCCCCCTTCATTTTTAATATATATCCACTTCATTATGTTTATTATATTGTGCTTATTAATTGTTTACTATTTATATTATAGTACCAGTGTAAGTGTGGTAGGTGCACCATAGATACATAGGAAGACATAGTCCCTGAGAAATCAGATGAAGAGCTCCAAGGGGAGGGATAGCTCAGTGGTTTGAGCATTAGCCTGCTAAACCCAGGGTTGTGAGCTCAAGTCTTGAGGGGGCCATTTAGAGATCTAGGGCAAGAAAAAAGTTGGGGATTGGCCCTGCTTTGAGCAGGGGGTTGGACTAGATGACCTCCAGTCCCTTCCAACTCTAATATTCTAAGACCTTCTGTGATTCCTCCTCCACCCCCATGTAAATGAATATTTCTACTTACTCATTTTTTTATAGGCATGACAACAGAAGTAAGGTCTGAAAGAGGGGAGAGTATTGGCCTGGAAAGGATGTTCCAGTTGTCAGGAGCACATATGGAAAAGCACAGCAACCACGGTGAGAGAAGTAAACAAGAAAGCAAGGCGATTAATCATTGGCAGATAGAGGAGGGCACACAAGACACATCTTTATTTTGAATCTGTATTATATAATACCCCTAGCACTGTGGCAGGACACATTATAGTTGTGTTCAAAAATCTCATCACAGTATTATCAGACTGCTTGATAAAAGCTAGGATAGTCCCTGTCCCAAAGAGCTTACTATCCAAGAAGAAAAACAGATGAAGGGTAGATGGATGCAGCATAGATGCACAATACAATATACAACCAAATAGCATGTTTGGCAGACTTGCTGACCATGCAAACTTTCCATTTAGTGAAAAAGTCATCTTCCATTTAAGAATTTCCTGATATTACCCATAGGATGGCAAAAACATTCACCTTGATGGTAATATTATACCCTGTTGCTATTGGAATCCCAACTTTACTGGCCCCTGGCAGACCTTAAGCAGAACTGCCAGGAGAACAGCAACACTTCTTGCTGCTCTCCTGTACTCAAACCTAACAATCAGTCCTTCCTGTTACACTGCTCTACAGCATACTTCTGGCTAATTTACATAAAATTTACATAATATGTCAATAAAAATCTACAATTTACATAAAAACTGTTTCCCTCAGTCTTAAATGGCACCGCTTTTTTCTAAGAAACTGTACCTAGCCCCACCACTAGGTGGGCCCATTGGTTACAATATACTTCAACCTAAGAGTAAGAAATGCTCAACAAAATTTAACAAAAATGCAGTTAATTACCACTGACATTCTCTCCTTCATTACACAAGCACACCCTGAGTTTAATCACATGCATTATTGTAATCAACCTGTCAATCACATTTTGAAATATTTCATTTTTTTGACATAATTACTGTAGAATCACTGCAGCCCGTCTAAATCATGGATATGGCAAGACTGATATTGTGTTGCAAAATGCGATCTGACAAAAAAAATTGAGGCTTCTGCACAGAAATTAAAGAAACATTGAACTGCTAATGGCTTTGCCCTGCAAATATGTTACATTAGGTAGACTGTCAAGAGTTAATATAACTGCCTGCCCACTCACTGAAGAACATACTTATTCCTGTCATTCTTTAAATGCCTAAACATTGTCCATGTCAATTTTTTAAAAGGGTTCTGTGGCTATATTTTGTTTAATTGGCATAATTTGTGTGGGGATCTGCTGCTTTAGATGGACTGGGTTTATAGCCTAGCAGATGAAGGAAAATTTTAAAGAACCAAGCAGGAAGGAAATAGGATGCTGGGAAAGGAGTTGGCTGAGGAAGGGAACTCGGTTCAGGTGGTCCTTACATTGAAAAATTGGACATCTATACTGGAACAGACAGATGAGAGGTTTGCAAATGTCTTGTGCTCAATATGAAACTCACATAACATGCTGATCATTCTTTTCAGGAATACTAGTTTGTTTTGGGGTCCAGCAGGGAGCACTTTTTATGTTTAAAATTACACTTCAAAACACATGAACTATATATAGAGGTAGAAGGTGCTTGATGAAGGATACCCATCTGTTAGGGATTGGAAACTTTTTCATTTAATACAGAATGACATGTCTCTGGCTCAGGTGATTGGTAACGCGATATGGAGTCTTAATTGCTGGACATTAATTCATACCTGAACTAAGCCAGTAATGACCAGAAATTGTTACAATCTGATGATTCTTTGGTGGGCTCTGTGAAATGAGTTAGTGATCCCAGTCCACTTTCTATGCAGACAGATGTCTCCCTTCCCAAAAACAACTGTCACAATGGGCATTGGTCATCACACTTGTTGGCAGATTCAGCAATGAAGCCAGGGACCGATCAGATTGGAGAGTGAAGTACTCTCTCATTCCTAAAATCAGGGTTCAGGTCCATTGTTGAGGCATTGGGGGTTGCTTGCAAAGGTTTTCTACAAGAACAGAAGATTTCAGTTTGCAACACTGTCAGGCATAGCACCTTTCACATGAGCAATGTAATTCACTTTAATAAACCAATTTATCCAGGTAGTTCCAGAAAAGTATTTCAATAAAATCATTTAATCTAATTGTATATGAATAATTTAATCTCTTATATAAAGCCAAATTATCTGTTCTCTTTAAAAAAAAATTATTTTAAACTCTAAGTGACTTTAGTGCTAGAAAGGTGCTGGATTGACAGTCCTCTATCAAGCAATAGAATAGGCATAAAAATTTGAAGACCTTCCCCATACTGTACCATCCCTTACCTGGAGAGACCTATTGTAGTTGTGATCAGTCTCCTCTCAACATCCATTACGTCCTTAGCCTCTCAGATGAGACTGCCAACACATGGAAGCCTCTTGTTGCCAACTATAGTGGTAGCTTTTATGTTGTGGACATTTAGTTTTAACTACGACTGATGTTGGCACAATTCAGAAAATTAACGTTTTCATAGAATCATAGAAGATTAGGGTTGGAAGAGACCTCAGGAGGTCATCTACTCTAACCCCCTGCTCAAAGCAGGACCAACCCCAACTAAATCATCCCATCCACGGCTTTGTAAGCTGGGCCTTAAAAACCTCTAAGAATGGAGATTCCACCACCTCCCTAGGTAACCCATTCCAGTGCTTCACCACCCTCCTAATGAAATAGTTTTTCCTAATATCCAACCTAGACCTCCCTCACTGAAACTTGAGACCATTGCTCCTTGTTCTGTCATCTGCCGCCACTGGGAACTGCCTAGCTCCATCCTGTTTGGAACCCCCCTTCAGGTAGTTGAAGGTTGCTAACAAATCCCCCCTCAGTCTTCTCTTCTACAGACTAAATAAGCCCAGTTCCCTCAGCCTCTCCTCGTAAGTCATGTGCCCCAGCCCCCTAATCATTTTCATTGCCCTCCACTGGACTCTCTCCAATTTGTCCATATCCTTTCTGTAGTGGGGGTCCCAAAACTGGATGCAATACTCCAGATGTGGCCTCACCAGAGCCAAATAGAGGGGAATAATCCCTTCCCTCAATCTGCTGGCAATGCCATTTGGCAATTATCTCACCTCCTAAGAGCCCTATTTGTTGTTGCTAGTTGAGTTTCCATACCATGTGTACAGACATCTACTTGAGGCATTTAATGAATTAATACATGAATAGCAAATGAGGAAGCAAGGATCAATCAACTTTGCTCTTTGCCATAGTGTGACTGCTACTCACTGAAAGTGCATGTAGAGATTCTGATGGTGTCTACACTAGGAAATGAGTAGCTAGTGAGAATAGGTATACAGAACTGCTCCAATCTCCCTCCCTTCCATGTTTATTGAAAACAATTGCCCTTCTGTGGTATACAAGGTCAAGAGTTCTACATGCATTATAGCAAAGCACGCTACACACCTGGTGGAATGGGTATCTGGCACATTTTGTTACAGAAGGTGTCAAACTCTGTTGACCTTGTCTACATCCACTTGAGAGGGACAAGGAGGAAGCAGTTTGACACCCACTATTTAAATGGTTAATTTTCTTGGTAAGGACAGGGTCCTAGAGAGCATTAAAATAACTACGCCCACCATAATGAAATAAATAAAAAAGTGAGTTCTGCAGTTTTTATGACACAGTACTCACTGGCAATACACTAAAACTGTCCACTAACCATTTTTCATTCTCCATGGAATATCAACATGCTGAATTTAATATCCATTCCTATCTGTGTTCTTTCACTTGTTAATAATCAAATTGCAGCCATCAACCTTTTCATTTAAAAATACTTGCTCTAAAAAGTAAGCACAGCCATTTGAAACAATTTTGTAGTGATCTTGGAATGGAATGTAAGCTTTAAAATGTTGAATTTGTAAGACTGCCGCTTTGTAAACATATTATAATGTATATTGGTCTATTTTGGTGAACGGCAGAATAATAATGTACTTTAAAAACAGTTTGAAATGCATCTCCTAACATATAAAGCAGTGAAGATGACTAATATGAGAATATGGCATTTCACTGCAAACCTAATGAAGGCTTCTGAAAATCACAGTATCTCATCACCACACTGACTACATTGACTGCAATATAGTCAATAGTATATTCACCGCTAGAGAGGATATGAGTATAAAGTATTCCCTCTCTTCTGATAAAAGTAACTTAACCAGGCTTTTCAGCCTGAAGTTGATGTGTAAAAGTAAATTTTTCCTGTTTCATGACTTTTATATAACTTATTCTTGAAGATTTCTGTAGTAATTATATCCTTTACTCTTGACCAATGTAAATTCTGCTTTTGCTTCCGATTTTTTTGGACCTTTTGAGAATGACCATTAAAGTAATAGCAATATTTTAATGGGTATTTTATCAGCAAAGCCCTCAAATTAGTGCCTGCAGTGCACAGATTTTGATAGCTTCAGAAGGCTCTAGAGGAAACAATTACTTTAAAAAGATTAGGTTACCTCACCTATCCTGGGTATTTTAAATAAAACATTTTATTCACTTAAAGCTGACAACTCTTTCTAAATGTTTGGTGTTTACTTGTTTTATCCATTTATGTTACACAGGCAGTATTTTAAGCCCAGTTCTGCAGCTGCCCAGAGCAGAATGCTGAGTATTGTCCCTTTAAAAGGCTGTGATACTCAGCTCATATTTTCCAGGAGTGAAAGAAAAGGAGCTGCCTATCTTAGGTGCAGAGCAAAGGAGGCAGCAGTGTGTCAGTGTGGGTAGCTCTGGCAGTGCCTGTTTGGCTGGGCATAGTTGACAACAATTCAAAGCGTTTCCAAGGCCAATCTTTCAAACAAGACTGGGATCTGAGGGCCACTAAACCTCCCAGTAATTGGACTGTGCTGTGGATTTGGAAACATTTTATATTTGATATAGTATCTTAGTTACCAAAACCTCAAAATGAAGACTTTTCAGGAAATACTTGCAAGTCTTTTCTGTTTGCCCAGTAGAGCAGAATGTGCAACTTTCAGCTCTGTTTACCCCAAAAAAGTTCTGATCCCTCCATTGAGACATTTCTCACTGTTTGTATTACATGGCATTTAGCAAATTACTTCCTATGCACCATGTTGGATTCAGTGAATCTTTTTCAAATTAACAACATGGCTTAAAGATACAAGGCCTAATTCTCTATTAAGCTGTACTTTGTGTGGTCATTTATACCAAGACAAAGAGATTACAACAGGAGTATAAATTGTTACCATTGATTTAGTAACATTTTATTTCCACTTTGACCTATTGTAAATTTCTACTCAAGATACAGGGTATCTTTTGTAAAAAATGCAAAAAATAGGATAAAAGCAAGCACATAACCAGAATCAGCCCTGTAAAATACATTCCAGAACATGCATAAATTCCAACCCTCAGAAGTATAAAAACACAGAAGAACACACAAAAGTCCAAAACCAACATTGTAAATACATATGAAAAGCTCATACACTCTCAAAACTCATGGGAGAGGCTCCACAAAAAAACCAAAAGAGATCTGCCTATTATTATTTCATATTTGTACTACCGTAGTGCTGAGGGTCCCTAGTCAGAAACCAGGACCCCACTATTCTAGGCACTGTACAAAAACAGAACACCAAAGGCAGGTCTGGAGTGGGTCTCTTTAGCAGCTGAGTGAAAGAAAAGACAGGTGGTAGGAGTGGACAGCTCAGGGAATCAGTCTAGTGGCAGAGAGAGAGAAGAGTTGCACATAGTCTCCCTGGGCATGAGAGACCCAATGGGAAGCTGTAAAGCAGAAAGATGGCACAGGATCCAGAGAGGACAAGGAGAGGAGATCCACATTTACTGGAGACAAGAACTGATCAACAGGGGGGAGGCTCTTTCAATCATCACTAGAGGGGAAGAGATTGGTGCCACCAGGAAGAGGTGGCAATATCTATTCCAAGGACTTTCTACTACTACCACTGTCGTATCTAAGCACTTACCAGCTGAGGAAGAAGAGTAGGAGACTTAGGTAGCCAAGGAGGGTAGGAGACGTTCACCAGCTCCAGAGTCAGGGGTGTTCCTCAGCCAAATTTGTTTAGCATAAGTGGGGACCAGGCGGTATGTGCCAAACTTGGCACCAGCTAAATCTACCTCTTGCTATTGTGATGTTTTAGTTCTTTATGCATTAAATGATAAACAATGGCTAATATATATTTTAGAAAGTTAAGGTATGAATTTGTAGTCTATGAAAATAAACTAATGGCCAGGTATATTGTAGGTGGGGATTGCGCTGGCTGCCACACCACTCTGCCAGTGTACTTCAAGCTTAACTTACAATTCCCTGTTACAACATTTCAGTGTCATCTCTCTCTTCAGGGGGAGCAAAAAGATGATGCTGAACTTGTGTAGTGGAATGAAATCTATTCTATAAATGCTTCATATTGTTATTATTCAGATCCAAAGTGATATTAACAGAATGCACTACAAAAGCTCCAAAAGTGTCTTTATGATGCAGGGCACTAAAGCTTATTATTTTCATTATGCATTCAACAGGAGACTCCCTGCAAATGGAATCTCATGTCATTACACAGTATGGATACTGCATCCTGACTAGAGGATGACACCAGAATGAACCAGCTCACATTGTTCTAGGTCTGTGGACCAGAAGGGCCTGTTAATGGAAAGAAAGGGGAGTGTGGTAGGTTTTTTTATACTACTGTCCAAAAACCAAAGGGACTGGATGGCTCAAGGAGATAGAAACTCTCCTTCCTATCGTAGGTCACTGGGTTAAACTAAACAGGAACAAGGCGCTCTTATTCCGGAATATCATCTACACATGGAGCTGTTCCTGAATAACTCTGTGGAGACAAACCCTTAGCTGGCAATGAGTGAATTACCCTCTCATCTCTAAAGGCTGTTCCCCATGTCAAGAGGCAAGGCACACTGCAGAGTAGCACTGCTGCTGCCTAACGCTGTACCTACTTTCTGGAGAGAGGACTTCATTATGCAGGGTTGTCAGTAAGATCGTTCATAAAGAGTAAATTCACATGATTTCTTTTTTTTTTTTTTTCTGAACTTCGTAACAAACCTATGGCCAGCTAGGACTTCCCTGAGCAACTTGGAACTTCATATAAACACCAGGAGAGAATGCAGATCTCTGCCTGAAGCACAATCTCCTAATGGCCTGGGGTACGAGAGACTCTCCATTAGCAGGATAGCTAGTCGTATACGCTGTAATTAACAGGCCATTGTGTGTATATGTTAAAACAGAATTATCCAGTCCTGTCCCTTATATAAAAGATTCACATCAGTGTCTGTTTTGCATCATAAAACACTTAGTGGTTAGCTGAACAGAGCACTAGTACTGGGTGAACTTTCCTAATCCTAAAGGCTGTCTCATGACACTGTTTTAATAGAAAAGAACACGCTTTTAACTCATAGTGATGATTGCAAGCAGCATCCTGGTCCATTCCGTTAACTGAAATGAATTCCCCTCTCTTCAAAAGGTAAAAAAATTCATATTCTGAGCTTCTCATTGCCTTATTCTGTCATGCTTCCTAATGCCTCTGAGGTTCATTTCTGCCAGAATCAAAAGCGCTTTATTTGCCGCTCTAACATTAGGATATCATTTCTCAGCTTCACTTTGGAATCCTCTGGCCTGATGTCAAAGCAGCTCTTGTGGCCACCCCTTCATTGTTATCCCTACAGTATTCTTTATGTGCCTGTGATTTTCCTCATGATATCATATAGAGCACAGTTTAAAACAAAACACAAGCAAATGGAAACAATACTGATGCAATTATCAAGTGCCAAAGAAAAATTAAGGAACTCACCACTGGTGACGGAACATGTACGATCAAATTGCAATAAGGGAAATGTCAGAGGCACTTGTGATTAACATGAGCTCACTAAGGCCACAGTCCTGCAAGTGACTCCAGGCTGGCAGACTCATATATGCAGATCCCCATTAGCTTTAACAGGAGCCAGCCCACATTGAGTCCCTCGCAGGATTGAGACCCAAATGATTTTACAAGATACAGCTCTGCACAGCCGTTTATTCACCCATAGGCATTTTGAAAGTGCCTATCACAGAGGTAGATAGGATCTGTATCAAAAAGTAGTATTAAGCACTGGGTTTCAACATAAGATACCAAAAGGAAATCAGAGTTTAGGCTGTCACTCTGTCTTTAACTCAGTCCATTAGGTCTAGGTATTTCTAGATATATGATAGGTGGCATCGTATAGTATTCTGTGACTCCTAGAAGTCCATCTCATGACAGCTTAAGTTAATTCTGGAGTGGCTGCTTTACCTCTGAATCACCTTGCTTTTGTCCAAGTTCCTATCTTGCTACTTTAAAGCATCTGCTCAGATGGAATAGCAAGAGATACATCTCCCTAGTCTCACACACCACAAGCAGAGATGCAACAATTGAGAGTTTGAACAGGGTAAGAACTGAGCAGAGATTTAAAAAAAAATTATTGTGAGTGAATTAAGTGTTGTGATAGTGAGGGTATTGGCTAGAGCCAGGCAGTGTACAGGCAAAGAAGAGACTGTTAGCACGAAATAGGGAGCACCTCAGGGGACACGCCTACAGACAGTCTGTCACCCACTGCTTTTAACATTCCATTTCAAAGTTTAATTAGATATTAATTTCTGAATGCTTAAATAAAATTAACCCCTTTGAGTGGCCTCAGTGTGCATCAGCTTCCACAGACAAATCTATAACAGAACCCCTAGCCCCTTACCCATTACCCTGAGAAAGAAAATTTAAACACTGACCAGAAAGGAAATATTTTCTAGTTACAAACAACAAGTCTATCATCTATCAAAAGAAAACACTTCTGGTGCCAAGAATTACTTCATCACTGCTACTCCGGAAGAAATATTAAATCCTTCACTTAAACACATAAGCAAATACTGTAACAATAACACTTTATACTTGAATAACACTTTATACTTGAATAAGTTACAGCACTTAATATCTTACCTCAAAAAAAGTTCAGATGCTCTAGTAGAACTTCCCTAGAGAGGGAAGCTAAGAGTGTGTTTGGGGAATGGTATACCTAAAAAAACTACATAAAGCTCCCTTTAGGGGCAGGTGTTGCTTGACTTTCCATTTATATAAGGGAGTGTCTAGGGAGGACTAGAGTTATTGCTCCACCCAGACCACAACTGGGCCCATCTTTTCCTGGAGAGGTGATATAAAAAGCAAGTGGCTAAGAAAATCTTGTTTCTTGGGATATGAGATAATAAAATAATAAAAAGAGCTAGTGTAGGGTAAAGGGTTAGTTATTGTTTTCTTTCACTTCACTGTGTTAACAATGTTTTAATGGTCATTCTAATTTGGTGATGACTAAATGGTGATAACCAATGTGAGAGTTCTTAAAATAACTTCATTTGTAAACCTTGATTCTGGATATTCTTTGGCTAACAGACGCCAGGAAAATCTTTCATTTTGAACTGCCTTGTATACCTTAAGGGCTAAATTTTGCCAGTATAACTTGGCCTGAATAGATCCTTACTCTGTGAGCAGTTCCAGGAATGACTTAAGGTGAGTATTGTTTGCAGACCCCAGCCCTAATTAACTGAGCTTTCCATTGTACAAGAAGGTAAAATTTAAGCACATGGAGTGAAATTAATCTTGGCCCCATTGAATTCCATGGGGCCAGGATTTCACCTATAGTAATTATTGATCTGATAATCTCTGTGGGTAGCCCCTTTGTAAGCCCCATTAACCTCAGTGGGGCTCCCTGTGGGTGCAATGATCTGCCCAGGCAGTTGCAGAATTGGGGTTTGTTTAAGGTGGCAATGTGGGTAATGGAGCCCAGAAGTTCTGTTTTCTATCCCATTGTCTAACTACTAATTAACGCTTGCTTCCATTAAAACAATGGCATTATGACAATTCAAAATCCAGGCCAATATTGGAACTGTAGCTTTGTCTTCCACAAAATAAAAGCACCTTGTCTTTTGAAATATCTGTTTATTACTTATAGGTACAGAATGGCTGTGTAAACATTTGCGGCCAAGTTCATCTCTGCTGTTAGTTTCACTGGTGATACATTCATAGATTCCAAGGCTAGAAGGGACCATTGTGTTCATCTAGTCTGACCTGACCTTCTGTATAACACAGGCCAGAGAACTTCCCCAAAATAATTCCTTTTATCATGTGTATAACTATTGTGCCTAACTACTACAGAATGTAGCTAAATCTACCCATCTGCCAATACCTATGAGGAATTACCATGCTATCTTAGATTATTGGCCTGTCTGTCTAAGGTACTGATGTCCCTCATTAGCATATTATCTGAGTCCCTCCAAATGTTTAATGCATTTATCTTCACAACCCAGTGAGGTGGGAAGCACTATCAACCTCATTTTACAGATGGGGAACGGAGGCAAGATAGGCTCAGTGACTTGCCCAACTTCACACAGGATGTCTGTGGTGGAGCAGGGACTTGAACCTAGCTCTACTTAAGTCCTAGCCTAGGGGCCTAACTACTGGACCATCCCTCCTCATCTACTAGAGCAGGAGTTCTCAACCTTTTTCTTTCTGAGACCCCCGTGCCCAACATGCTACAAAAACTCCATGGCCCACCTGTGCCATAACTGGTGTTTTGCATACAAAAGCCAGGGTCGGCATTCGGGGGTAGCAAGCAGGGCAATTGTGTGGGGCCCCTGAGAAGCTACAGTACTCAGGATTCCGCTTCAGCCCTAGGTGGTAGGGCTCAGGGCCCCAAGCTTCAGCCCCATGTAGTGGAGCTTCAGCTTTCTGCCCTGGGCCCCAGCAGCTCTAATGCTGGCCCTGCTTGGCAGACCCCCTGAAACCTGCTTGTGGCCCCTCAGGGCCCCCAGGCCCCTGGTTGAGAACCACTGTACTATAGTGTCTTTTCACTACCTATGGCTAATGTTGCTGCTGACACTTTGAAAGAAGTTGACAGCCCTCCATTATACCCTTAACAAATAGCACAGTGCTGCATCATGAGTGAGGAAATCCATTCTGATCCTAGCTTCAGATTGTCATCTTAAACCCCAAAGCATACTCCAGCAAGAAGGCAGGGGGACTTAACACGTGTGATGCTTGCCAATGCAAAAGTGGTGGTGCAGGAGCAACAGGCTAGAAGCAGCTGGCTGGGGATGGAAAACGGGATAGCAGGTGGCCTGAGAGCTGGAGCTATAGGGCCTGAGAGCTGTACGGAGACACACCTGTTGCTGGCAGGGGGCAGTGGTAGCCACAGCAGGAAGATACAGGGCTGCATCTTGGAGATAAGAGGGCACTGCAGAAGAGTTACACTAGGTCATTGTTACCTTTTACACCCCTGGATTGTATTGGCCCCAGGGACTGGGATGGGAACTGTTGGGTTTATCATTTTAATTTATCACCATTAAAGGCACTGTGTGGAGAGTACTTGCAATTTTTGTACCAGCAGCCCTCGTAAAGGAACCCTCTTTCTCATCTGAAATGTTCTTGGAACTGATGGCTGGTGCCTGAAGAGCCTACTGCATGGAGCACCTACAGCACTTGCCTCTGAGTGCAGGGTAAACATAGCATGCTAGGTAGGCATTGATGCAGATGTATAGGGGATGGATGTACCATAGCAGATGCAGCAACATGCTGCAATCGGGGCAGTTACAGTATTATTCCCGCCACATTTTCCAGGTGTTTGGCTAGTTCAGCTAAGCACCCAAACCTGTAGGTACTTATCCAATCCCATACTCCAGACTTTTTTTTTAAATATGTGTGGATGTTAAATGGAAAATCTCTATAGTAGAGACTATCAAACATGGAGGCCAGTGATTTACTTGTGAAATTCCTAGAGTGATGAAAGTCACTCAGAAAGAGTTACAGAGGGTCCTAAGAAGAAGTGGGCTGTAGTCCACGAAAGCTTATGCTCTAATAAATTTGTTAGTCTCTAAGGTGCCACAAGTACTCCTGTTCTTCTTTTTGCGGATACAGACTAACACGGCTGCTACTCTGAAAAGAGGGTCCTGTGGCACCTTTGAGACTAACAGAAGTATTGGGAGCATAAGCTTTCGTGGGTAAGAACCTCACTTCTTCAGATGCAAGTAATGGAAATCTCCAGAGGCAGGTATAAATCAGTGTGGAGATAACGAGGTTAGTTCAATCAGGGAGGGTGAGGTGCTCTGCTAGCAGTTGAGGTGTGAACACCAAGGGAGGAGAAATTGCTTCTATAGTTGGATAGCCAGTCACAGTCTTTGTTTAATCCTGAGCTGATGGTGTCAAATTTGCAAATGAAAGAGTTGAAATCTTTGACCAAAGTAAATAGTGTGTCATAACAGAATGTGCCAATGAGAATGTATTTGCAATATATTGTAACAAATATATAGCCACCAAGGCCTCCGTGACTGGCCATAGCGTACAGCACAGTGACAATCAGAGCTTTGCAGCAACAGTAGGAGTAGAACTCAGTTTCCTCTGCATCAAAAGCACTAAGGCGAGAGCTAAAGGACAATCGATCCAGAAGTGGGCAATGGCATGTGCATACCTACACTTAAAAACACACGCACAACACATCTACTTCGGGCCCATCTGCAACTGATGGCATGGGCACATTCTTCCATCCACACAAAGCCCCACTGACCTCAGCCAGACCCCACAAGGGCACAGTGATTGCATCCATGTGCAGCCGATTGCAGGACCAGAGCATGAGTCATCAGCTAACAGCCACATCTTATATTTGTAATAACTCCTGTGCCACTTTCTTCTTCTGCCCCCATACTGTTTGCTGCTCTCACTTGTTTCATCTCGTCTTATATGCAGACTGTATGCTCCTCAGGACAGGGAACACATCTGTCTTATTTATTTGCAGGGCACCTTTTGTGTGCTCAATATAAATAAATTTTATTAAACAGACTAATAAATCCAACGCTCTGTTCCGCACCCAAGCTGCCAGCTGTAACTAATAGGAACAAATTAAAAATTTTGAACTGGAATTTCTACTATATAGGAAAAAAGGTGGGGGGGAGGTATCTGAGGGAGGTAAAAAGAAAGAATCCTGCTAGCACGAGTAAAGCTAAGACCTTGTGGCAGCAGGCACTGTTGGGGCACTGAATTCATCACTAGGCTGTAGGGCAGTCTGGCAGCATAAAGGGGCCTTACTGTAAATGAGAATAAGGCCCCAAGTCTCAGGGATTGTGTGTTCCTGCCTGTTTTACACAGGGATGTACGCAAGGTAAATAATCACTCCCAGCAATGGGCTATTACCCACATTTCCTTCACGTTCTCATTCAGCGCTGCTGAACCCAGCCCCACGCATACTGAAGTCAAGGCAAGTTCACACATTGTAAACACCTTTCTTCTGGCACAGGAACAAGAAGGAATAATGGGTCTGGAAGCCATGTAAAATTGTCACATCGATGCAGGCACTAACAAAGTGACCCCTGGGCTTTGGCTCATAGCAGCCAACACTGTGTATGGAGCCTCCTGGGTTTGCAGGAGGCGCTTGAGTCACCAGAGAGAAAGCAGAATGGCTCTTTGCAAAGTGCAGAGAAATCATGTTCACTGCACAGTGTTTAAAGAAACAACGCAAAGAAGAGTGATTATAGAACATGCTCTTGCCTTTGCACCTTGCCTCTCCCTCCAGCTTTGTCTCTTGTTCAGCATAGTGCAGTTGAGGTGGGGCTAGGGAAAGAGGGACACTTCCCCAGCTTCAGCACTAGAGGGTGTGCCAGGGTCACTCAGCTTCTCGCCTATGCAAAGAGAACAGCTAATAAGAGATGCTGCAAAAATAAGGCAGGTTGAATGATCAGAGGTTTAGGGAGGAGAGGCAACTTAACTAAATGGTACATTAGCCAAAACACTTTGTTTAGTACGTACTTTATTATATACTGGACATGGTGGGACTTGAAGCACTAGCACCTAGGTTCCCTCTGTTTTGCTGATGAACCAGAACTCAAGGCAAACTTTGAGAATGAAATTGGCTTGGGGGTGATGCTGTTAAGACCTTGTCTGTGAGTGTTTAACACACACACGTGCACACATACACACACACGCCTTGGGGATTACCCAGCAGTGAAACTGACACTCCATCTGCTTACCAGGAAAGCCAACATAGTGTTAATAAGCATCCAGGATGCACAGACCATATTGGACTTTAAACTGGAAATAAATTATCTTTTTAAATTTTGGTGGAACACAAAGAAGCTTTTAAAACTAAAGAAATGAGTGATGTGTGCTTGAAATGATTCTGGTGTTGCAAATTGCCAGGCTCTTATTGTGGAGCTGATGAAAATAAATGAAGCTCTACGTTGTTGGTTTTTTTTTTTCCCTCTTCTAATAAATGAAATGAAAAAGCACCATTATTGTGCCACCTGCTTCTAATTCCTAACTGTGGTAACTTAATTCTGAAATTGTTTGTTAGCTATGTAATATCCCAACCATTAAAAATACAGAGAGGCCATTAAGTTCTTTAAACATTGCACTGGATAGAAAAGGTGCAGCTATCTTCAGATTTTATTTCGATGAAGTGGCTTTTCTAGGGGAGAAATATGTTTAAAATTGTACAAGTGCCTACTGAAAAAATCTGTTAGTTTAACACACAGAGAATCAGGGAAGTAAAGACAAAGAAGATGTGTATAGATTTATTTAAACATTTCTTGAAAAGTAAGCCATGCTGCTCTATGTTTGTATTTTTAGTACTAGCATAGAAAAGTAGGTATTTCACATGAAATTTAATATGAAAGATATGAAATTAATATGCAGTATTTTAGATGCAAATATATAGAACAAGTATGTGTGTTTGCATGTGTATAATGATATATTTCTGGGGTGCTTACCACCATGGTATACAGGTGCAATGTATATATTACGTAGGTGTGTATAGAGGGTGTATGTGTGTGTATCGTATATTATATATTGTCAGGCTTACAGTTCCTTATTTTAAGCATGGTATGTGTCAGTTTATATGCGCTGCATATATCTGCTTCACAAATTATTCTTTTAATATAATTTTCAGGACAGGCTAAAAGGTTTGTTTTCTTGATTTTTTAAAAATCAAAAAGTCATTTATTTTGGCATCTAAATTTCAGGATTTTGTTCATTTTTATGAGGGACAAGATTGAGGTCAGCTGAACAGCTCTTCTGCAAAAGATTTCCACATAGGAGAACACAGGCTTTGCACATTATTATTGTTATTCATCATTGGACAGAATGTGATCTTGTCCATCAAATTTACTTCTAGTGCTTAATCCAAGCACAAAGATGAGGAAAGTGTTAATATAACTGTCTCTGGATCCAAGTCAGCTGTGGCAATTTTCAGCACATTGTATTGCTGAAATATACGTAGAAATACATAGGAGTTCCTTAGATCATGAAATCAAATTTTAAGTATTTTATTATTACCTCATGTAAGCATTATTTTAAACATTTCTCGGACCCGTGTGTGTCTGATAAGGACACATAGAAAAGATGCTAAGCATTTGTTGCAATGGTTATTACTGTACACTTCTTCCAAAATCTTATACAACTGCTAAACTATCCTCTTCCCAGCTCTGAACCCAGAAGTTAAGCCAAGCAGCCTCAGAACAAATTCCATTTAAAAAATTCTTTCTGAGCTTTACATTGGCACATGGAGATGTCCTGTTAGCTGTAAAATCTGGCTGTATCAAACAAGGACATATTCGAAATACAAATGTGAACAAAAGTACTAATTTCAATACTTCCAGTTAATCCAAAGATAAATTTTAAATATCAATTAAATGTTTTGTTGATAAGAGGTAAAGAGCTTAACAAAA